>NW_022631086.1:7543919-8147940 GCF_010015895.1 Lontra canadensis | reverse complement strand
AATAAGTGAAACCATATGATAATTGACTCTCTCTGCTTCACTTATTTCACTCAGCATAATCTCTTCCAGTCCCATCCATGTTGATACAAAAGTTGGGTATTCATCATTTCTGATGGAGACATAATACTCCATAGTATATATGGACCATATTTTCTTTATGCATTTGTCCATTGAAGGGCATCTTGGTTCTTTCCACAGTTTGGTGACTGTGGCCATTGCTGCTATAAACATTGGGGTACAGATGGCCCTTCTTTTCACTACATCTTTATCTTTGGGGTAAATGCCCAGTAGTGCAATTGCAGGGTCATAGGGAAGCTCTATATTTAATTTCTCAAGGAATGTCCACACTGTTTTCCAAAGTGGCTGCACCAACTTGCATTCCTACCAACAGTGTAAGAGGGTTTCCCTTTCTCCACATCCTCTCCAACACACGGTGTTTACTGTCTTGTTAATTTTAGCCATTATAACTGGTGTAAGGTGGTATCTCAGTGTGGCTTTGATTTGAATCTCCCTGATGGCTAGTGGTGATGAACATTTTTTCATGTGTCTGTTAGCCATTTCTATGTCTTCTTTGGAGAAGTGTCTGTTCATGTCTTCTGCCCATTTTTTGATATGATTATCTGTTTTTTGGGGTGTTGAGTTTGAGGAGTTCTTCATAGATCTTGGATATCAGCCCTTTGTCTGTACTGTCATTTGTGAATATCTTCTCCCATTCCGTGGGTGGCCTCTTTGTTTTGTTGGCTGTTTCCTTTGCTGTGCAGAAGCTTTTGATCTTGATGAAATCCCAAAAGTTCATTTTCGCTTTTGTTTCCTTTGCCTTTGGAGACATATCTTGAAAGAAGATGCTGTGGCTGATATCAAAGAGGTTACTGCCTATGTTCTCCTCTATGATTTTGATGGATTCCTGCCTCCATTGAGGTCTTTTATCCATTTCGAGTTTATCTTTGTGTATGGTGTAAGAGAAAGGCTGAGTTTCACATAGCTGTCTAATTTTCCCAGCACCATTTATTGAAGCGACTTTCTTTTTTCCACTGCATATTTTTTCCTGCTTTGTTGAAGATTATTTGACCATAAATTTGAGGGTCCATATCTGGGCTCTCTACTCTGTTCCACTGTGTCTGTTTTTGTGCCAGTACCATGCTGTCTTGGTGATCACAGCTTTGTAGTAAAGCTTGAAATCAGGCAACATGATGCCCCCAGTTTTGTTTTTCTTTTTCAACATTTCCTTAGCAATTCAGGGACTCTTCTGGTTCCATATAAATTTTAGGATTGTTCCAGCTCTTTGAAAAATGCTGGTGGAATATTGATCACAATGGCATTGAAAGTATAGATGGCTCTAGGCGGTATAGACATTTTAACAATGTTTATTCTTCTGATCCATCCAAGCCTCCCTCAAAAAAATTGAAAAATCCAGAATACACCAGCTCTCATTACACCTTAAAGAACTGGAGAAACAACAACAAATTAAGCCAACTCTACACACAAGAAGGGAAATAATCAAATTAGAGCAGAGACCAATGAGATAGAACCTAGAGATACAGTAGAATGAATCATCGAAACTAGAAGCTGTTTTTTTTTTTTTGAAAGAATCAATATGATCAATAAACCATTGGCCAAACTAATCCAAAAGAAAAGAGAGAAGACCCAAATTAATAAAATTATAAACAAAAAGGGAGAGATCACAACTAACACCAAGGAAATAGAAACAATCATCAGAAATTACTATCAACAAATATATGTCAATAAGTTAAGCAACCTGGATGAAATGGTTGCATTCCTGGAAACTTATAAACTTCCAAAACTGAATCAGGAAGAAACCGATAACCTGAATAGGTCAATATCTAGCAACGAGATTGAAGCAGTGATCAAAAACCGCCCAAAAAACAAGAGCCCAGGATCTGACGGGTTCCCTGGGGAATTCTAACAAACATTCGAAGAAGAAATAATACCTATTATCCTGAAGCTGTTTCAAAACACTGAAGCAGAAGGAAAACTTCCAGACTCTTTTTATGAAGCCAGCATTACCCTGATCCCCAAAGCAAAGACCCCACCAAAAAGGAGAATTTCAGACAAATATCCCTGTTGAATATGGATGCCAGGATTCTCAATAAGATCCTAGCTAATAGGATCCAGCAGTACATTAAAAAGATTATCCACCATGACCAGGTGGGATTTATCCCTGGATGTAAGGGTGGTTCAACATTAAATCAATCAATGTGATAGAACAAATGTTCTATCAATGTAAATCAATCAATGTGATAGAACAAATTAATAAGAGAAGAGAGAAGAACCACATGGTCCTCTCAATTGATGCAGAAAAAGCATTTGACAAGATACAGCATCCATTCCTGATTAAAACAATTCAAAGTATAGAGATAGAGAGAATGTTCCTCAACTTCATAATATCTATCTATGAAAAACCCACAGTGAATATCATCTACATTGGGAAAAAGCTCACAACATTCCCTTTGAGAACAGGAACACGATAAGGATGCCTACTCTTGCCACTCTTGTTCAACATAGTACTAGAAGTCCTAGCAACAACAATCAGACAACAAAGAGAAATAAAAGGAATTCAAATTGGCGATAAAGAAGTCAAACTCTCTCTCTTCGCAGATGACATAAAACTTTATATGCAAAACCCAAAATACTCCACCCCCAAACTACTAGAACTCATACAGCAATTCAGTAACGTGGCAGGATACAAAATGAATGTACAGAAATCAGTTGCTTTCTTATACATTAACAATGAATATACAGAAAGGGAAATTAGAGAATCTATTCCATTTACTATAGCACCAAGAACCATAAGACACCTGGGAATAAACCTAACCAAAGAGGTAAAGGATCTGTACAAGGAAATACAGAACCCTCATGAAAAAATCAAAGAAGACACAAAAAGATGGAAGACCATTTCATGCTCATGGATCGGAAGAATAAACATTGTTAAAATGTCTATACTGCCTAGAGCAATCTGTACTTTCAATTCCATTCTGATTAAAAATCCACCAGCATTTTTCAAAGAGCTGGAGCAAACAATCCTAAAATTTATATGGTACTAGAAGAGACTCTGAATTGCTAAGGAAATGTTGAAAAATAAACACAAAACTGGGGTCATCACGTTGATTTCACGCTTTACTACAAAGCTGTGATCACCAAGACAGCATGATACTAGCACAAAAACAGACACATAGACCAGTGGAACCGAGTAGAGAGCCCAGATATGAACCCTCAAATTTATGGTCAACTAATCTTTGACAAAGCAGGAAAAAATATACAGTGGGAAAAAGACAGTCTCTCCAATAAATGGCGCCGGTCTTCCAATTTTTCTTCACTTAGTTTTGGTTAGTAATAATTTTCTAGGAGTTGGACTATCTCATTTATATTACAAACTTTGTATAACTTTGCTCCTGAATACTGTTCCTAATATGCTCTTATGGTTTTTAATATTGACAATACTTGAAGCTATGTCTCTTATGGTGATTGTGATCTCTTTTTTTTTCTTTATTCCTCTGATTCAAAGTTGGTCATTGTATTAGTCTTTACAAAGCACTCACAGTTTGTAGTTCTCTCTCATTCTCTTTTCTTTAGCTTCATAATATTTTCTTCTTATCTTCGTTGTTTTCTCCTTACTACTCAATATGAATTTCTTTTGCAGTTCTCTTTCTGACTCTGGAGATGTACGCTTGCATCATTCATTCCTGGCCTTTCTTTTTTACTTATTTATCTAAAGAATTTTTTAAAATTTATCTAAATGTGTAAGGCCATGAATTTCCATCTAAGCTCTTCTTCAGCTGCATCCTGGCACCTTTGTTATATTTTCATTAGTAGTATTTTCATTATCATTCAGTTAAAGTATTTTCAGTTTTTATTTTGGTTTTTTGATCTATACATCATTGAAAAGAATTTCTTAACTCAAACATGGTAACTTCAGTGATGTTTTGTTATTGATTTTTTACTGGTAGCATTGTTATAAAATATGTTCTGTATGATACTTGTTCTTTTAAATGTGTTGAATTTTGCTGTATGGCACAGTATATGGTAAGTATTTATAAATATTCCCAGTAGCTATTGGGTACAATTGTGATATTTTCAAACCTTTTATGTCTTTGCCGATTTTTGAAAGCTTGGGTTCACAATTTCTGAGAGTGTTATATGAAAATCTATGGTGGTAGACTTAAATGTCCTATTTTTACTTTATCTATTTTGAGGCCTTGTAATTAGGTGCATAATAGTCTAAAGTTACATTAACTTTCTAGTAAATTAAAGCATCTATCATTATGTAGTGACCCACTTTACCTTTAGCAATACTTTTCTTGGTTTAAAGTCCATTTTTTTTCTAAAATTACTACAGATGCAGTATTTTTTTGGATTGGTATTCATCTGTATATATATTTTTATCCTTTTCCTTTAATGTTGGCTTCCTGTATCTATATATTTTTAATGTATTTCTTTAAAAAGTCTCTTAATTATTGCCTTTTAACTGGGGAAATTAATGTGTGTATTTATTATAATTAATGAAATATCTGTGTTTATATTTCCTATAATATTATATTATTTTGTGATTTCTGTCTTTTTCACCAATTCTATATTCTTTTTCTTGTCTTTTCTTATCTTCATTTGGATTGCTTGGTTAGTTTTTCTCACGTCATTTTTTTTCTTCAGCAGTTTAAAACTTATGCATTTTATTTCTTTATTTTTTTAAAAGATTTTATTTATTCATTTGACAGACAGAGATCACAAGTAGGCAGAGAAACAGGCAGAGAGAGAGCAGGAAGTGGGCTCCCTGCTGAGCAGAGAGCCAGATGCAGGGCTTGATCCTAGAACCCTGGGATCATGACCTGTGCGGAAGGCAGAGGCTTTAACCCACTGAGCCACTCAGGTGCCCTATGCATTTTACTTCTGTTCTTTTCATAGTTACTGCAAAATTAACATGCATAATTTATCAAACTATAAAGTTAATTGGTGCTAAACTCTCTTTCCAAATAACATGAAATCTTTAAAATGCTTCTGTTTCAATCACCACTCCTAACATGGTGCTATTGTTGTTGTGTATTTTGATTCTATTTGTTGAAATTACTCTCCAAGAACATTATTATTATTATCTCATTCTTCTCCTTATTTATATATATCAATGTTTTCCTAGATTTACCCACATATTTTCCTTTCTTTGTTTTTAATTTCTTTCTGTATCTCATTCTTTCCATCTGGGATAATATCCTTTTTTCCTGAAATAAATGCTTAAGGATTTCCTTTAGTGAGGCTCTGCTGCTAGCAAACTCTCAGTTTTTGTTTCTTTAAAAAAATCTTTATTTTATCCTGGTCCTTGAAAGGTGTATTTGATGGATAGAATCTTTTTTTCTGATACTATTATTTATCCTTCTCTTGAAGTGGCTTGTAACTGATGAGTATTTAGAATCCCCCTGTCAATGTGGCTGTTGTCCCTTTACCTAGAAGATGGGTTTAAAGAAAACTGAACAATCCATCTCGTCCATTAAAAAAAAAAAAAAGATCTCTTGTCCAAGTGCCACAGAGTTGGAAATGCCCACCTACTGATTAAAACACATGGCTCTAAAAGTCTTGTGTTAAAATGCAACTTCTCAAGGAGGAGTCAAGATGGCGGAGAAGTAGCAGGCTGAGACTACTTCAGGTAGCAGGAGATCAGCTAGATAGCTTACCTAAAGATTGCAAACACCTACAAATCCAACGGGAGATCGAAGAGAAGAAGAACAGCAATTCTAGAAACAGAAAATCAACCACTTTCTGAAAGGTAGGACTGGTGGAGAAGTGAATCCAAAGCGACGGGAAGATAGACCGCGGGGACAGGGGCCGGCTCCCGGCAAGCGGCGGAGCAATGGAGCACAAAATCAGGACTTTTAAAAGTCTGTTCCGCTGAGGGACATCGCTCCAGAGGCTTAACCGGGGTGAAGCTCGCAAGGGGTCAGTGTGGCCTCAGGTCCCACAGGGTCACAGAAGGATCAGGGGTGTCTGAATATTGCAGAGCTTACAGGTATTAGAGTGGGGAAGCCGGCTACAGAGACAGAGCCGAGGAGTGACCTCTCAGCTCGGGGTTACCTTGAACCAGTCGCAGGCTCGGTCAGCTCAGAGCGCGGCCGGAGGCCAGGGTGACGGGTGTAATTGAGCGCTGTTCTCTGAGGGCGCACTGAGGAGTGGGGCCCTGGGCTCTCGGCTCCTCTGGGCCAGAGACTGGGAGGCCACCATCTTCATTCCCTTCCTCCGGAACTCTACGGAAAGCACTCAGGGAACAAAAGCTCCCGAAAGCAAAACTGAGCGGATTACTCAGCCTGGCCCCTGGTAAGGGTGGTGCGACTCCGCCTGGGGCAAAGACACTTGAGAATCACTACAACAGGCCCCTCCCCCAGAAGATCAACAAGAAATCCAGCCAGGACCAAGTTCACCTACCAAGGAGTGCAGTTTCAATACCAAGGAGAGCAGCGGAACTCCAGAGGAGGAGAAAGCAAAGCATGGAACTCATGGCTTTCTCCCCATGATTCTTTAGCCTTGCAGTTAATTTAATTTTTTTTCTTTTTCATTTTTTTTTCTCTTCTTCTGCTAATTTTTTTAAACTTTTACCCTTTTCTTTTTAACGTTTTTTAACAAGTTTTCTAATATATATATATATATATATATATATATATATATATATATTTCCTTTTTATATATTTTTTAATTCATTTTCTTTTTTTAATTTTTTTTTTTTGAACCTCTTTTTATCCCTTTTCTCCCCCCTCATGATTTGGGTCTCTTGAGATTTGGTTAAAGCATATTTTCCTGGGGTTGTTGCCACCCTTTTAGTATTTAACTTGCTCCTTCATATACTCTTATCTGGACAAAATGACAAGGCGGAAAAATTCACCACACACACAAAAAAAAGAACAAGAGGCAGTACCAAAGGCTAGGGACCTAATCAATACAGACATTGGTAATATGTCAGATCTAGAGTTCAGAATGACGATTCTCAAGGTTCTAGCTGGGCTCGAAAAAGGCATGGAAGATATTTGAGAAACCCTCTTGGGAGATATAAAAGCCCTTTCTGGAGAAATAAAAGAACTAAAGTCTAACCAAGTTGAAATAAAAAAAGCTATTAATGAGATGCAATAAAAAATGGAGGCTCTCACTGCTAGGATAAATGAGGCAGAAGAAAGAATTAATGATATAGAAGACCGAATGACAGAGAATAAAGAAGCTGAGCAAAAGACGGACAAACAGCTACTGGACCATGAGGGGAGAATTTGAGAGATAAGTGACACCATGAGATGAAACAACATTAGAATAATTGGGATTCCAGAAGAAGAAGAAAGAGAGAGGGGAGCAGAAGGTATATTGGAGAGAATTATTGGAGAGAATTTCCCCAATATGGCAAAGGGAACAAGCATCAAAATCCAGGAGGTTCAGAGAACCCCCCCTCAAAATCAATAAGAATAGGTCCACACCCCATCACCTAATAGTAAAATTTACAAGTCTTAGTGACAAAGAGAAAATCCTGAAAGCAGCCCGGGACAAGAAGTCTGTAACATACAATGGTAAAAATATTAGATTGGCAGCAGACTTAACACAGAGACCTGGCAGGCCAGAAAGAGCTGGCATGATATATTCAGAGTACTAAACGAGAGAAACATGCAGCCAAGAATACTATATTCAGCTAGGCTATCATTGAAAATAGAAGGAGAGATTAAAAGCTTCCAGGACAAACAAAAACTGAAAGAATTTGCAAACACCAAGCCAGCTCTACTGGAAATATTGAAAGGGGTCCTCTAAGCAAAGAGAGACCCTAAAAGTGGTAGATCAGAAAGGAACAGAGACAATATACAATAACAGTCACCTTACAGGCAATACAATGGCACTAAATTCATATCTCTCAATAGTTACCCTGAATGTTAATGGGCTAAATGCCCCAATCAAAAGACACAGGGTATCAGAATGGATAAAAAAACAAAACCCATCTATATGTTGCCTACAAGAAACTCATTTTAGACCCGAAGACACCTCCAGATTTAAAGTGAGGGGGTGGAAAAGAATTTACCATGCTAACGGACATCAGAAGAAAGCAGGAGTGGCAATCCTTAGATCAGATCATTTAGATTTTAAGCCAAAGACTATAATAAGAGATGAGGAAGGACACTATATCATACTCAATGGATCTGTCCAACAAGAAGATCTAACAATTTTAAATATCTATGCCCCTAACATGGGAGCAGCCAACTATATAAACCAATTAATAACAAAATCAAAGAAACACATCAACAATCATACAATAATAGTAGGGTACTTTAACACTCCCCTCACTGAAATGGACAGATCATCCAAGCAAAAGATCAACAAGGAAATAAAGGCCTTCAATGACACACTGGACCAGATGGACATCACAGATATATTCAGAACATTTCATCCCAAAGCAACAGAATACACATTCTTCTCTAGTGCACATGGAACATTCTCCAGAACAGATCACATCCTCGGTCCTAAATCAGGTCTCAACCGGTATCAAAAGATTGGGATCATTCCCTGCATATTTTCAGACCTCAATGCTCTGAAGCTAGAACTCAATCACAAGAGGAAATTTGGAAAGAACCCAAACACATGGAGACTAAACAGCATCCTTCTAAAGAATGAATGGGTCAACCAGGAAATTAAAGAAGAATTGAAAAAATTCATGGAAACAAATGATAATGAAAATGGTTCAAAATCTGTGGGACACAACAAAGGCAGTCCTGAGAGGAAAATATATAGCGGTACAAGCCTTTCTCAAGAAACAAGAAAGGTCTCAGGTACACAACCTAACCCTACACCTAAAGGAGCTGGAGAAAGAACAAGAAAGAAAGCCTAAACCCAGCAGAAGAAGAGAAATCATAAAGATCAGAGCAGAAATCAATGAAATAGAAACAAAAAAAAACAATAGAACAAATCAATGAAACTAGGAGCTGGTTCTTTGAAAGAATTAATAAGATTGATAAACCCCTGGCCAAACTTACCAAAAAGAAAAGAGAAAGGACCCAAATAAATACAATCATGAATGAAAGAGGAGAGATTACAACTAACACCAAAGAAATACAGACAATTATAAGAACATATTATGAGCAACTCTACGCCAACAAATTTGACAATCTGGAAGAAATGGATGCATTCCTAGAGACATATAAACTACCACAACTGAACCAGGAAGAAATAGAAAGCCTGAACAGACCCATAACCAGTAAGGAGATTGAAACAGTCATCAAAAATCTCCAAACAAACAAAAGCCCAGGGCCAGACGGCCTCCCGGGGGAATTCTACCAAACATTTAAAGAAGAACGAATTCCTATTCTCCTGAAACTGTTCCAAAAAATAGAAATGGAAGGAAAACTTCCAAACTCATTTTATGAGGCCAGCATCACCTTGATCCCAATACCAGACAAGGATCCCATCAAAAAAGAGAACTACAGACCAATATCCTTGATGAACACAGATGCAAAAATTCTCACCAAAATACTAGCCAATAGGATTCAACAGTACATTAAAAGGATTATTTGCCACGACCAAGTGGGATTTATTCCAGGGCTGCAAGGTTGGTTCAACATCCGCAAATCAATCAATGTGATAAAACGCATTAATAAAAGAAAGAACAAGAACCATATGATACTCTCAATAGATGCTGAAAAAGCATTTGACAAAGTACAGCATCCCTTCCTGATCAAAACTCTTCAAAGTGTAGGGATAGAAGGCACATACCTCAATATTATCAAAGCCATCTAGAAAAACCCACTGCAAATATCATTCTCAATGGAGAAAAACTGAAAGCTTTTCCGCTAAGGTCAGGAACACGGCAGGGATGTCCGTTATCACCACTGCTATTCAACATAGTACTAGAAGTTCTAGCCTCAGCAATCAGACAACAAAAGGAAATTAAAGGCATCCAAATCAGCAAAGAAGAAGTCAAACTATCACTCTTTGCAGATGATATGATACTATATGTGGAAAACCCAAAAGACTCCACTCCAAAACTGCTAGAACTGGTACAGGAATTCAGTAAAGTGTCAGGATATAAAATCAATGCACAGAAATCAGTTGCATTTCTCTACACCAACAACAAGACAGAAGAAAGAGAAATTAAGGAGTCAATCCCATTTACAATTGCACCCAAAACTATAAGATACCTAGGAATAAACCTAACCAAAGAGACTAAGAATCTATACACAGAAAGCCATAAAGTACTCATGAAAGAAATTGAGGAAGACACAAAGAAATGGAAAAATGTTCCATGCTCCTGGATTGGAAGAATAAATATTGTGAAAATGTCTATGCTACCTAAAGCAATCTACACATTTAAGGCAATTCCTATCAAAGTACCATCCATTTTTTTCAAAGAAATGGAACAAATAATCCTAAAATTTGTATGGAACCAGAAAAGACCTCGAATAGCCAAAGGAATATTGAAAAAGAAAGCCAAAGTTGGTGGCATCACAATTCCGGACTTCAAGCTCTATTACAAAGCTGTCATCATCAAGACAGCATGGTACTGGCACAAATACAGACACACAGATCAATGGAACAGAATAGAGAGCCCAGAAACAGACCCTCAACTCTATGGTCAACTAATCTTCGACAAAGCAGGAAAGAATGTCCAATGGAAAAAAGACAGCCTCTTCAATAAATGGTGTCGGGAAAATTGGACAGCCACATGCAGAAAAATGAAATTGGATCATTTCCTTACACCACACACAAAAATAGACTCAAAATAGATGAAGGACCTCAATGTGAGAAAGGAATCCATCAAAATCCTTGAGGAGAACACAGGCAGCAACCTCTTCGACCTCAGCCGCAGCAACATCTTCCTAGGAACATCGCCAAAGGCAAGGGAAGCAAGGGCAAAAATGAACTATTGGGATTTTATCAAGATCAAAAGCTTTTGCACGGCAAAGGAAACAGTGAATGAAACCAAAGGACAACTGACAGAATGGGAGAAGATATTTGCAAATGACATATCAGATAAAGGGCTAGTGTCCAAAATCTATAAAGAACTTAGCAAACTCAACACCCAAAGAACAAATAATCCAATCAAGAAATAGGCAGAAGACATGAACAGACATTTCTGCAAAGAAGACATCCAGATGGCCAACAGACACATGAAAAAATGCTCCATATCACTCAGCGTCAGGGAAATACAAATCAAAACCACAATGAGATATCACCTCACACCAGTCAGAATGGCTAAAATTAACAAGTCCGGAAATGACAGATGCTGGCGAGGATGCGGAGAAAGGGGAACCCTCCTACACTGTTGGTGGGAATGCAAGCTGGTGCAACCACTCTGGAAAACAGCATGGAGGTGTCTCAACAAGTTGAAAATAGAGCTAACTTACGACCCAGCAATTGCACTACTGGGTATTTACCCTAAAGATACAAACGTAGTGATCCGAAGGGGCACATGCACCCGAATGTTTATAACAGCAATGTTTACAATAGCCAAACTATGGAAGGAACCTAGATGTCCATCAACAGATGAATGGATAAAGAAGAAGTGGTATATATACACAATGGAATACTATGCAGCCATCAAAAGAAATGAAATCTTGTCATTTGCGACGATGGTGATGGAACTAGCGGGTATCATGCTTAGCGAAATAAGTCAATTCGAGAAAGACAACTATCATATGATCTCCTTGATATGAGGGAGAGGAGATGCAACATGTGGGGTTAAGGGGGTAGGAGAAGAATAAATGAAAGAAGATGGGATTGGGAGGTAGACAAACCATAAGTGACTCTTAATCTCACAAAACAAACTGAGGGTTGATGGGGTAGGGGAGGTGGGAGAGGGTGGTGGGGTTATGGACATTGGGGAGGGTATGTGCTATGGTGAGTGCTGTGAAGTGTGTAAACCTGGCGATTCACAGACCTGTACCCCTGGGGATATAAATATATTATATGTTTATAAAAAATAAAATTAAAAAATGCAACTTCTCATTGCAATGGAGGATTAAAATAAACACTTAAAAATTGCAACTTCTCATCAATAGGAAGGAGTATTAGTCATTGTTCACTCTCAGCTTTATACAGTGAGTTAATTCATGGAGTGCTTTCCACTGCATGATTAGGTAATGATGTTGGCTTGGAGTGGGGTCACAAGGGATAAACAGGAAAATTAACTTCGATAGAAGGAGGATGAAGGACAGCTTCTGAGCAAGGATCACAGCCCTGGGAAGTCTGGGCAGTCTGAGGAAGCAAGGTAGGACAGCCTAGACAAGGGATGATGGCAGGGAGCATTGGTTCCTGGCAGTGGATGGGGGATTGCTAACCATGTGTTTCAGGGTACCTCAACTTTCAGCTCTGAGCTCTTCAGCTCATGCCTCCCCACTTCTTCCTCAGCTGTGGCCTTGAGAAAATAAAGTATCAGATGAGAACTTTTGCCACTAAGTCAACAACTTCGTTTCACAAACTGCCCCTCTCCTTCTTACCACTTTCCCTTTGGTCTTCTGCTTATAAGTGTTTGAATCTCTTGCATTAAAAACCCAAACCAAAATCCCTTTACTGTGATAAATGCAATAGAGTATTCACTGTACAGAATCTGGAATATACACAAAATTGTGAAGAGGAAAAATAGAACCCACATATAAACATCCCTAGAAGATAATCACTTTTAACATTTTTGTATATTATTTTTTAGATTTTTTTTAATGTATGTTCTCTATCACTGTCTAACCTTCCTCCCCGCCACATACAAAATTAGAATGGTAATGAAGATCCATGTTCTAATTTACCTCATCTTTCTGTTGCTATGCTTTTTCTGTCTTGTTGCTGTGTTTTCCTGTCTTCTTTTCCCTCATAAACATAAGGCTACACTCCCTATCTACAATTCTGCCTTCTCATTCAGTCATCAAACTCTTTTTTTTTTTTTAAGGATTTTACTTATTTATTTGAAGAGAGATAGAGAAAGAGAGCACAAGTAGGCAGAGAGTCAGGCAGAGGGAGAGGGAGAAGCAGGCTCAGAGCAGGGAGCCTGAGCAGGGTCAATTCTAGGACCCTGG
Source organism: Lontra canadensis (assembly GCF_010015895.1). Taxonomy (NCBI): domain Eukaryota; kingdom Metazoa; phylum Chordata; class Mammalia; order Carnivora; family Mustelidae; genus Lontra; species Lontra canadensis. The sequence continues at coordinate 8,134,918 of NW_022631086.1, read as the reverse complement.
GATCTTGACCTGAGCTGAAGGCAGCCATTTAACTGAGTGAGCCATCCAGGCGCCCCCTGTCCTCAAACTCTTGAAGACTGTACTCTATGCTCTCCCAAGTCCCTCTTTTCCATTCCCCACCAGAAGCTGGCAGATGCTGTCAAAGACCTTGGCACTGGTGAATCTGATAGACATTTTTCTTTCCTCATTTTATTGAACTTGTGGTGGCAATTGTCACTATTGTTTCCTGCCTCCTGGAAGCTCTCTCCTTCCTCAATTTTCATGAACATTTTCACCCTGATTTTCTTTTCCTTTTTCCTTCTTAGACTGTGTCTCCAGCTTCTGGGGATAGTTTCACTTGTTAAGTGCTAGTGGTCTTTATGGATCTGCCCTTGGCTCTTTCTCATTCTCCAGTCTCTGGACAATCACATCTCTGTCAGTGATTCTACATGTTTTTCCCATGAGCTTCTAACCCACAGATCTGGATGTCTCAATGGCACATCAGACTCAACATGACTGAAGCAGAACACCCACTGCATTAGGGAGGGTTTTGTGGGCCAGTGTGAAAATAGTGAATTTCATTCCGTCCACAGTCTAAGTCTAGACTTCAGTCACATGGGTGCCCCTAACAGCAAAGGAGTCTGGGAAATGTCATAGCTGGGTGACCAACAGGTAAAGAAACACAGCTTGGAGAACAACCAGCTAATCTCCATCACAGCTACTTATGAAGAATATTACATAGCAAAACTCACTGAAGGAGTGACTTCTGCATTTATAGATAAATGATCAGAATGGAGTGCCCTGGAAATAATCTTTCAGGGAAGTTTGGAACTGAAATTACTCTGGAGGTTATGCAAAGAGAAATCAGAGAAAAAGGACAGATATTAAAAGCAGCACATCCAACATGATTTGCTTATCTATGAAGCCATCCAAGATGAGCTCAGTGAGAGTGTGAGGTCAGTGAGGGATGTGTCCAAAGCATCCAGATGGGGCTTTTCTCTTGGCATAGAGATTTCTAACACTCTTGCAGGACACCCAGGACAGCTTAGGCAATGTTTTGGGCATGCTCTCACTTATCACTATCTTTTTTTCCATTTCAGTTGCAAGTTTGAAAAGGTTTTATGTTTTTAGATTTCTGGTCATTTTCAAAGATAGCTGAAGTATTTCAGCTCTGTTTTTTTTTTTTTTCCTCTTGATCCCTCTCTTTAACTCTTCCAGTCTTTATATTCTTCTACCTTTTATTGCCAAGTGTCTTCTAGAATGCATGGCCAGGAAAGATGAAGGAGTCTCACAACAAACACAAGCTGGGTGGCTGTCCTTCCTGTGCTTTCTTTGCTTGAGCCATTACTTACTTGGTTTCTGTGAGGCATTGGTCCCATCAGACCAAATAATGGGCTTGACAGATAGAAGGAAATTCTTAAAACATCTGTGAATATTTTCTTGCCTGCAAAATGTGGATGAAGATAAAAATGAGTCATCCTTACCAACTGTCCTTCTATTTATAAAGATGTTTAATAAAAGACATCTTTGATCCACCTGGCAGGTAGATTTCTACAAACACTAAATTATATTAGAAACTTACATTTAGGGTATGTGTTATGGTGAGTGCTGTGAAGTGTGTAAACCTGGCAATTCACACATCTGTACCCCTGGGGCTAATAACACATTATATGTTTATAAAAAAGTTAAAAAATTAAAAAAACTTATATTTATTTGTTCTTTTTAAAAATTTAAATCCAGTATAGTTAACATACAGTGTTATATTAGTTTCAGGTGTACAATGTAGCAATTCAACAAATCTATACATTACTCAGTGCTCATCATGATAAGGGCACTCTTAATCCCCTTCAGCTGCTTCACTCATCCTCCCACCCACCTTCCCTCTGGTAATCATTAGTTTGTTCTTTATAATTAAGAGTCTGTTTCTTGGTTCCTTTCTCTCTCTTTTTTTCCTTTGCTCTTTTGTTTTGTTTCTTAAATTCCACGTATAAGTGAAATCCTATGGTACTTGTCCTTCTCTGACTTATTCACTTAGTATTATCCTCTCTATCTCTATTCATGTCATTGAAAATGGCAAGAGCTCATCCTTTTTTATGGCTGAGTAATATTCCATTGTATATATACACCATGTCTTCTTTATCCATTGATCTATCAATGGACATTTGGGCTGCTTCTATATCCTGGCTATTATAAATAATGCCACAATAAAACATGAGGGTGCGTGTATCTTTTCAAATTAGTGTTTTCATTTGCTTTGGATAAATATGCCCTGCCCTAAGGGTGGGTGCAAGAATTAAATGAGTTAATTCTTTTTTTAAGTTGAGGTATAATTGACATACATCATATTTGTTTCAGGTGTATAACATAATGATTTGACACGTGTACACATTGTGAGGTAATCATCACAGTAGGTCTAGTTACCACCCATCCCCACACAGAGTTACGAATTTTCTTTCTTGTGATGAGAAATTTAAAGATCTTCTCTCTTAGCAACTTTCTGATATGTAATACAGTATTATTAACTATAGTCACCATCTGTACATTACATCCTCATGACTTATTTATTTTATAATTGTAAGTGTGTACCTTTTGACCCTCTTCACAGATTTCTTCCATCTCCCCATCCCCTGCCTTGGCAACCATCAATCTGTTTTCTCTATCTATGAGCTCTTTCATTTTTAAATGAGTTCTTTTTAAAAATATATATATATTTTTTTCTTTTCAGTGTTCCAGAATTCATTGTTTATGCACCACATAATGCAGTGCTCCATGCAATGCATACCCTCCATAATACCCCCCACCAGGCTCACCCAACCTCCCACCCCTCTCCCCTCCAAAACCCTGTTTGTTTCTCAGAGTCCACAGTCTCTCATGGTTCATCTCCTCCTCCAATTTCCCCCAACTGACTTCTCCTGTCCATCTCCCCATGTCCTCTGTGTTAAGTGCCTATTAAGTGTTTTGCTTTTAGTACCATCATCATCATCATCATCCCCATTTTAATCCACTTAAAAAGCCAGGCCAAGGTGCCTGGGTAGTTCAGTTGGCTAAGCGACTGCCTTTGGCTCAGGTCATATCCCGGAGTCCTGGGATTGAGTCCCATGTCGGGCTCCCAGTTCCACAGGGGGTCTGCTTCTCCCTCTGACCTTCTCCCCTCTCATGCTTTCTCTCACTCTCTCTCTCTCAAATAAATAAAGAAAATCTTTAAAAAAAGAAAAATCCAGGGCCAGTGTTGAAACTATCAGTTTTTCTAACAATGTTCAGCAAACTGAATTGTCAAGCAAACAAGGTGTAAATGTCATTCAAGGTGCATTATGATCTGGCCAGGATGCTTCCTGCCAACATATTTTCTTACTCATCAGAATCAACTCTGAGGGACGCCTGGGTGGCTCAGTTGGTTAAGTGGCTGCCTTCGGCTCAGGTCATGATCCCAGCGTCCTGGGATCGAGTCCCACATTGGGCTCCTTGCTCGGCATGGAGCCTGCTTCTCCCTCTGCCTCTGCCTGCCACTCTGTCTGCCTGTGCTTGCTCTCTCCTTCTCTCTCTCTCTGACAAAAAAAAAAAAATTAAAAAAAAAAAAGGAATCAACTCTGAGCTTGTTCTTCAGATGTATCCATTTCTTTCCTGTCTCTGCATTTTGGCACATGGCATTCTCTTCACATAGAACCTTATCTTTCTAGTAGAACTTTCACTTCAAGCATGCTGCTTTCCTCTTACCCTGAGCAGTTTTTGACTTAATGAATGGCTGTTTACTTGGGGCTTCTAACCAACTCCCTGTACACCTGTGTGACTACCTGGGGAGGGGGGCAGATGTGCACTGGGGAAGTTGGTGGTCAAGTGAGAAGAGCAGGAAGGTGTTTGTTCCAGTTTAGGCATTCAGATGTGCTCAAGGCTAATCTTTACACTGCCATGAAGTGCAAGTTTTGCATCTATAACGTGAGCAAACATAACATTCTCTGCCCCCTTTCAGAGTTACTAAGAAGTCTACATGATATCAACAATGCATAAATTCTGTGGGAAGAGGAATTAGATTTGCAAATATACAAAAGATCATGATATTGTAATAGATAGAGGTCAATGGGAAAAGTATACTGAAGACTTCAACTCATTACCAGATATTATCAGTACCAGCTTGAACATCTACTTTGTACTATGCATGGTCTTTAATTTTTACAACCACCCTTGGAGTTGAAGTTCAGAGAGGTGTAGGGACTTGGCCAAGTTCCCACTGTTGGTTGTCAGTGAACCCATAGACTAAGGCTACAGATTGAATCTAGATCCACCTGGCTCCAGAACCTGGATTTTTTTGCATTGAAATTCTGCCTCCAGAGTCCATGAGTGATGTTAGTGGTGTGAGTGCTTGGAATTTGGAGTAGTATCTTCAGGGCAGAGGCTTTCAACCATGGGCAGCATCTGACTCATCTGAAGTAGCTTCTCCAAATACAATTGTCCAAATACAGCCTGAGAGATTGGATCCATTAGGTCTTGGGAAGAGCCAAGAATTCTGCATTTTGAAAAATTTCTCTATTTTCCCTTGGATATTTTTTCCTGCTTTGTCAAAGATCATTTGACCATAGAGTTGAGAGTCCATATCTGGACTCTCTCTTCTGTTCCATTGGTCTATGTGTCTGTTTTTGTGCCAGAACCATGCTGTCTTGGTGATCAGAGCTTTGTAGTAAAGCTTGAAATCAGACAATGTGATGCCCCCAGTTTTGTTTTTCTTTCTCAACCTTTTTTTTTTTGCGATTCAGGGTCTTTTCTGGTTCCATACAAATTTTAGGGTTGTTTGTTTCAGCACTTTGAAAAATGCCATTGGTATTTTGGTTGGGATGGCATTGAAAGTATAGATTGCTCTGGGCAGCATAGACATTTTAAAAATGTTTGTTCTTTGGATCCATGAGCATGGAATGTTTTTCCAATTTTTTGTATCTTCTTTGATTTCTTTCATGAGTGTTCTATAGTTCCTAGAGTATAGATCTTTTACTTCTTTGGTTAGGTTTTTTCCAAGGTATCTTATGGTTTTTGGTGCTATTGTAAATGGAATCCATTCTCTAATTTCTCTTTCTACAATTACATTGTTAGTGTATAAGAAAGAAATTGATTTCTGTGCATTAACTTTGTTTCCTTCCACGTTTAGTGATGGGTATTAAGGAGGGCACGTATTGCATGGAGGACTGGGTGTTATATGAAACAATGACTCATGGAACATTACATCAAAAACTAATGATGTACTATATGGTGACTAACATAACATAATAGAAGAAAAAAAGAAAAATCTCTCTAGAAGATTCAACTGTTTTTTCCTGTTTAACCCCCCCCCACTTTTACATATTAATTAGTTGAGCACAAACAATGTGCCAGTCTTTGTGTTAAGCACTGGGGTGTAGACGTGAATAAATCTTACTCTTTGTCCTTAAAGATCTTGCATTTTCAAAGATAATTGATTATGTGGAATTTGCAACACAGAGCAATGAATGCTGCTGAAACTGTGCACAGTATTATGAAATGGAGGAGAAGCAAATGCCAGGCTTTACCTGGCCTCTGGAAGGCTCCTCTCTTGAGCAGAGACTTGAACAGTGAGCAAGCATTTATCAGTTAGAATAAGTAGTCAATATGGCATTTATGAAATGTGCAACAGTTCAGTTCAGATTTTGCTGTTGGAATGATTCTTCTGATGATTTTTTTTTCTTTTTCTTTTTTTTAAAAGTTTTTATTTATTTATTTGACAGACAGTGATCACAAGTAGGCAGAGAGGCAGGCAGAGACAGAGGGGGAAGCAGGCTCCCCGCCGAGCAGAGAGCCCAATGCGGGGCTCGATCCCAGGACCCTGGGATCATGACCTGAGCTGAAGGCAGAGGCCCAACCCACTGAGCCACCCAGGTGCCCCTCTTCTGGTGATTTTAAGAAAGATAGATTGGAGAAGGAAATCCAGACACACAGTATGTCAGCCTTCTGATCCCCAGTGACCTTGGGCTCCAGTCCAGATCAGTTATCTCATTCACACTTGGAGCTCTCTCATTAGGAGCTACAGTACATGTGAACTTGGGCCTTCCCTTCCTGAAAATTCTCTCTGACACTTCTTACTTCCTGCATCCTCCCTGGCCTTCCTCACCCTCATAGAACAGTTCCTCATTCTCACCATCTTCACATCTCTTCCAGGGCCTCAGGGACCCCAGTCCTTCCAGTTCATAATTCTCTGTCTGACCTTACTTGGTTCATGCACAGTGTGGAACTCTTTGCTAGTCATCTGATGACACATTGGCTAATGTATCCCCTTTGCCTAAGTACAGAGAAGAGTTTGAGTCCATAAGTGAATATTTTCATAGCATTATTTTTGGATAATTTTGGACCCCAAATGTTTTAACGTAAGAGATATGGTTGCAGAAAGATAAAGCATTGACATTAAATGCATAGACAATATTGTGTTAGTACTGACATACTTCAGAACATAGAATTTGGATGTATGGATTTGTATTGGGTTGTATAGGAGGTGTGCTTAGCCCAAATGATTTAGGAGCAAGTTGTCAAATGCCGTACTTTATGGAGACATGGTTTACAAGCTGACATTTATATTTTCTTCAGAACTATGCAATTTGGTCTTGTTCCTGCTTAGCTGACTATGAATTAAAAAGTTGATATGTGAATGTCTTTATACAACTGACAAAATGATACATTAGTGGCTTTAAAGTTCTTTGAGGAGAAAATAGAGAAGATTTCTCCTATTCGATTCTCCTATTGTGGAGGCCCAGGACCAGATTAAAGTACATATGCCAGGTCAACACTGTATGGCATTCCAGCCAAATTGGAATGATTTTCCCAACAATTTCATTTGTTTGCTCATGATGATGTACTGATTTTTAGTGCAGATACTGTAGGACTACTGAGAGTCTTATTGAATGGCCCATGTGGCCCATGAGCTGTGAGGTAGATCACTCAACCTTCTTTGCTCTCTCATAGTCCACACCCATGGTTCTCTAGTCCCTGGTCCTTCTGCCTTGTCCCATGTGACTGAACATATCAGGGAAAGTCCTGAACCAGGGCTTCTTTGTTCCAACTGTTGATATTCTGTGCTCCTTTTTAATTATCTTTATCTGACCCATAAGCACATTTTTCAGTGTGCTTATTTTAAATCTCTTCTGGTCTCCTAAATCCTGAACTTTATCCCTACTTACTCACTCTTGGCAAATGACCTTGTTTCCCACTTTCTGCAGGAAATTGATAGCAGCATCTGAATCGCCTTGCTTCTCTCTATCTTAACCTTCTCTGTGTCCCTACTTCGGTTCTACTTCCCATGCATCTCAGAGACAGAACTGTGCCTCACCTCCAGAGGCGATATTCCCATTTGGTCTACCCTCCATCACTTCCTCAGGGACTCCTCTGTCATATTATCCACAGTCAGTTCTCTCTGATGACTCTTACAGGGTCTTCCTCCTCCCTTCCCTAGGCTTCACACATGCTCAGTTCTTCCCAACATTATAACACCTGCTTCTTTGAGAGCAGTCCTGTCATGCTGGTCCCTCATTTTTCCTCTCCCATCCTCATCAAACTTCTGGTATAGATACCACTGTCTTCTGGTACAGAAACCAATACGCTTCTGGTATATTCTTACAACACTGTCTTCATTCTGGAACCCACCAACGCTGTTCATGTATATGTATCTCATTAGGGTTAGCATGCTCTTTCTTTCACTGCTATTTATATACATTTTTTCCGCCAGTTTTTTATGACTTCAGTCTGTTGTGTCTCTTCTTGAAAATTTTCCACCATTAGATGACAAACTTCTTACGTTCAGATGCTATGTCTCACTCATCTCAATGTCTTGCAGTATCTACTGCAGTGAAGTATAGTCTTTCTTAAATATTACTTTCCATAAGGTCTACATTGATCTTCCTACTTAAAGCTTCAACTGTGTCCCACCTCTAGCATTCCTGAATTTCCCTTACCCCTTATTAAGTGAAATATGTTAAATTGCAAATGAGATTGCCTTCTGAGAATGGTTTCCCAATAATTTATAAATGTGTGTCTGAGAGATTTGGGATCACATAGTCTGATCAAGGTGACTCAGGGACATGGCAGCACAAAAGTTGTGATTAATAAAGAACGTAATCAATCATGTTGCATTTTTTGAAGATTTTATTTATTTATTTGAGAGAGGAGAGAGAGATTGAGAGAGCATGACAGGGGAGAGGGTCAGAGGGAGAAGCAGATTCCCTGCCAAGCAGGGAGTCTGATTCGGGACTTGATCCCAGGACTCCAGGATCATGACCTGAGCCGAAGGCAGTCACTTAACCAACTGAGCCACCCAGGCACCCCAATCATGTTGTATTTTATATACAGGATGATTTGAATAGAATCCACGAGAGGGAAGCCTGTAGAGCAAGAATTGTTGAGAGACCTTCCACTATTGGGGGGCAGGGCAAGGACAGAGCATGCTGGTTGGCCTCCTGACATATCTGGTTTTCTGGATGAGCCTGGCTCTGTAGGAAAGATGGTGTGGTTGCTTCAGGATGACTCAGACCTTGAAGTCAGGCCACCAGACACTGAGAGACTGGCCAAGAGCTCAGAAAAAGCCTTTGGTGGCAGGTGATAAGGGTTCTCTTCCACCTGAGTTCTGGGTCACCACACAATCCCAGGGCTGATCACCTGAGGGGAGCTGGCTCCCCATGACTGCACTCCAGAAAGACATTAGACATCAGATCATTAAAATTTCAGTTTACAGTGAAAAACAGAGGCTGTTTTTCTCTAGTAGGAAAATAAGCAGAAGAAACCAGTGGTAACCAGAGGGATGCTGGGTACCTTCCTCTGCCTTCACCACAGCTGGTGAGCAGGATGTGGTCCTAGATGCTTCCAAAGCAAGTGAAGTGTTTGCTGTGTCCACAGTTCAGAAATAACATCAAAGCTATGTTCACACATGCATACTTACTATAGCAGCTTCCACCGCTGCATTACTGGGGAGAAGCAGTAGAGTAATTCCTGCAAAGACTTTGAAATTATCTTCTCTCTTTCAGTCCATCTGTACCCGGACATTTGCCTTTCTTTTATGCTTTATTTAACTTAGTAACAAACATCAGCATATGCAATAGGAGGACACACTAGCTTGATAACAGGGATGAATAATAAATGAAGATGTTGTTGGTGTGGAGGGAAGAAGTCAACCAGGGCTACTGAGCACACGCCCTGACCCCGAGAGTTTGACCCTGTTCAGGCAAATTACCAAAGGGGCCAACCCACGACCTCATGAAAGAGATGCTTCTTTATTTACCATAGCAAGGCCCAAGACCCAGCTTTCCCAGCATTGATAAAACCCTGCTGAAATCCATCAGCTTGGATTAGTGGGAGGCCTCAAGGCATCTCAATAAATAGTAATGTAAACAATGCTTTACTGCAGCAGAGTGTTTTCATCCCAGTGGAAGATGTCTTGGAGCACACAGTTCCCAGGGCAGAAGATCAGAGAGAGTGTAATAAATTACCCAGCAAAAAGAATGATCATTTCCTTGGGCTGTTTCTAATTGACAGAGCAGATGTTGACCCACACACACTTCATCTATTTGGGATTTCACAATTTGGTGTCACCATGTGAGACCGGCACTCCAGGATGCAATCAACCCTCCATGGAGACACCCTGCAGGGGTGGAGGGGTTTGTGTGTACCCTGCAAACATTCACCACAAGAAGACCCTTACCTGGACCCTGCTGTGTCTTGGTCACACTGAGAAGACTCTTAAAATCTGAAAATCTGGGCGCCTGGGTGGCTCAGTGGTTAAAGCCTCCGCCTTCGGCTCAGGTCATGATCTCAGGGTCCTGGGATCGAGTCCCGCATCGGGCTCTCTGCTCAGCAGGGAGCCTGCCTCCTCCTCCTGTCTCTCTCTGCCTGCCTCTCTGCCTACTTGTGATCTGTCAAATAAATAAAAAAAAAATCTTAAAAAAAAATCTGAAAATCTTGGTGAGTCACAGGTAACCTCTGAGTCTCTACCATCCACATTGCTTCCTGAAGGATAATGTAAATAAAAAATAGTTGCTAAAGGCTTGTCATAAATTTACTTGCTCAGAGTAAAACCACTTTAATCAATTCTCTTTACATCAAGCTATATGGAATATTAGTTTCACTAATGAAACGTTTATTCTGTAGATCGTGTAAGTAGAGAAATGTGTAAATTCTATACTGGATTGATGACAAAGACATTCCTTTTTTGCCTCTGACTCTGAGCTGTCCCACTGTTCACTTCTGTCTTCCTGAAATGCTAACTGACACAGAAGAAAATCTACTTACTGGGAGGTTGTGAGGAAAATAAGACATGTATATGAAAATGCCTGGCTTGAGCCCTGTGTTCAGAGGATTCTCTATAAATATGTGTTGAGTTGAGATGACTTTGAAAATAGAATTTCTAGTTCACAAATTGTGGCACTGCCTCTAAATACATTTTTCACCCAAGAATTCAGCAAATTTATTTTGGGATTCCTTGAATCTAGCTCACCCAGGATGAATGGATACTGAAAATGTGTCTTATGGCAGAAAATGTGGGGGTAGCTGGGTGAGAATCGTAGTAAGAAAACCCATTTATCAAATTCATTTCCTGAGCAGAAACCACATTTCTTCAGCTCAGCTGTAAGCTGTTCCTTGTGTGAGTTGTTTCTCTGTAATTGGGGCCATGGGCCACAGCCCTGCAGTAGCTTCTGGACCTGAGGTGACTTCTGGGAGCCAGACCCACACCTTTCCCCTCTCAGGGACACATGAGTTGTCAGCAGGGAGGGTCTGACTCATGAGTAGGTGAGGGGAAATCTCTTTGACATGAATCATTATGAGCATTTGGATTTCCAAAGGAAGTTTTGGATGAGGCTCTGTTGAGTATCCAAAGGGCTGGAAAAAGAAAGGAGGGAATGGAAAGGCAGCTTAATGCCAAGTCTATGGAAATACTGTGTGAAAAGCAACTCAAGGCAGATGGTCTGTTCTGGAAAGTGAATGGGCCCTTCAGAGGGTGCTGGTTTTTGTTTAATGAAGAAAAAGGAACAAACAAGTAGATGTTCAAGATGGCTTTGTGGCCATCAAGAGAAGGGCTGAGGTAAGAGAGAAAGCTACCTGCAGGTTGAAGGCACATGAACACACTGGATGTGGACTAGGGACCCAAATTCTGATCTGTGTTCTATGCTGACCAGGAACATGAGCCTGGGAGAATAATTCATCTTTCTGGGTCTCTGTGTTTTCCTGTATTAGAGGGGGTCTTGGGCCTTATGATTCCCAATATTATATTATCCTAGTCCCTGGCTTCTGGGAGGCCCACTGAAGAAAAGCAGCGTGTACTGTTTGCTTACGATGTCCTAGCACTGTGCTAGGAAATTATATATGTTTTCCCATTTACTCTTTGCAGGCATCCCTACGGGCTAAGTAAAACTTCTCCTATTTCAGAGGTGGAAATGGAGTCTTGAAAGGGTGAAGTAACTCGGTGAGCTGCACAGGCATAGAAAGTTTTGGAGGCAGCATTAACTCTGAGTCGGCCTCTCTGAGGAGGGCTGACTGAATGATTCAGGAGATTTGCTTCTGTCCCTGTGGCATCCAGAGAGAAGAGGCCAGCCTGGTCGCAAATCTGTTCTAGTCCCGTGGCAGAAGCTGTCAGTTTCACTGGGGTCCTCTTGTAAGCTGGAGGATGTTTTCTTCTTTCATGCTCAATAGTCAGGGATGGAGAACTGGAGCAAGGGGGAGCCAGGAAGGTCAGTGAAGAATTATCCACAGCCCTTCGGCCCCAACTCAGGGATACCCCAGCTCTGCAGAAAAATGACCTGGGAATCAAAGAGTCTTAGGACTTTAAATATAAAAGGGATTTCTGCATTCAGCAGCTCTAATACACGAGTCTGTTTGAAACCAGTAGCCTCAAGCCATATCCAGAAACTTCAGGAGCAGGGCGTCTGGGTGGCTCAGTTGGCTGAGCATCTGCATTCGGTTCAGGTTGGACTCCTTGCTCAGTGGGGAAGTGGGGAGTCTGCTTCTCTCTCTCTCTCTGCCCTTCCTCTCTGCTTGTGCTTGTGCACACTCTCTCGCTCTCTCTCTCAAGTAAACAAACAAACAAGCAAATAAATAAATCTTTAAAAAAAGAAAGAAAGAAAAAGAGAGGAACTGCAGGAGATTCCAGGCTCTGGAGCTCCCCAGGGTGGGCTGACAGGGGAGTTCAGAGTACTGTGTGCAGAGTTCATTCTGGACTGAGACTTTGGCTCCTTTGCATCTTTCAGGCTCTGGGGATGCCTGGCACAGACCTATTCTGAGGTGGGCTTGTGCCGTGAAAGTAGGGCCTGGGACCTTTCAAGGAGGTATCTGGGAAATGGGGTTCAGATTCATGGCAAGAGTAAGCACCACAGGTAACTAGAAGTCCAGATGCCTTTTTTCCCCCTGACATAGAAATATTTGTGTGGAAGCCTTCTCCGTGTCTCAGAGTTCCATTTTGCTGCAGTGACTGAAGGTGTGGAAGTGTAAGTCACTTAGAAATATGTTAGAGAGAAGGGTGATATTTATGGCTGTTCTTTTTTTTTTTTTTTCATTGTTAGATTATTCTGTTAGTGGGTGATCCAGGTCTTTTCCTTCTCTATTCTATTACCTTCATGTTTTTGCAGTTTGGACATTGCCCTTATGCTATTTGATAGTGGAGGGAAGGGCAATGGAGAAGACCCAGTCAAGGAATATTGGTCCAATGGTGGTAGGAGGAGATTCTTGTCAAGTGTTAGGCATTCTATTAATGTGGTGGGATCTGAGGGCCATGGTGGGCCACTAACCAAATAGAGCAATATCCTTAAAGAGAACTCCTTGCTCAGATTAGCCAGCACAGATAAGGATAATGGGAATGGGGCCCGTGTGGTATTCAAGGGATAAATGGAGAAGCGAGGGAAGAAGTCACAGAGGGTGGTGTTCTGCGCAATCAGAAGAGAGTGAGGGTCCTTAGAACCTGGTCAGGAGGCAAAGACCGTAAGAAGAGGCAGGGCTGATGGCTTGAGTAAGGACTGCACTGTTTATATCAGGAAAGCTCTATGGTGAGCTGATGGGAAACACGTTGAGCTGAGAGATCTGAGAGAACAGGGTTCCAGCCCAGATTCTATCAAGTGTTTGTGTGACATGTGAACACTCCTGAACCCCTTTGAAACTCAATTTTTGCATCTGTGAAATGAGGGGTTGAACTGGATGGGCCTTGGGATTTCTTTCAGCTCTAAATTAGGATGATTGTGACTATTAGAAAAATTTATGATACATCTGCTGCATGGGAGGCCCTTCTTGAGGGCCTGCAGCTCCTGATGGGCCATGTGTATTCTGGGCATGAGAAGCAGGAACGAGCCCTGTTAGAGCAGAGCATACCAGGGTCCCACAGCACCTTCTATCGGATTGAGAACTCCAAGTGCTGTTCACACAGCTTCATTGACACAAGTGATACAAATCCCGAATGTCACAACACAGACACCAAAGCAAATCAGGGACAGGGTCGCTTTGCAAAGCTGATCTGGAACGACTACCAGCCCAGATGTTTCTGTATCCTCAACACTTAAAAATGTGGATGATGAGTACATGGGTGTTTGTTATAGTATTCTTTATGTATGTTTAAAATACTTCACAATGACAGTGATCTTTATTTGTTAGGAAAAATGTAGGGAGCAGGCACCCTGGTGCAGTTAATAGCTAACAGTTTTGGTGTCTGCTAGGCAGGCTGAACTGTGTTAAGAGTTCTTGGAGCCTCAAGACTAAGGGTAGCACTATCTGCCCACTTGAAATGAAGACCACCTTCACCTTCATTCACCCCTCCTGGGCTATGCAGGAGAGCCCTTCGGTGAGGAGAAAGCGTGAGCACTGGATCCTGTCTCCACACCTCTGGTTGGGATGACCTGAATTTTCCTTAGTTCAGAACTTCCCGCAGTCCTACAGTTTCTCAGAAGGGAGGAAAATGGAGGTGATAATGGAAACAGAAAGAGAGAAAAGGCCGAGGGTCCCCTTGCCTCCTAGGGAGCAATAAGCAAACCCTTTCCCAGAGTGCAAATACTTAGGTCAGACACAATCGCGTGAGGGCAATAAGCATTCCAAGCCACATACGGAAATGGAATTTATGTATTTTCTGTGTCTGTTGAAGGCCTTGGGGGTTACGGGGCGGGGGCTGGGGGACTACTCTCAGACTACAGAGAGGCCCTTTTCTCTAACGGATCTTCGAGCATCCTCTCATGGAACTTGGCACCTATGCTGAAAGCCAAAGATGAAAAATTTATTTAAAAAAGATAAGCAGTGACTTTAACTGCTAAGAATAAACTCCTGCCTGTGGACCTCCCGGCTTTACATAAATCAATTTCTTGACAATTTTGCTCCATTTTCCACATACGTAAGAAGAATCGTCAAGATGTTCACCTAGATTAACCCTCCCTTCATTTCCTTTAAACAAAGAAGGCAATATGAGAAAGCAAGTTTTCTTTCCTTTCCCTATGTGTTGGTATTAGAGAAAGTTGGCAGTTCTAGAAACTGAAGTATGCTTGAAGCAGATGTAGCTAAGGCTGTGCTGGCATAATACATATTAAGTGGGGACTTTATAATGCCAAATTTAATTTTATATATTAAACTTACAAAATGTTTCTTCCTTCCATTATTCATACTATTACTTTACTTCTTTTTAGATGGATTGTTGCTGCCTAAGATTCAGGACAGCTAAACTTTGGACTCGATGTCTTAAGCTCTATTTTTTACCTTAATGAAACACTTAATTCTTTTAAGATGAAATAAGGATTTAAATGCTTCTTTCTTAGCTTGGTCTTGAAAATTGGCATGCTATTCTCTTGAGGCATTTTGGGTAAAAAAGAGTTCCCTTAAACCAACTTTTTATCCTTTCCAACTTGGACCAATTACTTCCCTCACCGCCTTAATTCCATGGATCCAGAGGAAAAGAAATTGGATTGTATTTTTAGGTAGCTATTAAATATTAACAATTTCTAATGTATTTATTAGAGATGTACTATTTTGGGCTGTAGTGGAAGGATGGGCTTTGAGATCATACAAGCCTGGATTCAGATGTTGGCTATAATGTATGCTGTGGTCTTGGGAAAATTTCCTATCCATTCAAAGGCTCAGTTTTCTCATCTGTAAAATGGGAATATTGATATAAACCACTCTGATTAGCTGTGAGTATTAGATGAGAAAAATGTAAAAAAAAAAAAAGTGCTGTGTCAGATACTAAATGCTCGATGAAAGTGAGACCATCCCATTTCCTTGACATGGTGTAGCTCACAAAACTAGATCTTTTAGAGACATTCCAAATGTACAGAGGGGAGAACAAGGTTGGGAAGTTCTCTATGAAGGGGAAGATAGGAGGCAGAGGGAATCACTAAAGAGAGGGCATCTTCAGCAGCAGGGGAATGAGAGCCACCCAGCTCCACCCAAGCTCCCCCATCCTTGCAAGCATTGGGCCTAGGTGGGAACTTGAGGAGGATGGGGAAGAACATGTGAGTCACAGACCCACAGGCCCGGCTCTTGGAGAGAGGTGACAGGGACTGCTCTGGAGGTTTTGAAGAATGCTGAGACTTGGGACAGACACTCTGTTTTGGAGTAAGTTGTCTAATCAGTTTGAGTTTTCTTATTTCTAGAATATGAGGAAGGAGTCAGGGCTGCTCTGTGTGTGTGTGTGTGTGTGTGTGTTTTAAAGATTTTATTTATTTATTTGACAGACAGAGATCACAATTAGGCAGAGAGGCAGGCAGAGATGGAGGGGGGAACAGACTCCCTGCTGAGCAGAGAGCCTGATGCAGGGCTTGATCCCAGGACCCTGAGATCATGACCTGAGCCAAAGACAGAGGCTTTAACCCACTGAACCACCCAGGCACCCCCTGTGGTGTATTTTTAAGCACCCTAACAACTACATGGTATTCTACAAATATTTTGTACATGAATAATCCAATGGTGGTGGTAATAATTGGGAGGCACCAGGTTGACTGGTGCCTGAGTGGATTGTGAAAAGTCATGCAAGGTGGAGTTTTTTATTGTTATTTTTTGTTTTTGAGAAAGAAATCAGGAGCTTTGCTGTTGTTGTTTTACCATATGGGGTTGTCATATCCAAGATAGCTTCGTGGTCCAATATCACCAGCTCCAGCCACCAGCTCTTCTTTCCAGATGGCAGGAAGGAGGAAGGCAAAGGGCTAGTTCCTTCCCACTGATGAGTTTCTAGGAACCACATGCAATATTCCACTCCTATCTCAATGACTGAGACGTGGTCACATGCACACCATCAGCTGCTAGGAAGGCTGGAGAATCAATGATCCCAACTAAAAATTAGGGTTCTTCCATGAAGAAGAGGCTAGAATCTGCTGGAAGGCACTTCTCAGTCTCCGTTGTTGGAATTTATGCATATGATCCCATTCCAGCTAGTGCTGACATTAGCTCCAGGTCTTAAAATTAATCAAAGAATTTTCTGGGAATGTTCTTAGTAACTTCTGGCTAGAGATTGAAGGCTTATATATGCCAAAGGCATGAGCAAATTGGTGAAATAGAGGTTTGGTTTAGTGCCATAGTAAACGTGGGTTTAAGTTGAAACATGTACCTTTGTTATACATATAATTCTATAAAATTACTATTCCCCAAAGAATCTCCAGCCTGCATTAGTTATTTATAAATATGTTTATTAAAGTTACTCATTTTATACTATTTGTGAAGATTTGTGCGAGGCACTTTGGGGAATAGATCACTTCCTTGAAGGAGTTTATAGTAGGGTAGAATAATAAAGATTATTTCACACAAACTTGAAAAGTACACAATAGAAGCATGAGTGGGAATCTAATGGTCAAATCACTAACTGACAAGGCCAGACAGTGTTGTTATCCTGTGCTTGACCTTAAATTGGCATATGCTGTGGGCGCAAAGGTTTCTTAGCTCTGACTGCGCTCAAGGCCTTGACTAGGGTTTGGTTATTGTTCATACTCTTTCAAAGAAGAAGAGAATAACTCCCACTATTTTCTATTAAAACTTGATTCAGAATCAAGCCTAACAGCTGTTTTTCATGATAAATTTCAGAGGTAGAGTTTTCAGCTGCGAGTCTGACCGCTTTTCTGATATCAGTCCATTGGCACAGGGCATAGTGAGGAGTATCCCATGGAAAGTGAGGGAAGATGGTATTTCTCTACTCCACAGGACAAAAGCAAGTCAAAAGCAGTGTAGAAGAGATTTGCAAAGAAGATGGCATAGGTAGGTACATTAAGGTCCAATAAAGAAATGAGAGTTCATTGGAATACAAACAGATACATGTAGTCAGTGGCAGGTGCTGAGAAGGAATTATGTGACAACCATAATATCCCATATCTAACCCCACAGAGTTTAGGTGATAACCTTATGGCAGGATGCTGAATCTGCCCCATCTAGTGACATTTCTTTGATCCCATCCATGGAATTTCCTCAAGCCCATCAATATGTGAAATGATAACTTTCAAAATGTGGCAGCTTAGACTGTATCCTTTTATGGGAGCTGAAGTGGAGTCCAAAGACATGTTCATGGGTCAGGCTTTGTCATTTTCCTCAATGGTGTCCATGATTCTGATGCTCAGACAAGCTAGATATGGCTGCACTAGTCATGGTAATATCTTTTAACTACTTCTTATTTCTGAGATTTTCATCACAACTTACTTTCTACAAAGCAACATCAGCATTTTTGGGTCTAAGAATAGAAATAGCAATGAGGGGGCACCTGGGTGGCTCAGTTGGTTGAGTATCTGACCCTTGATTTCAGCTCAGGTCATGATCTCTGGGTCATGAGATGGAGACCTGCGCTCAGCGTGGTGTCTCTTCCTCTGCCGCTCCCCCCTTCATTCTCTCTCTCCCTTAAATAAGTAAATCTTAAAAAAAAAAAAAAAGGAATGGCAGTGAGGCTGGTAAGGTGATAACAAGCTCATTTTGTAAAGAGAGAAACAGAGCACTGGGCTATTTGCACAATAAGCATTAGGCACCGGGCACATCTGGATTTTCAGTCCTCTACATATTTCATGGCTGAATTTTCCTGTAGAGAAGATTTATCCCTGCACCGGATATACTACGGAAAGCTTCATTTTTATGTATGTATGTATGTATGTATTTATTTATTTATTTGTTGGAAAGTTCCATTTTTTAGAGGAACACAAAATTCTTCCTGTGTGCCAAGAAATATGGACCTATTTAAAACATGAAAGCAGTTCCATGACAAATAGGAAGTTCTGTTTTCTGAGAAGAGTATTCTGTTGTAGATATATTGGTTGGGAAACCTACATTTCCAATTGGGTCTTTGGCTCATTATCAGCCAAGTAATGAACCGAAGTCCCGGGGATGTGCTAAAATTAGAGATGATGGCTCCCAGCTTGGGGCTCTTTAAATGGACTTGTCTGGAAGATGGCGGGCCTGTAGCCTTGTGGGAGTTATACTCTTGAGAGAATGCTCTGCTAAGAATGAGCATGTGGTACAGGAGAAGTTGTCTGGGTGGAGCTGTGTAACCACCACCCACATTCAAGCTCCAGAGCCCCAGGTAGGGTGACTCCTACTGAGCTAGATGTGGTGTTTGGTCCATGAGTGGATGCCCAGGATGGCCTGTTTCTTCTGGGGATAATGGGGTCCTCTGCTGCTGATAAGCCAGGGTCAATACTGAAGTCATGGCAGGCATTTTGGATTTTGTCTCTGCTGATACTTGGCTGGATCAGCAGTAAACACTATACAAAAATGACCCACCAATCCTTTCTTCAAACCTCCTCTTCTGTGTCTCCCTGTGGCAGCTATAACGTGCAAGCCCATTATTGCAGATGAGTGCTCACTGCAAAGTTCCATTTCTTTGCCTCTTTGGTGGCCCTATTTTCTCTATGTCTGCCCTGAGAGGTTTTGCCTCACTTCCTTCTTTCTGAGTGAATCCGGAGTGGATTTCATGATTTTAGTTGTTCATTCTCGCTCATCAGAGAAGTTTACTGTGGCCCTTGCAGCCCCTTCTATGGCAGTCTGGATTCTGTGGAGCAGTCCAGTTAGAACAGCCTGTCTTCAGAGGGAAGCCAAAGCCAGACAGACTTGGTCACAGGTTGTATGGCAGGTGTGAACCACCCATCAGGCAAATAAGTGGATGGTTCTGATCTCTTTTTGAAAGGATCGTGGTAACAGGACCACAAGCAGTAGGATAATTATTCAGTTACTGTACTGGTTGGCTGAAGCGATTGCCTAGCGATCTTTCTTTAGCTTATTGGCTAGTCCTTGTGCCAAGGAAAATGACCAGAATAGCCAACATTGTACCGTTAGAAAATGCTTGGCTGCAGTCAAGTTTAAGACCATTTGGTTTGCATGCATTCAAGTATCATTTTTTCTCCATTATGTACCTTCCAATCTGCTCTTCTTTTTTTTTGAATTAAAAAAAAAATATTTTATTTATATATTTGACAGAGAGAGAGCAGAAGAAGGGGGAGTAGGAGAGGGAGAATCAGGCTCCCACTGAGCAGGGGAGCCCCATGCTGAGCTCAATCCCTGGACCCTGGTATCATGACCTAAGCTGAAGGCAGATGTTGTGGAGCTCCAGGGTATGGCCCACTGGGGAGAAGCCGGAAGCAGCCATGCTCCCCAGGGCTGGAGTGGATGTGGGGATGCCCCATCCCTCTTCTGGTAGATCATCTGGGGGTCTGAGCCCCCCCTAGGCAGTCATCTGGGTCTGTAGGGGGCCGGGAAAACCCCCACCAGCGGGTGAGGGCCGCTGGGTCTGTGTGTCTTTGTCTTGTCTTTTTGTTGTCTGTTTTGTTACTCATTTCTAGGGGAATGTTTGTAGGGGGCTGAGAAAATCCCCACTGTGAGATCTGGTCTGTCTGGTTGTCTAAAAAAACCAGAGGAAAGGCAGTTGACTGATGACTGATAGTAAGTTTAGAAAAATTGTACACACACAAAAAAGAGGGCTTAAGAGAGTAAATAGTTTTGTCTTAAAATAAAAATATCTGGTTGTACCAGAACTTAAAAAAAATAATAATAAAAACTAAACTTGAGGGTATTTAGTAAGTCATAAAAGGCTTGGGGAAAGTAACCTTTATTTGCCTTGGTTTATAGGTTTGAAAGAAAACAATGAAATATGTTGGAAATTTAACCATATTAGATCAGTTTTGATGGATGTATTCACAAGAAGAAAAAAAAGGACTAATAAATCTTTTCCTGTAGAATGTTTCTGTTCTTAAGAAAAAAAGACTAAAGCCCTGTGTCATGGCAAATCTATATTGGTGATCCACTCAAGTAAATGTTGACTATTATGTAAACTAAAAAAACACTGGTATAAAAAATCTGCTTTCTCTCTGTTCAAAAAACAAAGTTTTCTTAATTGAATTGAAAAGTTTAATTAATTGATCTGCTGTTAAGGAGAAAATATAAATGGTTTTCTCTTTGCCTGCCCAGAGAAACCAGTTTCTGTATTTTGTTTTATCCGTAATCCTATTTTAGCATGTGCTTTAAAACTTAAATTTTAGCAATTGTCAACAAGATTTAAATTGTAAATGAGATCTCTTTGACTCATAAGGCTTTTCCTTGGTATGCTAATTACTCAAAAAGTACTGCTAAACCAATGATAAACCTTGGGTTACATATGGGTAAATGCTATAACTATTATAGAAATTCTATGCATTTCCTAAAGTTTTAACCTTTTAATAAGGTCATCACTTGATATTGTAATTATTGAAATGTTATGTGTCACAGAAGTAACCTGATTTTCTTGCCAGTTAAACTGTAAAACCATATCTATTCTGAATTTTTGTCATTTATAATTATTTTAATTCTCTTGTAAAATAAATTCTGCTTTAAAGAAAATTCATATGGGAGACTTCCAGGACAAATACAGGTCTTTGATATTGAAATCCTGAAACTGAAATGGATAAAAATTTCCAAAACTAACTAAAACTACATTCAAACTAAACCAGAATTAGTAACATGGGACCTCAATCCCTGGAGAATGAAGAACTACTGCCCAAAGGAACCCCCTGACTGGAACCCAAACTCTGATAAGGGTAAGGAGAGTCTATGTTTCTACCGCCAGGCTCTGCTGGGAGACCTCCATGCGATTGCAAGGAGACCCATAAATTTATCTAAAATCAGTGCGGTGACTCAAGATAAGGATGAGTCTCCAGAGGCTTTTCTAGAAAGGCTTCTGGAAGCCTATTAAATGTATAGCCTGATCAACCCTGAGGCGCCCGAAAATCAGAGGGCAATAAATCTTGCCTTTGCCAGTCAGTCAGCCCCAGATATAAGTAGAAAACTTCAGAAAATTGAAGAATTTGAAGGGAAAAATTTGACTGAGTTAGTGGGAATAGCAGAAAAGGTGTTTAACAACAGAGATACACAAGAAGATGAAAAACAGACTAAAAAAATGGTTAAAGTTTTGGCATTACTTGAGGTGGGGAGAAAACAAAGGAAAAGAGGTCAATGGAAAGGAGAAAGGCAGGTAAAAGATGGTATATAAAAAAAAAAAAGCCTAAGTACAGAAAAAACTGGTAAAAAGCCTTAGCTTCAGATCAGTGTGCTTACTGCAAAGAAAGAGGACACTGGGCCAAGGAGTGCCCCAAAAAGAAGATGGCAATGCTGGCCACCAGAGATTGAAGGGGCCATGGTTCAGAGCCCCTCCCCGAACCTCAGGTAAAAATTGAGGTGAAGGGGAAATCAACTGATTTTTTGATGGACATGGGAGCCCAATTTTCATCATTACTAGAGCCTATAAGAAAACTAGCTGAAGAGGAAGTCTGGGTACAAGGGGAAAATGGCACAAAAAGACATAAATAAACAACAGGACCTTAAATTTGGCCTATGGCTGTTTGCATCAGTACTCCCTCCCCTAGGAAGCAAAGGAAGGGATCTCCATAGAACACAGCTTTGCTTCCCGTCAAAAGGCCAAAAACTGGGGAGTACCGACCCATTCAGGACTTGCGGGAGGTTAACAAATGGATTGAAGATATCCACCTGATGGTGCCTAACCCCTATACCCCCCTCTCCCTCCTGAGCCCTAAGAGAACCATGTATATTGTCTTAGATCTCAAGAATACAAGAGAGTCTCAGCCCCTCTTTGCTTTTGAGTGGTCCAACCCACAAAAAGTGTTCCAAGGCCAGCTCACCTGGACAAGAGCAAACAAAAAAAATGTTAGTTTTTGTAAATACCTTTTCAGACTGAGTAAAAACTTTTTCTACCAAGCATGGAACGGCAGGAATAGTAGCCAAAAACTACTAAAAAAATAATTCCTATGTTTGGGTTGCCTCTCGTGATCGGGTCAGACAACGGCCCAGCATTTGTAAGTTCAGTCTCACGGACATTGGCCAAGGCCGTGGGCACTGATTAAAAACTACAGTGTGCCTACTGGCCCCAGAGTTCTGGACAGATAGAGAAAATGAGCTGGACTCTTAAAGAAACCTTGACAGAGTTAATTCTAAAAACTGGCGGTGGATGGACAGATCTCCTTCCCTTTGCCCTCCTTAGGGCGCAACATACACCCTACTTAAACAAGGTTACCCCATTTAAAATAATGTTCAGGAGACCCCCTCCACTCTGCTCATGACTACAAAAGGGCACCCTAACAAAAATGACTAATCAGTCTGTATTCCAGTCACTGCAGGCACTACAGTCTGTCTTAAAAAGAGCCCACGCAGGGATCCGAACTGCCTACACTGAGATGGAAACGGAGGTAAAACCACATCCTTACCAACCCAAAGACTTGGTTTGGATATGCCGCCACCGAGTGGAAAACTTGAAGTCTCATTGGAAGGGACCATTTACTGTCATCCTATAGAGGACCTGAGGGATTCCAACATCTTACTGCAGGAATAAAACAGACAAAACCTGTGGTTCCTATCCTAATTCCAGCACTAACTGATTCTTTAAAAAGTCAAAGAATTGGTATTGTTGCTTCAGGAGTCAAGATGGCGGAGAAGTAGCAGGCTGAGACTACTTCAGGTAGCAGGAGATCAGCTAGATAGCTTATCTAAAGATTGCAAACACCTACAAATCCAACGGGAGATCGAAGAGAAGAAGAACAGCAATTCTAGAAACAGAAAATCAACCACTTTCTGAAAGGTAGGACTGGCGGAGAAGTGAATCCAAAGTGATGGGAAGATAGACTGCGGGGGGAGGGGCCGGCTCCCGGCAAGCGGCAGAGCAACGGAGCACAATATCAGGACTTTTAAAAGTCTGTTCCGCTGAGGGACATCGCTCCAGAGGCTTAACTGGGGTGAAGCCCATGCGGGGTCAGCGTGGCCTCAGGTCCCACAGGGTCACAGAAGGATCGGGGGTGTCTGAGTGTCGCGAGCTTACAGGTATTAGAACGGGGAAGCCGGCTACAGAGAGCCGAGGAGTGAGCTCTCAGCTCGGGGTTACCTTGAACTGGTCGCAGGCTCGGTGAGCTCAGAGCGCTGCCGGAGGCCAGGGTGACGGGAGTAATTGGGCGCTGTTCTCTGAGGGCGCACTGAGGAGTGGGGCCCCGGGCTCTCGGTTCCTCCCGGCGAGAGACTGGGCGGCCGCCATCTTCATTCCCGTCCTCCGGACTCTACGGAAAGCGCTCAGGGAACAAAAGCTCCCGAAAGCAAACCCGAGCGGATTACTCAGCCCGGCCCCTGGTAAGGGTGGTGCGACTCCGCCTGGGGCAAAGACACTTGAGAATCACTACAACAGGCCCCTCCCACAGAAGATAAACAAGAAACCCAGCCAGGACCAAGTTCACCTACCAAGGAGTGCAGTTTCAATACCAAGGAGAGCAGCGGACTTCCAGAGGAGGAGAAAGCAAAGCATGGAACTCATGGCTTTCTCCCCAAGATTCTTTAGCCTTGCAGTTAATTTAATTTTTTTTTCTTTTCAATTTTTTTTCTCTTCTTCTGCTAAATTTTTTTAAACTTTTACCCTTTTCTTTTTTAACGTTTTTAACTAGTTTATCTAATATATATATATATATATTTTTTCCTTTTTATATTTTTTCTTTATTCGTTTTCTTTTTTTAATTGTTTCTTTTTTTTTTTTTTTCTTTCTGAAACTTTTTATCCCCTTTCACGCCCCTCACGATTTGGGATCTCTTCTGATTTGGCTAAAGCATATTTTCCTGGGGTTGTTGCCACCCTTTTAGTATTTTACTTGCTCCTTCGTATACTCTTATCTGGACAAAATGACAAGGCGGGAAAATTCACCACAAAAAAAAGAACAAGAGGCAGTACCAAAGGCTAGGGACCTAATCAATACAGACATTGGTAATATGTCAGATCTAGAGTTCAGAATGACGATTCTCAAGGTTCTAGCCGGGCTCTAAAAAGGCATGGAAGATATTTGAGAAACCTCTCGGGAGATATAAAATCCCTTTCTGGAGAAATAAAAGAACTAAAATCTAACCAAGTTGAAATAAAAAAGCTATTAATGAGGTGCAATAAAAAATGGAGGCTCTCACTGCTAGGATAAATGAGGCAGAAGAAAGAATTAGCGATATAGAAGACCAAATGACAGAGAATAAAGAAGCTGAGCAAAAGAGGGACAAAAAGCTACTGGACCACGAGGGGAGAATTCGAGAGATAAGTGACACCATAAGATGAAACAACATTAGAATAATTGGGATTCCAGAAGAAGAAGAAAGAGAGAGGGGAGCAGAAGGTATACTGGAGAGAATTATTGGAGAGAATTTCCCCAATATGTCAAAGGGAACAAGCATCAAAATCCAGGAGGTTCAGAGAACCCCCCTCAAAATCAATAAGAATAGGTCCACACCCCGTCACCTAATAGTCAAATTTACAAGTCTTAGTGACAAAGAGAAAATCCTGAAAGCAGCCCGGGATAAGAAGTCTGTAACATACAATGGTAAAAATATTAGATTGGCAGCAGACTTATTCACAGAGACCTGGCAGGCCAGAAAGAGCTGGCATGATATATTCAGAGCACTGAACGAGAGAAACATGCAGCCAAGAATACTATATTCAGCTAGGCTATCATTGAAAATAGAAGGAGAGATTAAAAGCTTCCAGGACAAACAAAAACTGAAAGAATTTGCAAACACCAAACCAGCTCTACAGGAAATATTGAAAGGGGTCCTCTAAGCAAAGAGAGACCCTAAAAGTGGTAGATCAGAAAGGAACAGAGACAATATACAATAACAGTCACCTTACAGACAATACAATGGCACTAAATTCATATCTCTCAATAGTTACCCTGAATGTTAATGGGCTAAATGCCCCAATCAAAAGAAACAGGGTATCAGAATGGATAAAAAAACAAAACCCATCTATATGTTGCCTACAAGAAACTCATTTTAAACCCGAAGACACCTCCAGATTTAAAGTGAGGGGGTGGAAAAGAATTTACCATGCTAACGGACATCAGAAGAAAGCAGGAGTGGCAATCCTTAGATCAGATCAATTAGATTTTAAGCCAAAGACTATAATAAGAGATGAGGAAGGACACTATATCATCCTCAAAGGATCTGTCCAACAAGAAGATCAAACAATTTTAAATATCTGTGCCCCTAACGTGGGAGCAGCCAACTATATAAACTAATTAATAACAAAATCAAAGAAACACATCAACAATCATACAATAATAGTAGGGTACTTTAACACTCCCCTCACTGAAATGGACAGATCATCCAAGCAAAAGATCAACAAGGAAATAAAGGCCTTAAATGACACACTGGACCAGATGGATATCACAGATATATTCAGAACATTTCATCCCAAAGCAACAGAATACACATTCTTCTCTAGTGCACATGGAACATTCTCCAAAATTGATCACATCCTCAGTCCTAAATCAGGTCTCAGCCGGTATCAAAAGATTGGGATCATTCCCTGCATATTTTCAGACCTCAATGCTCTGAAGCTAGAACTCAATCACAAGAGGAAATTTGGAAAGAACCCAAATACATGGAGACTAAACAGCATCCTTCTAAAGAATGAATGGGCCAACCAGGAAATTAAAGAAGAATTGAAAAAATTCATGGAAACAAATGATAATGAAAACGGTTCAAAATCTGTGGGACACAACAAAGGCAGTCCTGAGAGGAAAATATATAGCGGTACAAGCCTTTCTCAAGAAACAAGAAAGGTCTCAGGTACACAACCTAACCCTACACCTAAAGGAGCTGGAGAAAGAACAAGAAAGAAACCCTAAACCCAGCAGGAGAAGAGAAATCATAAAGATCAGAGCAGAAATCAATGAAATAGAAACCAAAAAAAACAATAGAACAAATCAACGAAACTAGGAGCTGGTTCTTTGAAAGAATTAATAAGATTGATAAACCCCTGGCCAGACTTACCAAAAAGAAAAGAGAAAGGACCCAAATAAATAAAATCATGAATGAAAGAGGAGAGATCACAACTAACACCAAAGAAATACAGACAATTATAAGAACATATTATGAGCAACTCTACGCCAATAATTTTGACAATCTGGAAGAAATGGATGCATTCCTAGAGACATATAAACTACCACAACTGAACCAGGAAGAAATAGAAAGCCTGAACAGACCCATAACCAGTAAGGAGATTGAAACAGTCATCAAAAATCTCCAAACAAACAAAAGCCCAGGGCCAGACGGCTTCCCAGGGGAATTCTACCAAACATTTAAAGAAGAACTAATTCCTATTCTCCTGAAACTGTTCCAAAAAATAGAAATGCAAGGAAAACTTCCAAACTCATTTTATGAGGCCAGCCACCTTGATCCCAATGCCAGACAAGGATCCCATCAAAAAAGAGAACTACAGACAAATATCTTGATGAACACAGATGCAAAAATTCTCACCAAAATACTAGCCAATAGGATTCAACAGGACATTAAAAGGATTATTTGCCACGACCAAGTGGGATTTATTCCAGGGCTGCAAAGTTGGTTCAACATCCGCAAATCAATCAATGTGATACAACACATTAATAAAAGAAAGAACAAGAACCATATGATACTCTCAATAGATGCTGAAAAAGCATTTGACAAAGTACAGCATCCCTTCCTGATCAAAACTCTTCAAAGTGTAGGGATAGAGGGCACATACCTCAATATTATCAAAGCCTTCTAGAAAAACCCACTGCAAATATCATTCTCAATGGAGAGAAACTGAAAGCTTTTCCGCTAAGGTCAGGAACACGGCAGGGATGTCCGTTATCACCACTGCTATTCAACATAGTACTAGAAGTTCTAGCCTCAGCAATCAGACAACAAAAGGAAATTAAAGGCATCCAAATCGGCAAAGAAGAAGTCAAACTATCACTTTTCGCAGATGATATGATACTATATGTGGAAAACCCAAAAGACTCCACTCCAAAACTCCTAGAACTTGTACAGGAATTCAGTAAGGTGTCAGGATATAAAATCAATGCACAGAAATCAGTTGCATTTCTCTACACCAACAACAAGACAGAAGAAAGAAAAAATTAAGGAGTCAATCCCATTTACAATTGCACCCAAAACTATAAGATACCTAGGAATAAACCTAACCAAAGAGACTAAGAATCTATACACAGAAAACCATAAAGTACTCATGAAAGAAATTGAGGAAGACGCAAAGAAATGGAAAAATGTTCCATGCTCTTGGATTGGAAGAATAAATATTGTGAAAATATCTATGCTACCTAAAGCAATCTACACATTTAAGGCAATTCCTATCAAAGTACCATCCATTTTTTTCAAAGAAATGGAACAAATAATCCTAAAATTTGTATGGATCCAGAAAAGACCTCGAATAGCCAAAGGAATATTGAAAAAGAAAGCCAAAGTTGGTGGCATCACAATTCCGGACTTCAAGCTCTATTACAAAGCTGTCATCATCAAGACAGCATGGTACTGGCACAAAAACAGACACACAGATCAATGGAACAGAATAGAGAGCCCAGAAACAGACCCTCAACTCTATGGTCAACTAATCTTCGACAAAGCAGGAAAGAATGTCCAATGGAAAAAAGACAGCCTCTTCAATAAATGGTGTTGGGAAAATTGGACAGCCACATGCAGAAAAATGAAATTGGATCATTTCCTTACACCACACACGAAAATAGACTCAAAATAGATGAAGGACCTCGATGTGAGAAAGGAATCCATCAAAATCCTTGAGGAGAACACAGGCAGCAACCTCTTTGACCTCAGCCGCAGCAACATCTTCCTAGGAACATCGCCAAAGGCAAGGGAAGCAAGGGCAAAAATGAACTATTGGGATTTTATCAAGATCAAAAGCTTTTGCACAGCAAAGGAAACAGTGAACAAAACCAAAGGACAACTGACAGAATGGGAGAAGATATTTGCAAACGACATATCAGATAAAGGGCTAGTGTCCAAAATCTATAAAGAACTTAGCAAACTCAACACCCAAAGAACAAATAATCCAATCAAGAAATGGGCAGAAGACATGAACAGACATTTCTGCAAAGAAGACATCCAGATGGCCAACAGACACATGAAAAAGTGCTCCATATCACTCGGTGTCAGGGAAATACAAATCAAAACCACAATGAGATATCACCTCACACCAGTCAGAATGGCTAAAATTAACAAGTCAGGAAATGACAGTTGCTGGCGAAGATGCGGAGAAAGGGGAACCCTCCTACACTGTTGGTGGGAATGCAAGCTGGTGCAACCACTCTGGAAAACAGCATGGAGGTTCCTCAAAATGTTGAAAATAGAACTACCCTATGACCCAGCAATTGCACTGCTGGGTATTTACCCTAAAGATATAAACGTAGTGATCCGAAGGGGCATGTGCACCTGAATGTTTATAGCAGCAATGTCCACAATAGCCAGACTATGGAAAGAACCTAGATGTCCATCAACAGACGAATGGATAAAGAAGAAGTGGTATATATACACAATGGAATACTATGCAGCCATCAAAAGAAATGAAATCTTGCCATTTGCGACGATGGTGATGGAACTAGCGGGTATCATGCTTAGCGAAATAAGTCAATCAGAGAAAGACCACTATCATATGATCTCCCTGATATGAGGGAGAGGAGATGCAACATGGGGGGTTAAACTGGTAGGAGAAGAGTAAATGAAACAAGATGGGATTGGGAGGGAGACAAACCATAAGTGACTCTTAATCTCACAAAACAAACTGAGGGTTGATGGGGGGAGGGGGGTTGGGGGGGTGGGGTTATGGACATTGGGGAGGGTTTGTGCTATGGTGAGTGCTGTGAAGTGTGTAAACCTGGCAATTCACAGACCTGTATCCCTGGGGATAAAAATATATGTTTTAAAAAAATAAAATTAAAAAAAAAAAGTCAAAGAATTGACTAATCTCGAAAGAAAAGGGGGGGATCTTGGGTTGATTCCACATTAAAACATGTTAACCCCCTAGGGCCTGCCTGGGCCTACTTAGCCATAGTGACTCCATGTTGCCTAGGTAGACATTTTTTTGTTTAATAAATGCCTCAACAGTTATTGATATCAGTTCCAGGTAACTGTTACTAAAACACACACCTAAAACAAGGCCATTTTGTGTATATCGGTTCCAGGTAACTATTACTAAAACACATACCTAAAACAAGGCCATTTTGTTGTTTAATAAACGCCTCAACAGTTACTAGTATCGGTTCCAGGTAACCGTTACTAAAACACACAAGTAGGAGACATCCAATCAGCCAAAGCCACATACGTAGATGCCTGCGATTGTGCCCTATAAAAACTAGCCTGTAAGACCAAGGGGTGTCGCTCTCTTCAGAGGCGGCCCTGGCCGGTCAGTCTGACTTCTAATGCTTGGCATAGAATAAGGCTTTGTGTAACTTTGTCTCAGTCTCGTCCCTTTGATAACAGACCCAACAATTGTACTGTTCACTTGAAAGTTGCTAAGAGAGTGGATTTTAAGTGTTCTCACACACAAAAAATGGTAACTATGTGAGGTGATGGGTGTGTTAACTTGATTGTAGTAATTATTTCACAAAATGTATTTATATTAAATCAAGCTGTAGGCCTTTAATATATATAAGTATATTTGCCAATTATCCCTCAACAAAGCTGGGGGTGGGGGGAAGCATCAAGTTCTAGAGTCAGGTTACTTGGGTTCAGACCCTGATTTTACTTCTTATTAGGGAAATCACCACAAACTATTCACCGAGGATCAACTTCCTCATCTGTAAAATGGGAATACCAACAGATCTTGCTTATTGTGGGGAGGGTTAGATTACCAATGTCAGGGACACAAATGCTCAATACACATAAGCTGTTACACAGAACATTGGGTAATGTCTTCCCAGAGCCTCCAGGAGTCCATTCCCATCTCTCTGCCTTTGTTATGAGAAGCCCTACTTCTGTCGGAGTCCTGGGGACTCTTTGTACATTTAATTCCAATTCCAGATCGGTCTCGTTTGATGATTTTTTCCTCGTTGTCTGGCAGGCTAGGCTGTCTGCCCAACCATTTTCACCTTGAGTCCTGCACTGATTTATAGACACCCATGCAGTCTGCCAAGTGCCCTCTGAAGGTAATATGCTGCAGTGACTATTATAGCTCCTATTATAGACATATAAAGAGAATTATTTTCTGACGATGCGTGGTCCTCACCAGCCTGTGTGCAGCCCTATGCTATATGAGTTGCAATCCTGAGCAGAATGGCTGGACACCCTGTATGTCCATGGCTTTGCCCATTTGTGCACCCAGCCTCTGTGCTCCCACTGAACTTCCCCGAGGCCTCTGGTTCACCTGGGATCATGGTGAAGCCTGTGGAGCCTGACCACAAACTCCGTCATACCACTCCAGGGGTCAGGCTCAGAACCAACCCTCCAGTGACCTTTAGTCAACTCCCTCGACTCATGGGAGGCTAGTCATGTGTCCCCCTGGGTGAGCACATATGCCGGGAGGTCATGGCTTTAGGTCATGATGCTGGTGGGGCAGGTGCCTCATGAGGGAAGATTTAGAGCTGGTGCAGCAGGTTACTGACTCTCCGCCTTGCTCTCTTCTGACCTTCATCTTGTGCTTCACTGTTTCTTTGGCAACTAAGCTGTGCTTGACAATTTTTGTATATTTTCCAGAAGTGTTTCTCCTCTCTCTCTCTTTCACAGAACTATTCAGAGGTCTCCCCAGTTGGCTGCTCCCAGCTTCCCTCCATGCTGGAAACACAAATACAGTGCCCGGCTAACCCCTTATGGAGCAAAGAGAGGGTTACAACAACACAGTTGCAAATGCACAAGCTTCATTGTAAAGCCTCATAAAAATGAGTGTCCAATTCATTGTGGGACATTGCTGTCACTTAGCTTTGAGCTTGTGGTTTCCAGACGTCTGTCATCTGTGTCCCCAGAGCAGGTGCTCTCCTTCTACAGTGCTGGAACTTTGCTGTGAGGATGGGCAGCAGCCCTCTGGGGCCCCTTCTTGCATTCTGAGCTATAAGGTGCATCTTATTCTAAGATGAAGGAATGCCAGTGAATTTCCCAAACCACACTTATAAGATGAAAACAATATTTAAAAAACTGAAGCATTAAAGAATAAAATAGATAATCTTAGGGAGTAAGTTTTTAAAAAAAAAATTATTTATTTATTTGAGGGAGAGAGAGAGAGAGCATGCCTAAGAGGGGAGAAGGTCAGAGGGAGAAGCTGACTCCCCACGGAGCTAGGAGCCTGATGCGGGACTTGATCCCAGGACTCCAGGATCATGACCCAAGCCAAAGGCAGTGGCTTAACCAACTGAACCACCCAGGCACCTCTGGAGTAATTTTTTAAAAGAGATAAACTCCTAGCTCTGTTAGCTTCTATAAGGTTGTCATTAAAAAACAATAATTATCTAGAACAACCAAATCCAAAACTGGTCTAACATTTGATCTCAGAGCAAATTTTCCAATGGTCTTAGTCTATAGATCTATCGTCTATATCACGTATGCTATACCTATAGTTATAGTCCATTGATTACTTGGACCTACAAGCACCAGTGACTTCTGCCCCCAGCTCAACTATAGGAGGTTTACTCTTTATGCTTTGATTATTCAAACTAATCTTAATTGGCATCTTTAACACAACAGGTCACCTAGAATGTCCAGCCCATTCTTCTGTGTCTCTCATTTTTTCTCTTGAGGCAAATAGAAAGAACCAGGCTGGTCATTAGATACTTCTTTATACCAAGCTCCTGTCTTCTGCAATAGGAAGGAAGTCGTTTTCCAATTTATTCTTAGATTGAGGGGAGCATCTCACATTGGTGTTTCCCTAGTAGCTACTGGTGGGCTAAATGGCAGAGAGTCCTTGTGTCCTCTGAAGCAGGACCCCACATTCCAAGTGTATATAAGAAATGTGCATGTTCCTGGAAAGACAGTCCAGCACGTTCATTAGGAATTTATATTCATCTGTAACCTCCTTCCCCTTCCAAAGGTTAAGTTTCTGGGAAGTGCCAATGGGTACACATGTGTAAACCATTGTCATCAGTTTCTAGCATTTGATAGAGCTCATTTGCAAGCTTTAGACACTTGCTCACTCTTCCAGAAATTATTTCTGAAGGTAACTTGAACCTCTTCCCAGAGATTATTTTGAATATTGTTTAGGGAATTTTAAAACAGAATTATGCTAGTTTAATAATACCACAAAGGCCAACTGATTCTCTAAACCAAAAAAAAATTTTTTTAAAGATTTTTATTTATTTATTTGACAGACAGAGACCACAAGTAGACAGAGAGAGAGGAGGAAGCAGGCTCCCCACTGAGTAGAGAGCCCGATGTGAGGCTCGATCCCAGGACCCTGGGATCATGACCTGAGCCGAAGGCAGAGGCTTTAACCCACTGAGCCACTCAGGCGCCCCTCTAAAATTTTAAATAGAACATTTCACTTGTACATTTTGATTAGAAAAGTAATATGTGGGGGTGCCTGGATATCTCAGTCAGTTAAGCGCCCCACTCTTGATTTCGGCTCAGGTCATGATCTCAGGGTCCTGGGATCAAGTCCTATGAGCCCTGCATGGGGCTTTGCGCTCAGCAGGGAGTATGCTTCCTTCCCCACTTTCTTCCTTTGCCCCTCCCCCACTCATGCTCACTCCCTCTCTCTAAAATAAATAAATAAATCTTGGGGTGCCTGGGTGGCTCAGTGGGTTAAGCCTCTGCCTTTGGCTCAGGTCATGATCTCAGAGTTCTGGGATTGAGCCCGCATCGAGCTCTCTGCTCAGCAGGGAGCCCGCTCCCCCCCCCCCCCCCCCCCCCCCACCGCTTGCCTTTCTGCCTACTTGTGATCTCTCTCTCTGTCAAATGAATGGACAAAATTTAAAAAAAAAACTTAAAAAATGTAGTATGTTAACTGTAGATAACTGAGAAAATACAGAGAAACATAAAGGTAAAAAAGTTCACTTTTTCTAAAATTCAAAAATATTTATTGATTGCCTTTTTGGAGACAGATAATGTTTACAATATTATCTATAACATAGTTACAATGGTTAAGTACACAGTTTTATTTCCTACTCTCCTTGTTAAAAATTACAACAGGAATTTGCAAGTTGTTTAGATATAAATATTTTTTTTTAAATTACCAAACAGGATATTATTTGCTCATGCCATCTTATTACCTGCTCTAACAAGATCCATTCCCAGTCTCTAGATTAAATGAGGGAGTGGAACTGAAAGAGGACTGCCATTTTGTGCACTTTTTACTGTACCACCCATAAGCAACCCATGTGGAAATTTTGTTGTATGACTTTCAGATTACTTTACAAATTTGTGTATCCCATGATATGTTGGGATTGTACCAGAAAGCACAGACAAATATATCATGAACTTTATCACTTTACAAATCTTTTAGCTGTTGAACAGTTATTATGGCATGTATATTATACATCTTTAACTAATTACCTATTATCTAATTATCTATGTTATTTTCTCACTTTATTAAATGGATGCCTACAAAAATAGACTTGTAAACCACTACTATTTATTAAAATTTATTATTTTGTTATTATGCTAAGCATAGGACCTATGTTATTTTCATTACTTCTGAATACAATTTCTGATTTGGTACTCTTTGCCCATTTAATGGATCAGGAAGATCCATTAGCCTCAGAGATACTGAATGTCACAGAGCAGTTAAATTAAGGAGTGGAAATCGGAACTGAGGTTTTGCATAAAGTCTTACCAATGGAATTTTTGGGTCAAGAAGAGGAATATTTTTAAGCCTTCTGACCATATTTCCAAATTGCTCTCCTAATGTGAATTTACATCAGCAATGAAACAAGTGTCTTTATTTTTAACATCTTTCAGGAAAGGAGGTTCTGCAACATCTCATGGTCTGCTTTAGGTTTTGACAATACTTTGCACTGGACTCTGCTTTGCAGATCAGTTGAGGACCATGTGGCTGCTGGCCTCAGCAATTCCTTTCAAAAGTGAAGAACAAGTCCATATCCTAAGTACTTCATCTTTGAACACTGCAAAGGAGCACTTTAAGACATTGAGTTCATTTATTGATATATTCACATCAGACATTTTTCTTAAAAAAAATTGTGGGATCTTGTTTTATGGGAGGTTTTTGATCACTGCTTCAATCTCGTTACTAGATATCGGTCTATTTAGGTTGTCGATTTCTTCCTGGTTCAATTTTGGGAGTTTATAGTTTTCTGGGAATGCATCCATTTCATCTAGGTTGCTTAGCTTATTGGCATATAACTGTTGATAATAACTTCTGATGATTGTTTCTACTTCCTTGGTGTTAGTTGTGATCTCTCCCTTTTCATTCATAATTTTATTAATTTGGGCTTTCTCTCTTTTCTTTTGGATTAGTGTGGCCAATGGTTTATCGATCTTATTGATTCTTTCAAAAAACCAGCTTCTAGTTTCATTGATACGTTCTACTGTATCTCTGGTTTCTACCTCATTGATCTCAGCTCTAATCTTGATTATTTCCCTTCTTATGTGTGGAGTTGGTTTGATTTGTTGTTGATTCTCCAGTTCTTTAAGGTGTAGAGACAGCTGCTGTGTTCTGGATTTTTCAAAGAGCCCAGGACCTGACGGATTCCCTGGGGAATTCTGCCAAACTTTCAAAGAAGAAATAACACCTATTCTCCTGAAGCTCTTTCAAAAAATTGAAGCAGAAGGAAAACT
The DNA here is from genome assembly GCF_010015895.1 of Lontra canadensis. Taxonomy (NCBI): domain Eukaryota; kingdom Metazoa; phylum Chordata; class Mammalia; order Carnivora; family Mustelidae; genus Lontra; species Lontra canadensis. Next base: position 8,099,993 of record NW_022631086.1, on the reverse strand, counting down.
TCCAGACTCTTTCTATGAAGCCAGCATTACCCTGATCCCCAAACCAGGCAAAGACCCTACCAAAAAGGAGAAGTTCAGACCAATATCACTGATGAATATGGATGCTAAGATTCTCAACAAGATCCTAGCAAACAGGATCCAACAGCACATTAAAAAGATTATCCACCATGACCAGGTGGGATTCATTCCTGGGCTACAAGGATGGTTCAACATTCGCAAATCAATCAATGTGATAGAACAAATTAATAAGAAAAGAGAGAAGAACCACACGGTCCTCTCAATTGATGCAGAAAAAGCATTTGACAAAATCCAGCATCCATTCCTGATTAAAACGCTTCAAAGTATAGGGATAGAGGGAACATTCCTGAACTTCATCAAATCTATCTATGAAAAACCCACAGCAAATATCATCCTCAATGGGAAAAAGCTTGCAGCCTTCCCGTTGAGATCAGGAACACGACAAGGATGCCCACTCTCACCACTCTTGTTCAACATAGTATTAGAAGTCCTAGCAACAGCAATCAGACAACAAAGAGAAATAAAAGGTATCCAAATTGGCAATGAAGAAGTCAAACTCTCTCTCTTCACAGATGACATGATTCTTTATATGGAAAACCCAAAAGACTCCACCCCCAAACTACTAGAACTCATACAGCAATTCAGTAACGTGGCAGGATACAAAGACAATGTACAGAAATCAGTGGCTTTCTTATACACTAACAATGAAAATACAGAAAGGGAAATTAGAGAATTGATTCCATTTACTATAGCACCAAGAACCATAAGATACCTGGGAATAAACCTAACCAAAGAGGTAAAGAATCTATACTCGAGGAACTACAGAACACTCATGAAAGAAACTGAAGAAGACACAAAAAGATGGAAGACCATTCCATGCTCTTGGATTGGAAGAATAAACATTGTTAAAATGTCTATACTGCCTAGAGCAATCTATACTTTTAATGCCATTCCAACCAAAATTCCACCTGTATTCCTCAAAGAGCTGGAGCAAATAATCCAAAAATTTGTATGGAATCAGAAGAGACCCCGAATCGCTAAGGAAATGTTGAAAAACAAAAATAAAACTGGGGGCATCACATTACTTGATTTCAAGCTTTACTACAAAGCTGTGATCACCAAGACAGCATGGTACTGGCATAAAAACAGACACATAGACCAGTGGAACAGAGTAGAGAGCCCAGATATGGGCCCTCAACTCTATGGTCAGTTAATCTTCGACAAAACAGGAAAAAATATACAGTGGAAAAAAGATAGTCTCTTCAATAAATGATGCTGGGAAAACTGGGCAGCTATATGTAGAAGAATGAAACTCGACCATTCTCTTACACCGTACACAAAGATAAACTTAAAATGGATAAAAGACCTCAATGTGAGACAGGAATCCATCAGAATCCTAGAGGAGAACATAGGCAGTAATCTCTTCGATATTAGCCACAGCAACTTCTTTCAAGATATGTGTCCAAAGGCAAAGGAAACAAAAGCCAAAATAAACTTTTGGGACTTCATCAAAATCAAAATCTTCTGCACAGCAAAGGAAACAGTCAAGAAAACAAAGAGGCAACCCACGGAATGGGAGAAGATATTTGCAAATGATAGTACAGACAAAAGATTGATATCCATGATCTATAAAGAACTCCTCAAACTCAACACACACAAAACAGATAATCATATCAAAAAATGGGCAGAAGATATGAACAGACACTTCTCCAATGAAGACATACAAACGGCTATCAGACACATGAAAAAATGTTCATCATCACTAGCCATCAGGGAGATTCAAATTAAAACCACATTTAGATATCACCTTAAACCAGTTAGAATGGCCAAAATTAGCAAGACAGGAAACAACATGTGTTGGAGGGGATGTGGAGAAAGGGGAACCCTCTTACACTGTTGGTGGGGATGCAAGTTGGTGCAGCCTCTTTGGAGAACAGTGTGGAGATCCCTCAAGAAATTAAAAATAGAACTTCCCTATGACCCTGCAATTGCACTACTGGGTATTTACCCCAAAGATACAGATGTAATGAAAAGGGCCATCTGTACCCCAATGTTTATAGCAGCAATGGCCACGGTTGCCAAACTGTGGAAAGAACCAAGATGCCCTTCAATGGATGATTGGATAAGGAAGATGTGGTCCATATACACTATGGAGTATTATGCCTCCATCAGAAAGGATGAATACCCAACTTTTGTAGCAACATGGATGGGACTGGAAGAGATTTTGCTGAGTGAAATAAGTCAAGCAGAGAGAGTCAATTATCATATGGTTTCACTTATTTGTGGAGCATAACAAATAGCATGGAGGACTTGGGGAGTTAGGAGAAGGGAGTTGGGGGAAATTGGAAGTGGAGGTGAACAATGAAAGACTATGGACTCTGAAAAACAATCTGAAGAGTTTGAAGAGGTGGGGGGTGGGAGGTTGGGGGAACCAGGTGGTGGGTATTAGAGAGGGCACGGATTGCATGGAGCACTGGGTGTGGTACAAAAACAATGAATACTGTTATGCTGAAAATAAATTAAAAAATGATTTAAAAATTGTGGGATGATCATAATAGTTCTCCTTCTGTCTTTCCTAGGTAAGGTTTAGTTTCCATCTTCTTTCTTTGTTTCCTTCTTTCCTGACTCTTGTTAGCTCAGCTTTTTTTTTTTTTTTTTTTTTTTTTTTTAATGCAAAGACCTAGGTTAGGTCTAATACTATAGGAATGATGAGACCAAAACAGAGGGCAATAGAAACATGATTCTCTGGCTTTTGAAGGAGCCAATTTTTCATAGTTGCATTTCTTGCTGCTGAGCTATACCTGTTGGGTCCTTTTCCTTTGTGCAAACGTGGTGCTCTTTTTTTTTTTTTAAACATAATTCCTCATGAACATTTTCTTTTTCCCTTTGAACCATTTTTCTAACTCATCCAAGTGACTGAATTCTGCATCTCTCTTCCAAGACGTTAGCTCCCCTGCCTCCCTCGGCAGCACCCACCAAGCTAGTTGGGTGTATCCTTCAATCCTTCTTCCAGGTCAAAGACAAAGAAATTAAACCATGATAATTGTGGGGCTGGCCCCTGGCAGGCATTGATGACCATGTTCTCTGGGGAGTGATAACTCAGCTTTGGATGCAGAGGTATATAGTTATTAGCCAACTGCAGCCCCATGGAACCTGCCATCAGCAAATCAGATGTTTATTTTCAGGAGCACGAGAACCAGAGCTGGAACAGTAGTTCTGTCCTGGAGGGAAAAAGAGCTCTTGCTGAAGGATTAGTGAGTGTCTTAGTCTGTTCAGGCAGCCCAGATCCTTAGTGTGCCTGAGCTTTGGCCACCAACTGAAGAGGTTAGATGACTTTACGCTAAAGCTCTACATGGTCCTCAACCACACCAGTTCCCATTGAAAACTGACTATTTTGCCAAAGAAGGAATGAAATGGCCAACAGGCACATGAAAAGCTGTTCAACATCACTAATCATCAAGAAATACAAATTAAAACCACAATGAGATATCACCTCTTACCAGCACTCCATCCAGTTCAAATGGTTACCTTGCTCACAGTAACACACTCTGTGCCTGCTGACTTAAGGCCCTTGGTCTGTAATAGAACTGATTTGATTTCTTTGATATCTGCAGACCACTGACCTTGGGAATGAAGGACCAGAATGTCCCCAGGCCACAAAGGCCAGCAAGTCTATTTGAAGCCACCTCAACTTTCTGATCGCCCAGCAATCTGTTAGCAATATGTTTTTCTTTTTTGAGGTCATGACAAATGACTTTACTGACCTCCCTTTGAGCGTCTCTAGACCTTGTCCTCCTTTGCAGGAAGAACAAAAGACTCTTGCACAACCTCCAGTACCGAGGAAATGGACCTCCTTGCACAACTCCCCACTCCCCCAAGCACCAAGGAGCCAGAACTTCTTGCACAACCTCCGAGCACTGAGATAACTCAGTAGCTGGCATCATCCACTTGCATGTAGTCAAGAAATGTCACAGCCCATTTCACTCCCTTAACCAATTAAACCCCTTTAAAAATTCTTGGGCCAGGCAAAAACCTCAGAGGTGGCTTTTGGACAGGAGTCCACTTTCTCCCCAGGTGTCTGGCTTCTCAAATAAAGCTCATATTCCTTTCCAGTTGAAACTCCTCTCTTGAGTATTGGCCTTCTGAGTGATGGGCAACTGAACTTGGGTTCAGTAACAGTCTTAGTCCTGTCAGGATGGCTATTACTAAAAAATCAAAAGTTAAGTATTGGCCAGGACATGGAGAAGTGGGAGCTCTTGCACACGCTTGGTAGGAATGTAAGTTGGTGCAACCATTATGGCAACAGTTTGGAGGTTCTCTAAAAATTAAAAAGAAAAAAACAACGCTGCTGTCTGATCCAATAATCCTATGTGGGAGTCCTTATCCAAAAGAATTGATCGGGATCTCAAAGAGATACCTGCCCTCCAGTGTTCATTGCAGTGATGTTCCCAGTAGCCAAGATATGGAAACAACCCAAGTATCCCTTGACAGATGTGTGGATAAAGTGGTGGTATGTACATACAAGGAGAAAAGATGGAAATCTTGCTAATTGTGACAACATGGATAGACCTGGAGGACATCATGCTACATGAAGTAAGCCAGACACTGAAAGACAAGTACCATATGCTCTCACCTACATTTGGAATCTGAATAGAGAAGCAGAGAGTAGAGTGGTGGTTATCTGGATTGGGGTGGGGGGACGTGGGAGATGTTGGTCAAGGGGTACAAAGTTTTGGTTCTTCAGCAAGACGATCTTCTGGAGGTCTTTAAGTTGTGGTATTGTGACTGGAGGTGACAGGAGCATCCTGCACACTTGCTGAAAGAGTAGATCCTAATGTTCTCCCTGCACACACATGCACACACACACACACACACACACACATTGCATGCACATGCATACACATGTGCACACACAGAAACTGTGTGGTGTTGGATGTGTTAATTAGCTTGGTTGTAGTGTTTACTTCACAGTGTATACATAAATCAAATCAAATTGCATACTTCAAACATATACAAAAGAACAAAGCAAAAGGGAATGGACCACTGCTACAAACGTCACTGTCTCCTCAGAGGCCTGTATCTTCAGGCTTCACACTCTCGCCTGGATGTGCCCCCTCCCTGGCTTCTCACTGCTCCCCTTCCCCAGGTACAAATTCACTCCTGTCTGTGTGTGGAAAGGGGACACAAAATGTCCTCCTGGCACCATCTCTAGCTACCACTCTCCCTTTCTCCTTTTACCTCACATTCTAGGCCTGATCCTGAGTGCTTCCTGCTAAGTGCTTCCTGTCTGAATGCTCGTGTCCTCCCCATTCATGGGTTGAAACCCAAGCAGGGTGACGGTGTTAGGAGGGTCCTGTGGGAGGTGCTCAGGCACAGCCTCAGGAGTGGGATTAGCATCCTTAGAAAAGGGGCCCCAGAGCCCCCTCTTGCTTCTGCCACGTGGAGCCACCTACAATCTGGAAGAGGGCTCTCTGTGGACGCCAGACCTGCCCTGGCCTTGATCTTGGACTTTCAGCCTCCAGAGCTGTGGAAGGGAAATTTCCGTTGTTTATAAACTACACCATCTGTGGTATTTTGTTACAGCAGCCAGAATGGACCAAGACACTGCTTCTTCCTCATTATGTTTCAGACATTGAAAAAGCCAGAACCATTTGTCTTCCTTCTGATTCAAGAGAGTGGAAGTGTTCCAACTGAGCTAACCTGTGACTTTCCACTTGCAAAATCCAGTGAATAATTTCCATTCTTTGTCTTACTGGACCAACTTCCTTCTTACCCTAGTGATCTTCCCTCAGACTCCTGGGCCATTTCTTCCCATCTCTCCTCCATGACTCCAGTCTTCTATCCATTTTTCAAATGTTGGCGTGTCACTGGCTTTGGCCTCCCACTATCTCTAGTTTCCTAACACAGTTCCTCCCTAGATGATCTTATTTACCAATATCATTTAATTGGTACCTAAATAAATGTGAGTGGCATTTTCTGGCTATGTCCCTGATTCCTCCCCAGGAATTGGGTGCATTTTAAGCCATCTCAGAGTATCTTTCCCCACAGGAAACTGAAGTACAAAGTGTCTGAAGCCAAGTTCATCATCTTGTCTTGAAAATGGTTTCCTTCCTGCTGCAGTCTGGCTTCATCTTGTGACACTGTCCTGTGCCTTGCCCAGCTAGAAATCCAGGGGATCATGCTGGATTCTTCTCTGTCCCCCACACCTCACATCCAGTCATAGCTTCCCAAATCTCACAGTGCTACCCCTGCTCTCACTCTACAGGTTGTGTGTGTTTGGGCACTTGCCCTCCCATGCCTCGACCCCCTTCTTCCCCTCCCCACCAGTCTCCTGCCTCCAGCTGTCCTCCCCTAGGATCTGTGCCCTGTTGCTAGAGAGATCTGAAAAGCATGATCAGGCTATACTTGTCGTTAAAAATCCTTCCAAGGTCTCCCATCCTCTCCTGTAGTTCATTTAAAAATATTTGGGGGTCACGTATATCTTTGAAATGTGTATTAAAAATACAGAGACACTGTCATTTGAAGCCAATCACAAGGTTTCTGGACCTCTTTTTCTGGATCCCTGGCTATAGGCTCTTTCTGTCCCTCTTAATGAAGATTCAGAGTGATGGGACCCACTTCCTTTGGAGTTGTTGGCACTGGGGCCAGATAAAAGGAGACTTCACATCTTCATGTCCTCAGGTCTGTCCTTAGTTGCACTGCATTGCTTTGCCCTATTATTCATGATTAGTCACTGAGGTAGAAAATTCCATGCATCTGTGAATGCTGGCAGAGGAGCCTTCAAAAGGATGATGCCACTCATTCACTCACAAACAACTTCCTAACCTGAGAGATTTTATTTTAACATTTCTTATCAATGGGCAAGAAAGGCTAATAAAGAATGTGTAATCATAGTTATTTTTTTGCCAATTCAGCTCTTTACTGAAATCACTATGAAAGTTGATGCTCCATGCTGCAGGCCAGAGGTGGCACTGTGGGGCCATCCAGTCACAGGATGGTTGGCTATAGATGCTGTCAGAGGCAGTAGACACATGTAGAAACACATTTGGAAACACTTTTAAATGATAAAGTGATAATAAAAGGCAGTAAAAAATACCTAAGTGTGGAAAAGTCACAGAAGCAAATAGAAAAATCATTGCTAGAAGACAGAAGAAAATGGGACATTTTGATTAAAACAACTGAACTAAGTGTAGAATTTTCAGAAATCTGTCTCTGGGCATATTACGTTTACTACAGAAATAGCCATGACATTAGGTAATGGATTCCAGAGTGTTTGGGAAACAGAAGTCTGTTTAGACTGCAAGACAACAGAGGTATTTTAATTCCTGCTCTATACCGGTAGAAAAGCGACCCTGAACTTGTCACCAAAACTCCTTGGGCTTTCACGTCAGCATCTGTAAAATGGGAGAGTTGTATGGAGTGATCTCAACTATCCTTTCTAACTTGGAATTCTGTGATTCCTGACTCTGTAGATAGACTTGTGTAGCCCAAGGCAGGCAGTCTGAAAATAAATGTTTAAATGAGATTAAAACAAGACAAGCCAACAAAATCAGAAGAGTCTCAGTTGATTTTAGATGGCCTTGACCTTTAGCTAAATCAAGAATTTGTTTTATTTTTATTTTATTTTATTTAATCTCCACCCCTTTCTGGTTTTTGTTTTTTTGTTGTTTTTGTTTTTTTGAGACCTGCCACCCTGAGCATCCCCACCAGCCTCTCGTGCTGCTCCCAAGTCTGACTCCCAGGACCCCTCAGAGCCACCTAAAAGAGAGCCAGAAATTTCCCCGGGGCAATGGGATGTCTGGGACTGTGATCTTTAAGGCATTTCTTCTAGATGGCGTGTGCCCCTGGTGCAGCAACCCATTAAAGCAATGGCCAAATGAATGCTGAGGTCCACACAACATACTGAGTGGAGGCCATTTCCTCATGTACTCACCACTTTATTCCATAAGCTGGTCTGGAGCCCTGGTGCATATCTGAGATACTGCCATGATGGTTCTGGGGCTCAAAGGCCAGTGACACAAACTAGAAACATGGTTTCTTCCACGCAAAGGATCACAGGCAAAGTTGGACCCTGTGGCCCGTGGTTCCCTGAATCCATCTCTAGGATGGGATCTTGCATGCTGCCCGGCACTGGAGACCCGCAGTATGGTCTACTACCGGACTTCGAGTTCTCATTACAGAGCTGTGGTGTGGAGTGTGAGCCCTGAAATCAGCATTCCCGGGTCAGATCTTGCCTCCAGCACTTGGAAGAAGGGTGACATTGGTCATGTTATTAAAGTGCCCTGTGCCTCCATTGGCTCCTCTGTGAAACAGAAGCATTATCTCCTCTATAGAGCAATTGTGAGGATTAAGTAAATTAAAGTATGTCAAGTCACTGGAACCGAGCCTCACGTGCAGCAAGAACTTGCTCCATGTTGTCTAGGTATCCCCAAAGGAATGGCAGAGTGCCCAGTACATACTAGGTGCTCAGTATGAGTCTGTTGGCAGGATGGAGGGAGTGAGAAGCTAGAGCACAGTTGGAGAGACGTTAATTGGCCTGCCGAAGGAGATGGTGGTTTGCAGGAGAGGAACAGCCCTCCCAGTTCAGCTCTTGTTCAGGATGGCCTCCTGATGACTGTGTGTGCCTCTGGCAGCGTGATCTCAAAGCCAGGCCCGGGCAGTAAACCAACAGGGTTTCTGGTGATTAAAGCATGGAAGGGAAGGGAAGGACTGAGTTTGTAAATATAACTGCAAACACACACTTGGTAACTAAGCAATTTGGCAAAGATCCCCACTCAATAGAGGGAATTTTCCCTTTGAAAACAAGAATAATAGCAATGATTTCATGCGGGGCTTTAGGGTGTGTGTCTTAGAGTGGCCAATCTCACACTGATGTCTGTAAGGTCCCGAAGGTCAGGTCAGGTGTCCATGCAGGGTCCCCAGTCCTCACTTGGTGCAGCGGGAGGTGACTTCCAACTGGGGTATTCTCACTTGGTCTTTCTGCAGCAATCACTAAGCTTGTCTATTGGCTCCTGCCAAGACCTTAGTTCCTGCATTTTTCTGTAATGCTCATGCTACAGACTGAGGTTTTTCTCAATTAAAGTTATAATTCAGTCAGTTTTTTAAATGTTTCTTATTTTTAAAAGAATTTATTTATTTATTTAAGAAAGAGAGAGTGAGAAAGTGGGGGAGGAGCAGGGTGTGGGGAAAGAATCTCAAGCACACTCAGTGCTGAGTGTGGAACCTGACATGGGGGCTTGATCCCACAACCCTGAGACAATGACCTGAGTCAAAACAGAGAGTCACAGTCTCTCCAACACTTCTTGTTTCATGTCCTGTTAATTTTGGCCATTCTAACTGGTGTAAGATGGTATCTAAGTGTGGTTTTTTTTATTATAATTTTTAATTTTTTAAATTTCTTTTCAGTGTTCCAGAATTCATTGTTTATGCACCACACCCAGTGCTCCATGCAATACGTGCCCTCTATAATACCCACCACCTGGCTCCCCCCAACCTCCCACCCCCACCCCTTCAAAACCCTCATATTGTTTTTCAGAGTCCATAGTCTCTCACAGTTCATCTCCCCTTCCAATTTCCCTCAACTCCCTTCTCCTCTCCATCTCCCTATGTCCTCCATGTTATTTGTTATGCTCCACAAATAAGTGAAACCATATGATAATTGACTTTCTCTGCTTGACTTATTTCACTCAGCATAATCTCTTCTAGTCCCGTCCATGTTGATACAAAAGTTGGGTGTTCATCCTTTCTGATGGAGGCATAATACTCCATAGTGTATATGGACCACATCTTCCTTAACCTTTCATCTGTTTGATTTGAATTTGAATCATGGGCTAATGGAGATGAACAGTTTTTCATGTGTCTCTTAGCCATTTGTATGTCTTCTTTGGATAAGTGTCTGTTCATGTCTTCTGCCCATTTTTTGATATGATTATCTGTTTTTTGGGTGTTGAGTTTGAGGAGTTCTTTATAGATCTTGGATATCAGCCCTTTGTCTGTGACCTTGTAGTGTCATTTGAGAATATCGTCTCCCATTCTGTCAGTTGTCTTTTGGTTTTGTTGACTGTTTCCTTTGCTGTGCAGAAGCTTGTGATCTTGATGAAGTCCCAAAAGTTCATTTTTGCTTTTGTTTCCTTTGCTTTTGGAGACCAGATGCCCCTATAACTCAGTCATTTAGATAAGTTTCTGTGCTTGTTCCGTTGCTCTTTCCCTGGACTGGAGGTTATTTGGATCAGAGAAATGGGGTGGGAAGTGGTTGCACTGCCTTCCGCCTGCACCAGAAGCCTCCTTTTCTTGACCTTCCAGACCAAAGGCAGCTGTTCCATATCTCCTACCTATTCCCATTAGACTAGGTGATGGGGAGTTTCTCTTCTTCCTCCTCTGGTCTTTACAAGGTGCATGAACAGGCATCATGGGGAAATAACAACTCCCCATCAAATCATGTTTTTTCCCTTTCTCCCAAGGGAAATCACTTGTGTTTTTCTACTTCTTCAAATAACCATTGTTTTCTTTACTTGTCATCACTGACCATGAATCAACTTCACAGAATTTGGATCACACACCCTGGACTGGTTAGGAAACCCAAAGTGAAAAAAAAATCATATTCTTTTTTTTAGGATAAAGAAAATATCCTATTAGGTTGTCAATAGCTTGTTTACATTTCTTTCCAGAAAGTTGCATTTGAGATCATACTGGGCAGGGTTGATATTAGAACATTCGTCTTCCACTCAACTCCATGACTGAAAAATTTATCAATTCCCAGAACAGCTCTGTTTATAAAAATTGGTAAGGTTTGGGGCCAGGTTCTTTCAGAAAGAACCTTCCATTCTAAGAATTGAAGAGTCTAATGACTTTTGAATCATACTTTATGTAGATGGAGTCAGAGTTCTCCTGGGGTTGATGAGACTCCAGTCTTTTCTTCTTCTTCCTCACCCTCCTCTCCTAACCCTCCTCTCCTCCTCCTCCTCCCCTCCTCCCCCTCCCCCCTCCTCCTCCCCCTCCTCCTCCTCCTTCTCCTTCTTCTTCTTCTTCTTCTTCTTCTTCTTCTTCTTCTCCTCCTCCTCCTCCTCCCCCCCTCCCCCCTTCCTCCTCCTTCTTTTAGTGAAATGTGAACCTGAGAATTTGGGGCCCAAGGCAAGGTGCTTGGTAGGCTATTCTTTCTTTGTACATATCTAGTACCTAGTGATGTTTCTGAATCCAAGAATTTCTGGTATGCTCACACACACACACACACACACACACACACACACACACACACAGAGATAGCCAGTTTATCCCCATAGATCACTGAGAAAATAACTGTTGTTGCAGGCCATGCAGTGACCTCATGAACTTGTATGGGAATATCATGGTCCCTGGTTTGATATATATTTTTCTTTTTTTTTTTAGGATTTTATTAATTTATTTGACAGAGATCATAAGTAGGCAGAGAGGTAGGCAGAGAGAGAGGGGGAAGTAGGCTCCCTGCCAAGCAGAGAGCCCGATGTGTGGCTCCATCCCAGGACCCTGAGATCATGACCTGAGCTGAAGGCGAGGCTTAATCCACTGAGCCACCCAGATGCCCCTATATTTTTCATTGCAGTGACTAGACCTAGATGTGTGTAGCTCTGACCTCCTGTTGGAGTAGATAATTGTGAGGACATGACGCTGTTTGACCTGTGAGGTGAACCCAGATGAACAGAATCTCCTCACTGTCTTTTCTACCTTTGGAATATACTTCCTGTCCACTGTTCCCACAGATGGAGCCATTTTCAAGGACACAGTTTTGAGAGAACAATGTGTTGTTAATGCCTGTTGGCTGAAATAATCTTAAATGTGTCTATATGGTGAGAGGAACCCTGGATGGGAAGGGAAGAGATAGTCTGATCTTGGCTTGATCACTGAGCAGCTGTGTGATTGCAGGGAAATCTCAGTGCATGCTGTTTCCCAGATCCTTCTGAAAGCAAGCTGCATCAAAATTACCTGGGTATTTATTAAAAAGAAGAATACCTAAATTCACCCCAAGTCTACTGAATCAAAACTTCTCAGGGAGGAGCCCAAGTATCTTTATTTAAACAAAGAAAATTGACGTAATTTAAAAGTTACAGAAAAGATGCAAGAATCATATAAAAAATTCCCAAATAATCTCACCTAGATGGCCTATTTGCATTCTCTCAATACACACACACACACACACACACGAGTGCTTACTTATGTGTGTTTAAGTTTTTTTCTGAACTACTTCAGAGAAAGAGAAAGTTACAGGCATGAGACATGATGCCTTTTTACCCTTAAATAACCTTGCTTCCTAAAAACTAAGACTTATCTCATAATACATAGTATAATAATCAAAACCAGAAAATTAACAACAATACAATATAATTGCTTAATTTAAAAACTTTATTTAGATCTTGCCAATGGTCCAACAGTATTCTTTATAGAAAAAGTAAATCCAAGCCTTTGCCTTCCATTGCAAAATCTCGTTAGCTTCTCTTCAGGAACAGTTCCTGAGGTTTTGTTTACTTTTCATGACAGTGGGATTTTTAAAGAATATAGGTCAGTGATTTTGCAACACATTCCTCGTTTTGCATGTGTCTGCTGATTCCTCATGACTGGATTTGGCTTATGCGCCTGGGCCATCCATTACATTATGGAAGGTGATGTTGTATCTTTCTCTGTGCATCGAGTCTGGAGGCCCCTCCCATTGATTAGCTTGATTCCTGACAATGGCAACATTGGTTATTGGTTAAGGTGGTCCCTGCCAGGTTTCTCAACTGTAAGTGATTTCACCCTTTGTAATTAATAAGTGTCTTGTAGAGAGAGACACGAGACAGTATTAGTTCCTGTAATCTTGACCACCATCACCCACTAGCTTTGGCATTCACTGATAGATATACTCTACTTTTGATAAGGTTTCCAGAGGATCCTGGAATGCCTGGTCTGGTTTGAGGACCAGTTCTTTAAAACCTCTGTGTCCCCTGAACAGCAAGCTCTTGAGGGTGTGACCTTGTTTGTTCACTGTGCTGGTTCCAGCATTTGTCATAGTGTCTGGTTCACAGCAGGTGATCCATGAGTGAGGAGAAAGAAAGACTTGGGCAATAGTGTCTTCTCTCTAGGGTTGTGTATCATTATCAGTAAAATGAGGGAGACGACTAGTTATAATTGTGGTAATTTTTGATTATGTAAGTTTCCACTTCCCCCAGTGACATGGGTGACATGGTAATGCCATTATCCAATGCCTTCTTTAACAAGGTAGACTGGGGTGTGTGTGTCATGGAATCAAAAGAAACCAAGACATTTTCTACAGTTTGATACATACCACAGGAAATGAAGTTTATTTGTTTAGTTTATTTGTTTAGTTTATTTGTTCAGGTTCACTCAATCTCACAAATATTTATTTCATACCTCCCATGCACCAGGCACTGCCACAGGTCTTGGGAATACAGCAGCACCAAACTAGTGTTAGGTTCAGTAAGGTGAAGTGGCAAACACACAGTTTGTGTGTTGGTTCGTGATGTGAAGAATGTCCACTTTCTTTGCTGTAGTTGAGTAGCTCAAGATGGCACAGCACAGACCTCCAGAGACAATCAATCCCCTTCCTGCTCCAAGTTTAATCCTCGAGCAGCGAAGACCTGTGCAAGCCCCCCTGTCAGGAGAGTCAGGCAGAGCTGCACAATGTAGAAAAAGAAGCTCTCAGCTAGGGAGAAGCCCACGTCATCCAGAGTTGCTTGTGAAATTCGCCTATAGCCCTCCTCATCTGAACATTTTGTGTATTTGTGTTGTGATAAACTCACTTTGCTTTGTTTTCAAAGGAATGACTCTGACCAGTGCCCAGTTTATTTCTCAAACCAGCCTGTAGGATCAAAGCCAAGATACGCTCCTGATAATTCCTGATGCATAAGTCAGGTCAAGCCAGTTATATACAGATGATCTTTTCAGAATAAAATCAGTGAGGTCATGAGTGTGATCTAATTCTTTTCAGAATAAAATCAGTGAGGTCATGAGCATGATCTAATTACCACAGCGCTGTTGTGTACATTATAATTTAGATGAATAAACTATTGTTATGTACTACAATAAATATCTTATAACAAATACAGTCTGCTAAATAAATAAAATAGCAAGGGAAAGAAATTCTCCACAACAGAGATTGAGGGTTCCATTCCAGTAGAGATGATAGTAAGACTTTTAGAATTTGCAAACAGAATGTCACAAGAGATTTTCCTGCAAACAAATCAGGCTAAACTCAGTTTGACACGATGCAGAGTAAGAATTTGTCAGACTGGTTAACGTTTGTATCAGGGAGCGTCTTTGAAGTGTTTGACTTGTAGATGTTTTTTACCTTCTGTGATAACTTTCAATAACATGAAGTGCAAAGCTTGGTACTTTGTATTCACAAAATACTTGTGACAACAGCTTTCTCACTCTCTCAAGGTCTGTTGAAATTTGTGGCCTTTGCTTTCAACTATATTCCTAACAAAAGCTGAACACAACAATGTGGAGTTCATTGTTTTCTGTTCCTACACATCATGTTTGCTGATATGTAGATACTCTACTTCTTAAGCCCACCTACCCCACAGTCTCTGGCTTACTGGAAATTACCTATTAAACTACTCAATGTAATTTATACCACAGTGATATGAAAATATAGATAGCTTCTCTCAGGAGTCCTTGGCTTTTTTCTACCCCTGTCTCTGTTTGTTATTACTTTGCTTCCCCTGCCTGGTTCAATGTCATCAAGGATGTTTCTCTTTGAAGGTGTCCTCAGCCAGGTAGAACTTTCCAACCAGTATGCTCCTGGGGGGCCACATTATGTGCTGATATGTCTGTTTCTCCAGCTACAGTGTTTATTCTATTGTAGCACATGGCCTATCTTATGTATTTTTAGATCCATAGAATAATTCACAGCATATAGAACATGCTTGGTAAGCATTAATTGAATAAATGAAGCAACTAGTAAATGAGGAAAGGGTGTTCCAGGGAAAAAAAGAGTCTGAATCAGTGATGATGGAGTGAAGAACCAGGAAGGAATACCAGAAGGGGAGGTTTTGCTAAGTGGCAGTGGGCTCTGACTCCTTCATCTAATCATTTGAAGGCTTTGTGAGTTCCAGAGCAAAAACTGAGGTTTCCCTATGATAAGGAATTCTGCCCCAAGACTCAAATGCTGCCTGAGTTTCCAGCCTACCAGTATGCCCTACAAACTTCAGGTTTGTCAGCCCCCACAATCGATGAGACAATTCCTTAAAAGAAGTCTTTTAACATATGTATCCTATTAGTTCTGTACCTCTAGAGAACCCTGACTATGACCATATCTTTACAAACACAAGGATAGGGCATTTTCAGATCACCTTCTTGCCAAAGAGGTAAGGCCCTCTTGACACTGTCATCAGAGACTGGCATTTTCTGGAGCCATCTTCTCCTTGCTGAGAGAGTGCAGATAGCTTGTATGTTGCTTATGTAACATTTCCTGAAATCACTCTAAATTCCACCAGCAGAAAGTCCCTGAAAATTCTGTCAATAATCAAACCTATACCATGTAATCAGAAATGAGGTATAACACCTCAATGTGTTACTGACTTAAATATGGCAGATGAGCTACATGAATGTACCCTTCTTGGGTAGAAGGGAGGAATTTTTTTAGATTTAATTAATTAATTAATTAATTTATAGCATGTGTAAGTGCGGGGAGGAACAGAAGGAGAGGGAAAGGGAGAATTTCAAACAGACTGTGCTGAGTGCAGAACCCCATGCAGGGCTCCATCTCATGTCCCTGAGGTCATGACCAAAACCGAAATCAAGAGTTGGATGCTCAACAAACTGAGTCACCCAGGTGCCCCCTGAGGAGAGGAATTTATAAAATAGCGTACACAGGGCAAGCTGGGGAGAAGCAGATCAGCTTTGGCAGAGCTATAGTTAACAACACCAAGAATGTCTAAAATATGTGCGAACTGTGAGCCCATCTACATTTGTGCACTAAGATGATGATCTCAACTGAGTGTTTCTTTTTAGGGAACAAATTATCCAGTTACCCTAAAACTACCCTGTCTAGCGAAGACAACAATATATTGGTAGCCTACATTCCTGCATTAGAGTTCCAAAGTTCTCTCCCACACATGGTAAACTTGCCAAATCACTTCCTATGCAGTTCTTACCTGGCCCACCAGACTGCACTCTGAGGTAGGCAGGCGGTTGGGGAAACATGCTCAGAAAGATTAATCTCTCTGGTTAGCCTGGCCGAGGTCTCCTTTTCCCACATTTTGAAGGATGAGCAATATTGCTTCTTATGGCACCTGGATTCTTTGGATCTCATGATTGGCCTCTTCTGGCTGTTAGTGTGGGGATTTGCACCCAGAGCAGGCTCAGTGCTCACAGCAGGGCATTCCCATCCCTCAGCAGAACAGGAGTCCTAAGTGGTGCCCTGCCCAGTAAGACCTGTTCATGTTCAAAGAGCCACCACTGTGACAGAGGATCTTCCAGGGCCACAAGCAGAGCCTTCCCCTGGGAGGGAGCCTCTCATGTTGGGGGGAGGGATGTTAACCTGTCTGAGACTGAATCCTTCAGCCGCCCTCCCCCACCCCCCAACCCCCCGATTAGTTTTGATTCCCTGGGAACAATCTCTGTCTGGATTTGTCTGTGGTCATTCAGTTGTCCATCTAGGGATGGTCTTACAGATGAAGATGCTCCTTCTTGGCTGAGTGTCCTCAAAATGTTTGGGTAGTGATGGCCTCCTAAATCCCACCTACCCCTAGTGCCATGTCCCAGCAACTCCACATTACTAATCATTCTTTGTGAGTACAGCACAAAAAGACATAGTAAAATGACCTAAGCTTATTTCTCCACACTTCCAGCTTGGTTTCCTGTTGGGCCTCTGTAGAACCCTCTGTCGCAGCTCACAGTGGGCACTGGAAGGGAATGACATTCTCTGTCCTGCTTGACCAGTGCTGAGAGTTCCAGGGCCAAGTGCTTGTTAGGAATAACCATGTCCTGCTCAGTGTCTCCTGGCCCTCTGATACTGGGATTGACCTCATCGTTCTTCTCACCAAAAGAGAGGACATTTCAGCTCCCCAGGGTCTGGCTGGGAAGCATTTCTGGTATTAGGTATCCAGGTAACAACAGAACAGAGTTCTGACTTGGCTGCAAGAAGTGTCCAAAGTAATGTGTAGAGGCAAGCATATTTCTATATCATGAGCAGGCTCTTAAACTGGGCTTTACACCCTCTATTCCCAAATCCCCATGTGCATGGGGTGGGGTGTGACAGGCCATGCCAGAAGGCCTACTCCTTTTCTCCAGAGGTAGCCAAGAGGGGCACAAAAGAGTCTACATATCAGCCTGGCAGGTCAGATAACAACATTTTGAAGTACATTTCTGCAAGAGCATTTGAAATGTAAATATTTTTCAAACATACCCTTTTCCATCTTATTTGTTTAGAAAAGTAGTTGTGATGGTTAAATTTCATGTCAACTTAGCCAACAATGGTGCCTGGTTGTTTTGCCAAGCATCAGCCTAGATGTTGCTATTAGGTATTTTATAGATGTGATTCACATCTAGGGTAAATTGATTTAAGTAAAGGAGATTATGCTCCATAATATGGGTGGGCTTCATCTAATCAGTTGAAGGCCTTGTGAGTTCCAGAGCAAAAACTGAGGTTTCCCTATGATAAGGAATTATTTTAACATATGTATTCTATTAGTTCTGTACCTATAGAGAACCCTGACTATGGCCATATCTTTACAAACACAAGGATATAAGTCAAGAATAGGGCATTTTCAGTGAGGACAGTGATACAGTGTCTCTGAGCAATTTTTTTCTACACTGAGCCACCCAGGTACCCACTTGATACAATATTATTAACTAAAGTCCAGAGTTTACACTACGGTTCACTCTCTGTGTCCTAAACTTCCATAGGTTTGAACAAAGGTATACTACAGTATCCTACAGAAGAGTTTCTCTGCTCTTAAACTCTCCTATGCTCCACGTGTTCATCCCTCTCCCCATCTCATCTGCTTTCTAAATAACATTATGAGGTGGGATTTCATAGGCCTTGTGACAGCTGAGCCCTGGAGCCCTTGTCTCCTTTTCTGTGCATTGAGTCATGGTTGTGTCTACTGCAGACATCGCTGTGAGTCTTCAGGAGGTTAGCACACACAGAAGCCTGAAAACAATAGCTGTTTTGAGGGTGTGTGGAATTTGGTACAAACTCTGAGTGAGCAGACTTGTCTGTTCATGTGGCCGGAATAAGATAGTCCCACTTCAGACCCTGATTGGTTTTACCTCTTAGTACATGGAAGGAGTAGCCATAGTTCTGGAAGAAGCAGAAATTTTAGGACTAGTCTGTTAATAATGGCTAGATGGAGCAGAAAGAGGGCTTCAGGACAGACTGGCTCCAGCAGTCTGTTGTTTCCTCTCAGGACCCCATGACCCTCAGCAGCTGAGATAGAGTGTGGCCAATGTGGAAAGCAACCTGCCTGCCTTGGGCAGTGGCTTCAGTGCTGGTCCAGGTGGTGGTGGGTGGGAGCAGGTGAGTGGGAAGAGGCAGGTCTGGGCTGGGTGAATCTTGAGTGGGTGAAATCTTGAGACTCCAGAGCCCCAGTGCTGTGTGCCTAGAAGAGTCTGTCACTGGAGATGAAGTCTGTTCCTGCCTATAATTAGCTGGGATGGCCTCTGACATCTTGTCTAGCTGGTGCCTTTCTCCTAGGAGTGGGTCCCGAACCTCAGAAGCTCCCTGAAGAGCTTCTAAAAGTCACCCGAGGGGCTTCTGAAAATGGTGCATACCTTCTACTCCACCCCTAGCCCCCAGCTGGTGATTAGGATGCAGTAGGTCTGACAGTGAGGAGGTGTTTGAGCATCTTTAATATGAAAATATTCCCCTGGCCACTCTGGTGCATTCAGGCTGGGGCTCACTGCTGTGGTATCTCAGTATGGCTGTGCCGCTGCCCTGGGGAGGGTCTGGGAGGGTCCTTGTGCTGCAAGGCAGTATGTTCTGGAGGGGCCCATGAGGGAGGGGAGTGCCCTTGTAACGTGAAGTCTTTTTCCTTTTCCAGAAACTTTTCCTTTCCTTTCCAACTCTGCCACGCTTGCTCAGGAGGCCTGGCCTGCAGTGTTTGGGGATGAGGTAATGGTCAAGGAGACAGCTATGGGCACGGGGTTTAGGTTGCCTGGCCAGACTCGGGAGGGTGGAGCAGGAGTTCACATTGGCTTAGTTATTCCAGGAGAGCCTGCTTTCCTAAAGGAAAAAGAATCATGCAAATGAGTCTGGCGCCCTCCTGAAAGTCTTTAACAGGCTCGCTCTGACTGGGAGTACTGGCTCCCTGCCTTCTGCTCAGCCTGGGGCCAAGAAGGCCCCCAAAGAGACAATTTGAGACTGTGCAGGCAGCCTCATAAATGCACACTCAGAAGTTGCCTCACTGGCACTTCCCAGAGCAGACCCTGCACCGGGGTCAGCGGATCCAGACCCTGTGCATGCTCGCATGTTCCGATGCTCTGCCCACCTGGGCTGTCGCAGGGCCCCGGAGGTGTCCTCCCTTACAGGGTGGAAGCATCTCAAGTCTTTGTTTATTTGCTAAATTCACTTCTCATTTCCAGAGTTCTGACCTGGTTCGTGGTGTGGGAAGCTCATGCTCAGGTCTCAACATAATGGGAAATTTAATCAGCTTGGTGTGAGTTTTGGCTGGAACCCCTTTGCCCAAGGAATAATCTGGGCCAGGAGACTCTCCAACAGGAACGTGAATCCGAGCTCCTTGAGGGGGTGTCTTTGTCCTAGCACTCTCCAGCCTGCGCCCAGTGTTGACGTGCCTGATGCTTACAGCTGGGCTCTCTGCAGTGGTGTCTAGTTGAGGGCTTGGTCATGAACTGTTACCAGTTCCTGTGAGGCAGGGGTCCCTTTGGAGTCTCAACTGTCTTCACTTAGGAGTCAGTGTTTGAATAGGTCTGGAGTCCAGCAAGTCAAGCTCACTGGGGGACCAGGAAAAGTCCTCAGCAAAGACTCATCTTAAGAGAGGAGTGAGTGATTTGGTGACGATAAGCTCCTCCAGGGGGATGGGCTGCACTGATCACAGGTTAGTGTATTACTCACAGTGCCCTGTGGTGTGGTTGCAGGTCCAGGCCTGAGGATGTGTCCTGAGCACACAGTGCGTTCCAGAGAGGGCAGGGAGGCCTGGGCAGGGCCATCGGGCCAGCAGCCAGGTAGCATGACACTGTGCTTGCTTCCTGTCTTTCCTATGGCTGGGGTTAAAACCCATCTACTTGCTAAATATTCACCTAGTTGGAGCCTTGAGATTTCATATTTTATTTACTTAGGTATGTGGGGTGGCAATAGCAGTGCCTTTGGCTGGCCATCAGTTGCTTCTCTTGCTGGGGAGAAGAGGGGAGAAAACACAATCGTGAGTGTAGCACCTTATCTGGGGATTATGCCCATCTGGGAGGCAATGAGTTGCTCTTCCTTCAACCATCCTACCCAGTGGCTGGAAAGCACAGCACATAGATGGCAGTGAACATGTGAGGGACCTCCCTGGGCTGCTCCCGGAGTACAGAGACTCCTGGACACCATGGACTCCAACATTCCTCCCAATCTACTAACGCCATCTGGAGCAGTTTGAGAGTCCTAGTATGGTGTGCTGTCTTTGGGAAGAACATGAGATAGTAACCTGTGTGCTGTGATTTGGAAAGCATGGGGAAATTTGGCTGGAAGCTTTTCTCATGTTGGTGTGATGGTGTCTGGAATTCTGCCAGTAGAGCTACCTTGCCTTCATGGTCTGCTCCTTTCAAAGAAGTGGGTGCTCCTGCATCACAGGCTTCCACAAATTTTTCATTACCTTTTCACACAATTATATCTTATCTCGTCCAAGACAGTTTGAACTCTCCTACTCCTGTAGGTCATTGGTACAATGATCTTCACTTTGTAGGCTCAAATTTTGTTCATTATATAAAAAGGTGTATTGTGTTAGGTGGGCATAGAGGGTTAATTAACATTATCTGAGCGGATATTTATCATACGCTAATACAGGATATGCTGCTAAATGCTAGTACCCAAGTGCTGACTTCCAAGACCAGATGTGCTGTGTTCAGCAAGAACTGTATCTTGTCCAAGACTGACCCTTGCATTTTCAACCCTAGTGCCAGCTCTATGGTAGACAGTTATGCATTTTGTCGAATGAACATAACCCCACATACCTAAGTAAATAATATATGAAATCTCAAGGCTCCAACTAGGTGAATATTTAGCAAGTAGATGGGTTTTAACCCCAGCCATAGGAAAGACAGGAAGCAAGCACAGAAGAAGTATGAGAAATAGGGAATAGTCATGCAGACATCCCCCAGCATGGAAGATATGGTTTCGCTTTCTGAGCACAGGAGGGTCTGTAACCCCTCCAGCCACCTTGAGAGGGCTTAGCAAGCATCTTGCATTTTGCTAGGTGTGTCAAGTCTTGCAGGTGATGAATTTGTGCAGTAGAAAGAACTGGAGCAAAGGAAAGTTTATGAAGTCTCTGTAGTTGAGACCTACAGATTTTTGTGTATTCAAGAATAAGATGTGAGATTTTCAGATAAAGAAATCAAATTCTCTGCAGTTAGGAGAGGTTCCCAAAGTTCCTATGGTCTGAAGGGAGCAGACCAACATGGACATGATGTGGCTGCAGGACAGAACAGAATCAAGATATGGAGCTGGTAGAAGATCCCAATCTTGAGCAAGACTAGGGCAGGGGGACAGCAACAAAGCCATGGGTGTGAACACACTTATATGCTTTGTGACATTTTGGATACTCATGTACATTTCATTTTTTTTTCAGTTATCCACTGAACATTGATGAGATACTAATACATACCTTGTTTTCTAGTGAGCTAGCAGATTTGTTTTCTCTTTTACAAAATAACTCTTAATTCTCAACTTCTTTTTCTTTTTGGTTGAGAACATGCACAGAAGCTTCTTACCTGATGAGATGCCTTTTTTTTTTTTTTTTTAACCCCTCACTGACAAAGGCTTAGAAAACACCCAAGTTTGATCATGGCAATGAGACAAGACTTTGGGAAGGACAATGACAATAATGACATAAAGGAAGACTATGACATAGGCAACTGTTTTATAACTTGCCTGAGGATGCTGTTTGTGGTGTTTGTTTATTCAAAAAGGAACGAGGGAGTAGAGATTCTGTTTGTCCAGTTCACGAACTGAGAGCAAATCCTCAGAATTTTTTGTTGTTGTTTTTGGTTTTGTTTTTATTTTCTCTTTTGAAATGATTTCTGACTGATAGAGAAGGTGTAAGAATAATGCAAAGAATTCCATAGATGAGCCAGATTCCCCAAATTAACACTTCACTGTGTTTGCTTTATTGATCTTCCTTCCTGCATCTCATCTCTGTAGCTCTATGTCTCTCTCTCCATCTTCATCTCCCTTTATCCCTCTATCTATACACATACACAGGTCCATGACAAACAGCTCATTTTACTGAGGTTGTTTATTGACTGGGGGAGATAGTATGATGTGGGGTGGTGGACTTTGAGGGAAAGACTGGTGGAAGTTATGAGAGGGAAGAAATTCACTTGAAATTTACTGCTTTGCCTCATTAATTACAAGTATGTGTCCTTATTGAGAGAAATTACCTGATTTATTGTTTGTCATGGAATTTAAGATTTTTCATTTAAAGCATGTTTGTTTTCAATGGAATGGGAATACTGTGGCAGTTTTGGGACTGACAGGTGTTGGTTCTTTTGTAGAGATCCAAAAGGGAGGAAGGTAGGGATTTTTGCTTTGGGTTTCACTTTAATAAACTCAGTCTTGTGGGTTTTGCACCTTTTGGGTTTTTCTGAGAATGGAGTTTACAGATGTTCCTCTGAGATGGAGGCTGATCATGGGAGAAGGTGAGGAATGGACATATTTACAATGCAGTGTCACTTCTTGTATGATAGGCCAGTCTTGGTTATATAACCATAAAAATAAAAACAAAGTGGAGACATGAGAGTTTTCTGAATATATTTTTGTACTGAGTTTTAGCCTGACACTTTAAGCCTCAACAAAGATTACATGTGAAACAAGATTATTATGATTTTAAACATGAAAAAATCATCTTTCTAAGTGTATTTACTCTTCTGTGTGCTTTGGACATCCTCCCAGTTAATGTCAGCATGATGAATCACTCATTTAACATTGTTTCTCAAAGTCTTTCTTAATTTAATGCAACTGGACCTTTCTTTTCTAGAAAAAGAAATTAAGAGTCATTTGAATCCATATAGAGAATCATTTTTGATTTTTTAAGATGGAAAACATGAAACAATGAGAATCAATTCAAGAGCCACTTATAGATGGACTTGTTTTATGGGATGGGAGAATAGGGGAGAGCAGAAGGAAAGTGATGAGGCACAAGTGGTACAGAGAAGGAATGAGGTCCAGAGGAGGGACATGAGTTGGCTGGCAGAAGCTGAAAGTTTCTTCTTTGCTAGACTTATCCCATATTGGACAATCATTGCCTTTAGCTCTCAGAGGGCCACATCCCCATGGTATACCAGACCAGAATGATTACCTGATAACTGCAGTACATAGCAAATGTGGAAAGATTAATAACATTGCTTAAAAGTGGCAAAAGATATTCTTTCTGTTGGTGATATGGGTGGGAAAATTCATACCAATCATCTCACTGAAATAACCACCAGATAATTAAATGGTATTTAAAAATTTTCTCAAAAGCATTGAAGAACTAATGAGAAATGAGAAATTAGTGGGTTAAGATTAAGGATAAGATGAAAATCCAGAGAAGATGTTGGCACTGGGACTGATTTTGACCAAGAGACAATTGAAAATCTGAAATATGGTTAAGAGAGTGAGCAGCACTATTGCAGGTCTGTGAGATGAGGGGATGTGAGGTTGGAGCCCCAAGCCCACCAAAGCTATGCTTTGGCCTCAGTCTCAGCAGAGCTTTTCATCCTGGAGGTAAGGGTGAAACAGAAGTAAAACAGCCCTCTCATGAACTTTGACCTAGTTCTGGGTCATCTGGGTGACCAAGAAATCTTATGTCCTGAAGTTGGAATTAAGGATAATGAATTGATAGTGTCTCAAAGCTTGACAGAAGCAAATAAAAATTAAATCTGAAAAGTAACATCAATTTAGACTTCAAAATATATCTGCCAATAATACAATGTCAAGCACATAGTTAAGAAGCCCCAACAAGACAAAAAACTAGGTACATGAAGATAGATACTCACCTAAGAAAGAAACCAGTGAAAGCAAGAAATAGCACACATATCCAGAAGAATATCAGATATGAGAATTATCAGTGAGAGATTGCAACTACGCTTACTATATAAGTTTAAAAAATTTGTCAGATTATTGGATACCATAAAAAGTGCCAAGCAGATTTAAATAAAAACAAACTCTAGAACTTAAACATCTAATAACTTCATTAAAACTCAGTGTATAGACTAATGACAAATTAGATACAGTTGAAGAGAAAATTAGTAAACTGTAAGATTAGTTAGAGGAATATATGGAAAATGAAGCACATAAACCAAAAGGTAATAAGAAAATAAAAAGAAAAAAGGTAAAAAGAAAAAAATATATATATAGAAGGTCCAACACATGTCCATTTGGAGATTTGGAAGGAGCAGCATCATGAGCATTGAGAATAAAATAATTGCTAAAAGTTATAATATTTATCAATAATAATTGAAAAAAAATTGCTGAAAATTTTCCTAAAAAATTGTTGACAAATATTCCTATACAATAATCTATATATAAATATATATCATATATATGTAGGAAATATATGTAAGAGATATATTTTTATATATATTTACAAGAAATCCTAGTGAGGATAAATATAAAGGATATATCATGGTGTCATTGTAGACAAATCCTTAAAACTGCCAGAGAGAGAAAGGTTACTTTTTAAAGGCACAACAGATACACTGGTAATTGAGTTATTAAAAACAAAAATGGAAGTCAGAAGATAGTGGTATATCTTCAATAACTGAAAATGTGAAAACAGAGAACAAACTGCTAACATAGACTGTCAGTAAAAATATCTTTCAAGTATGGAGGTGAAAAAAGATATTTTCAGACCAAAGATACAGATATAATGAAAATAAGGGCCATATGTACCCCAATGTTCATAGCAGCAATGGCCACAATTGCCAAACTGTGGAAAGAGCTGAGATGCCCTTCACCAGATGAATGGTTAAGGAAAATACAGTCCATATGTACAATGGAATATTACTCAGCCATCAGAAAGGATGAATACCCAACTTTTGTATCAACATGGATGGGACTGGAGGAGATTATGCTGAATGAAATAAGTCAAGCAGAGAAAATCAATTATCATATGGTTTCACTTACTTGTGGAGCATAAGGAATAACATGGAGGACATTAGGAGAAGGAAAGGAAAAGTGAATTGGGGGAAATCAGAGGGGGAGATGAAGCATGAAAGACTGTGGGCTCTGAGAAACAAAGTGAGGATTTTGGAAGGGAAGGGGGTGGGAGGTTGGGTGAGCCTGGTGGTGGGTATTAAGGAGGGCATGTATTGCATGGAGCACTGGGTGTGGTGTATAAACAATGAATCTTGGAACACTGAAAAAAATAAATTAAGATTTAAAAATTTTTTTTTTTAAATCAGGAAGTAAAAAAACCAAAACCAAAAACAGTTGTTAGCAGCAGACTGTCAGTGAAGGAAACATTAAAGAGAGCTCTTTAGGCAGACAAAAGTAATCCTCAATGGAAGGTTAGAGATATAGAAGAAATCAACAGCAAAGGAAGGTATAAATATATGAGTAAATCCAAATGACATGGATTTTTATAAAACAATAATAATATTTGGGAGATATATATATATATGTGTGTGTGTTATTATCCATCTATCTTTCTCTCTATCTATCTATCCATCTATCTATCTATCCATCTATCCATCTCTACATAGGACAAAAAATGTTTAAGTTTGGAAGAGAATAAAAGGATTGTAAGTGTTCTAAGGTCCTTATATTGCTGAAGAGGAAGTAAATAGTTGCCCAACTACCATGACACTTTGGCAAGTCCAGGATTCATGTTGTAATTTCCAAGGTAAACATTAAAAGCATAATAAAAAATATAAAACTTTTAAATAAAGAGACAGAGAAAACAGAATGATAAAAAATAGTCAGCCCAAAGGAAGGCAAGAAAAGAGAGAGAGGAAAAAAAAAAGCATGGAATGAGTGGGACAAATAAAAAGCATATTGCAAGACAATAGATTAAAAGCTAAATATATTGTAATTATATTAAATATAAGTAGGCTAAATACTTCAGTTAAAAGACAAAGATTTTTCTGGATTGATTACAGATCAAAGCCAAATTATGTTATGTTTCCAAGGCACAAATTAAAATATGAGAATGAAAATAGTTTGAAAATAAAGGAGTGGAAAAAATTGTACTCTGCAAATAGTAACCAAGGGAAAGCTGGTAAATCTGCGCTAACATCAGACAAACTTGACCTTAAAGCAACTTAAAAAAAAAAAAAGAAAAAATTATTGGAGATGAAGAGTCACTTCTTACTGATTAGGGATTCAACCCATCAGGACGATAGAATAACTTAAAGTTTATATATATCTAATTATATGGCCTCAAAATATTTGAAGGAAAAAGTGACCAGAAGATGGAGCTACAGGTAAATCCACAACCATGCTGGAATTTTGTAACAGTTCTCTCTCAGTATACATAAACAATGAATCTTGGAACACTACATCAAAAACTAATGATGTATTGTATGGTGACTAATATAAAACATAAAAAAAAACTAAAAAAAAAAAGAATTGATAGATAAAGTAGGCACAATCTGTAAGGCTGTGAAAATTTTCAAAAACATGACTAAAAACCTGACACACCAAGAGACAATATGATAATATACCTAGTTTTCAAGTATATATTGAATTACAAAAAGTCAGCCTATAGGAGGCCACAAAGCAGGTATCAACACTTTCAAAGGGTTAGAATTACAGAGGATGTAATGGGACCACAGTTCAAAAGCAAAAAAGGTCACAGGAAGATCACCATATGTTTAAAAATTAAGAAAAGATATCAAATAACCCACAGGTCACAAATAAATCTCAACAAAACCACATTTTTAAAAAATGTTTTTATAAAACATGTGGGATGTAGTGAGTGAGAGCAGTGACTAAACAGAAATCTTCACCTGAGAATGTTTTACTAGGAAAAGATACAGTCTGAAAAGGACTCCATGAAATAAGTGTCTCAAGAAATTAGGAAGAGAAAAGCCCAACACATGCAACGAAAGTAGAAGAAAGAAAACAATAAGGACAAGAGTAGAAAATACTGAAATAAAAACACCATTGAACACTACATCAAAAACTAACGATGTACTATATGTTGGCTAACTGAACATAAGAATAAAAAAGAAAGAAAAAAAGAAAGGCAAAAAATTCTAAGCAGAATAGACCAGCCCAAAAGTTATGTTTTTTGAAAAGATGAGTAAAATTGATAAACCATGGGAAAGGTGGATTAATACGACATTGAAAGAAGGCAGAGTAGCCACTACTGATGAGAAAGCGGGCATGGAGGCAGGGGTTTCAAGAGCTGAGAGTGAGTCATGCAGGGGAAGGGGTGTTCCAGCAGTGAGGACAACCTGGACCAGCAGCAGGGGCTGAGAGTAGGACTGCTGGCTGCCTGGAATAGCTGGAGAGGGGCTGGCTTTCAGGAAGGGGAGGATGTAAGGCAGGTGTAGCCAGGATGGTCCAGATTGGGAAGGAAAACTGGGCTTTATGTTGAGAATTGCAGGAAGCCACTGGAGAATTTTAAGGCAGGGGTGAAGTGAGGCCACAGATTTGCCCTGTAGGGTGATGGTTGGCTGCTATCTGAGGCAGTATTAGGGGTTGGGGTGGAGTGAGAGGAGGCAGTGAGGAGGCACATGCAGCCATTTAGGTGGGGAAGATGAAGGCCTGGACAAATGGGGCAGGAGGGGTAGGGTCAGACGCATCTGGGGGATGGAAACTTAGGACAGAGGAAACATAGGATATTTAAGGAAACAGAGGCTATTTATGGGGTGAAAGGCCAATGATGAATCTACAAGCGGGGTGGAGCAGAAGAGAAACAGCTGCCCAAGAAAGAGGGCATTTCACTGCATCCTACTGTCTCCCAGGACATCTCCGGTGATGGTAGGAGCCTTTAGAGAAGAGTCTAGTTCCTGTGGATCTTGTGTAAGAGGAGCCTGGTGCCCACAGCTGGTGAGAGCATGGCTGGGAGCTTGCTGAGCCATGACAGGAAGGAGAGAACACAGCCCCCAAAGGTAATGTGAGCTCACAGAGTTTTTAAAAGATGGAGGATGAGGTTTTTCTTCTTTCACTCCTTGCAGTCTCCACCTGAAAAACTAAAATCAGTGACTCGCATCATATGACGAAGATTTTCCAGCTATCAATCCAGGTTTTCCTTTTCCTCCCTCTTCTTCCATATTGATGGGGAAGTGCTTTTGAAACTGGATTCACAATTATTCTTTGTTTGTATGCCTGCTTACTTTATTTACCACATGAGAAGATGGGGAGAGAAATGTTTTTAAGAATTGCAAAAGGTAAAGAGATAAATTTAAAGGATCCCCATAGCTGTTTCTGCCAAGGGAGTGTATGAAATGCGTTAAGTCAGAAATGGCCAGTATACATGTCAGACTGGTATTTCTAAATCCCATTTCCCCCCATAACATATTGTAATTGAAAGATACCCAAACAGATGTTTTCTGTTATATTCATTCAGTTCCAAAGTTTTCTTCATGTTACTCACAGACAAATAATCCCTGAGGAGCTACAACGGCCAATAATCTTCATTTTTGTTATTGCATGTGAAAATATTTCAGGCTGTGTATATTAGATTAATTTTGTTTCTGAACAGCATTATTATTAAAAGAGGATCTTATCACCTTTCTGTGCACATTTTAACAATTAATTCTTTTGCCTTATCTTGTGGCAAAATTATATTCATTCCTTTTTGGTCATCACACCATTTATTCATTTGCTGTGGTATCAAGATTCCCCCTTCCTCAACCAAATTATATCCCATGGAGTTGACCCGTGAAGTTCCTCACAAGAGATGCTCAATTTGGCCAAGCGTATGTTCAGGCACACCTATTAACACAAGTCTCATGTTTTCTTATTGGACTGATGTTCCAAAAATGAAATATTTAGAGTGGGAATAGTGGAAACAATGTTTCCACTAAGAGGGTTAGGAAAACCACTGTCTACTTAGAGACTCTATCAATATTGCTTTAAATCTTGAATTGCTATGTCTCAAAGTCAGGCTAAGGTCAGAGCTTATCGTGAATAATGGCTTGGCAAATAAGAATAACCCTCTCTGGGGGTCCCGTGCACTGACTCCAAGGATGGGAAGGAGATAGCACTGACCATGAGAGAGGCACTGAGCGGCTCCTTTGCAGTATTTGCTTCCTGGGGTCTGGACCCCATAGTGCTATCCAATAATGTGCTTTGTCAATGTCATGGGTCTTTCTGCTCATCAGTAAATGACTGCAGGAGAGAGATGGGGAGATGGCTGTCAGTGTGCCTTCTAGGGCTAACGTTGGTGATGTTCATTGTAGACATCAGTGGTCTATTTAAGAAGTGGGAGTTCCCTGCTCCAAAACACAGATATTTCCTGCATTTCTATACTGTGGGGGGTGAGGGGCAGGGCCTGATTTGCTGGCTGAGTGGGCAAAGCTCACATAACCACAAACACCATGCATGAATCTGGGAAAGAGAGGCCAGGTACGGAGACTTCTGGGAGGTGTGGCACTGGCAGGGCAGGGGATTGAAATCTAGACTTCATTATTTGCCCCTATATGTCCATTCCCTCAGCAAATGATTATGGAGTCCCTTCAGTATGGGGGCTTTGTAGTAGGCACTAGGTAGACTATGGTGGACAATATAGACACAATCTTGGACCATTTAAAGCCTCAAGTCTATTGGGACAGACAGATGTTGGATACCAAGACAGACAAGCTATGACTTTGAACATTGTCACAAATTCCATGAAGGACAAGCACAAGATCCTATGGGACAGAATAGGAAGGGGGCCATTGGTAATGGCAGGGGCAGGGGTTAAAGGTCAGCAGAGGTCTCTCTAGACAGATGCATTTGCCAGTTTTACAGGAGTAGAAAGGAGGGGCACCAGCCCAGCAGGGAGGATAGCATGTGTGAGGCTGAGGGTGGGGAAAGGCTATGACAGGAGGCAAGAACCAAAGGAAGTCAGGTGGTAAGTGAGGGAGGGAGGCTCAGGAATGATGAGGCTGGGGTGGTAGCTGGGGGCCCAGGAAAAAGCTGTTCATTTTCTTCTTCTTTTCCCACTCTCTCTCCTCCTCCTTTTCTCCTCCTCCTCCTCCTCCTTTTCTTCATGCCCATCATGGAGCCCAACATGGGGCTTGAAGTCATGACCCTGAGATCAAGACCTGAGCTGAGATCAAGAGTCAGATGCTTAACCAACTGAGCCATGCAGGGGTCCCAGAATTCTTCTTTTAAGTCAAGGACAATGGAAGCAGAAGGTGGTTTTAAGCAGGAGAGTGACATAATTCCACTTACATTAAAAATATATAATTCTGTCTTAAAAAAAAAAACCAAAACAAAAAATATATAATTCTGGCAGCTTGAAGAGAGGCTGGGGGCTGGTGAGACATAGTGGGATGTGGGCAACTCATGAAGCAGGACAGAGCTGGGGTGAGGCTGCCCCTTCAGGTGTCAAAGACCACTGTCCACAGTGCCCTTGGCTTCCCCTCTGCACTGTCTCCCTCCCTCCATAATGCCATTCTGCTCCCGATGCTGCTCTCCTGAGAAGGGTGGGGCACCTCATGGAGTACAATGAAGACTGTGGGCAAATGACTTCTCCAAGGACTGTTTTTCTTCACCCCAGTGATGGGTGAAAGAATGAACTCACTGAGCAAATGTAAACAGAGTATGTAAATTGGAGCTTTCTCATGCCTCCAAAAATCAAATTGTGTTGGTGTACTCCTTTGAGCTCCCACCTGCATGTGAGGTGAGTCCTGAGCATAGCAGGGGCTGCAGGCCAAGGATGGTCCCCCAGGCAGACAGGGACATGGGGGTCATCAGGGACTGCAGGGCATGTGCATTTGAAAGCAGAAAAGACTCTGATCTCAGAGATTTGCATCTGGTGCTCTCACATGCACCCCTGACAGTCTCCAGAAATAAGTGATGGAGATTTGGACATCAAAGCCTTTTGGTGAATAGAAAGAAAGAGTACCTTTCCTGTCAACGACATTCAACACTCCCAAAGGCAAGGCGTAGAACACCGCAGGGTCAGGTTTCCCGGATTGGAGGAAATGATGTGTGTCTCAGAAGGGCCACACGCCAGCCATCCTGGGAGTCCATTTACCCTGCTTGTTTGAAAAGAAATGGGAGAAACATTTGATGAAAACCCAATTTTCCTTTAAAAAAAGAAACTGATCCAATATCCTTGACATGGGGAGGAAAGATAAATTGCTCAAGCCTGAGACTAGAGTGAGCTCTTTGTGAAGTGGAAATGGATCAGATCTTAGTGGTCTAAGGGAGCAGGAAGCCCCTAGATATTCTTTGGCACCATTTAAAAATTATGTCAACATGAAGGTCCCCAGTTAGCAATACAGCACTCAAGTTAAAATAATCTGTCATGTGCATAGTCAGTGTACATGAGGGATCAGCAAGGTGAAGAGTCTTCTTTCAGTTTTGTGTCCCAGAGCTGAAGCAAGTTATCCAAACATTGAAGATCTAGAGGAGAGAATCTGAAAATACTGAGAAACAGCTTAAGGGGAATCTCTTAATATCTTTGTGGAAGTGTGTGTGGGAAATCCTTCCTTTCAGTCTTCCCTTGGGTAAAAATGTGGTTTTGAGGATGCTGAGAGCAGAAGGAGGCCCGCTTTGTCAGCTACCTGAAAGAGCTTCCTACCCAAAATTCTCTTGAGGTTTAGGCTATGTTGCAGTGGGGGTGACTTTATTTGTTGAGGATTGGCACTCATTGTTCGAGAGCCCATTTCTTCATTGGTTGACAACTCCTGCACTGTTTTCTGAACTGCTTCCCCTCTGAGCACCATGAGCCTTTTATGCAGTCTCCTCCCTCCCATGTAAGGCCCTGGACTGGCACCACAACTGTGATCCTGGTGGAACACCAGCAACACAGCCATGATCCTGGTGGAACCCCTCCAATGTTGTCCCTTTTCCCTACTGCAGCAGAAACCAGCATTGCATCCCTCCCGTCCACTCCATGGAGTACTCACTCCACGTGAAATGCCACTGGTTTGGCAGACCTCTAAGCCAGACTGCTGGGCATTGGTGCCAACAAACATCTCATTGAGCTCAGTGAAGAACAAAACTTTACTTGTTTTAAAAGCTGTCTTTATTTTAAAATTTGCCCTAAAAAAGCAACCAGACAGAATTCATTCTTCTCAAAGCAGGCTCCTGTTCTAGGGTAGCCATGCCAAACGGTCTCTGAGCAGACACAAAAACAGTGGGATGAAAAGCTGAGACCATTGCATAGACCCCTTACTCCACTTTGGGTGAGTTGATGGGCTTGGCATTGGGACTCTGGCTCAGTCTTACCCAACAGAGTCAAGGTGAGGATGAAGCTTTTCATCTTTATCTGTTTCTAAGCCACATCCTAGCTCCGGAGTCCTGTGGCTACTTGTCAGTGTTCCATGGAAGTGGTATACACTCTGGACCAACACCAAAATGAAGGAGGCATCCACATTTAAACAGGAAATATTTGCCCATTCTCTTTTTCCATATTCTAAATCATACTCTTCTTTTGAACCTCCATGAACATTACACCTCCTCCATGAAGCTTTTTCCATGAATTCTGTTTATCTCATCTCCTCTGTCTTCTTCAAGTCAGGAACTTTTTAAAAAAAATTTAAGTTGGCTCCATGTCCATTGTAGAGCCCAATGTGGGGCTTGAACTCACAACCCTGTGATCAAGACCTGAGCTGAGGTCAACAGTTAGATGCTTAATTGAATGAACCACCCAGGCACTCCAAGCTTGGGACTTTTTCATTTGGGAACTGTTCTCCATTGCCAACTATGCTAGATTGTTCTAGGTCAACTTGGTAAAGCTGGGAGCTATGGTTCCTTGAATCCATTTCCTGGGTTAGAGCTGCCCAAAGGAGATTTGCATGAGATGTGGAAGGCAGGTTTGAAGTGGTGGCCATCATTCTCAGAAATTCACTGTGGTCACTTTTGGCTCTTCTATGTGAAGAACCACCATCATCCCTTAGGGCTTCAGGGCAGGACCTTGGCATGCAAAGTAATAATTGAGCCCTTTTGCTTTTTCCCTTCCACCCAGCTGAGCAGATTTCAGAGGTGGCCCTTCTTCATGTGAGAGACCACAGAAGGGAGACTCTGGGGAAACTGATATCCGATAGTGCTCAAGGCTCTTGTTTCACAGATGGGTAGTCAGAAGTGTCGACTATCTATGAGGAACACAAAGTAGGCTCTTGGAATTTCTACTAGTGTCAGTTCATGGAATGCCCAAGTCTTTCTAAGAGGTGAGACCAGACCTGGAAGTCTGATAGCCCAGTGAATAAAGTGTATGAGGTATTCATTCCCTGTCTCCCTCTTCTTTCCTTTCTGTCATAAACATGTTTTGAAGCCTTTCAATCTTCAAAGTTACATGCCAGGTACTGAAAAATAGAGAGAGCAACCTGATGGTAATGTCAAAAATCCTGTGAAAGAGTTGTTTTTAAAGTACTGTAGGGACACAGAAGAGCAATGTAGGGATGAAAACCTTCCCTAGCAGGAGCCATGCAGAGTGGCCAGGAACGGGCTCTGCCACCATGACCTACTCTGGATAGGTAAGATTGTAGCATGCTCCATGATACAACTTCTTGGGAAAACCCTTTTCTGTTCCTCCCATAAATCTGCCCTTGACTGTTTCACCCAATCTTTACTTGGGTGCTTTTGAAAGCCCACACCCAAATCAGCTGATTTCTAACACTCAACACAGGTCCAATGCCGTAAAATTCTTCTGTCACTTCACTTCTCGAGATGTTGTTGAGACCCTGTTCTTGCACCCATCCCCCTTGCCTGGCAAGATAGGTGTGAACCCAGTTAGCTTGTTTGGCACAGGTTTTCTGGGTTACCTTTGTGAGGACTATCACATTTTCTTCTTTACAACAGCTGTATTTTTTATTTTTAAAATATCTAAAACTTCTGTCTGGTCAGTTTTAATCTTTTACTGTTTTTTTCATGTTTGTGATTCTATATTTTATTCCTTTGAATATTTACCATGAGATTTATCTACATGTGATGATTTTAGTATCTGATGTCCTTGGGTGGGAGGCTGAATATGTTGGTCTTGTTTCTGTTAACTCACATGAATGATTTTTCCTTTGTGAATTTGGTCTTTGGTTGTGAGTTTAAATTTGTTTGAGTTTCATGTTGGGGAATCCTGAGAGCCGAAACTGGGGATGTTCCTCCAGAGATTTGCATTTGCTTCTGGTAGGATCCAGAGCAGTGTTTTGTCTTCAGGTGGCCAGACTTGCAGGGATCCTGGGTTCATCATTTCCAAGTACGAAGTACTAAACTTGGGTTTTTACTACAGAGTTGTGTTTTCACGTGCTCTCATGTCAGCCCTGCCTGATACCTTTATTTGAAGCTCATGGCTCTCTGCTCTGTTTTCAGCTCAGGCTTTAAAAAAAATTCTGTCCTTGGAGATTTCCCTTGCTTTCTAGAGTCCAGGCATATTAAAAAAGATAGGGTAAAGCCCATTTTATCTGGGATCCAGCTTTGTAGAGGGAGGTGTCTATCTCTGTTTGTGGGAGCCCCATCTCTCCAGGACTGTTCCCCTGGAGACCCCAGCCTGATTGAGCCCACAGAGGAAGTTTACTTCCTTTGCTATATTTTCAGCATCAGCACTGAGCTATAATTATACATTGATGATGTATAAATAGATACTGTAGATTAAGAAAGACACTTTCAAAGCCTGTTTTATTAAACATTCTTGAAACTGCTCTGTAAATGTCACAGAATAAGACTTGAAAAGTTTTCAACAAGCTGAACCCAGAAATAGTATGTATTGCCTGGTTCTTTCTGTGCCCACTTCCTTCTAGGGCAGATTTTAGACTGTCTTGAGGCCAGTTTTTTTTTTTTTTTTTAACTCTGAAATGTTCCATTTTGGAACTGACTATAGAAAATCAACATTGAGAATTAGACTTCCAACCCACTAGTCTAGCAAGAGAAGTCCCAGGTAACCATAAAAGCAGTGAGTGAGATGTGACCAGTCTACTCCTTAAAGACACTGCAATATTCACTTACTTGTGGAGCATAAGGAATAATGTCGAGGAGATTAGGAGAAGGAAAGGAAAAGTGAACTGGGGGAAATCAGAGGGGAAGACAAACCATGAGAGACTGGATTCTGAGAATAAACTGAGAGTTTTTTTGGAGGAGAGAGAGGTGGGGGGGGATTGGGGAGTCTGGTGGTGGGTATTAAGGAGGGCACGTATTGCATGGAGCATTGGGTGTGGTGCATAAACAATGAATCTTGGAACACTGAAATAATAAAATAAATTTTTTAAAAAAATTAAAAAAATAAAGACATTGCAGTAAAAGTAGTTAATCTCTCTCTAAACCTTTTGTTTGACTCTCTGAAATATTAAGGACAGGGAAGGAAAACCAGATTATTAAAGCTGCAATGCCTGTTAATAAAACCCAGTGAAAAAGCAAAAGCCAAGCCAAGCCAAGGTAACATGAGGAGGGGGATGTGATTTTTAGCACTACCATAGCATTTTTCTTGTTAGTAAATGGTCTTCCAAGTTCCTCTACATAGTGATTGTTCTTAGCTTGAAAATTTGATAAACACAATCTCAGTTCCACAAGCATTTGCATGGAGCAAGGAGTATCAAAGGTGCCATCCTTAGATTTGGAAGGCTCTAAAGATAATTAGGTAATATTGGTCTCCATATTCTCATTGTATAATTATCTGATGTCCATTAGTCTTCTAAAATAAGAATTATTTTGCTGTTTTATCCAACAAAAAATTTTGCCTTGCTCTTTAATACACCATGCATCACAGAGCTGGTACATGCTCCTTTGGCTGTCCCCTCTCCCTTGGGGCTCCAGTCCACTTCGGTAGGGGCCAGCGAGTCTGTATCCTTACATCATCTTGAGGCCCAGGGTGGAGCACAGTGGAGCTCAACTGCCACTGCCAGTGCGTTCATGCCATTAAAGGCTCTGGGACACAGTCCATCATTGTCTGATGAATATTCCGTCTGGCAACAAGGGACTCCCACAACTTGTGGTCCACGTTCTGTCCAGGTAATTTTCTGATATGGCCTCTGATGGAGTTTTCAGAGTAAATGGTGAAAGGGATGTGTCCACAATACTGCTTGTCAAAGATGCCTCAGATGCTAATGGTTTAATAATGAGAAGTATTTGTCCTTAAATATTTTTCTATGTAATAAAGTCAGTCTTCTACATTATACGGATATATATGGATTTATAGACATCTATAATTAGACTCAAGATATTTTCATTTTGTAAAAAAAGTTAAACACTTTTGTTTTTCTGAGTGACCTGCATGCTCATCAAAAAAAAAAAATGATTCCTTACCCCTAGTGAGCACTATTTCTGTGCATCCACTCCTATCTCTATTTTTATTCTTTCTTTCCTTTTTCTCCCTCTCTTTGTTCCTCTATTGCCCTTTCTCCCTTTCATTTTGCCTCAGATAGAATCTAAGTTACATAACATCCAGTAATAGAACATACATTAAAAATAGATCATAACAGACTTCCAGTTAAACAAAGAAGTTTGAACATTTTCCTCATCTTTTCTCCCTTCTGAAATCCTACCAAAAAGATAGTAAAAGAATAACACATTATACATCCACAAGAATTGAAGGAAAAGGAGGGGGAGATTTCTGTGTAAGAACTTAGCACTTTGGAAACTGGAAAGACTAAGGGAGACAAATAAATGACTTGAATCCCAGGACAGCTACTACTTAAGTCTCTGGATGGGAAATGGAAAAAAAAAAAAAAAGAAAGAAAAGAAAACAAGAGCTCTCTTCTCACAGAATCCTGGAAAAACCCAGGAATTAGAGCATTAGGTCAGGATGCAGGTGGGGATAAAAACAGGAATAGTGATGGAAAGCCAGAGGAGAATTAGGGCTTCAGATGGTTTCATTCACTCTGTATAATAGACAATCATGCTTTCCTTATTCCAGGAAAAGTTGGGAGGTTTATTTCTGGGGATATTGAGCTACACAGCCTCTGGATTTGGGGACACTGAGGATAGCTGAGGGATGGGGGTATGAAATTATATATATTTTCAAGAAGGGATAAAGTGAAAATCAACATACCAACTTTATGGAACCTCCACCCCTTTCAGTCCCCAGAGCTGACGGGCTTACACTTCCCAGGCAGGAGGTTCAAGGATACTCTAAAAGGACATTGGTCCAATATGAAATATAGTTGACCTTTGAACAACATGGATTTGAACTACATGTCCCCCCCCCAAATACAGTACAGTATTGTAAATGTTTTTCCCCTTCTTTATGATTTTCTTTTCTTTAGCTCACTTTATTATAGGAATACAATATGTAATACATACAACATACAAAATTGTATTAATCAACTGTTTCTGTTATTGGTAAGGCATCCCATCAACAGTAGGGGATTAGCAGGTCAGTTTGGGGGAAGTCAAAGTTATGTGCAGATTTCCAACTGTGTGAGGGGTTGGTGCCCATAACCCTCATGTTTCAAGTGTTTTAAATACTGTATTTTAAATACGGGCATTTAGGACCCTAGTGAAACAGCCAATTTTCTGTAATGAATCCATGCCTTATAGGGTCTTATCTGTAATTATGAACAGATAGTGAAGAATAACCAAGAATTCATATTTAACTTTTAATTGAGTAACAGAGATTCAAACGGAAAGAGGACAATGTGGTACAGAACAAAGCAAAACAAATGCAACAAATGACTTCAGAGAGATATACACGGAACAAGTACACAGTTCTATAGAAAAGAATCCAACAGAATAAGAAAAGGGATTTAGACAATTCAACATATGGTAGCATAAAATAAAAAATTAAATGATGAAGCTGACAAAGATCCAAAAAATAGAACAGAAAGACAAGGAGAGGGAAAGTGAGAAGTGAAAAGCAGAAAAAAATGGAGGATCAGGCCAGAAGTTCCAAATGATGGCCATTTCAGAAAGAGAGAACAGATATAATGGAAGGAAGAAGTAAATTAAACAAACAAAAAATATGAAGAAAAAATATCCAGAACTGAAGAACACAGTTGTCCAGACTAAAGGTGTATAATGAGTGCCCAACACAATGAAGAAAAAAGACCCACACCTGGATGCATTTTTGTGAAGTCTCCGAACTGCAGGAAAACAGATAATCTTTTAGAGAGAAAGAAGAAAAAAACCTCAGTGGAAAATTAACCTTTGAAAGTTAGGAGGAGACAGAACTTGAGCCACTATTTAAAAAGAAGAGATACGAAGGTAGCAGAACAAGGAGGCGGCTCACATTCACCCTGGTGACCTAACAATATGGACCCTGGGACCCAACAGTGCAGGTGCCTCTCCACTCTGCCCATCTGGAACTGTGGTGAGGGGATTAGCCGGGACCTCAGCACCACCCCCTTGCTTCCCATTGGCTCCCCTTATGGGGACAGTGTCGCAGCATTAGGATTACTGCCACAGCTGGGCTCTTGGGTGATGCCAGGCTTACTGCCCCCAAGTACACAGTAGTATAAAGCTTCCCACATGAACTACTATGAATCATTTGGAGGTTTGAGTTCTGTCCCTTTTTTGTTTTATTA
The DNA here is from genome assembly GCF_010015895.1 of Lontra canadensis. Classification (NCBI taxonomy): domain Eukaryota; kingdom Metazoa; phylum Chordata; class Mammalia; order Carnivora; family Mustelidae; genus Lontra; species Lontra canadensis. The sequence goes on along the minus strand of NW_022631086.1, from coordinate 8,061,254 downwards.
CTTTATAGTCATACTAGATAGTGAATCAGCAGCAGAGTTGGATTCAGAACTGAACTCTCTTGACAAGAACCTGAGCACTTCTGGGTGGACACATGAAGGGACTCTGAAATAATCTCCACACATCTCTGGTGATGGCGGATGGTGGCTGCTGTTTACCCAGGTGGCTGTGTGCACATGAACAAGAAGTGAACCTTTGTTTAAGTCCTTGTTTAAGGTTTTGGGGTCTCCTGTTACTGCAGTGTAGCATGTAGTATTCAGGTCACTCCCCTTCCTTCACAGTGTAGGAACTAAAATGTCTATACTGTGTAACTGATTGCTGGGAGGCCAAAGGATGAACTTAACTTATTTCTGCTTGAAGACTGAGTTCTTTCTGCCAAGCATTCACATTTTCTCCAGAGGTCTTGGGGCTACTGATGGATAGTGAGATTATATGCCATGGAATGATTGTATTCTATACAAACTTTCCTTTTTTCTAAAAAAAAAAAAAAAAAGACCCAGGGAATAATTGTTCCAAGAGACTTCCCTCATGTATTTGTAATCATTAATGTCAAGGATCTTAAAGGAAAGATAGGTTCAAGGAAAGTTTGTGAGATCACTACTAATAAATTTCCCCAAAGCTTATCATCAAGTCTAGATCACAAGGGAGGGATCCACAAATATTTGTATAGGTGGTTAGAAAACACAGGCTATAGTCTAGTGGATGGTGAAGCTTCTTTGGACTTGGACACATTTTTGGCTTTTGTTGTCATGGCACCCCTCCAGGACTTTCCTCTCAGTTTCAGCCTTCCCTGGAGACCAGATGCTTTAGCTCTAGCCCGGGGCCTCCAGGGAATAGACCCTGGTGCTTCCTGTGGAATCACAGCTGCCCTTTTATTTGGGGAGAGTAGGACTTGCTGGTGAATTGGTAGCCGAACTGCTTAATTTCCTTTTTGGAAAGGTTGGATCAAGTTTCTTCTTTGGGTTAAGTTATAGTTCCCCCGAGTGTTCTGAATGCCCTTAGCTTTCTGAAATGTTTTGTGGTTGAGTACTGTCCTAGGAGCTACTGGCTTAGTATTGAGGCTGTTATAACCATCATTGCTTTAAAAACACTGCAGCCAACAAAGGTGTCACAAGAATATGTTACTATGACAAGCACTCCAAATGTTGGGAAGCTCTCTACTCCAGCATCTCTTCCTGCAGCTCAGTCTCTTGAATGCCATTTGGATCTGCTCATTCCCATTGTCACAGCCATGGACAAGATCTCTGTCTCATCAAGTATGGATTATTTGTACAAGCTCTCTGGCCAGGCTTCCTACTGTCACTGGGCTCTTCCACTTTCTTCTTCAAGGGCTCATATGGCTTGTACTAGGTAGAACTCCTTTATTCTAGATAGAATACTGAAATTGATGACTACCTAAGTTGGGAAGATGAGATGTCCAAAGCTTAAAGACAAGAAAATGCCTGGGTCTCAGGATTAACTGGAACCCAGAGACTTATAAGCCACAAAGAATCTCTCTCTCTCCTTTCTGCTCATCATGCAACATTCTCCTCGGCTCAATAAGCCAGAGTATTGGCATCCATATTGTAGGAACCATAGCCATCCTGTGACTGAGTGCCACATCTAACAGCTGCAACACCAGGGGAGGGGTGGGTCAGGGATAATATTATTTCCTGTGGAAACCATGTAGATGGAAGTCGGCTGGTGGGAAATATTTCCCAGAAGAAAGCAGGTGCTTGTGTGACAAACAATAGGTGCCTGTTACTTAAAGCAGCAGGAATAATCTTCTTTCAGTGCCTTCCACACCTGCCATATGAATCACCAGCCTTCATGCAACCTGCTTATATCTGTCTGAATTTTATAGATATCATTTGTTCACCGTCTTGAAATATCCCTGATCTTTGGGAAGTCTTCCTTTTTCTTATAGAACTCAACTTCTGCACAGATATTTTCAACCAACCCTACTGTATCTGGAAACTCTTCCAGCTCTTGCTTGTGGTAGAGTTGGATGAGTAAATTAATAAGTGTACACAAATATAAATGCCAGCTATGGTGTCATGCCTCTTGGACATCTTGGGACAAATGACTGGAACCCCCAATTCTCCTGGTCTTGAAGCTTGTTATGAATCTCTGAGGGGGCTCATGTGCCTCTCACACAATCTCTATTCTACACAGTGTTGACCCTGGCATAAAAACTACCACCTTTGTGTTGTAACAAAGCAAAGCAAGCAAAACCAATACATAAGAAGATGTGGTATATATACACAATAGACTATTACTCAGCCATCAAAAAGAATGAAATTGTGCCATTTGCAATGATCTGGATAGAACTAGAGGTTATTACGCTAAGTGAAATAAGTCAGAGAAAGACAGATACCATATTATTTCAGTCATATGTGGAATTTAAGAAACAAAACAGATAGATGAACACAGGAGAAGGGAAGGAAAAATAAAATAAGACAAAAACAGAGAGAGAGGCAAATCATAAGGCACTCTTAACTATAGGGAACAAACTGAGGGTTCTGGAGGGGATGTGGGGTGATGGAATAATTGGGTGATGGGCATTAAGGAGGGCACTTAAAGTAATGAGTACTGGGTTTGCATGCAAATGATGGGTCACTAAATTCTACTTCTGAAACTAATAATACAGTATATGTGAATTAAGTAGAATTTAAATTAAAAAATCCATAACCACTTGCACAAAGTATATGTAGGCCTAGCAGACTTTACTAATGCTGTCATTATGGAGACTGAAGGGGGAGGAACTGTCTTTCAACCAAATGCACATTTCAAAAGGCCAAAAAAGCTCATCTGTTTATCAGCCTCTGCTGTTCTGCCATTGAACCTGGCCCTTCAAGGGCCAGCTTCCACCTGTCGACGCTTTTCTTTTCTTTCTCTTTCTTCAGTAATTATTTTTCATTTGAGTATAGTTGACACTTCATGTTAGATTTGTTTTACATGTACAACATAGTAATCTGAATTATCCATACCTTATTCCATGTTCACCACAGTGTAGCTCCCATCTGCCACCATACAACACTATTACATCATTGACTATATTCCCTATGCTGTGCCTCTTACTCCTATGACTTATTCATTCCATAATTGGAAGCCCATATCTCCCACTCCCCTTCACCCATTTCCCCATTTTCCGACCCTCCCACCTTCCCTCTGGTAACCATAAATTTGTTCTCTGTATTTATAGGTCTGATTCTACTTCTTGTTTGTTGGTTTATTCATTCATTTTGTTTTTTAAATTCTTCCACACATGAGTGAAATCATATGATATTTGTCTTTCTCTGTTCGGCATATTTCACTTAGCATTATACCCTCTAGTTCCATCCAGGTCATTGTAAATGGTAAGATTTCATCTTTTTAATGACTGTGTAATATTTCAGTGTGTGTGTGTGTGTGTGTGTGTGTGTGTGTGTGTGTGTGTGTGAGAGAGAGAGAGAGAGAGAGAGAAGGGGGGGAGAGTACCTTCTACATCTTCCTTATCCATTCATCTATTTGTACTTAGTCTGCTTCCATATATTGGCTATTGTAAGCACTGCTACAATACACATAGAGGTGAATATATCTTTTTGAATTAGTATTTTTGTAAATAACCAGTAGTGGAATTACTGGATCATATGGTAATTCTATTTTTAATTTTTTGAGGACCCTCCATAATGCTTTCCATAGTGGCTGCACCGGTTGGCATTCCCAACAGCACACAAGTGTTCCCTTTCTCCCTTTCTCCCTTTCTCCTCACTAACACTTTCTTATGTTTTTGATTTTAGCCATTCTGACAGATATAAGGAGACATCTCACTGTAGTTTTGATATGCATTTTCCTGATCCTGATAATGTATGATGTTGAGTATCTTTTTGTGTGCTGTTTGGACTTTTCTATTTCTCTTTCCCTCTTGTCTTCTTCACTCAGAGGACATCACCCTCCCCCAAGCAAAACTGATAGATTGCCCCTTCTTTCAGATCATCTTGCTGTTCTCAGTGTGGAACCAAAGTTGAGACAAAAAGGTGGATCCAACCTACCTCAGAGGTGCTTGGCTGCCTATGTGCCCAATCCACCTGAACTTCTTTCTGCTCAGGTACTAATTCCTGGTCTAAAATACTGTGACTCAGAGTAGAGCTGCTCTGCATAAAGAAGGTGGGTTGAGGCCATTTTCCCAGAGGAGGGCTGCTTTCTGGCAAGGGTGTGGACTCCCCACCATAGTGGCTGTGTGACTCAGTGCAGGGGGTGGATGTAAGGAAACAATGTGTGGATGGGCGTGAGCATTAAGTTTTGTTCCTTTTCTTACAGATGACTAGGAGGGATATTCCCGGGAAAGATACAGGGTTTTCTCCCTGGAGCTAAATATAACTTTTAAGCAGAGAATATGGTGACTCTGCCAGGGGAGGGATCCCAGGCTGAGCCAGATGGGCCAGCGATGGGGCAGGCCAAGGATGGGAGGCTAGGAATGCTTCCCAGTAGACCTGATAACACAAACTGAGTAGAGGAGCTGTGGAACCAGCTCTCCAGAGGTATCTCCAGCACAAACTCAGGAGGATACAAAAAGAAAAGAAGTGGACTGGAATTGAGGAGACAGTATGCTGATGGAAAGGGCGGCCTGACTCAGGGAGGATGAGAAAGTGGTGAAGGACCGTACCAGAAGAAAGTCTCATTTGAAACACCCTATGGCAGAGCCCAAGTGACACTGTTTAAAGCGGCAAGTGGAATGATGGCCAAGGCCAGGTTTTTCTGGAAGTTCAAAGTGTGGGAATGGGATGCAGTCAGCTAGAAAAAGACCCTGCTTCTCAGAGGACTTCAAAGACCAAGAAAAGATGCAGAACTGGAGGTAAGAAGAGGAAAAGAAAAGGGGACTCAGGGGCAGAGCTAAGAGGAGGACTTTCAGACAAGTGTTCCCCAAATGTCCCTGCAGAGTGAGTGCCATGGGGCATAGATTATCTGGATCTCTCTTGGTGTTCAGTACAATGTCTGGCACATAGTAAGTACACTCATACACATTTATTGATAAAAGTGCTCCAAGAAAATGCATCATATAATAGGTGTCATTGCCAAGTGTGTTTGGGGCAAGCTCCAGTAATGGAGCTTTTTAGGAAATATTCAAATCACATTAGCAAGTTGAAAGCTCCGAGAAATTCCAAAGGGAAGAAACTTGTCTAACCTTCCTTAACTCAGTGTTTGCCGTACTTATATATCCAGAACATTGCCCCACCCCTGTTGTCATGATACCTGTTAATACTTGGAGGAGCCCAAGTTCAGATACAAAGAGAGAACCAGGAAGGAGCTGGAATCTGTGCCAACACAAAGAGAGGTCTGAGACTGTGTGTTCTTGGAGAATGAGGTAGGTGTGCAGGACATAGTGGATAGAGAGGGTGAGTGTAGTAAAGTTGGAGGAAAGAAGGGCATGAGGCTGGGCCCAGGACCTCCATCTCCCTTTGGGTGTGTTTGCCAAGAGAAGTGGTGGCAGAGTCCACAACCAGGCAAACTCAGGGGAAGGATGGCCTAATAAGGTCAAATGTCTAGCTCATTCAAGATGGGGGGGCAGGTCTACTTAGCAATCCTCATACTGATATCTCACAGGTCTTTTTCACACTTGGAGGTGTTCTTCAGAGATGTATCACATGGCACCCCCAAAGCAAAGGCATTTTGTATCAATTTCTATGTAACTTCTTCCTTTCTTTCTCCCTCTCCCTCCCTTCCTCACTCCCTTCCTTCCTCCCTCCCTCCCCAGCACGTCCCTTCCTAAGAGGGGGCGTTTGTGTTTCTTTTCCCAGTAATGTGTAGTCCATGAAAAAATTTTCTTCCTCCTGACCCTCTGACTCTGCGTGAATTCTCATTCATTCATTTGGTTATTTGTTGGGTCATTCATTGATAAGGGTGGGGGAATATAGCCCTCAAGGCTTAGAAAATAAAAAAAGAACACCAAGACAATCTAATTAAGTTCCAAAGTGGAAAGTTTACACTAGTGATTTTTAAACTTGATAACTTAAGAATCACTTGGAAAAAAAAAAACCCACATCCTTGTGTTCCATGCCTGATTGAGAATCCTGGATTTTTCACTGTTGTAAGAGCATCCCAGGACATTGTCATGGTGTGTGTGCTCAGCACTGCACTGTGAATCAGTGTTTGGAAAATACTGTAGATGATGGTCAAGGAAGGAACCACATCTGACCAACTGGGTGGGTTATCATGCTTGTCAGGCTTGCTAATAAAGGAAGGTGCAGGGGAGGGATCCGAGCCCTCATGACTAGAGCGCCAGCCATCCACATACAGACCTGCTCAAATGCCTGGAAAGTTGAGAGCCACACAACCTGCATTTCTGCTCAAAGGTCCTTGAAGTGGTGAAGGTGACATGATGCCATTTTATTTGGTCCCATGGCTACCATGAACTTTCTTCAGTCCTTACACTCCACACTTGCCTGTTAAAGGTTCATCTGTTTCCCCTTTCACCAAATTTACCTGTGTGGGCAATGATACTGAAGACCTTCCTCCAAGCTGTGACAGATCACTGAATATTGCCAGGAAAGTAACTGCACAATAATGACACCCATAATACTTCAGACCCTGTGTTCCCTAAGTGTGCTTTTTACCCTCAGAGTGTTTTCAAAGCATGTGTCGTTGCTTTGGGGCAGGCTTTTACTGTTAGCATCCCCGTAACTGGCACTTCATCTGGGGCCCCATTTACTTTTTTATAAATTTTAAAAAAAATTTTTATTTTATTGTTTCAGTGATCCAAGTTTCATTGTTTATGTACCACACCCAGTGCTCCATGCAATACGTGCTCTCCTTAGTACCCACCACCAGGCTCACCTAACCACCCCCTCCTCCAAAACCCTCAGTTTGTTTCTCAGAGTCCACAGTCTGTCATGGTTGTCTCCCTCTCTGATTTCCCCCACACTATTTTTTTATACCTCACACAATTTTTTATACAGTTAGTCATGCATACAGATCTGAGGACTGTGGTGACTCACTCAAAACAACTCATTTGGGGAAAGAGGGTCTTTATCAGCTGTTTTAATAACAACACAACCACCATTAAACAGCTCAATTTGGCTCCTTAGATATTCCTTCTCAAATCAGATCGTATATATTTTTGGAAACTATATTAAAATACTACATGTTCTCCCATTCGCCAATCCCTTCAGTCTTTGTTTATTGCTTTAGTTCATTCCTGGATTTTCTCCCCAAGCTGGGGGTAAGGAGAGCCATGGATAAGTTCATTTTTTAAACTTCAAAGTGACAGAAATGTCTGATTTCTCTCTGTTTTTGGAAAAGTTGAGTAGTCACAGAAATCTAAAGCAGAAAATCTAAAACCTCTTAAAGGGAGCTGCCTTTTGCTCTCCTTTCCTCCCTCCTTCTCTCTTTTCCTCCTTTCCTCCTCCCTTCCCTCCCTCCACGTGGACTAAATATCCATAATGTGCCAGCCACTGATCTAGATTTGGAATCAGACACAAGTAAGTAAGTAAGTAAGTAAGTAAGTAAGGTCACTGCTCTCAAGTGTCCCACAGTCTTCTGAATGCCTCCAAGAGGACAACCTGAGAAATATATAACTTTGCTTTCATCAGCATGAAGTCATCCCAAGATGTCCTTGCATGCTTTGGGGGACACCTTCCTGGCTCATAATTCCTTTTCCTGCAGACTTCTCTGTTCAGGGTACAGGCCTAGAAAGGCATGAGACTGAAGACTCTATTACTTAAAGCAGCTGCCATGAGACGATCAGTGCTTTTGGTACTGGTCCTTAGTCGCTCTTCCACAGGGCAACGTGAAGACTACCAGATGACCTGAAAGCATGTGGTGGCTTATGGGAGAGGATTCCTGAGTGCAGAGAACCGAACTCTTTTTCGATGGGCAGGATACCTACCCTTTTCTTTAGTAGAAGACCTTATCCAGCTTCTGAGACTGCTTGATATGCATGGAGATTCTCCCCCAACACACCTTTCTCTTACCCTCTGGAAATCCAAATAAAAATAAAGCAGTCATCAAGTGTAAAGTGAGATATAAGGGCCTCCCTCCCCTTTAGTTAAGGCCCCAGATACTGTCCCTGCCCTGGTGGCTGTCCTTCTCTACTCTGTCTTCTCCTTCTTACCCTAGTCCATATTCTGTTCAGCTGGGAGCACAGACTTGAGCACTGACAGAGTCCTAACTCCAGTTTGAGAACCATTTTATAAGAGCTGGGACAGGCAAACCATGGTCCCAGCCAAACCTAGATTATAGTCTATGTTTGTGCATCTCTGGACCTAGGCGTGATATTTAGATTTTTTAAAGGCTGTGTATGTTAAAAAGGAATATGAGGCAGAGACAGCCCACAAGCCTGAAATATTTACTATCTTGACTCCTATAGGAAAAGTTTGCCAACTTCTATAGTAGAAGAAATTGTTATGTTATAGGGGAAGAGGGACCATACAGAAAAATAGCAGCTACATGATCCCCAGAATGGATGGAGGTGCTGGAGGACCAGGGCAGCACACTACCTTCTCATTCTTTGAGGAAACCTGCATACCTCCTTGGTAGAAAGCAGATTTTATGACCTTCCTCATGTCTTAAAAGGTGTGGATCTCTCAGGCTCTAAAAGTGTACTCTCTCTCTCTGGTGCTCTCTCTTACTCTTGTGAATTAAATCAGAAAAAGTGAAGAAAAGAATGTGAATTATTGTTCCAATTATGATATGTGATTCAAACACGTGAGGGATCTTGGCTCATCTTCCTCTCTCAGCTAAGTGCAGCTACAGCATCAATTAGGATTAAGATGATGTTCTCAGATCTAGGGAATGGATTGTTGAGTGCCAGGAAAATAATACTACAGTGTCTGTGCATGCATGGAGCTAGCTGGACAGCTGCTCAAACGGATTTCCTTTGTGCCGTCTACCATCTGAACTCTGTAGAAATTCTCTCCTCTCAAAGTCATTTTGAAGTCTCTGAATCCTCAGATCCCTGCAGTACCTGATTTTTTAACCTCTCTGTTACATAAAGATTTAAGATTTTTTTAAAAAAGATTTAAGACTTTTGCTTATACTTCGTATACACTGAGACATGCCTATGCTTGAGAATCTTGATGCTTCCTCTAAAGTGACTGTGGGTATTTCTTCTTTCAGACTCTTTATGGGGTTGACTCCAGCCTCTAACCTTGGCCTTGAAATGTGGCAAGTGGTTCAGTAACATAGAACACAGGAGACCTGACTGAGCTAAGTCTGATTTTGACTAGAGCAAGAATGCCTTTAAAGAAAGTGGAAATTTGAATGGTGGCAGCTTGCCACCTTGAAGAGAGTAGCAGTTTTAAATCAATATACTCTGGCATCTTAGAAACAGATGTTAATCACTCGGCATCAGGGAAATACAAATCAAAACCACAATGAGATACCACCTCACACCAGTCAGAATGGCTAAAATTAACAAGTCAGGAAATGACAGATGCTGGCGAGGATGCGGAGAAAGGGGAACCCTCCTACACTGTTGGTGGGAGTGCAAGCTGGTGCAACCACTCTGGAAAACAGCATGGAGGTTCCTCAAAAAATTGAAAATAGAGGTACCCTATGACCCGGCAATTGCATTACTGGGTATTTACCCTAAAGATACAAACATAGTGATCCGAAGGGGCACATGCACCTGAATGTTTATAGCAGCAATGTCCACAATAGCCAAACTATGGAAAGAACCTAGATGTCCATCAACAGATGAATGGATAAAGAAGATGTGGTATATATACACAATGGAATACTATGGAGCCATCAAAAGAAATGAAATCTTGCCATTTGCGACGATGTGGGTGGAACTAGAGGGTACTATGCTTAGCAAAATAAGTCGATCAGAGAAAGACAACTATCATATGATCACCCTGATATGAGGAAGTGGAGGTGCAATATGGGGAGTTTGGGGGTAGGAAAAGAATAAATGAAATAAGATGGGATGGGGAGGGAGACAAACCATAAAAGACTCTTAATCTCACAAAACAAACTGAGGGTTGCTGGGGGGAGGGGTTCGGGAGAGGGTGGTGGGGTTATGGACATTGGGGAGGGTATGTGCTATGGTGAGTGCTGTGAAGTGTGTAAACCTGGTGATTCACAGACCTGTATCCATGGGGTAAAAAATACATTATATGTTTATAAAAAATTAAAAAATAATAAAAAAAGGATCAGAAACAGATGTTAATAAGATATGGCATTTGAAGGACATTTCAGAAGAATAGCATTATACTGAGTATTTTTCTAATGTTTCTCTAATTCTTCCCAAGTGACTATGGAGTACAGAAAGTCAAGTGCCACTGTTCTCAGGGCTATGAGTGTATTAGCTTGTTTAATGACTACATCCCAAGAGGAAGATGTTGCTGTGCTCCTCATTTGACAGCGGAGGAAACTGAGGCACAGGGAAGTAAATGGAATAGCTCAGATACAGAGCCTGATGATTTAGTTCCAGAGCTCGTAGCCTTTTCTGACCGACACCTCATGTCCTCAACATGCCTAGTCATGTGCTAAGAAGGGGAATTTTTAATACTGGCCATGAATTAGAGTCACCTGGAAGATGTTAAAAAAATAATGTGGCCTGGGCTTCACTCAACCTTTCTTATTGGGGTTGTGGCTACATTTGGGGGTTTTCCTAATATGTGATTGGGAAGGAGAATCACTCCTCTAAGGCACTGTCTCAAGGTTCAAGTATGTACAATTGATATTTGGATTTTGATTTCATTGGTTAGATACTGTGGTCTGGATATTGGTAATTTTAAAAAAACTCCCACATTTTTCTCATGTGGAATGTGTCTCAATATTAGAAACCTCATAATGTCATTATTCTTTATAGGGCAACATTGCTTAGAAAGAGCTAATTTTTCATCCCATCTAAAAATCCTTAAAGACCTTTAATTTAAACATAAAGAAGTTTTACAGTATAGAGTTTCCTCAAAAAGTTAAAAATGGAACTGCCTACAATCCAGCAATTGCACAACTAGTATTTACCAAAAAATACGAACACACTAATTCAAAGGGATACACGCACCCTTATGTTTATAGCAGCATTATTTATAATAGCCAAATTATGGAAGCATTCCAAGTGTCCATCGATAGATGAATGGATAAAGAAGATGTGACATATATACACATTGGAATATTATTCAGATATAAGAAGAATGAAATTTGCCGTTTGTGATGACTTGGATGGAGCTAGAGATTATAATACTAAGTGAAATAAGTCAGTCTGAGAATGATGAATACCACAGGATTTCACTCATGTGAATTTAAGACAAAAACAAATGAGTGAAGGGGGAGAAAAAAAGAAAGAGAGAGAGAGAGAAAAATCAAAGAAATAGTCTCTTAATTATAGAGAACAAACTCATGGTGATTACCAGAAGGGAGATGGGTGGGGGTTGGGGGAAAATAGGGGATGGGGATGAAGGACTACACTTGTGATGAGCACCAGGTGTTGTGTGGAAGGACTGAATCACTGTAGTGTACACCTGACACTGATATTACACTCTAGTTAACTCTACTGGGCTTAAAATAAAAATATATAAATAAATAAATAAAGGCATTTTCATGGCTCATGCCAGTGTTTAAATCTATTCAAACCAAAGACCCCTTTTTTAAATTAATTAAATTTTTAAAATTAAAAAAATTTTTAATAAACATATAATGTATTTTTATCCCCAGGGGTACAGGTCTGTGAATCGCCAGGTTTACACACTTCACAGCACTCACCATAGCACATAACCTCCCCAGTGTTCATAACCCCATCCCCCTCTCCCAGCCCCCCGACCCCCAGCAGCCCTCAGTTTGTCTTGTGAGATTAAGAGTCACTTATGGTTTGCCAAAGACCCTTTTTAAAAGAAAATATTTTGTCTTACCATATTCATAGGCCATATCACTCACCTACATAGTTTAATTTAAAAAAATCAAAATAATGTCCTGCGTGTTAAATAAAGGAGAAACAACCAGAAGATAATTTGTAATAAAATAATAAGAGCTTTCATTTTCAGTGTGCATGTGCTTAAGGCACAACCCCATGGAAAGACTTACTAGTGCTTGCACCAATACCACCTTGAATGTGGCCACTGGTTGTACACAACAACGCAGGAGTATTGGATTGGTTACTGCCATGCCAGGAGCTGTGCTGCTGTTGATGACATGATGTTTCTAAAATGATGAACAGCCCGTGGTAAAATTTCAAATACAAAATGTACAATTTTCTTTTTGGCTCATATAATGGTTCCATTCTTGGAAAAATTCAGTGTCTACTAAAACTGCAAAAAAAAAAAATGTCTAGATATAAAGTGAAGTTGGGGGGGGTCCAGGCTCAGAAAACTATAAACAGAGGTTTCGCCTACATAACTGTCTCGTGGGACATTGAGAAGTCATAAAAGATTGTCTCATACTTTCCCGGCTTCACCCCACTGAATGGAGTGACACCCAATCTCCATAATTATCAAAAAGTCCTACAAATTTCCAAAATGTTCCCTAGGGGGCGGTATCCCTCCATGGAGAACTATTGGTTAGACTTCTGATGATGACTTAAAAATGACATTTCTCCAGAATAAATCAACATGGGTAAGAGTTGTCATTGGCAAGCAAATGTCTGTAGTCTTCTAAGTGTGTGAAGAAGCAAGTTTGCGATGGGGGTGGGACATACTAAGGGAAGGTAGTCTTCCTTCGCCTGGACTCACACGAGTCTGTCCCCACACAACAACACGGTAAGAGGAGACTTGAGAGTTTGGCGGTCTGTGAGCTGGTGACTCAGTTATAAGGACACCCACTGATATTTGACCTGAGTGTGCTAGAATCTAATAACTTAGAAATGGATCTGCCAGAAAACACACAGGATAGATTTTTGGAAGCTATGTTGGAAACTGTGGCTGAGGTAGAGCGAGCCATGCTTTCCAACATCCCGTCAGGAGGACTTCTCTGGAGCCTTTGTATGCTGGGACATTCTTAGACTTCTGCCCTCAGCCAAGCTTTCCCACTTCCTTCCATTCTCTTGCTAAATGAGAAAATCGCTACTTCTGGGGATTAAAAGCTTCCCAACTACTTGGAAATTGTGACCGTGACTTGTAGTTCATGAATCATGAGGGATTACCGTGGTGCCTCACAGAGACCCGTGGATGTGCACTGAAGATAGACACCAAAAAATGATCAGTAGTGTTGAGAGAAGTCCTTTATTTTCCCATTTTTGAACACTCTCTATTTTAAAGCTATAAATAATGTCTCCTTTCTTTCTCAAATAATGTGCTTCTAGGGAACTTTCATATTACCGCACACCTGTGCATTTGGATATGGGCTTTAAATGCCGTCTGCCACTGAGGAGAGTTAGGCCCTAATTCTTGTTGCACTCACACATCCTGGGGAGGGACTGGTGGCATGGCTCCCATCTTGTGAAAGAGGTAACAGGTAATTACACACTGGCCTCAGGGAAGTTCTCATATGTACATTAGGCTGCTTCCTTTGGCTGCAAGGGTAGGATTCTCGGGGCATTCTGAACTGAGTCACAGCAACATTTTAGAGCCAAAATTAGAGAAAACACATTATGATGACTTTCACCATGTCAGAACTACCAATATTTAAAGGTCTTTCATGAAAACAGTTGGTAAATATAATTGCTGGTATAAAATATTCTGGTTTAACCACCCACCATTAAAGGAAAAACTTGAACTGAAAATCCTGATGTCAGGAAATATAATATAAATTTCAAGATAGTGGTTTGCCTTGTTGGAAAACCCACAAGCTTCAGGATCCAGCAGGCCTGTGTTAAAATCTTGGCTCCCCTATTTACCAGCCTAGAGGCCTAAAAGCTACTTCCCTCTGAATTTCAGGTTCTTTGTCTGAAAAATGTGGCTCAAAATACTTACTTCATGAAGTGTGTTTTGCATAAGGTTAGCTGTGAGAGAGAAAGAGGGAGTTAGGGTTAGAGATCAGACTGAGAATTTTATCACCAGCAAGGCAATAATAATAAGGGAATTACTTTATTACACTCTGTTTATGTTTCCAAACTAAATGTTTATTTTGCTAGGACATTGTGTCTTGATAATGGCACCCCCCAAAAGATAAAGCATTAATGTAACAAATATAATTGGTTATCAGAAATTTTGCATCACACACTATGCAGTTATGTTTGACTATCATCCATTTGAATGGGTCAAAATCAGCGGTTCTCAGTAATTTGCGGGAACATTCCCTTGAGAATCTTCTGAGAGATCATCAACAAATCCATGTATTTTCATATATCCACAAAAGTTTGTACACAACTTTTAGCACACTAATTCACAGACCACTGAATTCCATATAAGGATCTCTCAAGGGTCTGTGGGCCTCGTATTTGAATTCCTCGAATACACGTTTATTAAGGTATAGATTTTACATTTGGAATTCTCAATTTTGATCATCACTGCTAAGATTGAGTTTTACTGTAAGCTAACATATACAACAAATTGCTTGGTAAAAGAGAGCAGAGATCATGGAAAAAAGAAATCTGCTCCAAAAGTATGTATTGTCTGTGTTTGCTCTCTGTACATGCTTGTGAGGGAAGGGGGAAATATTTCAGAGAAGTGTTTATGATATTGGGCATTTGTAATAAGCTGTAGTTTGACTATCCCCTAGAGCAGTTTGTTTTGTCCTGTTGCTGGGAATTATTTCTTCCAGTGTCCAGCTACTTGTAAAAGAGAAAGGATGGGTCATGGAGGACTTGAGCTATTAAACAAGATGGATTTGGGGAACTTGGTTTCCTGGTGTCTTTGTTGTTGTTAGACTGTTGCTCTTGAGAGGGCTGGAAAGGAGAGGGTCTTGTAGCCTGCTTGCTGCCCAGAAATAGATTTCCTTCAATGGGAGATTCTTGTGAAGACTACTCCCTAGAAGGGAGATGCTTAGTCATCATTCATAACTTTTGATTGCTTTGACTGGATCTGGGCCTTTCTGGATTGGCCTCGTTGTGAGAGGGTTTTATTTGGGCTGAGCTGGAGGACTCCAAGGCCAGTTATGGAACTGAGGGCACTTTGGGGAAGAACACCTACCAGCGGCCTTGGATAAAGTCACTTTCCCCTCAGGCTTTCAGTGTTCTCACTGTGAAAATATCCAAAGCAAGACTGTCATCCCCACGGTTCACACATTTAGTGTTTTCATGCAATTCAACAAATATTTATTAAGAGCTATTTGCCAGGAATGTTCTAGGCACTTGGAACAGATCAGCAAACAAAAACAAAAAATCACTGTCCCCCCTGGAAGGCATTGCTGGAGGGTGGGTTAGTTGGGGAGTACTGGGAATTATAATTATTCATAGAGGGGTTACTGAGGAGGAGATTCTTGGGGAAAGATGTGAAGAGGGAGATTGGGGCCAAGCTTTCCAGGCAGAGAGAAGAGCCAGAGCAAATTTCCTAAGGCTGGGGCACAGTCCTTGGAGGGGCTGTGGGGGAGCCAGTGTTGCTGTAGCTGGTAAAGCAGGTGGGGAGGAGGAGGAGCCTGTGAGGTCACAGACACAACAGGAGGCAGAGACCGCTCATGGGTGCCCTTGTTGGCCAATGGAGCTTGGACTGGGTTTTGGCCCTATTTAGCCCTTGAGCCATGACTGATGCCCTCAGCATTGAACAGTGTGCAAAATAAGCTGACAGCCCTATGTTAACTCATGTAAGAAGAAAAGATGAAAATCATCTTTCTCTACATTATCGTGTTTGGTTCAGCAGGACTGCAATGTCCTGAGTGCCCAGTAGTAAAGCTTCTGAGGCTGTAGCACTTGGCCCTCCTTCCACGAAATCCTGTTCCTCTGCATGAGGGACTCCTGGAGTCTCCCACGGGCTCAAAAATGATCATGTTCAGTCCTCCGGTTTGTCACACAGTTCTTTTTCTTTCTCATTTCCGAGCTCATCAGTATCGTGTAGAGCATGGCATTGACCAGGGGTGTCCTTGGCCTCGTCACATGGAGATCTAAGCCCAGTGTCAGCTACTTGCTGGAATAGACCCTCTTCTGAGGGTTGGTGATCCTGTCACATACTCTCAGCTGGGATGCTTGCTGTAGAAGCCTCCAGAATGGCACAATGTTTGGAGTAAAAGAAAACCAAAAATGAAATACCAAAAAACATTCTGCATTGACTCTGTTTTACCATGCACTTTTAGCTTTCTAAGGAATTGTATATGTTGGGGTAGTCACCCAAGTTTTTTGTGTGTGAAAAATGGGAATCATCAGAGTGTCTTTCCTTTCTCATGGCACTTTTGTAAAGAGTAAATGATGGTACATATAAAGCACTTAGCAGAGTGTCTAGAACATAAGCACTTGACAAACATTTCTAAAACCTTCCAAATTTTCTGGAATAATGCTAATGTAAAATATTTTCTCATGGGTGCCTTCAGAAACAGTGGAAGTTAGTACAATGTCTTTGTAAAAAAAAAGTTGGTGGTGTTTATGGAGAAATTTTAAAAGTTTTTATCCCGGGATGCGGTATTTCTGTTTCTTGGCTATTCTATGGATATTTTCAGAAGTGTGAACAAATGTATGTATGAATGTTTATCACAGTATTTTTGTTACAGTATTTTAATAATAGCAAAAGACTGGTGACAATTTAAATGTTCAATGACATGTGTGGTGGGTAAAAATAATTATGACATTTGCAAAGATAGACTATCATATAGGAATTTAAAATAAGATTTACACAGAATCTTCAATGACATGAGAAAATCTTTGTGACATAGCTTTAATTGGAAAATTCAGAATGCAAAATTATATATAATACATATATAATTATATATATTCTATATAAAATACAGTGTATTACTCAACTTGATAACAAATTATCCTCTGTTAAGAGACAAAAAGTGAAGAGAAATGTGGGTCTGAATGTTAATAGCAGTTATTTCTGGGTGGGGATTGCAGATACTTTGTTTCTTCTCTGACCTTTCTTTAATCTCTAAAATTAACATGGATTCTTTTTTTTAAGCAGGAAAAAAAAGAAGTGCACTTTATTTTTAAATAGTGTGGGCAGTGCATGCATACTTATCAGACCATGTGTCTGGAATTTTATTCGGAAAATATGGTTACAGTAAATATAGGTCAGCTACTTTCCAAGATTTTTTAATTGGAAACTTTTAAAAAACTGCAGAATAAATTATTTCCTGGGCTGGATCTGGATGTGAAGGGAAAATAAAATTTTAAAGGAGCTGGAGAAATGCCTTGAACCCGCCCCACATACAAGTAACTCTCCTCTTGGCCTTTGTCAGGGTGAGGTCTCTTCTGTTTCTTGTTTTGAGAAATAGCTCAGAGGCCTTGAGGGTCATGTGGACCACAGGACAAACGCTGATCTTCAGAGAAAGTGAATTTCCTCAACTTTGTAGTTGTGATGTCAGTGGTGACAACAGGAAATATAGAAGGAAACTGCTTCCAGAGGGAAGGGGCAGACCTCGGTAGACAGGCTTAAAGCAAGCAACCCCATCTCACTCTGCTGCTTTGCCTTTTGGTTTCAACCCTGGGACTTTGGAATCCATCAAAATCCTAAAGGAGAACACAGGCAGCAACCTCTGTGACCTTGACCTCAGCATCTTCTTGCTAGATATGTCTCCAAAGGCAAGAGAAACAAAGCAAAAATGAACTATTGGGACTTTATTAAGATAAAAATCTTTTGCACAACAAAAGAAACAGTCAACAAAACTAAAAGGCAACCTACAGAATGGGAGAAGATATTTGCAAATGTCTTATCAGAGAAAGAGCTAGTATGCAAAATCTATATCAAACTTAACACCCCAAAAACAAAAGAAAAAATCTAGTCAATAAATGGGCAGAAGACATGAACAGACATTTCTTTGAAGAAGACATACAAATGACCAACAGACACATGAAAAAATGCTCCACATCACTCGGCATCAGGGAAATACAAATCAAAACCACAGTGAGATACCACCTCACACCAGTCAGAATGGCTAAAACTAACAAGCCAGGAAACGACAGGTGCTGGCAAGGATGTGGAGAAAGGGGAACCCTCCTACACTGTTGGTGGGTATGCAAGCTGGTGCAGCCACTCTGGAAAACAACATGGAGGTTCCTCAAAAAGTTAAAAATTGACCTTTTCTATGACCCAGCAATTATACTCAGTATTTATCCAAAGGATACAAACATAGTGATCTGAGGGCCACATGCACCCCAATGTTTATAGCAGCGATGTCCATAATACCTAAACTACGGAAAGAGCCCAGAGGTCCATAGACAGATGAATGGATAAAGAAGATGTGGTATATATACACCATGGAATATTACTCAGCCATCAAAAAGAATGAAATATTGCCATTTGCAACAACATGGTGGGAACTAAAGGGTATTATGCTAAGTGAAATAAGTCAGTCAGAGAAAGACAGATACCATATGATTTCACTCATATATGCAATTTAAGACACAAAACAGATGAACTTAAGGGAAGGAAAAATAAAGTAAGATGAAAATAGAGAGGGAGGGAAACCATAAGAGATGCTGAACTCTAGAAAACGAACTGAGGGTTCCTAGAGGGGAGGTGGGTTGAGGGACGGGGTAATGGGCGACAGGCATTAAGGAGAGCACGTGATATAATGAGCACTGGGTATTATAGGAATATGAGGAATGATTCAATTCTACCCCTAAAACTATTAATACAGTGTATGTTAACTAAGTTGAATTTAAATAAAAAAGAAGAAAAATGCTGGGACTTTAAGAACTCACAGGGAAAGAAAAACAGTAAGAAGTTGCTGGATTAGACACGCAGCTACAGCAATGTGCGGCCTGGTGTGGGTCCTCACTCCAACACATTAACTGTAAAAAAGGCATCTGTGAAACAATTGGGGGTGTTTGAATATCAAGGGGACACTAACTGGTTATAGAGAAACCTTGTTAATTTTGTTAGGTCTTATACTATTATGGTTATCATGTGAAAAAAATCCTATCCATTAGAAATGCCTTCTGAAGTATTTATAGCAAAATGACATAATATCTGAGATATGCTTTAATGTAGTCCAGAAAAAGGTGTGTGTGTGTGTGAGAGAGAGAGAGAGAGAGAGAGAGAGGAAGAGAGAAAGAGGGAGAGAAGGAGGAAGAGAGAGAGGGAGGGAGGGAGAAAGAGAGAGGGGGAGAGTGAAAGGTGTGGGAAAGCAAAGGAAGACCAGCAAAATATTGGGAAAATCATTAAAACCAGATAATGGGGAAATGAAGGCTCCCAAACATATTTTCTTTGTTCTCATCTATGCTCAAAATTTTCCAGAATAAAAATGCATTTCAACTCCCTCTCAAAGTCAATATTGATTTGATTACACAACAGCGTCAATACATGAGCTCCACGACCCCCCAGGCAAAGCATCACCCATGGGAACTCTGAACAGCACATTCCACTTCCCTGACCTCCCAGAGCACCCTGCCCACTGCAATCAAGTCGGCAGTGTACGGGTCTGAGAGCAACTTCCACGAGCCCAAGTCTGTGCAGTCAGCCCAGGAAGGTGGCAGCCTCTTCTCTCTGCCTGAGATCTGCTTCCATTTTTGCAATTAACATAATTTGAAAGATTAATGAGGTTCAGTTTGCCTAGCAGTCCACATTTTACATGCAGCATAAACATTCACCGTTGGTGGCCCGGGCTCTTGCCTATCTCGGACCAGTTCCCTGCGAATCATAGACTTGCTCAGTGGGAGTGGATAGAGGGCAGGGGTGTCCAGGGCAGGGAACATCTCCAGCAGGGGAGCCGCCTTCCATGGGGGTAGCCTCGCTACTCAGGGCCTCTGCATTCAGACTTCTTTATCCACTTTCACATCCTCTGAGCCAGGAGAAAAAGCCACTGGTTTTTCTTCTGACCCTTAGAATTTATTCCCAAAATTAAGGGTGCTGAAAAGTCTCCCTCTTGTCTCCTTTCCCTGCTTTGGAAACCACGGTCCCTTTTATTCTCTTTAGGGTTTTACCTGAATTGCTGGCACATTTGGTTGCAGGGCCCAGACCACACTGGCCCCGGATAACACAGAGGCAAGTGGCCTCCGTTTCGGCAGCTAGCCATTTATTTCTAGAAGCGACGAATCCGGGAGGCCTTCGAAAACGTGCGAGCCTCCAGACGAGAACACGGCATTCATCTCAACACTGGCTACAGAGCCCTGGTTCATGGCAAGGCGTAAATGCATTGTTCATTCTTGTTTGCGGGCCCAGGAGATTTGGCTGGGTAAATCATAGCACTGCCAGATTAGTAGGAATCTTAGGCGGGTATTTGCTCCAGGACTCTAGCCAGTGCCCAAATCTATCTGTGCAAGCATCCAATAGAATCCAGTGATGAAATCATGAAGGCTTTCATGGTTTGAACATCTTTCAGGGCTGAAAAGTGTTGCTGAACTGCAGGTACCTATGCTGGGCCCAAGAGGATCTTGACTTCATCGGAAGTGGCAGGTGTAGGGGCTAAGCTGCCCAAATGTAGCTTAGACCACAGCATAAAGGGAAATGTTCAATATTTTCCCCATTATTTTTGCATCTAATGTATTTTCATGATCAATTACCGAATGTATAGAACGATTCAATTCTTCCTTATAATGTTTCCTTCGTTATTTCACTACATAGGCAAGAGCCTTCAAAGTTCTGCTCTTTGCATATAAAAAAAGCAATGGTTTCTGTCACTTCGGGTTGAACAAATTAGAAACTTATACAACTTTCTTGGCAATAGTGATACAGTATGCTTAAAAACTGGTGGAAACAGATAGGTTTGTAAGCATATGTTTCATAAACATTATGGGATCCCTTGTCTGATAAGTTAATCTAATAACATAAGCCACATTTTTCTTAAGTGTATTTTAGAATATGAAGAGGGCCAAAATATATTCAAGAACTAAATTATTCAGTAGCCACTTTTTTTTTCTTTGCTATTGGTTTAGAAACCTTTCAGCTGTTTTGAAATAGACATTTGTCTGAAAATGTACATCAGAACTGGCTGTTTAAAGCTTATCTTCACATTTATTTTTATATTAATTCTTCTTTGTATTTTCTGGCCTTGGGTTTGTTTCTCATGTACTCCTTAATAATAAGTATATGAAACTGAAATGGATGTAACTGAAGCCAGCTAAGTATTTTCCCTAAAGATTCATGTATGAACAAAGAAGCTAATATTCTAATTGAGATGGACATCCAATCCAAAATAGATTAAGATAATAGCACACTGTGCATTAGTAAGTTGATATACACATACAGCTGTCTGGGTATAATTTGAACCTTTGGGTTGAGTTTGGAGGAGGTGAAGTTTATCCCTATCATTGTCTTTCTTATTACCAGATGGCAGTGAATATTAAACACATCCAATAGATCCTACCTATGTATTAGCTAACAATATAACCCTTCAATTGGTAATACCTTTTGTCAGTTCAAGTGCACAAATCTGTAGGACAATGGCACCCAACCATTCTTTCCTGTGTCCCTCAAATCACAGTGTGTTGGTGGGTTTAATCAGCACTTATGGGTTTCTGTGCTTCTGCCTGAGTGCAAAACTGCTGGGGTTCTTTGTGTATGAAGGAAACTATTGGGCAGAGGAAAATAGTATGGATTATAATGTTAACCAGCTTGGACTGGAATCCCACCTCCACCTTGGGTAGGATATTAAAACTCTCAGAGTCTCTCGTCTGTAAAATGGAGAGAATGACACATAAATTTCAGTGGTTTATGGAGATGAGTGGGCACCTTGTCCATCCAGTGTTGTACATAGTGGGTAAAGAACAAATGATAGCTGTAATTATCACTACGATTATTAATTTACAATTGTGATTTGCTCAGGTGCTAGGTGTGATGATAAAAAGATGAATAAGAATCATGGTACTCTAGAAGCTTCTAATCAATTCAGAATTCTAATCAATTCTGGAGAAGAGAAACAGATCATTTTAATGCAATGTGGTAAGAGATCTCATAAAGGACAAACCTCTCAGGAGTGTGAGAACTGAGACATCTGTAGTGATAAGACAAGTACCAACCAAAGACAAGATGTCAATGACTATGGCTAATGCCAGCATCTCAGGAGAGAGAAGAGCTAAGCTAGGATTGACCAACAGATACCGTTACATGAACACAGAGGGCTCCAAACTCAAAGATGAGGTGATGTGTAGTACTGCAAAGGAGGGTATTTTGGGGTCAGGGAGGGAGGGTATTTTGGAATCAGGTTTCTTATAGCAGTCAAAAGATCCCATAAGGGAGGCAAAGACTGAGCTAAGTGTTGAGGTGTGCATTTCATTTCGAGAGATAGGGAAAGGAAATGGTGCCATTTACAGGCAATTTGTGGAATGGGCAAATTTGCAAGAATAGGATCAGGACAGAGAAGTTGAACAGAAAGATAAGTTAGCACAGGAATTTGAAGAACATTGAATATCTGGCTCATGTGTTTGGCTTTTATTCCATGGGTAAAGGACGGGAGTGGAAGCCACTCTCAGGTGGGATCCCAGCTACAAATATCTACGCAGAGCAGGGGCACACCTGTGCAGTGTGAATGCCAGAGATGGAATCATGACAGAGGCATGGAGAGGAAGGGACAGAACAGGAGATATTTTGAAAAAAATGACCACGAGACCTGGGTTTCCGACTAGATGTGGAGGTTCAGGGGCGGTGGGAGGTAGAGGGGAGTCTAGGTTTTTCACTGAGTAATTATTACTAAAAGGGGTGATGCCTTCACCAGATAATAGTGACATTGTGGGGGCAGGGAGCTGGATTTGGTGATGATGTATTGATGCACTTGGCTTTAGTCATGACAGGTCATGACAGGTCATCCAATGAGCTATGGTCAGAGTATGTTTGGAGGTGCAGACATGGACGTCAGTAAAAAGGCCTCAGCTTGAAGTTCAGATTCTTGAAGGAGAAAGGTGCTGGCAAGGGCCATAGCACTGGTGCATGCATGGCGTATGTGCAAACTCATTCACTCATTTATTTGCTCTTCATTCACTCATCGATTCACTTGCTTTTCATTTATCCATCCGTTAGGTTCATTCACTCATCATATCCCTACTGGAATCCCTGCTCAATGTCAGGTATCATAATGCTATGGATAAAAGGGGCCAGACACAATGCTGCCCCCAAAAGCTCACTGCTGGAAATCCCAATTGTGGCTCGTAAGCACCTTGGCTTTCAGCAGCTTCTCCCTTCATTGCTGCAGGTTCTTTTTCTGTAGCCAAGAGCTGCTAATGCAAGATGTAGAACCAAAATGTTTTGGGTCTGCTTCCCATGGAAGGGAGTTATATTTTCTAAACATTCTAGGACATTTCTTTCTTTTAAATTTAAACAGATAGAAAGGACATTTGCCAGGGCAGAAAAGCTAGTTTTCCAGACAGTGATCATATTTGAGCTGGACTTCCAAGTGGAACCCAAAGGTATTATCTTCCTGGAAGTTATCTGCTGAAGACACACTGTCTTTGCGGCTGAATCCAACCCCAAACCCCCATAGGGGCAGGTGCAGTCCTGCTCTTCAGTGGGCTTTGGAGGAATGGGGGTTGGGAACTGGACCCCACAGGGTGGAGATTCCTGTGAAAGACTTTGGGTTCAGAATCCCAGCTTTGTCCCCTTGCTTGTTTTTGCACATGAATCTTTTCTCTTCATGCATCTGGTCAATAGTTTATTCCCAAGAATGTGAAGTCATTGTTGGCCACAGAACTTCAGCCCTTGGAATTTGGTCTTTAACTCCTGTGTGAGTGTCAGGTTGTCTGGATTCCTTGTGTCCTCAGTGTCCCCGGGGTTCATCTCCAAGCAGGGCATGTGCTGGGAGACTGGACCATGGGTAGACCAGGTGACCCAAGGAGGGACTTGCAGAGTTTTCTGCTGTGGTGTCATGACTCATAAATATGATCTTTGTCTGTTTCATGTTCTGCCAGGGTGCCTGCTGTGGTATTTTTCCTGCCTTTTTTAAGCACTTATTTGCCCTCTTCCCCATGATTAGTCAGTCTTTTTTACCTGGGAAGGGGCTGTGTACTTTCCACTGAGCTGTCAGAATATTTCTTGAGAGCTTTTGGAAGACCCCAGGCCTTTGTGGCACTTGCTGGGGAAAGAGCTTTCAAATTCCAGGGGACACAAATCACACTGTATTCCAGCTGAATTTTGCCCCCTAGGAGTGCACCTGCCCAGAATGCAAAGTGATCAGTGCCTCCTGCTGTCATGGGATCAGAAGCAGGAGAAGACCTCGCTCCATAGGGCAGGGCTGCAGGACTTCCTGAAGCACAGTCGGCACTTGTTAATGTGTAGGAAGGAGCCCCTGGTTGGGGAGGAGTGTCTGTCCAACCCATTGGATGTCCCTTGGGTGCCACGACCAGGACTTTTCACCCCCTGTCCACCAACCCCTCACAGTATAGCACTTAGCATACAAAAGACACATATTGTGGGTTGAACTACAGAAGTGTATGAGTCTCTGTGAGAGATGGGCTGACAGAAGCAGCTTAGATTATGCTCCAATTACCTAGTGCTGTGTAACAAACCACCCCACAGCTTCATGGCATGGAACAAGAGGCATTTTATTATGCTTATGGATTCTGTGCAGCTGAAATTTAAATATGGTCTCTGTTCCACGGTGTCCAAACCTCAGCTGGGAAGACCAGAACATCTGTGGGGACTCAAGTAACTGGCGCTGGGGTCCTTTGGAGGCTTCTCCACACATACGTGTGGAGCCTGAGTTAGTGTTGGGGTGCCATGAAGACTGGGATCACGGGGTTCCCCACCAGAGCGTCTCCAAGCACGGTGGCTCCAGGGTGGTCAGGCTTGTGACTTGGAGGCTCAGAGCTCGAAGAGTGTGTGTTCTGGTAAATGAGTCCTTCTACACCCAGCCTTGGAGGCCACACCCAGCATCTTCCATCTCCCAGAGCTGCCACAGTGTCAGGGAAAGAGGCCCGCCTTCTGTGGAAAGAATGTCAGAGCATTTGAGGCCATGTGTTAGAACTACTGCAGAGCCCACCTGAAGGAAGAATCTCTTTCAGTATTGGAGACAGGGCAGGGACCTAGGTGGGGGAAAATGAGAAAGTCCTGTGGCCATAGAAGGCAAATGGAGATTTTTCTTAAAAACCAATTAACTTCTGGGGCACCAGTCTTGAGTTCTGAACTTCTTTGCCCCTCCTACTTCGAGTTAGGGGAGCAGTGAGGGCTCCAGGTGAATTGGGGGGCAGTGCTATCCCTGGGGCTGCCCAGAGTCTGGGTACAGGTGCTTACTTTGTCCTCTGAGCACAGGTTTAGATCTCCAGTCACATCAACCTGAGAACTGTGAGGAATTTGCATTCAAAATTTTCTACAGAAGCTCCTTCTGGTCCCCAAAGATCAGTATTTCCCATGACTACTCTGATTTGGGAATAGAATCCTCCTAGGGCTTCCCCTCTGGCGGTTTTAAAGGGGACTCAATGCACTGCCATGGTCGGTGGGCTTCCATCTCGCTGTTCCTCCCTCATTCCTGGGGATCAGAGTTGGCTCAAGAAGGGCATCTGGGGTGGGCGGGTGCCTGGGTGGCTCAGTTGTTAAGCATCTGCCTTCGGCTCAGGTCATGATCCCAGAGTCCTGGAATCGAGCCCTGCGTCAGGCTCCCTGCTCAGCAGGGAGCCTGCTTCTCCCTCTCTCTCTCCCCCTGCTTGTGTTCCCTCTCTCGCTGTGTTTCCCTCTGTCAAATGATTAAGTAAAATCTTTTTTTTTTTTTAAAGAAGGGTGTCTGGGGGGACTTGTCCTCAAAGTCCTGCACCTGACCTATGGCCCTGGAGGAAGCTTATATTTGTTTGATCTTTTATCTGAAACACCATGGGGATTTTCAATTTCAGTTTGGGACTGTGTGCCTGTGAAGTGCATCATCAGCTCACTTCCCCCCACCAGCACCGCTCCAGATGCATTAGGGAGAGACTTTATTGTCTGTGCAGGATCATTGCTGTTAAAGAACTGGAGAAAAAAAACACTGGAGCTATTTTGGGTAGAAACTTTTTTCTTTCTTCTTCTTCTTCTCCTTCTCCTTCTTCTTCTTCTTTTTCTTCTTCTTCTTTTTTGACGCCAATAATCTTTAGTTCCCCAAGATTTACCAGCTTCATTTGGCCGTCTGGTAGGATGCATTTGCCACTGGAAAAGCATTTTACCTTTAGAAGGTCGGGCCCAGGAATGTCCTCAATGAGAGCACCATGACTTAGAATGGAATCTTTGCTTCTTACACTTGCAACTTGAATCTCCCAGGAGAGGCAGCTGACTTGGGGCCGGAAAATATCCCAGGAAGACTATCCTGAGCTAAGCTCAAGCTGTTTTCAGAGCTCAGGAAGCCCTGATGGGCTTCTGGAGCTTTAAGTAACAGGCCTGCTGGGCAGGAGGCTTGAAGTGTCCCGAAGAAAGGCCTTCCACCATTATCTTAAAGAGGGCTCATTTATATGTTGAGGGAAATCGAAGCTAAAGTGGTGGGGGCAATGAAATTTAGAAGGTGAGCGAAGAGAAGGGAGGTGAGAGGAGATGGGGCAGGAGCTAGGAGAAGACATGGGGATGAAGGACGCTCAGGCCGGTCGGACACCAGGCAGCGCCAGCTCTCCTTTATTCCGTTATGAACCAAACTTTTAATTCTGACCCATTTGGGGGGAAAGGAACAACTGAACAGGTATCTCAGTAGCCAGCAGCCCTTATAGAAATCCTGCTCAGAGCCCTAAATTAACTCTTGCTCTGCCTTTCCTTGATCCCAGGCTCCCCTACCCCATGCACATACAGCGTTGGATAATTAGACCTGTGGGTCTTTGGCAAAGCCAACATCCTAGTATAAAATGTCCTGCTACAAATTAGGAAGCGCTTTGAGAAAAGCCATTGGCATCAGATAAGATCTTCAGGCCCCAGTGGTGATGAGACCCCATTTTCCCTCCTCCAGCCTGGTTTCCATTCAACTGGTG
Source organism: Lontra canadensis (assembly GCF_010015895.1). Taxonomy (NCBI): domain Eukaryota; kingdom Metazoa; phylum Chordata; class Mammalia; order Carnivora; family Mustelidae; genus Lontra; species Lontra canadensis. The sequence continues at coordinate 8,034,489 of NW_022631086.1, read as the reverse complement.
GTGCAAGTTACTTACTTACTGTATTGTTGGTTGCAGCACAGAAATCAGCCTTTCATGCGCCTTTGCAAGTCATAGACAGGAAAAGCCTGAACCTCGGGGTATGATTACCACCTACAAAAACTTCTGAGAGTGCAGTGTGTTCCCACACATGAGAAAACGGCAAGTTCCAAAATTTAAAAGGAAATACAAATTATTGGTTGATCAATGGTGAACTTCTAAATAAGCTTCACTTTCCACATAGCAGCTGATATTTCGGTCTTGGGTTTGGTTGTGAGTTGCCCAGGAGCAAGACCTTTGTATTTCTGCATTTCTGGGATAACCCTGTGCTAGGCTACACCGGAGAGCACGAGGAAAGGTCTTGGTACTGGATAGCGGGGGGTAGAGCCACCTTGGGGATGTGTGGAAGGGCTCGCCCTGGTGAAGCAGTAGGTAGACCCAGGAAAGAATGGTGTTTTCATGGACAAGGTCTGTGCTGGAAACGGAGGGCTGCAGGGGGACCAGCTGCTCTGACCATCTTAGACCAGAGATGGAGGATGCGGAAAGCTCCACCCACCGAAGTGGGAGGCGTGGCCATGTCAGCTCAGCTCTCACCTCATCCGCTGCATTTAGGTTCAGCAGAGTAAGGGCCCCAGAGAGCTTTGCAATCCCTGGACCGGCTCCCACCACCTGCTGCTCTCGAGGCGGCCTGGATTTCTCCTGAGCTTCTTTGTGTTTGGGTTTTGGCATCTGCCCTTGACAAATGGGATGCACCCTACCGTCTCCTGCTGCGGGGCTCATCGCTTTTTCTGGATGTTTCCAACTAGAAAGGTGGAGGGGATTTTCTTTTAATCACTTCACAAAATGAAAAGAAATACGAATTTAATAACTTCCCAGTTAAAAATTTTATTTTGTAAGGCCTCTGAGTAGCCCAGTCTGACAGAATGCCTAGAAAAATAAGGTACTTAACAGACCTCGATTAATTGGCAGGCCATGAGCTTTCAGACGTTCTCACTGTTCTCCAGAGGGGACAGGACATTACTCAGTTCTTCAGAGTACAAGGCCTTCTCTCAGGACACAACAATTCTGGAAGACAGGGGCTAGGTCTGACTCTCTTGCTCCTTCTCGTTGTCTAGCTAAGCCACAGGCCCACCAAGGACACCAAACTTGTTAAATGAAGTGGAGGTGTCACCCTCAGCCCTGTGCCACTGGCTTGGGTACAGGCTGTCTCTGGAGGAGGTTCTGATGACATCAAGAGGATGCCAGCAGCCATAAAGGCCCTGGGGTGCTTGGCATTGTGTGAAGTGCATGGGTTTGGGGTTCTGTGGAAGGTTGTTTCCATGGTGGCCACCAACATCCTGGCCTGTCCTGAGGCTCCTTTGACATGTGATTTTGTCTCTACTCTTCTCCCAAGGTAGAGTCCGTGGACCCTTTCCTGGAGCTGGAGATGGCCCTTGGTACTGCACTGACCAAGAGAGGTAGAAGAAGTCATGTTAGTTCACACCCAAAGCTGACTAGGCTTTAGCCTCCCTTTGGTTTCCATTTTAACTCTCTTGGAGCCTTGAGGTGACAAAAAACATGTCCTATATCCTGTTGGAGAAACCACATGAGGCAGAGAGACCCTGGAGAATGAGACTCCATGAGAGAAGAGAGGCCACTGGGAATGAAGGTCCATGAGCAGAGCAGGCCCAGCTGAAGGCAGCCATGTGAGGGGGACCATCTTCGATCTCCCAGATGAGCCCTCAGCCACTGCCAGAAGCCAACCAACACCCTGCAGGAGAGACAAGACTTCTTGCTGAGCCCCACCCTTCCAAACTGGGAATTTCGGACAAACAAAATGGTTTTTGTTTAAAGCCACCAAGTTTGGGGCTGGTTTGTTACACAGCAGTAGATAGCATACACACTGATCTAAGTTCTGATTTCAATTCTGCACTTGCTAATTGTGTGACTGTGGGGACATTTTTTTAGCCCTTCATGTGTAAAATGAAAAGAATAATGCCTAGCCTCCTAAACTAGGTCGCACTCCTGTTCTGGAGCACCTTACCAGCCACACTCCCTTAACTGGAATTGCCCACAGGCCAGGTACGGAGGCTTGGGTGGCCAAAGCCATGAATAGACTATATAGTGTTTATTCATGTAGTGTAGTCCTCAAGAGTATAGTCGTCACCCTTTTCTGTAGTGGACTGGATTGGGAGGAGGCACCTAATCCTGGGGGATTATTCCACAGGTTTCAGTGACCCTGTTCCGTTCTCTCTTGAGATGGGGAAGCAAGAAACCTAGAAGCCGGAATTTGCAGTTAGTGGAACGTGAAGGCCAGGGTCAGAGCTGCAGGGGCCCGTCACATGTGAGCTGAAGCTAAAAGGCGGCCAGAGTGGCTAGCAGGTAGAGGTAGTTGGCCCATGCAACGGGCGTGCAGAATGAAAGCCAGAGGACAGGCCTGGTGGCATCAGCACTGGCTTGCACATTCCTGCCAGCGTGGCTCAGTTTCCCCAGCTCAGTGCCCTGGGCTCCCCTGGGACTGCTTGGCTTGTCTGTTGCTTCCTACCATGCCAGCCCTGACCCAAGGCGAACATGTGTGTAAACACCAGACACACAGCGGGTCAGGACCTGGTAATTATTTATTAATAATGTTCAAATCTTCAAGGCAGAATTGTGTTTCTATTTTTTTTCTTAAGTCATGGAAGAAGGGAACATTTTTCTACTTTTCTATCAAAATCTGCTTTCTGCCTTTTCATTAGGTGTGATGGGCATTAACTTGGTGCCTTGGGGCCCAGGGCAGATAGTAAGCTCTTTCTAAACTTCACATGGAAAACCAACAGTTTCTCTCTTGTGAGGCCACAGCTCTGGGGAGTCAGGTGGGGGGAAATTCGGGGTTGCCTCTGATGTGGACTATATCCCCTGCTTCCAGGGGTGACCCCTCAGGAAGGGGGAACAAGTCCACATGTAAACATCTCTAGTTCCCGGTGCTTTCTGTGACTAGATCACCCAGAACAAGGTTTTCCAGAATTGCAGGCTCTCAGATGGGATGCTTAATAGGTTGGCTGCGGAGCAAGAATTCTCAGCCTCTGGAAAAGAAGAAATCATAGTCCTTGGATAATATTTTCCTAAAAGTCATAAATGGTGCATCCTCGCTGCTGTGAAACCTAGAGCAATGTGGCCTCAGGGAAATCACTGAACCTCTCAGTGTCAGCCTCCTCCCCTGTGAAGCTGGGCAGCGGTGTCCCTGCCTCACGGAGTTGCTGGAGAATTGAGATCAGTGAGACATCTGAAGTGCTTAGCAGGGGCCAAGCCCAGGCTTGGCAGGTGCCTCACTACTAGCTGCTCCCCTTTCTCTTGGGACTGCCATGGTGGCCTGGCCTCTTTTCTCTCTTTGCTCTATTTTTGGGACCCAACATTCATGTATATCTTGGGCTTAGGCTAAAATTTACTTTTACCTGCTTTAAAATTCAAGCCTGCTTTCATGTTCATTGATGGCTCCTGGGTTCAGTGACCCACCTTCCTGGCAGTGGTTCCTGCAGGCCCCTTTTCCTGCTGCTCCCCGCCAGCACCCCGGCCAGAGGGACCCAGGGCAGCCCCTAACATTTGGTGCCTATTTGCTTTGAAGCTGAGACCCAGACACCCCTCAGCAGGCACTGTCCTTTGACTTCTTTCTAGAAGAGAAGAAGCGCTTTGCAAAGTCATTCATTTCTTGCCAAATTCTTCTTTTTATGTGTTTCTGGCCAGGATTAAGAAAAAAAAATAGTGAATGCCCTGGAAAGGAGCCCTTCTTTGTGTTCTATATGAGCACAAGCTCATTAGTCCTGTCCTCCAGTCAAGTGAGACTTTCAGTAAGGAAGACATTAGATGAAATATCGGGGCTCAGTGAATACTATTTCCCAGGCTCTGGCCCCTCCCCAGACTCTGTAGCACATCTGTCTATCAGCTCCACACAGGATTCAGAACCTGCTTATGCTCTTTACTTCCCTCCCTCTATCAAAACACGTTCTCAGGAAAGGCTTTTGGGAATCCATTTCTACTCAACTATAAACTATCATTACCTATGTTACATTAATGAGTATTATAACAGGGGAGTAAATCTTGAAGTCAAAGGAATACATCTCTAACTGTAGAATGTTGATCATCAGGAGCAAACTGATGTTGTTAGACTCAGTAGGGGGTGGGGTGAGGGTGACAGGGTCTCACCACCACAGCCTCTTCTCTTACCACATGCACTGACCACTAACTCTACCTTCTGGGGAAGCCTGCTTCAGAGCTAACCAGCAAACACAGAGCCTGAACAGTGCTCAGCCAGCTGAAATACGGTGGGAGGCGAAGTTTGTGACCTTGTCGTGTTCTCTTACCCATGCTCCTCCTCTGAGAGCCCCCATTCTTAACATGTGGCACTTTCCCTTGCCAGATGCACAGGATGCTGTCCCATTTTCCTGCTTCTCCTTTTCATCTCCTCTCCCCCACGTGTCCTTCTCCACTCTGAGCCCAGCACCTCTGCAGTGGGCTATGTCAGGGTTAGAGCTGATACGGAACATGCATCTGTTGGGTCCCACACGCTTGGCTAGGAAGTGCCTGTGTGTCTGCTGTCTTTGTCCTCTGGCCCCAGCAGTCTCTGGCAGGACTTGAAAGTAGGGAAGGGCTGGCTGGGGGCAAGTTTAGGAGACCTATTGCAAATGAGCAAAACCAAGGTGATGAAGGTGTTAGGATCCTGTCTGTGACAGATGTAAAGAAATGAGCATTTCCTATCTTTGCCTCTAATTTTTATATGTTGATAAATCATACATTTTTTTTCATGTTGATTTGAAGCTTGGTTCCAGGTGGGGATGATTCAATTAATGTTTCTGACTCATTCACACTTAGATTTGAAAAAAGTAGTTGAGAGAAGACTCAATATCTGGAAAACATTCTGATGGTTCTGTAAATGGTCAGAGCTGTTTTGCTCATGGGTGGGGAGCAGAGTGAGTAAGTGGTTTTGGGGTCCACTTCATATTACTCAGCTGCTACTGGTAAACAAAACAGGGATAATGTGGCCATAATTTGGCAAAAAACCTCCCTTGATTTTCACCTCCATGTTTAAAACATGGCTTTTTAGGGTCCTGGGTGGCTCAGTTGATTAAGTGTCCAACTCTTGATTTCGGCATGGAGCCTGCTTAAGATTCTCTCTCTCCCTCTGCTCCTCCCTGCACAACCCCCGCCCCCACTCTCTCTCTTAAAAAAAAAAATACTAAAAACATGACTTCTCAGTTGTGCAGTGACTAAGGCCTGGTTGGGGGAATGTCATGGATTACTGGGCTTCCTGGGGTAGGAATCCACTCAACACTGAGGAGAGGGAGGGTATTATGGCCATGGGTCTGGGAGAGAACTTTGATAATATTTAACTTAAAATGTGTTCTGTCCTATGCTCAACCTTTGTTAGATAATATAATCCCTGTTACCTCAGAGGAAGAAATATTTTACAAAAGGGAGATATAATTATAGTTCAGGATCTGAAATTTCCTGACAGAACAAATCCGTATGGTTGATTAAAAATTACAGGCATTTCCAGCTGTAATTGGTGTTCTGTCGGCTCTCTTAAGGCAGGATTCAGACATGTGCCATGTCCCAGAACTGAGCAGAGGGGCAGGTCTCCAGGGAACTCATGAGCACATCTGCCACTCGGCCTCACCTTTTTCTCCCTGTCTTTGCATCTGCCCATTCACCAGTCCATCCTTTTGTTCTTCTGCATTTCCAAGTCACCTGACTTTGAGCCATTTCCCCATTCTTTATCAGCCCTCCCCATAGTAGAGAATAAACGAGGAAAGGTAAATTGCTCAACTGTGGCATTTTAATTGAGAGGTTTAGGAGAAATACCAGGATTACTTATGAAGTTCGATTTTCTGTGTTCTTCACCCTCTCAGGATGAAGTTTTGTTGGGCTGGGTGGTTACAGAACCGAAGAATGCTGGGGACAGCAAGAGGCCCCAGAACCCATCGTATCCAGTTTCTTCATTTGAAACAGATGAGGGGTCCTCTTCCAAGGCTCCTGCCACCTGGTGTGGTGTCTGTCTGTTCCTTGCACTAGACTGCGATCCACCTGATCATGTGTGCTGTGTGTTTCCTCAGAGTCTGGCACTGTGCCTGGCACATGGAAGGTATTTAAAAAATGTTTGTCAAACGAATGAGCAAGTTATAGCCAAGCTCATATGCTAATCTGTGGAAGAGCTCAAAGCAAAGACCAAACCATCTCCTTCCAAGCACAACGTTCCATCCGTTATGCACATGGCCTCAGCAAAAGTTCATTTGATTCAACTTTGGAAGTGCTCTGGGGTTAAACTTTATGAGACTCTGTCTCTAACCACTTTCTGGAGGAGCAGAGGTGATCTTCAGAATAAGGTTTCTGAAGCACCATGAGCCACCGAGACCCTCAGAATAGCTTTGGCCTAATGGAAAGACCTGGGTTTGAGGTCTGTCTCTGCCATTTCCTAGCTGGTTGCCTTGAGGAAATCACTTAATCTTGATGAGCCTCCATTTTTTCTTCTGGAAAATGAACCAGTGGTTCTGACCCTGCTAATCTCACAGGGTTGCTGTGAAGTGCAAGCATGGCCAAGAATACGACAACCTTTCGAAAGCCACCATGCCTGGTCTACACAAAGGGTTAGAGCCTCCAGTGGCCGAGTGCAGGGCAGGGAGCTCAGGACCAAGCTGCCATCAACATGGAAACTGTGCCCTGTCCCCACCCCACCTCGAGAGGCTCTCCGCTATGCAGGTGAGAATGGTGTCCAGGTGGTCACTCTGTTGCATCTGTATTACTTGGGGGAGACGGAGGAATTAGGAACTTTCAGGGAGTTGGGGAGGTCAGAGGAGGTGAGAGAGAAGGGCAACTCACCTGGATGGGGTGACATCTGTTGAAAATGGAGCACGTGGGAGGGTGCGACGGGCAAAGCTGGCCTCTCCTATGACCTTGGAAAAGGAGGACAGCCCAGGCCAGTCCTCAAGGCTCATGCATTTCCCTTACCCTGTGCAGGTAAGGCCCAGGCTGTGTTGGTAAAAGCTAGCAAATCCTGTTCACAGGCGAAGAAGTCACATGTTCTGGAATAAGTGTATCCAGCAAAAAATTAAAAATGGGGGTAGGTTTTTGTGACTCAAAAATTCTATATCATGTTAAAATAATAGACCAATTTAGTCAATAGGGTTAGGGAGGAAAAAAGAAGAAGTAGACCAGCCTGCTGTTTGAAATCATACAGACCAAACAACGGACCGTTGTCTGAACACGGAACCTCTTACCTGGTTCCTTTGTTGGGCTGTTGGCATTGCATGCCCCTGAGTGAGGAAAGCTGCTCAGAAATCTCCCAGAGCCGTCCACCCCAGAGCCTTGGGGCAGATTCTTCTGATGGTGAACATCGTGCTGCTGACAGCGAGCCGTGTGCATGTCAGGGAGTGCAGACATGGAGGCATTGGCGTCTTCCTGGGCCTGTGGCCCCATCACCCGTCCTGGCAGGCTGCACTTTAGAGGAGAAACACTGACTTACAATCTGTAGCCATCAACAGGTGGTTATCTGAAGTTGGCCATCCCTCAGAGTCAGAGGGTGGAGGGAATTCATTTTAATAAGCTCTCAATGCATTTATTTAGAAAGAGAAGAAAGGTTCACAGAAGAAATGTTCTAATTAAGGCATCAGCCAATCTGGGTGGGATGGAAGAAAGTCTTTAAAACAACAATTGTATATGCACACAGTAGTTGTTTTGTTTTTTTTTAAACATTTCAATTGTGAATTTATAATAATAAATTTTCTATTTATTAGGTTTCCCTAATTAGAAAACAATATACAGCCCACCTCTAATAGAGGGTCAATGTCATTTTGGCAAAAGCATAAAAATACTGAGTTATCGACTATTTCAAGAGAGATAAAGCTTTATTTTTTTAAACATTTTGCCTGCATGTACTAAATTCTCACCTGAATTTAATAATATTACAATAGGATGAGGATAGGAAAGAACTTTCATAATCTCGAAAGTGCCAGTTGAGCAGATTCTCAGAGATATTTGTAATGAGCACCTTGCCCCTCAGCAGCATTAAAACTCTTTGTCCTCTAAAAATGTATAACTGGCTTTCAATTTGTTTATACTGTTAATCTGTTTATAATCAGCACAAAGAAAACTCAGCCTAATGTGTTGGATTGCTGCTAAATTGTGGCTCTAGTTAATGAGGTGTATGTCTTCTTTTCAAAAGAAAGGTTTTGTGTTTAGTTTTGGCTAAAAATATCTTTTCTGCAAAATTTAAGTTCATATGATAAAGTAATTATAGAAATGCATAAAAACATCAAAGTAAGCAGAAAAACAGAGACCTCTTCCCTTCTTTATCTGTCCTTCATTGAGCACCCACAACACAAAGAAGGGAGGGATTGTTCTGCCCCTCATCCTTGTCCGTGTCCCTCTTTTCTAACAGTAACACCAGGTTTACTCCAGGGACTGCTAGACAGCTCCGGACTGGGTTTTGATTGGATTAAGCTCATCAGTTTATGTGGTAAATTTTATTTTCCAAAGATGGCTATTCTTCTAGATGTCCTTTTAGAACTTGTCCCCTTCCATCAAGAGATCAAGTCTTCGTACCCTTCCCTTAAACCTGGGTGGGTTTTTGTGTTTCAGTTGGTGTAGGGTGAAATGACACTATGTGATTTCCGAGGCCAGCCTATAGAAATGTCAGACACAGCTTATTTTCCTGGGACACCAATGCATAAGCAGTCTGACTGTCCTGAGATCACCATGATTTGGGGAAGCCCAAACTGGTCCAGAGGAGAGGCCCCAAGACCATGACAAGAGAGAGGTATACCCTGTCAGCTCCAGGACCAACTTCTCCCCCACTACCCCCACAGTGTTCAAGGTTCTAGTATATCCAACTATGAGTCCACAGGGAGTCCCAAGCCCGAGTCACCCAGCTGAGCTTACCCAGATTCCTAACCCACAGAAGCCGTGAGAATAATGAGCAGAGTATTGTTTTAGTCCCCAAATTTTGGAGGAGTTTGTTCCATAACAAGAGATAACCAGAACAGTCTATCTCATCTCTTTGGCCATAGTGATTGTTTCAGGATGGACTAGTGACCCAGTCCAGTCTAATCAGTGCAAGCATTAAGCTGTTTGCTAGGAATGATGGAACACAGACCTCTTCTCCTCCGGGCTTGGGGATGTGAGCATACAGGCTCAGTCAGATGCTGTGGCCATGTGGTTGTAGCAAGGAGAGGCAGGCTGAGGGGGAAACAGAGACATAACAGAAGCAGAGCAGAGAGATGCAGTGACATCTCTGGGTCCTGAATCAAGCTGTGCCTGAAGCTAGAAATCATCCCTGGGAATCATCTCCTGTAAAAAAGTTTCAGATTTGCACGTCACCATACAGATGACAGCATTAGATCCACGTGTGATACCTGAATCTTTCCTATTTTATTGTCGATCCATGGCCTGTCGAAAACAACCTGCAAAGGCAGAGAGCTCACTGACCACCTGGAGCAACTGTTTTGCCTCCAAGGAGCTTTCCCTGCTGAGTCAAATCTGTCTCTCTGTAATGGTTTTCATGAGGCCAACAGGAATGTCAAAGAATGCTGTATGTAAGAAGAGTAAAGCTCAGCAAATTCCTTTTTCCATTTTTGTTTTTTGAATTTATTGAGATATAATTGACATACATCCTTGTATAAGCTTAAGGTAGACAGCACAATGGTTGGACTTAATGTATGGTGAAATGATTATCACACTGAGGTCAGGGAACATCCATCATCTCATATGGATACACTAAGAAGAAAAAACAAAAAAAAATTTTTTTTTTCTTGTGATAAGGACTCTTAGGATTCTCTCTCTCACTTTTAGAGAAAGAGCACACCTGCATGAACAAGGGGTGGGGGAGGGGCAGATGAAACCGGGAGAGAAAATCTTAAGCAAGCTCTACCCTCAGTGAGGAGGCTGATATGCGGCTTGATATCAAGACTCTGAGATCATGACCTGAGCAGAAACTAAGAGTCAGACGCTTAACAGACTGAGCTACCCAGGAGCCCCAGGATTCACTCTCTTAAAAACCTTTCATATATTATCATTAAATAATATTAGCTAGAGTCATCTTGTAATTTACACTCCTAGTGCTTATTTGTCTTATGACGGGAAGTTTGTACCTTTTGACCACCTTCCCCCAATTTCCCCTCCATGCACCCAGCCACAACCTTAGGAAAGAATTTTGTGATATTCCAACTGCCACGATGGAGAGATATGGGCTGGATATGGTAATAGTCAACTTGGATTGCTGACTGATTGAACACTTTCCACTTCAAGAGCACAGATTCACTGATCAAACTACATCAGGGTCAAGTAGGAGGAGCTGGTAGTACTTGGTCTCCTTCTCCTGCCCAGTGTGAAACCAGGGACTTTGATAGGCCATCGAGATCATAATAAACAAGCCCACGAGGGAGCCTGAAGCTGGAAGGGACAACGCCATACACTGGATGAGAAATCAAGATCTTGAAATACTGTGATATTCTAAACAATTACTGAATCCAAGATGATACATTTAAAAAATAACAAACATGTAAACCTGGCAATTCACAGACCTGTACCCTGGGGATAAAAATATATGTTTAAAAAAATAAAATTAATAAAAAAAATAACAAACATAACATTCTGCCCTTTAGTTTTCTCAAAATCAGCTGTGTAAGTATGAGAGAAATGAAAACAAGAGTCTGGAGGTAGCACATGGAAAGGTATAGAAATTTTACTTGTCAGAAAGACTTGATGCAAGACAAAATGTTGTGTATCTATCAGAAAAGTTTGTGTGATCTTGGGTTGTACCAGCAGAAGCACAGCATCCAAAATAAGGCTGCTAATCCTCTTTCCTCTATGCTGGCCAGACTTGTCCTGGAATACAATGCTGGCTTTGTGGATGCTGTCTATGTGACAGACCAGTGGACCCATAGAAGCAACTGGGGTACTGGAGAGAAAATTTGAAACCTTATCATAAAAGAGATGGTTAAAGGGTATGGAAGTTTGCCTGGAAAAGTCTCTATACAATATCTGGGCTTCTGGAAAGTCTGATAAATTCACCATTTTATCCTAATAAGCAAAGCACCCTAGGGAAAGATTCACAATGGCCTGCCAAGCGAGAACTTTAAAGCTCAGGCTTTTACAATCTATCTGCTGGAATCTACAGTTGTTCATCTGCCCTCATCAGCAGGGTTGGGAAATCTCGGTGATGCTGAGGGGAACGCCAGAACCATTCCCCAGAAGAACCGCAGCAGCTTAATTATTTGCAAAATTTTCAGGTTTCTGGATCTGTCTGAGGAGCACACATCCCGTGCTGAGAATGCCTGATGGGAATAATAAGAGACCAAGTGGAGTAATCTTGCAAGGGTCATATCATCGGAAAGCACGCAGCCATAGTTATATGAGGTCATTGTATCGCATTCCTTGGAATAGCCCTTCATTTCCTTCTGCCTGTTTTCTCCGCTCCATAGAAGCAAATGTCATAAAGCTGTTGCTTGAAATTGCTAAGAGTGAAGGGGCTTCTCTTGGTGGTTTCATTTCGCTTTCCCACCTTCAGAGCAAAAGGCCATTTAAAGCCTTTTCTTTCCCACCAATTTCCCTACATCTATTCCTTAATACGTTTTTTTCACTTCCTTCCGTTTTCTTCTTTCCATCTCTCCTTCCTCAATAAGCAAAAGAAGCAGGATTGTGGTGACAAAGGCATCCAAGGGTGAGAGGCACGATCAGAGGAAGGTGGGACCAGCCGGAGGCTCTTCATGTTCCTTTTCGGACCTTTGACCCCTCCTGCCCTGTGCCTGGTCCCTCTGCCCTCTGCAAGTCCCCATCCTCACCCCAGAATTCTGGAGTTTCCAGATAGAAACTCCCGCGCCGTAGCCACACGACATCATTTTGCGAGAGATTTGGGGGTTTCCAGATGGTGGTGACTCATGTTGGTCTTTTTATTACAAAATTTTGAGCTTTGATAAAATATGCTATGATTTTAATGAAGATTATCCCTTACCCGGAATTGTAACTTAGTTTAACTAATTGTGTGCCTTGTCTGTATACAAATAGATTATGGATTTCTGATAGGTCGATGCCTCATGCTACATTACCTTCGTGCCTTTCACAGGAAATTGTAACGTGGCTGCTTTCACTGTCTTGCTCTGTGTAAACTACTGGCATGTGCTACTCACATAAGAAATGAGAATACCAGGTATGTATCCTAAAGAAATGAAACCAGGATTGCAAAGAAATTGTTGCACCCTCGTGTTCAGTGGAGCATTACTCACAATATTCAAGACATGAAAATGACCTGAGTGTCCATCAACAGATGAATGAATAAAGATGTATAATGTATGTGTGTGTGTGTGTGTGTGTGTGTGTGTGTGTGTGTGCTGAGAAGTGGGAATGAGATGTTGGTCAAAGCGTACAAACTTCCCTTTATAAGATGAGATGTTCTGGGGCTCAGATATATAGAATGGTAGTTATAGTCAATCATACTCTCAGAGCTGCCTGGGTGGTGCAGTCAGGTAAGCATCCAACTCTTGATTTTTGCTCAGGTGACGATCTCAGGGCTGAGATTAAGCCCCAAGTCAGGTTCCATGCTGGGCACGAAAACTGCTTTTCCCTCTTTGCTCCTCATCCCACAGGTCCCATGCTCTTTGTCTCTCTTTCTAAAAATAAATAAATAAATAAATAAATAATAAAAAATTGTTAATAATACAGTTAATAACAACCAAATACAGTAGATCTTAAATGTTTTTAATACACTAAAGAAATGGTAATTTTGTGCTGTGATGGCCTGTTGGCTCATGTTATAGTGGTAATCGTTTTGCAACATGTAAGTATATCAAATCAACAGGCTAGACAGCTCAAATTGACACAATGTCATGTATCAATTATGTCTCAGTAAAGCTGGAACAAAAAAGATGACACCAGATGATCAGCTCCTTGCTAATTGAGGGTTACTAATGATCCTGCAAACAGGAGCACAGGCTGTGAGGTCAGCTGCCAGGCTGGAGCTGATCTTCTGTGTCACCAGCTCTCCGGTTGTGACCCAAGGGCAAGTTCTGGGACCTCTCCAGGCCTCGGCTTTCCCACACATAAGACTGAAATCATAATACAGAAGGAGGTTCAGTGAGGGTTAGAGGAGATAATTTACATAAAGCACTTAGCCCTGTGTCTGGCCCACACTCAAAAGCTGTTCGTTATCATTATTGTAGTGAATGTGGTCCTTCCAACATTTTGGGAGTCTCAAGAATTTTTCAGCAGGAAGCAAAATTTGTGTTAGATACAGCTGTGTTTGAGATGCCAGTCCTTGTTTTGTAATTTTCAGATACAATGCCGAGGGAATACCAATTCAACGCAAGAAGTGAAACTTCCCATTTTGTTGAAGATTGGTTGACCATAGAGTTGAGGGTCCATTTCTGGGTTCTCTATTCTGTTCCATTGATCCATGGGTCTGTTTTTGTGCCAGTACCACATTGTCTTGATCACTACAGCTTTGTAATATAACTTAAAGTCCGAAATTGTGATGCCTCCAGCTTTGGTTTTCTTTTTCAACACTCCTTTGGTGATTCAGGGTCTTTTCTGGTTCCATACAAATTTTAGGTAGTTTGTTCCTGTTCTGTGAAAAATGCTGGTGGTATTTTGATAGGGTTGCTCTGAATGTGTAGATGGCTTTGGGCAGCATAGATTTTTTTTTAATTTTTAATTTTTTCAGCATAACAGTATTCATTATTTTTGCACCACACCCAGTGCTCCATGCAATCCGTGCCCTCTCCAATACCCACCACCTGGTTCCCCCAACCTCCCACCCCCCCGCCCCTTCAAAACCCTCAGATTGTTTTTCAGAGTCCATAGTCTCTCATGGTTCACCTCCCCTTCCAATTTCCCTCAACTCTCCATCTCCTCTCCATCTCCCCTTGTCCTCCATGCTATTTGTTATGCTCCACAAATAAGTGAAACCATATGATACTTGACTTTCTCTGCTTGACTTATTTCACTCAGCATAATCTCTTCTAGTCCCATCCATGTTGCTACAAAAGTTGGGTATTCATCCTTTCTGATGGAGGCATAATACTCCATAGTGTATATGGACCACATCTTCCTTATCCATTCGTCCGTTGAAGGGCATCTTGGTTCTTTCCACAGTTTGGCGACCGTGGCCATTGCTGCTATAAACATTGGGGTACAGATGGCCCTTCTTTTCACTACATCTGTATCTTTGGGGCAAATACCCAATAGTGCAAAGATCTCAACGTGAGACAGGAATCCATCAGAATCCTAGAGGAGAACATAGGCAGTAACCTCTTTGATATCAGCCACAGCAACTTCTTTCAAGATATGTCTCCAAAGGCAAAGGAAACAAAAGTGAAGATGAACTTTTGGGACTTCACAAAGATCAAAAGCTTCTGCTCAGCAAAGGAAACAGTCAACAAAACAAAGAGACAACCCACGGAATGGGAGAAGATATTTGCAAATGACAGTACAGACAAAAGGTTGATATCCAGGATCTATAAAGAACCCCTGAAACTCAACACACATAAAATAGACAATCATATCAAAAAATGGGCAGAAGATATGAACAGACACTTCTCCAATGAAGACATACAAATGGCTATCAGACACATGAACAAATGTTCATCATCACTAGCCATCAGGGAGATTCAAATTAAAACCACATTGAGATACCACCTTACACCAGTTAGAATGGCCAAAATTAGCAAGACAGGAAACAACATGTGTTGGAGAGGATGTGGAGAAAGGGGAACAGCATAGACATTTTAACAGTATTTGCTCTTCTAATCTATTAGCATGGAACATTTTCCATTTCTTTGTGTCCTCAATTTCTTTCATAAGTACTCTGTAGTTTTCAGAGTACAGATCTTTTATGTCCTTGGTTAGGTTTATTCCTATGTATCCTATGGTTTTTGGTGCAACTCTAAATGGGATCAATTCCTTGATTTCTCTTTCTGCTGCTTCAGCTGCTTCATTGTTAATGTACAGGCGTGCAAAGACTTCTGTGCTTTGATTTTATATCCTACAACTTTGCTGAATTCCTGTATCAGTTTTAGCAATTTTCTGACAGAATCTTTTGGGTTTTCTTTCTTTTATTTTCTTTTTAAGATTTTATTGATTTCTTTGAGAGAGAGAGCATGCACGGGAAGTGGGAGGTGGCCAGAGGGAGTAGCAGGCTCCCAGCTGAGCAGGGAGGCCATCTTAGGGCTCCATCCCAGGGTCCTGGGATCATGATCTGAGCCTCAGGTAGATGCTTAACCAACTGATCCACCCAGGTGCCCCCTGATTAGCTGGTGTCTTGTTGAGAATTTTTGCATCCATGTTTATTGGGATATTTAACTGATGGTTGCTGGAGGGGAGATTGGGGGGGAATGGTTTAATTGGCGATGGACTTTAAGGAGGGCACTTAATATAATGAGTGCTGGCTGATACACACAACTGATGAATCACTAAATCCTACCCCTGAAACTAATAATACACTATATGTTAACTAATTTGAATTTGAATTAAAAAAAAGTGAAACCTCATGGAGATCCTCCAAAAATCCAATTTTCATGAATATCTTACAAAAAGGGAATTGAAATGACTGACTGAGTTTACTCAGTTTACTCATTGCCGACGTCTGGATTTTCTTCTTGTTCTGTTGACTAGATGAGCATGTCCCAATTTGTATGGTTGTTTTAAATACTGTTCAGCCCTGATTTCATTTATTAGTATCAGGTGTCCCTAAGTTGCCTTAAGCAAATAAAGTGCTCATTCCTTCCAGTCTCCCATATTAAGCTTAATACATCCCATATTCTAGGTCCATTTTCTTGCCGACATGAGTATACCCAGTTCTTCTGCCGGGCAAGAACCCAAGGTGAGAGAAGTTGGTGGACAGTGGTGGGCTCTCAGTGGCCGTACTCCAAGGGATCCAGAGCTTTATCTGATGGTAATGCATGGTCTATATAGAAGTTTCTATATCTATAGCAGAGAATCCAAGACCATCTTTTGTATGCAGGGGAACCTATAAAAACCTCATTTGTCTGAAAAAAGAGAGAGCTCTAGCAAGGGTTTGGGTGGGGAACGTGCTTTCCCTCCGTCTGTAACCTGTAGAAACACCCCCGGCCTCTAGAACAGGCTCTGAAAGGGCCCCATCTGGCCTGTGGCAACACTGGCTCCATTGGAAATAAAACCCACATGAAGAAACGTACAGAGGAAACTATTCGGGAGAGGGAACTGGGTGTGTTTCAGACGTTAAGTCTGCACAGAAAAATCTCTAGGCTCTTTTTTTTTTTTTTTTAAAGAAAAACAAGCCTCTGGAAACGAACTTTTTGAGACATCATTTATGCAGGAAATCTTCCCAGAAGGGAAAAAAAGAAACAGAGCTAAGAAACCATTCAAATTTTAATACCCCCCACCATCTCGACCCCATAGTAGGGACTGAAAGGAAGACAGCAGCTGAAAAACAGTAAAGTTCCCCGAAGCTCAGAGGGGGGCAATGAGTGTGCAGAGCAGGGAGCTTCATGCTAAGTGATGTGGGCTTTTCTCTGGGGGCATAGACATGTGCCCCGGGTATTTGCGTCTGCTTGTGGCTGGTGAGCATCGGCAGAGAAACCACCGTGCTGCTTACTGTCCTACTCACGGTCCCTCTTCTTCTCTTTCACTGCATATGCTCTCGCATCTTCTGAATGTCTCACTGAAGAAAGAATAAACTTGCAAAGGGATGTGCCAGGCCCCCCAGACCTAGGACCAGCACGTGGGGTCTTCCAGGCTCTCTGCCGTTCCCTACGCCAGTGCAGCCAAGACACAGAGGAACCCGCAGGCTGTGTTTGCACCTGACATATTTCACTGGACCCTGGGTGAGTGTCTCAACGTCTTTGTGCTGAAGATTCTTATTTATTAAAGGAAGGTTCCGATAGTACCCTCTTTACAGAGGTGCTGTGAGAATCAACTACATGAATAAAGGCAGTCTCTCCAACCTTATTTTCATTATCAGATATTTTGTTTCCTAATTGTTCCCCTTAGGAAAATTTGACCCCACAGGTGTGCTGTCTACATGGATATGTGCACATGTGTATGGAGGCTCGGTTTACACTGGGGCAAGATTTGTTTCGCCACGCCCCATCCCCCCGCGTGGTGCCTGAGGAATCAGCCATCTTCAGGACCCACTGGAAGGAAGACGGGAAATAAGTTTTTACCCCAAAGTGACACACACCGAGAAGAACTTGGTGAGCACAGCAAGTCCCAGGGCCTGGTCAGTGTGAGGGGAAGAGAGAACAGAGGCACACGTGTGGCTGTAACTGTCTGGCCGCAGGAGGGGTTCAATGGACCGTGGTGGGATTCGTGCCTCCTGCAATCACTGGCCTGGTGTCCACTGTGTTGTGGCTCATGCTGACTCCCGTGACCATCCCTGCTTTGGTCACCGTCCACCTATGGAGGCCAGGTTGTCACCACCGCCTGCCTCTGGACACCATGGGAGAGGCTGGATGCCTCTAAGGCTCATTCTCCGAGGCTCACTCTCCCCACCCCATTCCTTCAGGGTCCTGGCTTACTCTTCTCGATCCTAAGCCCAGCAGCTGAGCTCCCTGTGGTCTTCAGGCCAAGCCTAGGGAATTAGCAAAGTGACAGGTGCTCGTCACAATGCAGGGCTGGAAATGAAGCACCCCAGCACAGTGGGACATGCACACAAAACTAACCATTACCCTAACGTATGCTGGAACATTTTAAAGGAAGAAGTAGCCAACCAACTTGGTTGGTTGTGTGTGTGTGTGTGTGTGTGTGTGTGTGTGTGTGTGTATAATTGTGTGGGTATGTGCGTTTGTGTGTGGTTATGTGTGTGTGTATGTGTTTATGTATGTGTAGTGTGTGTGTGTATGTGTGTGTGATATGTGTGTATATGTGAATATGTGTGTGCACACGTGTGTGTGTGTGTGTGTAAAGTCACACATTCAAAATGCGCTACCCCTCTCCGAGGCTGTGCTTAACATGGCCACCTCTCAGAATGTTTGGAAGAGTCCGCATTGGTCACCATTGCCCCGGGGAGGAGCAACTTGAAGGCAGTTTTCTGGGCTCTCCCTTCCCTACTGCTCTGGAACTTCTGAAGTCAGCCCGGATATCTGAAATTTAATGAACATTCTGAGGGAACCCTTTTGCAAAATGAAGTCTGCAACCATTGGCTCTAAGATGCCCAAATAGTTCACTGAGTGACAGCATTAAATCAAATTGTTTGATATGTCACACAGAGAAAATAATTCAGTTGTTCATTGATTCCATAAACACATCAGAACCCACATATATCTGTGAGCAACTTTTGGATGGTCACATTAAGGATCTTGTATCCTAAATGCACTTCAAGTTTCAGAGGCAAGATAAGGCATAAAATTGTCAAACAAAGTGACAGCTCTTTGCACCTCCAGGGGAGGAGCCCACCCCACCCGGAGCCACAGTCGCAGATATCAAGCTCCTCCTGGTTCAGGGTCACCAGGAAAGCCAGGAATCATGCAGGTCCTGGATGCACGAAGCTTTACTCGTGTGAAGGAAACACAGCAAGAGCAACCTCAGTGTGCCTTGCTCGCAGCCAGTGTGGGGCCCTGATCTGTGTGCACCTGTTCATGCTACAGATAGAGACCCAACACCTCTCCTGCAGGTCTGTTCGAGATCCGGAAAACTAGGGTATGCCCAAGGGCCACTGGTGTGCATGTCTGTGCAGGACAAAGGAATACACAGTGGGTCTGAACCAGGGGAAGATACTCCCAAACAAGGAGATCTGCCTCGCCCAGGCTGTGAGAGCTCCTTTACTAATCACCTTTACCAACAAAAATTCAGTATGGAAAGTGGCTATGCATGACACAGAAGTGAGATGGAGCCCAAAGAGATTTCCACAATCCTATATGGCATCTTAAAGGCCGATAGGTAGAGCCTGGGATGGGAGAAAAGCCAAAGGAAAGAGCCTGAGACCATGGACATAACTGGTTATGCCAGGTGAGCATGAGCACTGGAAAGCCGTACCCGGAGGGTTAGCGGGAACAGGACAGGAGGGGCTTTGGGTTCCCACTAGGAGTTGGGGGGCTAGGCAGGGACAAGGTGAGGATAGCTTGGACATTATTATGTCCAAAAGATACACTGAAGTCCTCACCTTCCTGTACTTGTGAAGTGACCTGATTTGCAGAAGCAATTAAGTTGAGGTCATTAGCGAGGGCTTTCATCCAATGTGACAGATGTCCTTGTAAGAAGAGAAGAGATGCATAGACAGATATGCACAGAGGCAAGACCGTGTGAGGACACATGGGGACATACCATGTGATGACAGGTTGAAGCGATGTGCCTACCAGCCAAGGACACCAAGGATGGCAACATTGGAAGCCCAGGGAGCGTGAGACAGATTCTACTCTGGAGGCTTCAAGAGAGCATGGCACTGAGGACACCTTGACGCTGACCTTCTAGCATCCAGAACTGGGAGAGAACACATTCCTGCTGTGTCTGCCACCTGGTCTGTGGCACTGGGTGACGGTGGCCCTGGGAAAGGGACACAGAGACGTTGGTGGAGTTCACCCCTTGAAACGGCGCTTTCCTCATGCTGTGTGTGTGTTGAGTGACCTGATGACGCTGTTCTGCAGCGTTTTACAATGCTTTCCTGCTCATGTTCTCTTTCTTCTCTGAGAAGATATAATTAAAAACTCTCATTGAATATATCTTAAGGAAAGCACATTTCTGAAAGACCTGTGTTCAACTTAAAAGAAAACGTAGCCTAAAACGCTTTTATAATTGGTGGCAAATGGCCACTGTACCTGCAGGCTCAGCGTGCGGCCTTGGGGTGGGGGTTCCTCACCACATGTCTCCGCAGTCCCCCGGAAAGTTCCGGCTGAGAGGCCAAAGCCAATAGGGACCACCGCCTCCAGTGACATAGCAGGATTCGTCATCAACACACAAGCAGTGCTAGATGGCCCAAGGGGCGACCAAGACAGTGCTTAGAACACAGCAGAGCAGACACAGAATAAAAAAAAAAAAATCTAATACACGATTTTCCCAAAGGAAAGCAGTTAGCAGGCACAGCTAATGGCTTTGCAGGACATCTTTGTACGTGACTTGTGGCTGAGCATGAATCTTCTCTTTAGTGACTTCTGCCAAGGGGCACTCAGCCTTTGCTGCTTTGGGCCTCTCGGGTTGTTCATGTGGCCCAGGTTCTGGAGGTGCCGTGGAAGGGAGGGTGGCAGTGCAGCTGGGGGCGGGGGAGGGCTGGCAGCTAGCACCATGGGCCTTCTTGCCATGTGTGTCCTGCCTCGTGGGGTCTCCTGTCTGTACCACCGTCCTGGTGGGGGGCTTCCTCCGCTGCTCAGGCAGGGGGAGGGAAGATGCTTGTTCCTGTCTGCGCAGCTGGGACCTGCCTTGTGGTATCTCTCTCCAGCCTCTGCACACATTGTTTGAATTCTAAATATGCAGACGGAGGACTCTTTCCCAGATGGGGCAGGCCCACTGCTGACCTTCAGTGAACCTCGGCCAGAGAGTGGTCAGGATGAGCAAATGGAGGAGAGACAGTGTGGCAGATAAGAAGGTAAAGAGTCTGACTTTGCGGGTTCTGACCCTGATGCACCGGATCTTGAGAATATATTACCACCTTACGAAACCCTGCCTGCCTATTTCCTCATCTGTCAGCACCTACCCCAGAGAGCTGCTATGATTCAGTGGGTTACTGAATATACGGTGCCTGGTGCATGGCAAGTACCCAGTGAATATTAGCTAGAATTATTATTTAAACTCCTGGGAGACCCCATCACCATCTGGACCAAGGTTGGAGGGCAGCTCCAAGGAAAGGGTACTAATGGCTCCAGGGCGGGGCAGCTGTCCAGGGCATCCCCTGCAGAGGGCTGAGCGAGGCAACAGGGTGAGCTGTGTCATGGAGTGGTCTGTCCGCGATGGCTGTGCAAGCCATGGCCAAAGGGGGAGACGGAGTGCAGGACTCAGGGGCCGCTGCGGGTGGGCACAGTTGCCTCCCGCTCCCAGATGCAGCTGCGTCGTCCCTGAACAACGGAGTCGACGTGGAGGCTATGAGAAGGTTACGATAAAGATGACTGCCGACCCTTGGACCCTCAGCCTGAGTCATCCGAAGATAAGACTGTGCGGGTTGATCATGTGGGAAATGGGTTCAGAGACATTTACATCAAAAACACTTGACTCTCTAGAGGATTAAAGAAACCCTCCTCCTTAGTGTTGGCACCTTCTGAGTGTCTTATTATTTTTAAGAAAGTGAGTCATGAGCGTGAGGCCGCTCTGGTGACCCACAGCTGCGTCATTGCGACCCTTTGGCGCGGACCTCCTTCCTCTGCTGGAATGCTTTAAAGCCTGCAGACACTCAAGGAAAGCAAAGCATCTCTGCCTTGGAAACGGAGTAAATCCAGACGGCTGAACTTGGCCTGGGGCCAGGGAGAGGGGAAAGGTCTGCTGCAAGTTCAGGCTTGTTCTAAGCACTGGAAATGCGTGAGCTCCTCAGTTTTCAAATCCACCCATGTACGGGTAAAGAGAGGCTCATGGAGGCTAATTAGTTTGCCAGGGTCGCATGGTCAATGGCTAAGCTGGGCGTGGCTGGTAGGTGATGCTGATGCTTTGTCCACCTCCTTGGCCCACTTGTGAATGCACGTCCTTCCCATCTCCCTCTTGAGGCTGCTTCTTCCAGTCCCACTCGGGACTTGTTTTGCTCACACACGGGCAGGCCAGCCACATTGAGACAGTCATGGAGCTGTGGTCTGGGGACATCACCAGGCTGGACTTAGATCCTTAGGTAGGAACATCATCTCCTCATGCCTTTAGCATGGACACCTGGGAGTCCTATCTTAGTGCTCAGGCTTGGGAGGAGGCTACCTTGTCTTGAAGCAAGCCACAGAGGGTCCCAAGCACTAGTGCAAACCAGTCTGCCCACAGCGACCACCTGCATACAAACCACACCAGATTGCCTCCTGTCCTCTTCCTGAATAACCTCCAGGCTCCCTGGGCACCCTGGGACCCCCTCTCAAAACCATCCACATGAAGATAAATAAGTTCCTTCTCTGAGAAGCCTTCCCTGACTGTGGAGTATAGTAGTACATGCTGGGCCACAGGTTCCAGATGTTAGTCAAACACCAGTGTAGCTATTGCTGTGAAGCTGTTTCTTAGGTGGGACAGGTATTTTGTAATCGGTAGACTTCTAGTAAAGCTGATTACCCTCCATCATGTTTTGGGCCTCACCCACCGAGCTGAAGGGCACAAGAATGAAGACTGGGGTCCCAGAAGGAGCAATCCTGCCTCAAGACTGGAACGCAGAGACCCTGAGTTTCCAGCCAGCCCGTCCTGCCACTTTCAGACCTGCCAACCACATAATCCCGAGCCAGTTCCTTAAGACAAATCTGTATATATGGCTCAGTTGTTAAGCGTCTGACTCTTGATTTTGACTCAGGTCATGATCTCAGGGTTGTGGCATCGAGCTCCATGTCGGGCTCCACCCTCAGCGGAGAGTCTGCTTCTCTCCTCCTGCTCCCTGCCCCTCCTCCTGTCCGTGCTCTCTCTCTCTCTCTCTCTCTAAAGTAAATAAACAAATCTTTACAAATAAAATGAAACAAACTCTCCCAAACAGTGAACTACTGCTTTCTCTGTGCTACGACAACACTCACACACACTTCTACTTGTGAGTCACTTGATGTGCTCTTTTTACTTTATGCTAGTATTTAATCGGGGTTTCCCTCTTTCCTGTGATTTCAATAATCCATTGACAAGTGTGAGCTGAGCCCCTTGAGGGTGGAGGTTTGTCATGCTCAGCTTTGTCTCTGTGGCGCAGCAAAGGACCTAAGTCATAGAAGGCACTCTATAAGTGCCTCCACAAACTGAGGAGGAACTGAAGCCTTATTTGTTGTAGGAAGAAAGAAGAATCCTGGATAAAGGAGCAGAATGATCTCCAAGTGACTGCTGCCTTGGGTCCAAGTTTGAATCTCTGTGGATGGTCTGGGTGGCTTATGGCAGCTTTCTTCACGGTCCACACTAACTCTTTGATTTCTTTTTTCACTCACACATGCCAGTCTCAGCTTTAAAACATCATTTGTGGTTAGCAAAGCACATGTTTCTGATGGAACCACACGTTCGGTAATTAAGCTGTTGCATTATCCGTCAGCTTAGCCAGGAGCTCCCAGGGAGAATGGTGGTCTGATCAATGGGCAAGCAGAAAGGGTATCACAAGCGGGGAACACAGCTGGGATTTTGTTTGGTGTCCGCTTCAACTATTTATGAATGACTGGAGACATGAATCATGCTCTCCTACTTTCGTCGGACACATCTTAATTAGGAAGAAAACAAGGGAGGCAGGCTTATTCCTGGGACTTGGTGTGTGTGAGGCAATTTTCTAGTCTCAACTTGACTGCCTTAGAATGTCTTCTCTCAGGGTCCTGAACTCACTGCTCTGAAGCCTCCAGGGAAGTTCCGTCTCCACCTGGTCTTTGCCCACAACTCCTTAGAAGAATGCACTTTTCGCTCCAGTGGAGAAAGCACTGTGAGATTCTTTTTCCCCTGGTGAATTGAATTTGTCTTGGACCCTGAAGTCAGAGCTCTAGAATTCTTTGTTCATATTTTCCTTTTATAACCAGATATGAGATTTCTTGACGCAGATTTCTCTTGACAGCCGGACAGCTATGTTGTAGAAGAGAAAACCAAGGTACAAAATAGGTGTGCCTGAAAACTGACTTATGTTCAATTCTTGGGCCATCCTGGCCAGTTGATCTTCTCCAAAGATGTTCATTAAGAATAGCCATTCTACAGCAACCTCTTTGACCTCAGCCGCAGCAACTTCTTCCTAGGAACATTGCCAAAGGCAAGGGAAGCAAGGGCAAAAATGAACTATTGGGACTTCATCAAGATCAAAAGCTTTTGCACAGCAAAGAAAACAGTCAACAAAACCAAAAGATAACTGACAGAATGGGAGAAGATATTTGCAAATGACATATCAGATAAAGGGCTAGTGTCCAAAATCTATAAAGAGCTTAGCAAACTCAAGACCCAAAGAACAAATAATCCAATCAAGAAATGGGCAGAAGACATGAATAGACATTTCTGCAAAGAAGACATCCAGATGGCCAACAGACACATGAAAAAGTGCTCCATATCACTCGGCATCAGGGAAATACAAATCAAAACCACAATGAGATACCACCTCACACCAGTCAGAATGGCTCAAATTAACAAGTCAGGAAATGACAGATGCTGGCAAGGATGCGGAGAAAGGGGAACCCTCCTACATTGCTGGTGGGAATGCAAGCTGGTGCAGACACTCTGGAAAACAGTGTGGAGGTTCCTCAAAAAACTGAAAATAGAACTACCCTATGACCCAGAGATTGCACTGCTGGGTATATATCCTAAAGATACAAATGTGGTGCTCCGAAGGGGCACATGCACCCGAATGTTTATGGCAGCAATGTCCACAATAGCCCAACTATGGAAAGAACCTAGATGTCCATCAACAGAAGAATGGATAAAGAAGATGTGGTATATATACAATGGAATACTATGCAGCCATCAAAAGAAATGAAATCTTGCCATTTGCGACGACGTGGATGGAACTAGAGGGTATTATGCTTAGCGAAGTGAGTCAGTCAGAGAAAGACAACTATCATATGATCTCCCTGATATAAGGAAGTGGAGATGCAACGTGGGGAGTTTGGGGGGTAGGAAAAGAAAAAATGAAAGAAGATGGGATCAGGAGGGAGACAAACCATAAAAGACTCAATCTCAAAAAACAGACTGAGGGTTGCTGGGGGTAGTGGGGATGGGAGAGGGTGGTGGGGGTATGGACATTGGGGAGGGTATGTGCTATGATGAGTGCTGTGAAGTGTGTAAACCTGGTGATTCACAGACCTGTACCCCTGGGGATAAAAACACATTATATGTTTATTAAAATTTAAAAAAAAAGAATAGCCATTCTATTTATTTATTTATTGTGTTATGTTAGTCACCACAAAATACATCATTGGTTTTTGATGTGGTGTTCCAGGATTCATTTTTTATGTACAACATTCAGTGCTCCATGCAATACGCGCCCTCCTTAATACCCAATACAACATGGATGGGACTGGAGGAGATTACACTGAGTGAAAAAACAGCCATTCTTGAATATTTACTACATGCCAGATTCTGTTCTGGTGCCTTACAGGATAGACAATTTACAGACTCAACAAATTTGTTGCTTTGAGACTGGGAATCAGAGGCACAGGGAAGTAACTTTAGTGGAGGCCTCTCTCCGCTCCTCCCAAAATGCCACTGACTGCAGAGAACACCACTCCAGCTCTCAGTTCTTCCTTCAGAATTTTTGGATTACATCTCCATCTGCCTATGAGGTGCCTCCACCTGGATGTCCTAAGGCACCTTCAGATCGACCTTTCCCAGCCTGAACGCATTGTCTCTCCCTGCATTCCTGTTGCTCTGCGGGGGCCCCTGCCTTAGTGAGTGGTCACTCTGCCCACTGGGTGCTCACATCAGAAATCAAAACATCATCTCTGCTTTCTCTCCTTACCTCCTTCCTCACAGGCAAGAAATTCACCGGTTGCTTTGCCCCATCTCCTAACTATTCCTAGAATGGTTCCTTCTTACTATGGTAACCATCATTTGCTGAACCCAGCCCTTCTTGGCAGTTTTCACTCTTTTCAGTGTGCTGGGACCATTTTCTTTTCAAAAAAAAAATTTTTTTTTTTTGTGGGAGAGAGAAAGTGCATGTGTGCAAGCGAAGGAGAGGGGCAGAGGGAGAGTGAGAGTGCGAATCCATGCCCAGAGCAGAGCCCAACACAGGGCTCAATCTCATGACCCTGAGGTCATGACCTCAGCCAAAATTAAGAGTCAGAGTCTCAACGAGGCAATTTTTTAAAAACATACAAATAATAGATATTTATTTGCCTATTGATGCATAACAAATCACCCAAAAATCTGGCAGTTGAAAACAACAAATATCATTTCATAGCTTTTGAGGGTCAGAAATTCTGAAGCACTTTAACTGGGTGGCTCTGGCTTGGGGTCTCTCTTGAGGCTACAGTCATCCTGGGGTGGAAGACGTCAGTCCCTTGCCATATGGGTCTCTCCGTAGGGTGGGTAACAGCATGGCAACTTATCCCTCTTCTCTCAATGAGAGAAGCTTAAGCAAGAGAACCCTCTTTGTCTGTGAAGAAACTCCAGCAAGGAGAGTTGAGTTTCATGCACTGAGAGGACTACTGGGGCAGAGCCAGGTCATCCTGCCTGTAGTCTCCTCCTGGGAGACCGTCAAGGGGGGCAACCGAATATTTCACGGATGTGTTCTGCAGCTGGCTCTGAGCCCTGACTCTGGAGGCACCTGGAGCAGAAGGAGTAGGTTGTTCTGTGTGACCCTGAAGTAGCCCAGGTCACATGACCACATTCATCCTGTGCACATCTCCCACCCATGCAGCCCCACCCACCAGGCAATGGTGTTACCTTTCTTTCTCTCACACACTCTTACCGGCCTCTCTTAAAGCTACACTCGGGGGCCGTTGACCCTCTTTTCCCTGGAGAGAAGCAACATGGGGAGTATTTGTGACAGGAGCCAGGTGTGGGCCATGGGTGATGGTCCCTGGGGCTCGCACCCTCCTCCCTTACTCAGCCTTGGATACCTGGAGGAGGAGGGTTGGAAGTCTATGACGTCACAGGAAGTTGCTCCTGCCTGCAGAGTGTTTTCTCATCCCTTGATTTTGAACTAGAAGTCCTGTTGTGATGAGTGAGGATTTCCAAACAGAAGTTCCCACATTGACAGCAAAGAGGAACCCACAGTCACAATGCCCACTCTTGAACTCATCACCGAAGATGAACACATACAGGCAGGTAATGTAGCAATAAGATCAGATAGGTCAGAGCCATTGCAAAATGCTTGTCTGGAGATTCAATGACAACAGGTCAGAAGACTTAAGTAGTTGCTCTGTCTCCACTGTCCTGAGCCTGGAATGCTCCAGATTAACCCTGAGAAATAGGCCTCTACTTCAGTCTTCACTCCATGGCCTGACAGTTAGAGGAACTTCGATGCAGAGAGAGGAAGAAAGAGACAAAGCAACATGGAGAGACAGAGACAGACAGACAGACACAGAGTCTATGTTGCTGATTTTGGGCCCCGAGTTACAGGTCAAAGTGTTCATCCTTTCAGCATACAGGCAAAGTGTGACTCTCCACGAAGGCAAACTCTTGCCTGTTAGACCATGGTTTGTCTGTGGCCTCGGCCCTCTGACTCCCACCTCCCATTTTTGCTCATCATGATCCTTGCTGCAGCGCAGGCAGGCTGAGAGATACAGCCTCTCTGTAAGCCACCTGATCTTCCAGCAACACCCAGGGCCATTCTGGGGCCATTTCCAGTGCTGGAGCCCTGGCTTTGTGGGAATACTATGGAGATCTCCAGGTGTTCCTGGCCCCCATGGTGTTGAAATGGCCAGTGGGAGGTTGCTGGTGATGCCAGGGAGAAGCGAGTCACCCCAGAAGGGCTGGTGTGCAGCTGTGCGATTGCTGGGTGAGGAGGACAGGAGCAATCAGCAGAGCTTCCAGAAAGCACATGCCAGTTTCCTCCACAGCATGTGACCACATGACCTGTCAGAGAACATTTCATCTCAGGTGTTATAAGAAAGCGGAATGGCAACTGCACGAGGAGGCATGCACAGAAATGCAGCAATTTGCCGAGACGGGAAGGTCCTATGAAATGTGGGTAATTATACGAAGTTTATGATGAAATAATAATGATTTATTGAGCACTTGCTGCATACTAGCAACTCCCTAAGCCTTGACATGTTTAATCCCAGAGCCTCATAAAAATGCCCAAGAGGCGAGAATTCTTACCACATTCAATTGATGGGTGGGGAAGCCGAGGCTAAGTAAGATTGTTTAAGATCACCAAACAAATGAGGGGCAGAGGAGGGATTTAATTTGCTCTTTATGGCTCCCTCCACTGCTTCCCTATTGCCTCTCCGGGATAAATACCTTTGGTCTTTGTCAGGGCTTAAAGCTCCGTGTTTAAAATGACCAATGATTTTCATTTAAATCTTTTTCTTTCTAAAATTCATTTATTTTAGAGAGACAGAAAGAGCACGGAGGGGAGGGGCAAAAGAAGAGCGAGAGAGAAGCTCAAGAAAACTTCATGCTGAGTGCAAAGCCCAATGAGGGGCTCCATTTCCATGACCCTGAGATCACAACCTGAGCCCAAACCAAGAGTTGGCCTCTTAACTGACTGTGCCACCCAGACTCCTCCATTTGGATCTTTTAAACAAAGCAAGAGCAGGGCACTGGGCTTGAAAAATAGGATTTGTTCCCTCTGAGGATCTGAATCCTCCCTCCGCCGAAAGAGATGCTCCTGAGGGGTTATTTCTGCTCCCCAGGCTCCTGGCTCCTAGAGCAGCCCAGGCATAAGGACCACAGCAGGTGCAAAGCCCTGACGAGCCGCCATGCGCCATGTGTGCCATCTACCATGTACCAACTGTGTACGGTGTCTGCAGCTGCCACTGGCTTCACAGCAGGGGAGGTTTCACTTAGCAGGACGTCACCCAGCCTGCCACTGGGAATGGCCATTGTAGACATGGTTACCTGGCATCAGAGCAGGTGTTTATGACCATTAAGCAAAATGCTAAATATTTGAGATAAATGAATATTTGCTTTGGGCCAGTTTTCATATTTCCTGGGTCTCACAGTATTGAGCGGGTGCTCACTGAATGCAGGTAGAATAAACAAATAAACTGGCTTGATCTCCAGATATTGTTCCCATGTCATTGTTGAGGAAGCAGAATCTTTGACGGGTTAAATGACTTGTCCAGTATCAGAAGCCAGGAACCAGAAAGCTGATGTCCTATTTCAAACGATGATATGTTGTGATTTTTTTAAAAGTGAAAGATGATGGTATTCCAAGCCTATGAAATGGGTCAATGAAGTAATTGTGGTGAATTAATTACAGTGAAATCCAAGAGCATCAATTCTGCAGAACGCTAGAGGCGTACTTTTGAACATATATGCTCCTTTCTTTTAAGCGCTGATATTTCTAATTTGGACTTTCTTCTCATAGGCTTACCCATTATTTAGCACATTAATGGGTCTGACTAAGCCACTTCAAGAAACAGGTGGGGACAGGTGGGTAACATGTGCTAACGCTCGTTTGCCAGAAGCGGCCAGGGACAAAACAGCTCCAGCAACTGTGTACCCTCTCTGCAGATGTGTGCAGAGCTAACCGACTCAAGCCTGTCTCAATAAGCCACTTGGTATCCAAGGGCCAAGCAGCCTCTGGATTTCTGCTGCAAATGGTGGCTGTGGTAGAATCCAGTTGGCTTTTGTCATTGTCATGCAGGGAGAGGGAGGGAATCAGGAAACTGGACTCAGTCAGAACAATGAGCTCAAGCTCCTCTCCCCTCTGCCTGATATGTGAAGTCCCAGTCCCAGTCTCAGTCTTGTGCTTTACCCTTCCTCACCATCTCCACTCCTGCAGAGGGCTTGTGTGTGTCTCTATAGCCTCACTGTCCACACCACCAATCTGAGCCCTTCCTTCTCATCTTGCATGGCTATGCCATCTCTCATGACTATGTATTCATCTTGCCTTCTTATATTTCTCTTCCATCTCTCATGGTATAGATCTATTTGGTCTTCCTGTATTGGTGTGTGATCTCTCATGACTGTACGCTCATTTTGCCTTCTCGTGTGGCAATACAACCTCTCACGAACTTATGTCCATCTTGTCCTTCCAAGAGAACAGTAGAGGGTAGTTAAGAGCAGGCTTTTGGAGTTAGACAGGTATGAGTTACAAGACCAGCTTAATCACTGCATTTATCAGGAGAAGCTAGAGTATGCTGTGGTAGCAAACAAACCATAACATTTTAGTGAATGAGCATAATAACCATGGCTAGAAGATCAGACCTGTATCTGTCAGGGTTGGGTTGCTAAAACTGGAATGCTCTCTAGTTGGTTGATACAGGACAGTCTTCATTTAGCTTAGAGAGTCACTGGGAATGCTGAAGAAACAGATTTTGTGTTCAGGTTTTAGGAATGTGTCCCAAAGGCATATTGCAGCACTGACTTTTCTTTTCTTTCTTTCTTTTTTTTTTTTTTTCAACACTGACTTTTCAGATTAGGAAGCCACTGGCTCCAGAACCAAGCCTCCATGATAAAGGGCTGCCAGGAGGAGGAGGTAAAGCCAATCAGAAAATGGAATGTGTCTACTGGCTCCAGGACTTGTGACCCACAGTAGCAAAAGGGATGCCCTGTTCCTTTTCAGTGGACAGTCACGGTAATGACTAGGCACTGAGACCACTACTAACACTGGTGTTAAAAAACCCAAGAGCCTCTTTGTGCTCGCCAGCAGAAGCAACAGAGGCACACTTTCTATCTCCCTCCTGCCTTCCAGATCTCACTTGAGAACATCAGATTGTCCTTGGTCATGTACAAAGACCCTGGAAGCAAGATGGTCTGAGAAATGTGGACTGTAGATCTCCAAACTCCTGAGCATAGATCAGTGTTCTGAAGCAAGGTGGAATGGAGAAGGAATTGGGAGTTAAAAGAGAAAAACATGCACATGTACATACAGATAGCTTAAGTGCGTATTTGTATCTCTTCATTTGGAAAAGACTCTTATTTTCATGCAATGTCCCATTTTATCTTTGGTAATATTCCTTGTTTTAAAGTCTACTTTGTCTAATATTAATGCCACACTAGTTTTTTGTGTGCTTACCATTTTCTTGGTATGTCTTTGTGCCTTTATATTTAAAATATGTCTCTTATAAACAGAAGATAGTTGGGTTTCACTTAATAGTTTCTACCTTTTAATTGGAGTGCTTAGTCCTTTTTACTCAATACAATTATCAATATGATTGGGTGTAAGTCATGTATTTTACTTTGCATATGGTAGTACTTTTAGTCAAACAGTTATTTATCTGTTACAAAACAAGTAAAGAAAAAAAAAGGTCTTTTGTATTTTTCCATCTATTTAACTTTCTTGTGTTCTTCAGTCATTTTTATAAATGTGAGTGTCCATCTGGTATTATTCCCTTCATACTAAATAACTTCTTTTAATATTTATTGTAACAAAGATCTACTAGCGGGGCACCCAGGTGGCTCAGTGGGTTAAGGCCTCTGCCTTTGGCTCAGGTCATGATCCCAGAGTCCTGGGATTGAGCCCTGCATCGGGTTCTCTGCTCGGCAGGGAGCCTGCTTCCTCCTCTCTCTGCCTGTCTCTACCTGCTTGTGATTTCTGTCTGTCAAATAAATAAATAAAATCTTTAAAAAACAAAACAAAACAAAAACAAAAACAAAAACAAAAAAAAGGTCTATTGGCAATACATTTTCTCAGCTTTCATTTATTTGAAAATTCCTCCTCCTCCTTCCGTCTTCTAAATTTCAGAACTTTAAAGATTTCATTATGTTGTCTTCTGGCCTATCTTATTACTGATGAAGAATCAGCCATCATTTGAATTGTTGTTCCTCTAAATATAATATATCGTTTCTTCTTGCTCCATTTTAATTTCCCCTCAATTCAAAATTTTTTCTCTTTATCTTTGATTTTCGGAATTTTGACTATGATTTGCCATGGCATGGTGTTTGAGACATGTTGATTCTATAGGTTCTTGTATTTTCATCAAATCTGGGGAAATTTTGACCTCCCTTTCTTCAAATATGCTTTTCCTGCTTCCATTTTTATTCTTATTTTCTTCTGAGACTTAATTATGTGCATGTTAGTCCATTTGATATCCCACAGTTCTCTGAGGCTATTTGTTTTGGTTTGATCTTACTACTCTATTCTTCAGGTCAGATCATTTATATGGATCTGTTTTTTAGTTCACTCACCATTTCTTCCACCATATATAATCTGATCATCCAATTAATTTTTTCATTTCATCAAATCCATTTGTTTCTTTCTTCTAGCTTTAATTTCTCTGCTCAGATTGCCTACTTTCTCGCTCATTAAGATTATATTTTCTTTAAGACTTTGGACATATTTATAATACCTGTTTTAAAGTTCTTATGTACTAATTTGAACATCTGGGTCATTTTAGGGTCTGTTTCTATTTACTATTTTTGTCCTTGATTATGGGTCAAATTTTCTGCTTCTCACATGTTTAAAAATTTTTTAATTTGCTGGACATTTTGGGTGATACAGCATAGGGGCCTTTAATTTCTAGAGTTGTACTCACACCTTAAGAATGGCCTTTCTGGGGGCACCTGGGTGGCTCAGTGGGTTAAGCCTTTGGCTCAGGTCATGATCTCAAGGTCCTGGGATTGAGTCTTGCATTGGGCTCTCTGCTTGGCAGGGAACCTGCTTCTTCCTCTCTCTCTCTCTCTCTCTCTGCCTGCCTCTCTGCCTACTTGAGATCTCTCTCTGTCAAATAAATAAATAAATAATCTTAAAAAAGAAAAAAAAAAAGAATGGCTTTTCTGGTGCCCCAGCTGAATATCTGGGGTATTAATGAGGTCTCTCCTGACTGGGTTAGAATTTCACTGTCTTTCAGAACTGTGCATCTTTAGGATCTCTCTTCCTTTCTCAACCCTGTAGCAGCTCTCTCTGCTAAGGCCCTTGGAGAATAGTGCAGCAAGCTTTTGACCAAGGACTCACAGAGAAGCATCACAAACCTTCTGTTCCTTCCTGCTTCTATCTGCCCCCTCCCCCAGTGCAACTCCCCTCTCTGATATCCTGAGACCTGAGCTCAAAACTATGATTTCTCAGTTTAGCAGGACTGCCCTACCCTGTTTGAGTTCTACCTGCTGATACTTAAGTCAAGAAGCTGTCCTCAATGAGAGAGCCATGGTGAATGTGGAGCTCACATCCCATATGTCCCTTCTCTCAGGGATCCCAGTTCTGCAATCCCTGTTGTCCAGTGTCTAAAAACTATATCCTCATATATTTGTCCAGCATTATGACTATTTATGGTGAAAGAGTAAGTCTGGCACCAGTTACTCCAAACTGACTAGAAATAGTTCTTCTATGTGTTTATTGAAATACATATAATACAGAGAAAAATCAAGAAGTACTAATTTGAAAGCAGTTCAATAAATTTAAGCCAATCTGAGTTAAAAACACTCTGCAAGTATATACAGATGACATGTAAATGTTATGATTTGAAAAATTATCTAAATACAAGATATATCTACTATGGTTTTTGTTCTTGAGTGTGGTAGGCAGGAAAATCCTTGCATTGTTAATAGCTCTTAAATAGTTTTAGCATGAGTTGAAGGGCTTCATTTTCCCATTGATACAGTTTCTAAGAATGAAGTGGATATTTCCTTTGGTCCTAACACTGCTAGATCATGGGTTGGCCAGAACTGAGAAGCTGGACTATCATAAAATTAATTACTTTAAGAGAAATTATTTAAATAGAATGAGAGTTTAAGGTACAGACAGAGAATGAAATGCCCCTTACATTTTAAATACTAAAGGAAGTGTGATTCAAAGAGGAGACAGATATTTATTTTAGCAGCAAACTGTATGGGGGCAAAAGTGTGACTGACATCCCAGAATACTATACAACTATCTTCTAACCATTGTGACTCACACCTGAGCCCTCCAGGAAGCTCTTTATTAAATGTTCTCTTTGCTTCAGTGGTCAAACCTGGACTCCCCAGAGACAGCCTAATGAGCCAGCAATATTTCAAGCTAAAATGTAATAAAAGCAATAAAACTTTAAATGAGTTCATATTTAAAGGACTAATAAAAAAGATGTGCTTATGTTGCCAAGTACACTTAAGAAAGTCTGATCCTTGACATAAATGAAAGGAAATGTCACTCTCTGTGGTTAATTCAATTGAAGGTAATTTTTTGGTGTCTAAATAATTGTTTTCTATTAAAATCAGCTAAGATTTTTGGCCCAGGCAGCATGTGTTATAGCAACAAACCCTGAGGGCTATTTAGTAAGTACGCAAGGGCAGAACCTAACCTGGGCTGTGGAGACTTATTAGAGCTAACTTGAGGCCAGGGGGCATTTGAGAGAATGTGATTGACAAAGATCATTAAAGGTGGTAGTTAAGGCTGATGTTTTGGAATCAGACCTGCCCAAATTATAATCCTAACTTTGACTTTGGGCAAATTAGCTTGGCTTCTCTGAAAGTAGTTTCCTCATCTGTAGAATGTGGTCATAATTGCACTGGCTGCTCAGAATCCATGTGATGCTTTAATGAGATGATGTTTGTAAGTGCCTGAGCACAGATTTTGACGGTAATAATTCTCAGTATGTGGTAGAAGTTATTATGAACATGCATGTCCTATGGTTTCCCTGTAAGTCTGCATATCACTAACAAAATAAAGCCAAGCAGTAGGTTTCTTTTTCCTGGCTTCTTCTGTGCTCCCTCCTTCTTGCAGGACGTTCCCTGTCCCACCTTCCTCTTCCCTCTATCAAGGCAACTAATAATTTCACTTCCTTCGGATCACTCTGGCTTTGGATTTTCCCTGCACCCATCCTCCATATTGTGGACTATTCCTCTTTGTTCCTCTTTCCAAAACTTTGTCCTTTGGCCTCTTCTAGGCATTTTGCTACCTGTTGAAGCAGCAGCTCATCTATGGTAAATGAAATGTCAGTGGTGCTATGAATTACCTGCCCTGCCTCACAAAATGTATTCACATTTTAAGGTGGAGGGGGGACCACACAGAAGCCTTACTCCAAAGGAATGACTATCCTTCCTCAGACAAGTGCAGAGTGGTTTTTAGAGGGAGCATGGGTGGTGGTGGTAACTTTTTGGGATTCCCTCAAATTGCACCCCATATTCAGCCTCACAGGGAAGCACAGGCTTTTGGGGATGAGTTCACACAGCCACACGAGCCTCATGGCTCTAGACTCTGGAACTAGAACTGACCCTCTGCACCATGTGACCCCTGTGGGGACTGCATCCATGGGCTGAGGGCCTGAAATGGGAAGAAGCCCCTCAGGGTCAAGGAGAGATAGAGAGGGGAAGAGAAATAGTCCAGTGGAAATACTTTTTCCTCTCCCTTCTTCCCCTGGGCTCAACCCTACACAGGCCACAGCTCCCAGCCACACTGATGTCCTTGTGTATGACATCACCATGGTACTGATAGGGTTGGGAACAGGAAGCCACTGAAAAACCCTACTGCAGCTGCCTGGATTCCTCTGTGTAAGGGAACCATCATTCACAGGAACCTGAAGTGGAGGCCAAGTGTAGTTTTTGCCCTGATGCTCACCCTCTGACTCTTAGTGGGTGTGTGATTGCATGCTTCTCATAAGGTCTGTCCTATGTTCTCCAGCTCCAAGAACCTAAGGAACGCTTTAGGGTGAGGAATGGTGGTGGGAGGGGTTGAGTGCTGCCACACACTGGTTATCCAGGACTGGAAAATCCAGGTCCCTCCTTCTCACTGGTCTCTGGAAAAAGAAAAAAAAAAGGAGAGTACAGAGGTACCACATAAAACCCAGCAGGGTATTTTTTTCCCCTCCAAATTTGAGGTTTCTATGAAAAAATAACACTGTGGTTACTCCTTGGTGGAACTGTCATTAAAATTGTACGACATTCTAGAAGCCCTCAGTCATCTCTTCCCTGAAGTGTCTTGTTACTCCCTCAGGTTGGGTCCTCAGATCATCAAGTCATGGCTTCCCTTGACCCTGCTCCATTATTCCCTTGGGTCCAAAGAAGACCCATATCATTTTGTTATGATATGATGCTGTGCTTCCCTTCACTTTATATCTAAAACCACTCTTCGGTCACCAAGTATCTCCTGGGACCCACTGAGTGTCCACCATGTTCCTCAGTCTGCTCGGGGTCCTTTCCCCAACAGCATGTCACACCCTGAAACTTGCCTGCAAGATAAGAGAATTTTAAAACATCCCATGGTGTCACGTCTACAAAACTGTACTCTTCATAGAGTATTTTAGAAGCTAAGAAAAGGAAAATTTCCAGACAACTTCTTATTCACCTGGAGATCTGGTGCCAGGTAAGCTTGGAGGCAGAGAAAACACCTGGTCAGTCAAACCTCAGCTTGTACCAGGTTTCACATGTTGTATCGCTTGCAGAGTGAAAGGTAGTTAAGCAGTCAAGTCAGGGCAGGAAGAGCCTGTCAACATGAGGAGGAAATGCTCTGACTGAGAGGTGGGAGGAAAGACAGCACTGACTCCAGCATCCTTCGCTTTTGGCCCCGAGGGCCCACACACGGGAAATCCCTGAACCAGGCCCACTTAATGCAAATGCCTTGGGACACTTTAAATTCCTTTTAAGAGGTCAAGCCATAAATCTCAGCATGATGTCACAAATTTCCAGAGTGAAGGAGTTCTCTCAAATGTCTCGATCAGAAGATGTTTTTGTTGGGCCTGGAAAAACAAAGGAAAAAGCATAACCATCCCTGCTGGGGTTGAGTGTGAGGCTCTGTTGCCAGCCCCAGATGACACGCGGGAGCCGAGAACAAGGAGGCCAACAGTGACCTCAGCTCTGCTCCCCTTCCTTCTCCCAGCCCAGGTCATGGGGCCTCAGGGTCTTGACCTTGACAAGACCATGAATTCTGAGCCCATCAGACCCCGGCCCCAAGCCCCAAGACTCCCTATCCCAGCCTTTGAGGAGGTCAGAGGTGGAAACTTTACTGGCTCACTGTGGGGCTTTCCAATTTGGAAGCCAGGATCATCTTCCCGTATATTACAATAATAAAAAATAATTACTCTTGCTATTGAATTTTTATACTAACCACACCAGGTCCTGACATCTGCATTAAACTAAACTGTAGAACATTTAGTGGAGATTTTTCCACAGCTGCAAAGCTCTGCAAAAGCTAGAAAATATCCAACAGCTGCTGCAGCCACAAAACTATTGTAAGAATGAAGACATTTCAAACATAAGAGAAATGGCTGATTATGCATATCAGAGCGGCCTCAACGAATAGTAGTTTCTTTTGGCTAATGCTACAAAAATGAGTAATGAGCCATTAGTTGAGATTAGAAAGATAACGACCTCTCATTAATCATGTAGCAGATTGGAGGAAGGAGAAGAAAGGTTGGTCCTGAGTTGGATCTAGGAGATATATCCAAACTGAGAGGCAGCCTGAAACGCATGGGACAGATTAGCAGACTAGTTCTTGTCAAAGAGGAAGAATCAGCTGCAAGAATTTTGGAAGGGACCTATTTTCATGCTGTTTTTGAGTATCCAGCTTAGTATATGTGATGTGGGAAATAAAGGCAAAGGAAAAAATTATATTTCTTTGCTACTTACAGACCACTGACAAGTCCTTGAAATAGGCAGAGTGACATTCCTCTAGGAGCTCAGTTGCTTAGATGTTAATACTTTGCTAAGTGCAAAACACAATCTTAGCTTAACTTTATCCCGATCTCCTAGGATCCTGTAAGTCCATTTTAACATACAAAACTTCCTTTGGAAACTCCTTTATCTCTACCCACCCCTGCCCCCAAGATACATGCTGGCAATCATCCCCCAAGGATATGATGCAGTGATATACATCCTAATGGTCTCATGACTAGGGTTTTATTAGACAGTAATAAATGACTTTTCCCCAACAATAGCAAGGTCTTGGAAAGGTCCCTCAAGGTCTTGGAAACCTTGCTTCCAAAATTCCTTAGAGACTTACGTTATCCCAAATGTCCTTCCAACTTCAAAGTATATAATCAGTTACCTGTCCCAACCCCAGTGCAGCTCTTTCTGCCCATGGAGCCTGTCCCTGTGCTTTAACAAAATCACCTTTTTGCACCAAAGATGTCTGAAAAATTCTTTCTTGGCTGTCAGCTCCAAACCCCAACATTTTCTACATCATTATGGAAACTAAGAAACTACCATTACTACTACTAGTTGTTGCAATAAGTAGACATGGTGGTCATATCTTAGAGTGGAGTACTTAAATGGGAAATCAGGGATCTTCTGTAAAAAGAGCACAAACATGTAACATTTGTAGACATGTGTCTGCCTTTCTTGCTGTGTGCACTCAGGGACCACCAGGCCTATGTGCTCTGGACAGAACAGAAGTTCTCTTACCTGATGCAGCCATCCCTCCCCCACCACCGACTCCTCTCATCTTTCCTGGTTATTCTTTCCTGGGTCCAGGGAGATTATATAAGAGATCACAAACCAGAGCTCTCTGGAGAAACAGAAATAATAGTGTATACACACACACACACGCAACATTTTAAGGAATGGAATTGTGATTATGGAACTGGCAAGTTCAAGATCTATAAGGTAGACAAGTAGACTGGAAAATCTGGCAGAGTTTTTATGTTGCAGCTTTGAGGCAGAATTCCCTTCAATTTAGGGAAACCTAATTTTTTTTTTTTTTGCTTTTAAGGTCTTCAACTTGAGGCCCACCCATATCATGCTGGATAATCTTTACTGAAAATTCAACTGATCATAGATCTTGACCACACCTACAAAATACCTTCAGAGCGACATCTAGTCTTCGACCAAACAAATGGGCACCGTAGACCCACCGAGCTGACCCATAAAATTAACCATCACACCTTGTATCTCTTTCAAAAGCCTTCCAGAACTCTTGAATTCTCAAGGGAATCAGGTTCCCACAGCCATACTTGGCTGATGTTGGCATAGAG
This sequence comes from Lontra canadensis, assembly GCF_010015895.1. NCBI lineage: Eukaryota > Metazoa > Chordata > Mammalia > Carnivora > Mustelidae > Lontra > Lontra canadensis. Next base: position 7,996,054 of record NW_022631086.1, on the reverse strand, counting down.
CCAGTGGGGCCCATGGACAAAGGTGGCTGTGTGGGATAGTGTTTTTAATACTATTTCCCAAAGGTGGACTAAATGTCATTTTCCTGTGTTCAAATTTTAGCAAAATTTCCAAATTCTAGAACATTGAAAGCATACAATAAGCACTGTTCAGGGATAGAAGGAGAATGTCATTTAAAATTTATCAACAGGTTGCTACAGCTGTGAAAGCAGGTTGCAGAAGTGTGAAAATCTGCCTCTCATTTGCTCCCTCACATGTACCATTCACGCCTTGGGGCAGGAGAAGCCCCACTGGCAAGGCTGCTCTCTTTCTGCTAAAGCCCTTGGCATGTCCAAGACAGGGGACTGCCTGTGGTTAAGGCTTCCCAGGATTCTGCATTATGTAAAGTGCCTACTGATCATCAGGAGACAGGTCACTGGTCCCAGAGCCACAGTCAATCTGGTGTCTCTGCCTGCAGGGGTCCCACCCTGGTCCTTGCTCCCTGTGACTTCATCCTTTTCTTGCCTGTGGGGCAGAGCTGTCAGCAGAACTTGTTGCTGACACAGGCCCCAGAGCTTTCTGATAGGGACACTCAACACTTCTTGACTTCTGGATTATTGATTGCCAAATTCAGGAGGAAAGATGCTATCCAGGATTGTTTTTTTCTTTTTTGAAGCAGTATGATTGTGACTCTGTCCCTCTCCTATGATTGTGACTCTGTCCCTTCTCTGCCAATCATAATTTCCTCTTCTTTTCAGGGTGAATGCAAATTCACACCTTCCCTTAAGCTTTCCTGGACCACTCTAGTCAGGGCTAATGCCCTTTTCCTAGCAACTCTCATTCTTTCTATCATTTATTCAAAAGACTTCTGATCATGGTCTTGATAATTTTTAGGTACACAATTTATCTCTTCAGTAAGGTTGGAAAACTTCTTGAAAGCCCAAGTGTAACATTTATTTAAAACCTGCTGTATACTGCACCCCTCCCTGTGACCCTCTCATATACACACATATCCACACCCACCCAGGCATGTATACACACACACACACACACACACACACACACACACTCAGCCCCAGAGTAGAGATTTAATTAACACTTATGAGTGGTGTTGATGGCTAAAACTGCTTCACTACCTAGCATATGATAATTCAGCATATGATAATGAGAATTTTTTAAGAAAGAAGTTCACATTTAGAGTGTTATCTTATGTGGTTTTACTACCTTAAAGTTGCATTTATTGAGAAATTCCTCTGTGCCAGAGACCCAAGGCTCTTTTTGTATGTTGTCTTATTAAATCTCACAATAGTCCTGAAAGATAAGAGTTCAATATGCACATTTTTAAATGGCCAATTGTGACTCAGAGTGACTAAATAATAAGAAAGTTTATTATAAAAGCACCTTGTAAACTCTGACTCATATACCAATATCATACATGACTGTGCTCATTAAATTTAGTTACCATATAGGATAGAGATAGACAACCATCTGTCTTAATAAGAGTTTAGTATCAACCTGATAGGAGGCAAGAACCCAATAACTTCTGGAGGGCTCTGCTCTTATATTTTGAAATAAGAGTAGTAGAGTGAGTGGATGCATTTAGGAAAAGGAAAATGGGGGAACAGACCTGCTGGTTTATAAATAGTAGCAGAAATGCATTCAGTTAGCCTCCCATGATGGGTTAAGTTAGAAACACAAGTGAACAATTTAACAACTCAACTATGGTGGTGCAAAGACCCCAAAGCAAAGTCCATACACAGGTTCTTGCTTAGTTTACTGTGGGCCTAGCCCACAGCACAGTAAAGGCTGGGAATGGAGGATGAAGAGAGGCAGCCCCTGCTTCCAAAGGAGAGACAGGAAAGAGCCTGTAAATGCTCAAGATGAGCCCTAAGTAGGAATTTGCAGGCTGGGAGGTTTAAAAGCAATAAATGCTTGGTAAGATCCATTCAGGTTGGGGGTTCATGCAGTTGTCTTACAAATCTGTCAGGTGTCTCCTGCTGAGTCCCAGGCAGATCTACTCAGATGCAAACAGTAGGGAGAAAGCCCAATAGCACAGCTCCATTTGGATTTTCAATTAACTATCAATGCAGGATCTTGTATTCTGAAAAGTACTAGGGACACAACTATCTGATTAAATCACCCAAGCATTGTTTTAAGTTCTATCCTACACTGGGGTTAGGATCTAATTCTGCCTTCATTGCCTTCATTGCAAAGTTGTCTGTATACCATGAAACTTTAGCAAAGCTTGTATTTACTTGGAATGCTGTAAACTCTAAGCAACAGAACACCTGACTGAAAGGGATTTTAAACCCCAAAATGGTTTAATTATCTCCAGGTTGAGCACAGAAGCTCAAGGAATATCAACAAGGATTCAAACTCTTATCTTGCCAATCTTCAGGGTATCAACTTTTTATCTGTAGGCTCATACCTCAATGTTGCAAAATAGCAGTCACAGTCTGAGTACCACTCCCTCACACAGGAACATTTAACATAGGAAGAAAAAAGCCCTGATTGGGGGGGGGGAGGGGGATTTCCATTTACAGCAGAGGAAAATATTTCCTAGAGGACCCTCCAGCATCTCTACCCTACTGTCTCATGACCAGACCTAGGTCAAATAGCCAACCCTGGCAAACCCTCCTACACTGTTGGTGGACTGCAAGCTGGTGCAGCCACTCTGGAAAACAGTATGGAAGCAGGGCACCTGGATGGCTCAGTGGGTTAAGCCTCTGCCTTTGGCTCAGGTTATGATCTCAGCGTCCTGGGATTGAGCCCCATATCAGGCTCTCTGCTCAGTGAGGAGCCTGCTTCCCTCTCTCTCTGCCAGCCTCTCTACCTACTTGTGATCTTTCTGTCAAATAAATAAATAAAATCTTAAAAAAAAAAACAGCATGGAAGCTCCTCAAAAAGTTGAAAATAGAGCTACCCTATGACCCAGCAATCACACTTCTGGTTATTTACCCTAAAGATACAAATTAGTGATCTGAAAGGGCATGTGCACCCTAACGTTTATAGCAGCAATGTCCACAATAGCCAAACTATGGAAAGAACCTAGATGTCCATCAACAGATGAATGGATAAAGAAGATGTGGTATATATATACAATGGAATACTATGCAGCCACCAAAAGAAATGAAATCTTGCCATTTGCAACGACATGGATAGAACTAGAGGGTATTACGCTGAGCGAAATAAGTCAATCAGAGAAAGACAATTATCATATGATCTCCCTGATATGAAGAATTTGAGAGGCAGAGGGGGGAGCTTGGGGGGTAGGGAAGGAAAAAATGAAACAAGATGGGATAGGGAGGGAGACAAACCATAAGAGACTTTTAATCTCTGGAAACAGAAGGAGGGTTGCTGTGGGGAAGGGGTATGGAGAGGGTGGTTGCGTTATTGACTTTGGGGAGGGTATGTGCTATGGTGAGTGCTGTGAAGTGTGTAAGCCTCATGATTCACAGACTTGTACCCCTGAGGGAAATAATACATTATATGTTAATAAAAATAATTTTAAAAAATAGCCACCCCTAGCTGCAGACAAGTCTAGGTAGAAGGGTATGTTGCAGAGATTAATTGGCTTCTTAATTGGCCTACATCAGTCATGAATCATTGTCTGGAACTGGTTAAATTGCCACCGTGAATAAAATCTTAGTATTGTTAGCAAAGAGGAAGGATGGAAATAAATATCGGTAGACAGAAGATTTTACCACAGCTGAATGACACAGCTCTAAGGTTTAAAATTCTAGTAGAGATGCAATCCCCTTTACACGTCTATAAGTAAACTATCTCTCCAAAGAGCTAAACTTCTAGCCAGTGGTAATTGTGATGGAATTTAATTTTCATTTCTCTAAAACAGAATTTAAAATCAGAGTAAAAGACACAGGATTGGTGTCATGGACCAACAATAATGAGGCTGAAGGGAAATCAGTAGTTTATTAAGTATCTCTAGATATTAAGAATCATGAACAACCTCTTCTAAATTAATCCAAATGAATCACTCATATATTCCAACTTCAGTTATTATTCTCCAAGATAATGCAATGATACATTCTAGTAGAATATTTCTGAGAACAAGATAGGTTGTGAATTCACAAGTGTGGAGACATAAGTATTGGCACAAGACAAGAGGAACATTTGCACAGAAACAAATGGCTGGTAAACTGCACTAATGGATAGCTGGCCCATTAGTTAAGTGCTACAGGGAAATGCAACCCAAAGAGCCCAAGTGCTACTCAGGTTGTGAGTTGCAGGCATGGGATAAGATTTAGTCCCTGTATGGATACCAGGCACCTCAAAAAACTGCATTTCCTTTTGGTTACCCTGGCAAGCAGAAAAGAAAGTAGAAACACTCAGCAAAATTCATCACCACTATTGGAAATACTTCTGAGCAGTTCTTATTTCCATTTGCCTTGCTCTCCTTGGTTAATTTTTACTCTTTTGCCATTGTGTATATAGCAGTTAAATCATCTCCAATCATGTCTGATGTAGGGGGTGGAATGTAAGCAAAAAATTAACCAAACAGGCTCAAAACCTATATTACACGAATGTTCAGTGACATTCTGAATGTGAAGTCTTTACCCCCGCTATGGGTCATTTAAACAATCATAAAAATTGTTCTTTGTGTAGATAAAGCATACCTAAAAAAGAAAAGAGAAATGAAAGTATATGTACTTTATCATCCCACATCAAGAATGGCCACGTGAGGGGCTGCATGGGCTCATTCTTCTCCAAAACAAGGACAACTGGTGAAAATGATAAAGAACAACAGAAGTCATTAAAAATTTCTGGAAGTTTTTCTAAGGGCATGCAAAAAATGAAGAAAATTTCCTCAAGAAAATCTATCAAGAATCTGCAAGAAGAGAGTCTGTGGCATTTGAACCACGACTTCTCTTAGCTTCTTCAAAAAACATAAAATTCTATAAAGCAGTAAATTTTGTCATGTAATATGGAATTTCTAACCTATGTCTATATCTGGTATGTGTGATAATTGTAGAACAAAAAGGGGGCGGGGAAAGGCTATTCCTGAGATGTTCCTGTATCCCATTGGACCTAAATTGTCATAAATCTGAAGTAGATTCTGATAAGACACATTAACTCTAACATAACCATTAAGAAAACAACTCAAAAAATATAGTGAAAAATCATTGAAGGAATGTAAATATTATGCTAGTCAATAGTTACTTAGTGCAAAGGGAAACAGGAAGGAGGAAGGGAGGAACAAAAGGACATGAGACTTAGAGAAAAAAGGAAAATGTCAGGTATAAATACAACTATCTCTTAACAACATTAAATGTAAATGGATTTTCACTGGACAATAATTCAATCAAGAGACAAATCATCAGACTGGATGAAGATACAAGGTCCAAGTATATGTTGTCTACAGGAGAAAAACCATAGATTCAAAGATACAAACAGGTCATGAGTAGAAGGGTGGAAAGAGATATGCCATGCAAATAGCAACCATAAAACAATTTAGAGGCTTAATCCTGTTGGACAAAAAGTATGTTACTAGGGACGCCTGGGTGGCTCAGTTGGTTAAGCAGCTGCCTTTGGCTCAGCTCATGATCCCAGAGTCCTGGGAACGAGTCCCACATCCAGCTCCTTGCTCAGCAGGGAGCCTGCTTCTCCCTCTGCCTGCCATTCTGCCTGCCTGTGCTCTTGCTCTCTCTCTCTGACAAATAAATAAATAAAATCTTTAAAAAAAAAGATGTATCTAAAGATAAAGAGGGATTTTTATAGTGATAAAAGTATCAAGCCATCTAGAAGATAGAGCAATATACTGCATGTATATATGTACTTAGCAAACAGAGCCCCAAATACATGAAGTAAAAAATGACAGAATTAAAGGGAAAATAGACAATTCAACAATAACAATTTGAGACATTCATACCCAACCTTCAATAACTAATATGGAAGAACTAGGAAGAAGATCAACAGGGACATAGAAGATTTGAGTAACACTTATGAACCAACAAGATCTAACAGATGTCTATGAAACGCTGCCCAACAGCAGCAGAATATACTTTTTTCCAGAATATGGAAAAGACTTTCTCAAATACTGACCATATGTTAGACCACAAAATAAACTTCATTCACTTAAAATGACTGAAGTAAAGCAAAGTTTGTATTCTGACCACAATGGAATGCAATTAAGTATCAGTAACAGAAAGAAATTTGGGGAATTTAAAAAAATGTGGAAATTAACATACTCTTTAATAAGCAATGAGTCATGAGGAAATCATAAGGGAAAGTAGAAAATGCTTTCAAATGAATGAAAATGAAGACACAACATACCAAAATGTCTAGGATGCAGCTAAAGCTGTGCTTAGAGGGAAATGTATAACCATAAATACCAATCATAATGTAAGAAGAAAGATTTCAGATTAATAACCTAACCCTCCAGCTGGAGGCACTGATAAAAAGAACAGCAATCTAAACATAAGCAGGCAGAAGGAAGGAAGTAATAAAGGTTAGAGTGGAAATTCATAAAACGGAGAATAGAAAAACAAGAGAGAAAATCAACAAAACCAAAACCTGGTTCTTTGAAAAGACTAACAAAAGCTTAACTAGAAAAGTATATGTATTTTAAGAAAATGTGACCAACTTTCATTTTGTAACCTGGAGTCATCTCCCTGCACATTCTCAGTTTTCCAGGCAGGATGGAGCATAGGATGTACAGCTGAAATCCACAGCAGCAATAATGAGTGGTTGGTATGGAAAGTGGTACAACTAGCTTACACCATAGCAGGGCTGTAGAGCTTAGCAGGAGCAAGAGAGTAACATCCAGACCCCTGGTGGACTGTTGAGCCAGAACAACTTGAAGGGACTGGCCAACTCTGAGAGTGTCTGATTTTATAAATTTCAGCAAAATATCCAAAATAACATAGTACAAATATTAATAGATCCGGTCCCACAAATCTCTCCTATTAAAATGTTGGGAAATACAGCACCATTTAACAATGATACTTAAAAAAAATTTCCAGGGATACACAATGCTGTGATTTATTCAGTTCATTTGGCCAATGTTGCTGGATGGATGCCATATGTGAATATTTGGGTATGCAGTGCAGCCAACAGGCATGTCTTCAGGAAATACATATACACAGCTAAGTGAGCAGTGTGGAGAGGAGATTGGCAGGTAAGCTTGATCCCTGGTGGTCTGATCTTCTCTGAATATTTCAAGGACTATTAAATCAATTAGTTGATTGCCACAGCCAACAAGGGCATTCTTACCCTCTTGTCCTGTCTGAGAGGAAGACATCATTAGCAGCTATCACCTTCTGTGACAGAGATCAGCCTGCCTCTTGTATGTCTCCCCAGAATCTTGTACTGAGCCTGGCACACACAACAAAGGTTTGTTGGTATAAGAACAATAACCATGGTATTTGGAGTGCTTACAATGTGCCAGTCTCTTGTCATGTATCTCTGACCCCTTCTGTGTTACCTATGTGCCTGGTGAGGGCATCTTCAGTATCACATCATCATCATCACACCCTGCATGCTGGCTGCCTGATATAATCCCGGTACATGCCCTCCTTGATGTTAAAAATTTGGAAGTGATTCCTGGCTCAGCCACTTCCTAGCTGTGTGGCCTTGGGCAAGGTACTTAACCTCTCTGGGCATCAGGTTCTCCTCCTGTGAAATAGAGTGAATGCTAATACCTACCTCTAGGTTTATTTAAGAATTTAATGAATTAAAAGTTGCAAAGCACTTAGAGTAATTCCTGGCTGATAGCAACACTATGTTTCTTTCTTGCTTCTTCACTTTTTTTTAAAGATTTGTTTATTTGTTTGAGAGAGAGAGAGCATCCACTAACCCAGGGTGAGGGGAGGGGCAGAAGGGGAGAGAGAGAGAATCTCAAAGCAGACTCCGCTCTGAGCATGGAGCCCCAACACGGGGCTCAATCTCAGGACCCTGAGATCACAACCTGACCCCAAAAACTGAGTGTCAGACGCTGAACTAACTGAGCCCCTCAGGATCCCCAACATTATGTGTTTCTTAAATAAATAGAACTAGTCAGCGAGTTAAAATCTCCCTTTTACTACATGAAAAAAAAAACAAAAACCAAAACGCTAATTTGCTCCAAACTTCACAGCCTTTTCTGCCAGTAGCCATGTGCTTCTGCCAGAGGGAGAAGGAGAACAGACCTCAGTTTCTGATATCCCCATTTAGGCCACAGCCTTTGGCCAAAGAGTCTGCATTCATCCTCGCCTAGGATTTGTTCCCTTTCCAACACCAGCTCGAGGGCACCCCCCAAAGCTGCCTTCCCCAGTAGTGCTGAGACATGCTTTCTGCCTACTCAGATACTTGAGTATTTTGCCAAAGCAGAAACATCCTAATGAAAACCGACAACACAGACACTTGTGCCCATATCCTGTTGCCCCCACTAAGAGGAGGAGCACAATGTCCTACTCGAGCACCCTCCCCAATGTGGTCACTGCTTCCATGAAGCTTCCTGTAGTGTCCGCACATCCACGACTGGTCCGCCTGGGGCCTCCAGACCCACAGCCTCCTGTCAGTGCTGCACCCCTTTCCACTGCTTCCAGCCAATGTTACTGCTTCAGTGACCTTGGTGGGATGCAATCAACCTTTCATATCCACTATGCTCTGAGTCAGTTTGCAGTGGGAACTTGAATGAGAGAACAGTAAAGCCTCAATAATACCCCACACATGTTTTGCTAAACACCATGATCTTCAGGATGTCAGATTTAACAAAAACAAACAAACAAAACCCAAAAAGGATACTCAGTTGAATTTGAATTTCAGATAAATAGCAAGTAGTTTTTTAGTATAAGTATATCCCATGCAAGAGTTGGGAGATACTTATACTGAAAACGTACTTGTTTATCCAAAATTTATATTTAAGTGGGTATACTGTATTTTATCTGTCAACCATACATGCCCTGGAAAGGAAGAAATCCAGGAGAAGCCCTAAGAGGCTAGTCAGTATTTGGTGGGTGGACTACCTCTCTATAAATGATTTTTTATCAAGGGGACCATGTTTTGCCTCCCAGACAAGAGGGACCAGAGGTTGGGTTCTGGACTCAGCAGCTCAGGATTAAAAGACTCAGCATTAAAAGATAGGTTAGGAGATAGGAGACAGGTTCTTGTGCAAGGTAGTGTGCCCCTGTGCGACCTCAGAGTTGGACCCAAATTCCCCCTATGAGCCAGAGCTTCATCCTTCTATTTCTTTACCTCTCCTAAAGAACTATCTCATATTTCAAAGGTACACAATTCATCAGGAATCCCCCACACTGGCAACACACTAGCCGCTCTGAAAATAGAACATGCATACTCAGCATGGGAGTCCCAAAGGATGGGGATGTCTGTGACTTCAAGTCATCAGGATTGAGCGAAGATGGAGTGATACTCATAAAAACACAGTTACATATGTGGGCACATGCTTGTATATATTCTCTTTGGTGCTTATGCTGGCTAAGGCTTGAGTGTGTTACCCAAATAATCTCAGTACCAGACCCTGAGCTGTCTTGGAGAAATGGGAGCAGCATCCTGAAGAACTGAGTCTGATCCCAGAAGATGTCATCTTTAGAGGTCCCGTGAGCATTGCAGTTAGATTTCAAAGTTATATTACACAGACAGTGAAAGATGCTGGGGAGCAGGAGTGGGAGGGAAGCAGGGAGGACAGAAGAAAGAGAGATCTGAGACAGAGAGACAAAGAGAAGTCAGGAAGTGATGCCCTGGATCTCATTTCTCCTTCAGCTGGATGAACTTTTCTCTCACAATCAAGCTTCTCATCTTTTAAGACTGAATGCAGAAAATAAAATAAAATAAAAATGCAGAAAATGACAAAATAAAATCAACCTAATCCAAGAATCATTTGTTAGGGAACACAAGGAAAAGCACCACTGAATTGAAATGGCAAACCCAGAGCATTCGGATGGGGTGATTTTCTCTCCATATACTCGATACAGGGTCCATATGTAAATCTACATGTGTAAACACATTTCTCTATAGTTAAATATAATACATTCGTTCTTGTCTCCAAAAGGGCTTATGCATATGATTTTTTAAAAATATATATTAGTGCATCCTTAAATTTGATTGTGGAAATCATCACATTTCCTGAAGCAAGGTGTTTTGTTTTCTTTCCTTGCTCCTCAGCGCACTGATTATTAGAATGCTCTGGAAGAACAGCAAATGGAGCACATATCTCTGCCCTGGGGGTTCTTGTACGCCCTCCCCCAGCGCTCCTGTGCTCTGAGGCAGTGGTGCTTCCCTACAAGCATCAGACATCATTCATTCCCTTTTCAACTTTGGTTTGGGCACAACTGGCTTCCCAGGTGCGTGACTTTTGCAGCCACTGGGTTCCTGCTTGGGAGATCCTGATGCTTGGATGAATGCTCTGTTGTCCCCAGCATAATACACATAATCATTTTTGTACAAGAGCTTTCTGTGTTCATTTTGTACTGGGTCTCACAAACTGTGTAGTCTGTCCCACACTTATGCATTATGATACAAAAAAAATCAAAATAATTATTATGTCTCCATAGAGAACTTAGAACATATCTCCTAAATTATTCAAATATTTTCATATTTGTAAACTCTAAATTGCTAGGAAGACAGAAGATGATTTTTTAAAAAGATTTTACTTATTTATCTGAGAGAGAGCGGGCGTGCACAAGCAGGGGGAGCAGCAGAGGGAGGGGGAGAAGCAGACTCCCCATTGAGCAGGGAGCTGGATGCAGGACTCAATCCCAGGGCCCCAGGATCATGGGATGAGCTGAAGCTGAACCAACTGAGCCACCCAGGTGCCTTATGGTTTTGTTTTTTTTTTTTTTTTTAATGGAGAAAGTGAGGCCCCAAGGGATTAAATCTAGGTTAGCTAACACCCATTTTTCTTAAACCTCATGCTGTGTTTCTCCTATGAGGTCGCTCCACCTCTGTGTTTCCAGAGCTCACCTTTCTTCTCCTCATTCTGAGGATTTAAGCACAGAGAGAGGGGCTTCAGACTTCTTGCCACTCTTCTGTGCATTAAACCAAAATTTTTATAGCCTGTGGAACTTAGGTAGCTCTTCACAGCCAATAACTTTCCAATCATCAAATCTCACTGTGGCTTGGCTGATGGCGAGCATATTTTTACCCCTTTCCTCTAGTTTGCAGAGAACAGGAAAACAAAAATAAAAACAAAAACAAGATGCACTGGGTAGGGATGAAGGCAGCAGGAAGAATCAAGCTTTCCTAACTCTGGTCTCTGGTCCAGCAAGCTGGTCCTACCGTGGAGCAGTCAGGAGCTGCGGATGAGAAAAGTCCTGGTTGCAGCAGACTCAGACCCTCCCACCACTGCAGACTGGCAGTGTTTCGGAGTCACTCTTCTGGGAGGCCATCAACAGTCTGGTCCAGCTGCCTCTCGTCGTGTGTTTTTGGACGCTTCTCTAACTTGCACTTATTACAAATCTGTGTTCTCAGTAAATGACTCTTGTGACATAAAACATATCACAACCTTACTTTGCCAGGGTTAGGTTAAATCTATTGTTGGGGCTGGTGTTTTTCAAGGCAGGGTGATACTATCTTAAATAATTATCAGTTCTCCAGAGGAGAAGGGGAGAATGAGGATTTACCTTACCTGTGGGGTTTAACCCCTTCTACCTTCTATCATCTATCTTATTAAGCTTCTGTGATCTCAATCATGTCTTCTTATCTGTTTGTATCGTATCTTTGTGCATGAATCTGATATATACATACGTATTCACACATCATATATATACCATATATATACAAACCATATATATATATTATATATGTCATATATAAAAATCATATACATATGGTTCTGGCACAGAATTCTCAAAAAATGCTTGCCTGATTAATCAAGATATAGATCTTGATTAATCAGAAATACAAAGGCAGCTGGGTGGCTCAGTCAGTTAAGCATCTGCCTTTGACCCAGGTCATGATCCCGGTGTCCTGGGATCGAGCCCCGCATTGGGCTCCCTGCTCAGTGGGGAGTCTGCTTCTCCCTCTCCCTCCCCCCAACTCATGCTCTCTTTCTCTTTTTTTTAAAGATTTTATTTATTTATTTGACAGATAGAGATCACAAGTAGGCAGAGAGGCAGGCAGAGAGAAAGGAGGAAGCAGGCTCCCTGCTGAGCAGAGAGCCCGAGGACCCTGGGATCATGACCTGAGCCGAAGGCAGAGGCTTTAACCCACTGAGCCACCCAGGCACCCCACTCATACTCTCTCTTGCTCACTCACTGTCTCTCAAATAAATAAATAAAATCTTTAAACAATAAGAAAAAGAAATACCTATGTTAACACTGCTTGAAAAGTTTAGAAAAGAACGTGGCCATCTGTTGCCTGGCTTCCCACTGTGACTTTCTCTTCTGTGGGTCAACAGAACAGGTGTCATTCTTCTCTCTCAACGATGGCTGTGCATACATTCTCAGTGGGAAGAGTCTTTCAGTTCTAAAGTCAGTGGTCAGATTAAATTTAGGTGAGTTTAACACCAGTGCGTTATAACAACCTACTTTCTACTATGCAGTCCATAATATCCATTTTAGGTAAGTCACAAAGATTCTTTTTTCTTTTTATTAACATATAATATATTATTTGCCCCAAGAGTATAGGTCTGTGAATCAGCAGTCTTACACAATTCACAGCACTCACCATAGCATATACCCTCCCCAATGTCCATAACCCAAACACCTTCTCCCTACCCCCCCAGCAACCTCAGTTTGTTTCCTGAGATTAAGAGTCTCTTATGGTTTGTCTCCCTCCCTGGTCCCATCTTGTTTCATTTTTTTTCCTCCTTACACCCCACAACACCCTGCCCTGCTTCTCAAATTCCTCATATCAGAGAGATCATATGATAATTGTTTTTCTCTGATTGACTTATTTTGCTCAGCATAATACCCTCTAGTTCCACCCACATCTTGTTGCAAATAGCAAGATTTCATTTCTTTTGATGGCTACATAGTATTCCATTGTATATATATACCACAGCTTCTTTATCCATTCATCTGTTGATGGACATCTAGGATCTTTCCATAGTTTGGCTATTGTGGACATTGCTGCTATAAACATTCGGGTGCACGTGCCCCTTCAGATCACTACATTTGTATCTTTGGGGTAAATACCCAGTAGTGCAATTCTTGGGTCATAGGGTAGCTCTATTTTTAACTTTTTGAGGAACCTCCACACTGTTTTCCAGAGTGGCTGCACCAGCTTGCATTCCCACCAACAGTGTAGGAGGGTTCCCCTTTGTCCGCATCCTTGCCAGCAACTGTCATTTCCTGACTTGTTAATTTTAGCCATTCTGACTGGTGTGAGGTGGGATCTCACTGTGGTTTTGATTTGTATTTTCCTGAAGGCGAGAATAATGAAGATTCTTATAATAAAGGCTATTTCGCTAACAAAAACAGATGGAGTGATCTCAGCGCCCCCATTTTTAAAATTCAAAACCCACAACTTTCTCATAGAGAAAGAAGTCTGGTGTGAATGATCAGGACAGTCATTTCAACATATAAAGGCAAAGACTCCCCCAGCCCTAAAAGTACCCCCTTTCCCCTTCTCGAGTTCTAAACTTTCTTTCATTATTCTCTGACTTTGAAAGCAGTTTGTGGATTTCCAGGAAAAATGGCAAATTTTCAAGCATTCCCTAGATAGGGTGGAGCCCTGCATTTCCCATTTATCTGCTCCCCTTACATCAGGGCATCAGCACGATGTTTGCAACCTCAGGCATTTTTTTTTTTTTTTACTAAGGTTCATTCGAAGGTGAACCAGAGATGACAGGCCCACTGGGGTATGGGGTAGCGGGGAGAGGCATGAGACTCAAAGCGCAAGCAAGTGTCCTCACATTAGAAGGCTGGATAAAGCTTGAGAAGTCCCTGCTCTCTGATTTCTAACCCTTCTACAAAGCTGTTTTGTTTCCAATCTATTTTCATATAAATTTTGACTCTTTTGGAAAAGTCTTGTGACTTTCCTAGGAAAAGTCTCCAGGGGACCAAGCTTTCAAAGCCCACTGCTAAATATGTTCCAGGCCAACACGTGCAAGGGGCATTTGTTTACAAAAACAGGGTAAATACCCAGAATGTTTCTCGCCGGCCTTATACCCCCACTGCTGCTTAAACCAGCACTGAGACTTGCGGGAGTCTAGGGAATGTAGTGTTTTGAAGCCATTTCTTCTCTGGGACTCTTGACCGTTATTATGATGTCATGCATGTTCCTCTTGTTTTGTTCCAGATGTATAACATTAACACAAAATGTTGGAGGTCACAATTGTGTTGTGCTCCAAAAACATTATTGCTTGTCTTTTCAGCGCCAGTCCCCAGAATGACTTGCTAAGGAAGGAGCTGGCATCATTTCTAGCATTTACACATTCGAGGTCTGGGGTGTGGGGGTGGGAGTGGGGATGGGGTAGGTCCACTTACTGGAGACCCCAATAATATTACAGACCCAAGAATATGTCTAGTTCTCAAGGTAGCAGCATATTTAAGTATTATGGTTAAATCAAAAGGGCTTCAGATTGCCTTCACAATGTTATGGAAGGGCTATTCAATACACTTATAAGATTAGTCAGTTGCAGAGACACTCACACAGGTATGGTGAAGCCACGTAGTAGCATTTCCATTGTCTGACCTCCAGGTGCCCCAAGTGAGAACAGTGTGCTTGGTATGCGAGCATAGCTTCAACCCAAATCCCCTAGACCCATCTTCTAACCAGATAGCTAACTCTCAGTCCCATTATTTCTTATATAGAGATGCACATATGCTGGCAGTAAAAACAGTGATCTCAAGAAGTCTGTGTAACAGTTATCTGTTGGTGCATACCAAATGACTCCAAAACTTCGTGGATTGAGTAACAATCATTTTCTATTACTTCTCACAGGTTCCTGCCTCAGGAATTTAGTTATGGCATAGCAGGTCTGGCCTGCCTCTGTCCCACGACTTCTGGGGCCTCAGATGGAAGGCTCAAAGGCTGGGGGCTGAAATCCTCTGATGGTTTGTCACACTCATTTCTGATAGTTGATGCTGGCTGTTGGAGGGGGCCCTAGCTGGGGCCGTGGGTCAGAATGCCCCACGGGACCTCCCCATGTGGCCTGGGCTTCCTTGTAACATGGTGATTGGCTTCTCAGTGTGACCCTCTTGAGACAAAGAGAGAACCAGCAGAGCTGTGCGTATGCCTTTTATGACCTCGCCTGGCAGGCATGCAGCATCTCTTCTACAGTGTCCTATCAGCCAAGGCAGTCAGAGGCCTGCTCTGGTTCACAGACTCCACTCTTGTCACAGAACTGTCGAGTCACACAGTAAACGTGTATTGGATCAGCCACCTCTGAAAAATACAAGCTACCAGAGGTATGTCCTTCATGCACAGTGGCTTTTCTGTGGAAGTGGTGGATTCTTTATCAACATTATTGAAGGCACCTCCTGAATAAACATTAATGGAGCCTCATGAGAGGTACAATGACTCCGGGTCTCCTGTGGGAGGCAACAGCCGTCAGAAAGCCCAACAATTCAGTGGAAACCCTTGAAGAACTTGCCAAATGGAAAGAGAGGAGAGCTGGTTGCTGGATTCTTCTCCCAGCTAGGCTTTTGGATAAATGTCTGGAGAGCAAAGGCTCAGCAAGTCAAGAGCCAGCAAAAGCACCACCATAAAAATAACAACACCTATACGTTCCTGCACTCGCTGTTTCTCTAAGCACTATCCCATCTGACTCACCAGACAGCAAGCTGAGTGAAGTGTGGACAGTCTTTCCCAGAGAGTCAGCAGTCAACCAGGAAGGCACTTCTCCCATGTGCGAGGAATTTGCACTTGAGTAGGAGGAGCTGGACAAAAGACAAAGCAGGATAAACAAAGTGACAAATGAAGAGGAATGTGGCAGTTAGTGATGGGCATTGTGGAAACACCAGCACAAGTGGTGGAGAGACACCCAGGGCCATATCAGGCACAGCAGTGCACTTGTAGTGTTCGAGGACAACCTCTCCCAGACTCCTGGGATTTGCGTCACACACAGCTACATCCTATGGCTGGAGGAATTCAAGTTACTGGGGACATCCTGTAGCTTTGGGGCCCCAGCAACCAGCAGAAATCCCCCAGGCTGACACTGCAGCAAGGCCAAGGTGGGAACTCCGGCTTACTGCGGGCAGTCCCTAGTTCTCTGCAGGCTGCACAGCACCCAGCAGTGGGGGCTGATCAGAGCCTAGTCAGTCAATAGAGGCATCTAGGCTAGGTGTGGTCTCCCCCTGGGGTCCTGGAAGGAGTGTCAGGAGCCCTTTGAGAATGGAGAAACCAGTGAGTAACTGACAGAAATACATGATCTTCCCTGGCTGTTTGGATCAGGAAATGAATGAAAATTATCTTTCTTTACATAGTAGATTTGATCACGAAAAGCTAGGTGTAAATACAATCTTTGTGGATTGAACTGTATTTTAAAAGCTCTCTGACATCAAGATTGGCAAAATATTGGTAATGGTTGAAGCTGAACAAAGGCTACGTGGGGGCTCAGTAGACTATTCTATTTCGGTGTATGCTTGAACGTTTCTCAAATAAAAAGTAAGTAAATGACCAAATAAATAGCTGTGCTTCTGCAATGGATCTCTCCCTCTCTCCTTCTCTTAAAATAAGAACAATTCACTAGTTTGATCTTTTTTGAAAAAGTAAATTTTGCAAAAAGAATGTGTACCTCTTCAAACACATTTGGCTTTTCTAGTGCTGAGCAATAGCATATTGAAATCATTTGCAGTATTAGCCCCACCTTTAATTCCTGGTATAGTTAAATCACACAGATAAGCATGTTTCTACCTATTGGGAACATGTTTATGAAGTATCAGAAGGACGCATCCTGGTCGGCATGGTTACTCAGGTGACTCGGGAGTGGGCGTTCTGGGAACAGAGTCTGGTCCCATCTCTCCTCAGGCAGGTCTGGGACTGGAGGCAGCTCTCCTCCCATCTCAGGGTCTCAGCATTTTCAAAAGGAAGAGTTTGCTGAGGATCATTTCAGGGACCGTTCCTCCCATCAACAGGAAAAGAATTCTGGGGGTGAAAGCACGATGGGACCGAAAATATCAAGACCGCTTGAGACAGAGGGCAGGGAAGACAGGTTAGAATTTCCGTGTCCTTGAACCAGAACCAACATAAAACCTCACGGCCATCGTGGATGTTCCTATCATCTTCGGCTTCTCTCTCTCACTCCTCTCTTCGCTCCTCCTCAAGCTAACGTCTTAGTCCGAAAAGGAAACCGATGAAAAGATGAGTAACAGCTTCTGGCTATTGAAAATATTTTCACAGTATCTTTGAATTTCTCAGATAACACGGCATATAAAGGCCATTCTCTTCATCTGGAAGAAGGAAAAGAGAACTTCGAGCAGACCGCCCAACTCGGTGCCCTGTGGAAAGTCTATGTTTGGACTGCGACCCCAGAGACACCTTCCCCTTTCCTTTCCCCTCAACTGGTAACGTGACCTCTCCGGGGTCACTCTCCTCTTCACCCCTTGAGCAGAAACCAACTATGGTATCTATAAAAGACAGCAAGGAAAGACTTGATGCTCATGCTTTAATATGGTTGCAATTCCTTTTAGGCAGAGGGACTGTGACTTCTGATTTTTCATAAATTTTATTTATTTTAACTTTTCTCTTGGTGTTTCTGGACTCCAACTTTTCTTCAATGAGCACACATTCCTCTGTGTTCCGGAAGTTCACTCCAACACATGATTTTTTAAAAAGTACATATCTTCACTCCCCAGTTTAAAATCCATCACGAGTCCTTTGTTGGTTGTCTGTGTTTAGTGCAGAAAATCAGTGATGAGCACTGGGTGTTACAGGCAACTAATGAATCTGAACACTACATCAAAAACTAATGATGCACTATATGTTAGTTAACTGAATATAAGAAGAAGAAGAAGAGGAAGAAGAGGAAGAAGGAGAAGAAGAAGGAGAAGAAGAAGAAAAGGAGAAGGAGAAGAAGAAGGAAGAAGAAGAAAGAAGGAAGAAGGAAGAAGAAGAAGAAGAAGAAGAAGAAGAAGAAGAAGAAGAAGAAGAAGAAGAAAAAGAAAGAAGAAAGAAGAAAGAAGAAAGAAGAAGAAAGAAGAAAGAAGAAGAAAGAAAGGAAGAAAAGAAAATCCAGAAGCACCTGCTTTGCCCCTTGGCCTCCAGGACCGGAGTCCCCTACTGACTGACCTAATCTCCTGGTTCCCTAACCCCCCCCCCACGCCCGCTTTCCGGTCCTCAGACTGCCCGCTGCTGCCCGCACCCATGCCCCGCACCCACACGCACATGGCCTGTGCTCCAGGCTCTGCCACCGCCTTGCCGCTGGCGGTCCACCCTCTGTCTGCACTTCCTTCTACCTCCCACAGGCGGCAGTGTGCAGCACGCTCCGCGCCCTCCCCCGGAGGCCTCTACAGCCCCTCCCCGCGGTCCAGTCTGCGGGCGCCCTCCGTTACCCTCTGGCACCCAGGCCATCAAGAAAGCAACCCCAAACCGCAGGCCTCAGTGCGTTTCAGGGCCAAGCAATGCCCCGACGCCGAGGCTCAGTGTCTTGCTCTAGTTCTGCCGTTTCCTCCTTCTTCATTTCAGACTTCTCGGTGTCCATCAAGGTCAGACCCACAGCAAGGGACACATGAAATCGCGGAATGTTTGCCTGAGTTTCAGGATGTCTCTGCAGCAAATATAAATCACCAGAGGTCGTTTCTCTCCCCTCCCCCCAACAAAGGCCACGTAGCGATAAAACCACGGAGAGTGTTGCATGCAAAGGACCAACCTAAACACAAATGACTTTCTTGGGACCGGCGTTACCTGAAGCAAGGTTCCCCGCTCCACCCGTGCCTGATTTGCCTTCCACCGCGAACCCCAGCTGGCTGCAGCCGGACAGCGGGTGACTTAAGGATGGATGACAGCCGTGTGCCTGCATCTGTTCCCCCACTAGCTCCTTGGGGACCCTCTGACTGGTATACTGTAGGTGCTCATTCAATGCTTGCGGAAAGAATGAATGTCACACTTAGGTAGCCTGTGTGCCAGGAAGGGTTAGGTCCATATGAATGAGGGGGTTAAACAGCCGTGCCCAGGGAGCCCGTGGGGGAAATGAACGTGTTAAAACACTGCGTGCCCTGGGAGCACCGGAGGGAGTTTTGGGGTGCGGTTCCCACCCTAGGGCACCTGACCGGGTGAGGCCTCGAAGCCCAGCACGGAGCCCTGCACCGGGCTGCGCGGTCTGGAGCCAGAGGCTTGGGACTCAGCCAGTGTCCTGGGCGCTAAAAACTTTGAAAATTGTTTGCCTTTCCTCCTTCCCACGTTGAGCTCCAGATTCTCCGTTATTTTTGAATTCTCCTTCTCTGTCCCCTCTCCAGAGCTTTGCCAGACCCAACACTGAAGAGTCTCAGAACGTCACCCTTTAGGAATGTACAATGATTCTTGTCCCAACGCAGTTTTGCTTAATAACACACTCGACAAATTCAGGGAGCTCCTTTGGGCAAAACACAGTTTTTCCTTTTCGTCCGTTTTCTGCTTTCTCCAAACAAATTCTAAGAAAGACTGCAACATCAGCAATTTGGCCATTTGGAACCGAAATAGAGAGTCTAGATTCTGGAATCTCACGTCTTTTTCTGATTGAAAAAATAAAAAATTCTTTGAAGTGTATAAATTTGTGCTTGGCAGTGCGTCCATCTGGTGTTGTTTGGTTTTTCACAGACCAAGCCAAAGCAGGGAACGCTATTTCTCAGCCCTCCAGCGCAAAGATTCTCTTCCCTGTAAACCTTCACAAACCAAGACAAGAGTCCTCCCCAAAAAGGCATGTAAGCCTCCTCCCATCATATCGGACTGCAGCGAGCAATCCCCAAGTGCCTCCTTCTCATCTTCCTAACTATCCTGACCCTACCTACAGTGACACACACCACAGAACCCAATACCCAACATCAGGCAAACAGTTAAATTCTCTCTGAAGTGGGGGGGGGGGTGTGGAAAATAGGAGCAGACTTGGTTAGGTGGCCACCACTTATGTATCCAATCCTGAGAGTAGCTCCCCCTGGCCTTTTCCTGCCTGGGTCATGCCCAGGGTTGGGGGCTCTGCTGCAGAAATGTGTGACTTACATATGTGTGTTGTTTAAAAACATTAGTTTGTGATTATTTGCTATGTAGCAAAAGATAGCCTTGCCTGGAATTGCCACCATACATGGATGGATCCCAAAGATCCCATCCAGTAAAAGGACTACAGGCCAAACTGCCCTTGCCAGCATAGGTTGGCCTGTACTCCATCCCATGTCCTATCCTGAATTCCATTTAAAACAGAGACCCCCACGAGCAGGCTGTGTGGAGCATGTCTGTCCTCCAGAGGCTTCAAATTTAAAAGTCATATGATGTTGATCGTGACATGTAATGATTTGGACGTCGTCCTTTGCTCTGTTACTAACTCATTTTAGATTGATTGTACTTTCATTACTCTAAGTCCTTCTCGAACGGATGTCAACCATGTCTAATGCCCCTCCCAGACAGAGGAGGGCTCTGAGGTCCTGGAGCTCTTGGGGATATGATGTGTCCAAACCAGCCCCGAGCACAGGGTGCTTGCGGGGGATGGGAAGCACACTTGATCACTGGGTACAGTGAGGGGAGCCAATGGTAGTCAACTCTTTTTGGATAAACTAAAATCAGAAAGTCACATGGTTCCACTGAGTCACTGCTCCAATGAGGAAGGCAGAAGATCAGCTTCCAGGTGGGAGGCAGTGAAAGAACAACTGAGGAATGTGGGAGGGGGCTCTAAGCAAGGGGTAAAAGACATCATTTTGAGACGTAAATAATTCACAAGCACTTTTCAAATAAACGTCTTTTCTAGCCTTCTCCACCTGTTAGTATGAAATAAATTGCATTTCTTTCTAATATCGTATTTTTATAGTAGAGTTTCCCTAGTACCCAATTGACAATAATAACGCTCCTGATCACATCATCCCAGTTATTTTAAGTGCATTTTCTAAGTAGCATTTGTATTGGTTATCTGCTGCCATTGGCTCCCCTCACCGCACCCAGTGATCAAGTGTGCTTCCCATCCCCCGCAAGCACCCTGTGCTCGGGGCTGGTTTGGACACATCATATCCCCAAGAGCTCCAGGACCTCAGAGCCCTCCTCTGTCTGGGAGGGGCATTAGACATGGTTGACATCCGTTCGAGAAGGACTTAGAGTAATGAAAGTACAATCAATCTAAAATGAGTTAGTAACAGAGCAAAGGACGACGTCCAAATTATTTCATGTCATGATCAACATTATATGACTTTTAAATTTGAAGCCTCTGGAGGACAGACATGCTCCACACAGCCTGCTCGTGGGGATGGCTGTTTTAAATGGAATTCAGGATAGGACATGGGATGGAGTATAGGCCAACCCATGCTGGCAAGGACAGTTTGGCCTGTGGTCCTTTCACCAAATGGGATCTTTGGGATCATCCACGAATGGTGGCAATTCCATGGAGGGCTCAGCACAAGAATCTGGAGAAAGCCCAGAGGAGCTTTGTTATCCTTGAAGTTCTACCTTCCACTGTACTATACTTTTTAGCTTTCCTCTGTCTGATTAAGACCAAGGGCTAATTTCTCAATATGTTTTTACTTGGCTGGAATTCAGTAAAAGTGGAGAATTTGGGTATTTCACCACTTGAAGCTGGAATTCTTTTATCAGCTTTTGAACCTATTTCTGAGATATGGTGCCTGATGGGCACTTCAAGTTGCTCTTATGATGTTGCAAGATCTGCTGACACAGCGTTAAGGGTTGATGAAACATTGAAGAACATTTCTATAATGAAAAAATGTTATGTCTAGGAAATCACCCTCATTTTGTTGTCAAAAATTTTTTTTCTGTATGAGTTGTTTTATATCAAAGTATTTGGATTAAATTCATTGTAAACATAAACTGTTTGGAAAGTTTTATTTAATGTACTAGCCATTTGTTCCTTCTCATTCTGAAAGACCAAAAAAACCACATCACCACCTAGAAGTGAAGAAAGATGGAAGGACCCATGTGTGGGATCACTTTCTCATGCTTGACCTTCACACAGATAATCTGAAACAAAAATTAAATCAGACAGTGAGAACTGCAGAGTGAATAATCTCTTCCAAGTTTTTTCACTTGGCATTCTTGGTCCTGGAAAGTTGGTCAGTTTCTAGACTAGGAGGGAGCCTAGCTGGGTGGACCTAGGGCTTACCTATGCTGGGTTCTGCAGGATACTGATGATGCCACAGCCTCAGCCCAAGCCCGAGTGTTGGGTCGGGTGACTCTTAACTCTTCTATTCTGAAAAACTTAGTCAGAAAACCCTATCTTCATATCACTCTGGGAGCAAGTGAGCCGGGGAAATTCTGCAGAGACTGGATGTGCTCATCGAGGGCAACAAGAATGTTTGGACCAAGGGAAAAATCGAAACTGAACTGCATGTGTCCAAAGTACTCTCCTTGGTGGTGTGTCTCCAGGGATCTGGCTTGGGCTTGGGATCTGGGAGCTGGCCTAGCATGGAGGAAAGATGGGGCTGCAGATATGGAGCCAAAACTCAACATTCAGAATCAAGCAGACAGAGGGGTGGCTTGGTGGCTCAATCAGTGAGGCATCCAACTCTTGATTTCGGCTCAGGTCATAATCTCAGGATTATGAGATCAGCCCCCACATTGGACTCTGCCCTCAGTGGGGAGTCTATTGGGATTCTCTCTCTTTCTCCCTCTCCCTCTGCTCATAAATAAATAAATAAGTAAATAAATCTTAAAAAAAAAAAGAATCAAGTAGGCAGAGCAGGAAGAATGAGAGACTGAGCAGAAAGTCTGTGACAGGGAGATTGCATCTGGGACTCCAGCATGAGTGGGGACAAAGGCACACAGAGAAGTCAGAGCCCCAGGAGATTCTGTGAAAAGGGCGGAGCCTCTTTAGGGCCCCACGATCTTGCCTCTGGGTGGAGAAGGGACTTGAGGGCAAGCTCAGCACCACAAAACCAGGGTTCCCAAGCCAAGAATGGAATTGGCAGAGTTGACAAGACAGAAGAGAGATCGGAAGGTGGTGTTCAAGCCACAGTCTAGAGTTAGCAAAACAGACCAAGTTCAAGTCAGGACCACAGTGAGTTAGACGGCCTGGTCCAGGAAACCGTTTTAGTCTCTGCTTGCAGTAGATCAGGTATGTTACCAATAGGACCAGGGCTGGAAGGGATACTTTGTGTTTAACCTGGACAGTCCCTGCCCAACCAGCAATAGAAAGGAATATCAAAGGCTCAGGACAATCCCTGTTGAGGAAAAAGAGACACAAACCACAAGGCCCTCAGACGCTAGGTCTGTTGCTCCCCATTTGTTCATGGGGGACGGCATCAGCCTGTGGGGAGTGAGACTTCTTTGGGAACTTCAAGGTAGAGGCTGGATTTCGTTCTCTGGCCTGCAGCTCTAGGGGCCAAGCTGAAGTCTTGCAGAGGGAGAAGGCAGGTTTTAAATTCAGATATGTAGTTGACATTGACTGGAAGTCTGTTTAGTGCCTGTCATCCAGGCTGTGCCCCGGGGATGCTATCCACGCTAGAGGGGAAATTGCTGAGCAATGAGGATGCAGATCTATGGGCGAAAGTATTCATTTTTCTTTGCCGAATTTTAGCCATTTTCAGATTTTCCTTCTCCAAGTTATGCTGTTGTTAAGATTTTAAAAAAAAATTTTTTTCTCCTTTGTCAGTAGGAAAATGTGTGTTTCATATTTCTTTTGAATGTCATTCTCTTCTTTCACCCAAGGGCAGGGGTGGATCTGGTTTTGTGGGGCTTGGAGACTGTACAGATTGGGAGTGGTCCTCTTTAAGAAAAAGAATATAAAATTTTAACACAAAATTAGGTACATAAAAATTAAATGATTAAGTTAGAATGAGAAAAAGAAAGAAGCTACAATATATTAACAATTTTTACAAGCTGTCAAATATAGAACATCAGATCTAGAAACTATCACACTATTTTTAGTAATTATCTGCCTGACTGTAATGATCTTTGACCTATATTTTTGGATGGATAGTCCAAACATCTCCTCATTTAGCAACAATTTTTATAATATTTTCTATAGAGAAAAACAAGAAGCTACTTCAGTCTTGTCCTGAGCATGATGGTTTTACAATGATAGTTCAGAAAAATTTCCATTAGCTTTTCAACTCTTTTTTTTTAAGATTTTTATTTATTTATTTGACAGACAGAGATAACAAGTAGGCAGAGATGCAGGCAGAGAGAGGAGAGAAAGTAGGCTCCCTGCTGAGCAGAGAACCTGATGCAGGGCTTGATCCCAGGACCCTGGGATCATGACCTGAGCTGAAGGCAGAGGCTTTAACTCACTGAGCCACCCAGGCACCCCTCAACTCTTTTTTGATGATGTGTAAAGTTTTAGAATCATTACCAAATGTGAGAAAATCTCTACCAATTTTCCTTCTATCAGGAGCTGCTATGGACACACTCAACTTTTTGGAATCCTACTATACTCCAAACATAGGAGTTCTGATAAATTCTATTTTTGCAAGATTCACTTCAAAGAAGAACAAAGCTACATCACCATTTCTAATTCCATACACTGCATTGTGGAATATATTCCCAGTAGGGGAAAACTTTAATTTTGAGTAAGCATTGGTGAGAAATAACTCCTTGGCTTACAATTTCCATGCCTGATGTTGCAGAACTTTCTATGGGGTAACTTCTGATTCTGTACATGTCAAACTTTGTTTCCCTTTCACATGCCACCTGTATCCCAGGTCACGTACTGGACAACATGTTCACATTGCAATAATTCCTGTGTCCCTATACCTCTGTGTCTAACCTAAGTAAGTCAGCAGACACATAGGCAGAGAATTCCTAGGAGCCATTCCTGTATCTGGACAGCTGGCCAGGACCTAACCATTCATGGGAAAGACTGTGAGGTTATTATATACATATATCTTTAATTCAAATTCCCTTTGGACAGATCCCCAAAATGCCCCCGGACTCTTCAGTGCTGCTTCACATTGGGGAAATGTGATGGGGGAGGTAGAAGTGCGGGAGGACAACAGTCTTGGCCATGAGCAGTCAAAATACCTTCACATGCTCGCATACTAAAACTAAAAACGTGATCCTGTAAACACGTTGCTAAGGTCCACCCAAGATTTTGAGAGAAGCTGAGCAAATGCAGAACCCAAGGTGGATTCACCAAGGTCTGGAAAATCAAACCTTCCCAAATGTACTAATTTCTCAGAAGTCCTGTTCTGAATTCCTGGATTTCATTTTCTTCTAGAGAAGAGTCAATTTTTAACTCCTTCTCTTTGGAGCACATCTTCTTATTTTCCTCCTTGTTTTCACAGTGGTCACTTTTGCTGGCTTCCAACATGGTGACATAAAGTACTTAGGATTTTTAATTAATGCTTATCATTGTTATTTGAAAAATGAAAAATTTTCCAAATGTTGTAATTGTTTAGGTTCACACAGGACAGAAACGCAGGGACCCAGCAGCTCACCTGTCAGCCTGTGACAGGCACCTTTATTTCTGTATGAGTGCCTCCTGTCATGGACTGTAAGTCTGTAAGGCCGTTCCTGGAGGACACAGAGAAGGATGTTTACTCCCAGGGTTAAAACTCAAGCCAGTCCATTGCAAATCAGCAGATTTTAATAAAAAGCTGTGTGAAGAATTTAAACTTCTAGTATTTCTAATATGTTGAACATGTTAAAAGATAAGAGTGTCAGCAAGTGTATGGTTTTCCAGTCGCTCCTGTTCTCACTCACAGCTGATGACTCAGGATGCCAGGTTGGGCAGCATGCTCCACTCTGCAGGGTACATGAGGAGCCTGGACTAGGGGCCAGCACAGCAACAATCTGGTCCCAGTCTGGTTGCTTACAGAATGGGACACTAAGTCACCTCCCCCTGGTGCAACCTGCAACCTGGGCAACCAGGAGTAGGGAAGAGAGAAGATCCAAAGCCCACCTGGCTCTGTGGCTCCAGGTTAGAATTCAAGCCTCATTTAAGAACCACATTCCAATATTTCAGTTTTGGCTTCATTTCCTCCTCCCCCTCACTTTCCTCCTCCCCTTCCCTGTTTCCATCTCCCTCCTTCCTTCTCCTTCTTTTCCTCTCCCTTCTTCTTCCCATCTCCTCCTCCTTCTCCTCTCCTCTTTCTCCTTCTTCTTCTTGTCCTTTCCTTTCTTCTTCTCCTTCTTGTCTCCTTCTCACCCTCCTTGCCCTCCTCCTCTTCCTCCTTTTCTTCTTCACCTTTCAGCCCCAGCACAGAAGTAACCTTCAGTAAATACTTTTGGCAGTAAGAACCTGACATTTTGTGGAAATGTTTGTTCACATGAGGGGGTCCTCTGAGGTAAAGTAGCTGGTCCTTCATTCTCCCTTCAGGGCAGGACAACAACACAGATCCTGGAAGAGAGGAGATTGTTCTCATTTAAGAACCTCCAGACAAGAAAATTCCAGAGCCCATTACTTGTTTGGTCACTGCACAGTCATCTGTAGGTGCCAAACGTGAGGTGCGGAGCATGGGGAAGGAGGAGGCAGCCTGTTCAGTGAGCACAGGAGAGAGTGAAGGGTGCACACGCCCTGGTTGCCTGTGGGCCAGGTCTGCCTCATGACACGTTGTGTTTGACTTGAACAGTGTTGTGCTACATTAGCTTTTAAAATCATGGAAGAGTTGCCAACATTTAAAAATCCCGAAAATTCATGCACACTCATGCTCACTCACTCCCACACACATTTATAACCCAATTTCCAATATTTCTTTAAAGACTGAGGTGATATTTCAGCTGTACTTCAATTAAAAAATAAATAAACTTAGGAGAGCTAGGGAAATTGAGCCTCTGCTCCTGCCTAGCTGTAGACATGTACTCCACGGTCCCCATCACTGCCTGTGGATGCCCCAGACAGACCACCCAGGTTACCAGTCAGCTACTGTGGTTATTTGACTTGATGACGTGGCTAGAGCCATGTTAATAAAAGTATAGTGCTAGACAAAGTACAGGCAACTTAGGTAATGTTCATTTTCTAGCAGCCACATTTTTAAAAAGAAGAAATGGGAAAATTAATTTTAATAATATATTTGGCTTAACCCAATATAACATGTCAAAAACAGGATGCAATTAATATAAAAATTATTGTGATATTTACATTCTTTATTCATATTGTGGCTTCAAAATCCACTTTGACTCTCGTGGCATATCTTTATTCAGATTCACTCCATTGCAGATGCTGCAGGTGGATGGGACAAAACAGCGCAGGATTCTAGCATGCTTCGTGGAGAAGATGGGCCAGCCATGGAAGGTTAGGTTGAAGAGAGAGATTGAGGCCAGATCCTGATCTCAGCGTGCCGGGTCAGGCAGAATGCTCAGCTTTGGGTGGCCTGAAAGGAGGAGATTCTGTATTTCCTTTTATCAACAGTTAGAAACCACTAGAATTCTGTTTGGGGGCTTCTGTGCAATGTTTTAAAATTCCTTTATTTTATTTGACATTCCTACTCCTACATTTCAAATCCATTTACTGTTGGACTGTTTTGAATCCACATGGAGAACAGCTGAGCAGATGTGTCTAGAGGTTTGCAAATGGTTTCCTTTAGAGTGCCCGAGTTCCAAGGAGGGACCTCAGAGGAACAGTGTGTGCGAGTGCTAGACCTGAGGCCCATCTGGGTGTCAACAGGAGGAGCTTGGTCAGTTTGACATGTGGCATGTGCAAGATTTTATTTATAGGAAGAGCTCTATTGCTTTTTATTTGTTTCTAACTGAAGAACACTCCTTTATGACATAACCTTCCAGAATGTATAAAGTAATCTCCTCTCTATTAGGTGTTTAAGTACTTGGTGTGTTTCCCATTCTCTTCATATGTCTTTTATGGATTCTTTGTTCACTTTAAGTCCCTTTATCCTGGGTGGTCCAGTATAAGTTAGGTACCAGGTATGGTCATCAGATGCTAAAAGAGGCCTTTAAAATAAAAAGATTTTATTTATTTATTTAGAGAGAAAGTGCACAAGGGTGGGGAGAGGGAGAGAGGGAGAGGAAGAGAGAGACTCTCAAGCAGACTCTCTGTTCAGAGTCCCACGTAGGGCTCAATCTCACGACCCCAAGATCATGACCTGGGTCTAAATCAAGAGCCTGACGCTCAACTGACTGAATCACCCAGGCACCCCTAAAAGAGGCCTTTAAAAAATACAGTTATAAGTCATGCTTTAAAAATTTCAAGGAGTTATTTAGTGGCTATGTATCTTCACAGATCTCATGTTAATGAGTGATTATGGATCTGACTGTATAATTATAAGCTTTTACATTAAACTCCATTTTCTGTTACATAAATCAGGACAGCAGTCTTTTGTAGAAACAGATTTCCCACAAAAAGGAAATGGACGATGAAGAAAGAATTGGCTCCTAAACCTTTGAATCAAACTGACCACACTTACCCACCCCTTCCCCAAACCCATTTGTAAATTGATCTCATAGCTTTCCATTTTGTGACTTACATGGAATAAAGAGCTATGTCTCCGCCTCCAGACTGTGACCGTCTCTTTCTTTACTGTGATCTGTGGTGAGAGTGGAATTCACAGAGAAACATTACCCCATTGGCAGCAGATGGGCTCCTCAGGACCGTTTATCTGCCTACATGGCTGAGTTGTTTGCTCTCCTCCTTCCTCTTCTGCTTCTGTGCTTTCTTTTTTATTTGAGTTCATAATTCAGCATTCTTTACCTGCCAATCAACTGAAACATATTATGGTGGTTCCAAACACGACTTCATAGCACCAGATGGTTTCTTTTATTGGATTCCTTCAGTGTGAATCTAACATGTCGTGGCAAAGCCTGTGATGGAAACCCACCCCAACACAGTAGTAGTTGCAAAGGAATTCCCTAGGGTGTGTTCAGTTACACAGTTTCTGTAAACTTTCTTGGTGTCCCTTACTGTCTTCTGAAAAGGTAAAAAAGGAAGGCAGATGTGTTGATGAAGTAAGAATGTTAATGCAATAAGAACTAGAGGTGAGGAAGGCATGCTTGTGGGCTCTAGGTGGGACAGAGGCTGTGCTCCAACACTCAAGTTTGGACATTTAGTCATTCATTCCATAAAATGTACCGAGGAAGGAGCTCATTGATCCAGGCATGGCTGCACAGGGCATCCTCCAGAAAGGGTAACCAGGACTGGGGGATCCATTCTGGGGAGAGTTTTGAGGGAACACAAGATAATGCTCCCATGGTGTCACCTTTATGAGAAAGTCCTTGCTGATTGCTGTGGTTCCACCATCACTCTTGCATGAGAAAGTGTAGAATAATGCCAGGGAAAGTGATGCTATCATAGGCATATATTTGAATCCATTCTATCTTATAGAAGAAAGTAGGTCATTTGCAAACTTTGATACTTGAATATCAACCTACCATATCCCTTAGAAATGCCCTGACAGCTCATGTCTTTCAGCACCAAGTTCAAAGGCAAAGCAGACTTCAAGCATCTTAGGGGGAAAAGATGGCACACTAAATGGGGATAATTAAGGAAATTTTAATATTGTGATTATTTACAAAAGTATGAAAAAGCTTAAAAAATGAACATGGAAAAATGAAGCACAACTACACAAACTACAGCAAGGAGACTTTCTCCCCGAGCCTAATGGGGAAAGGGCAGAATCCATGGATTCCTGAGGGTCATGTGAAGGGAGCTACAGTCTTTGGGGGAAGCCGCCAACACTCAGTGACACAACTCTTCCTATCTCTGAGTTGTTTCTTGTAAATGCCACTGTAAGCCAAGAGTAAGGGATGATGTTGAAGCTGTCCATAGAATCTGGCACAGAACAAGATGGACAGGAAGTCAGAAGGTCAAAGGGAAAATGCCTAGTATAGCCATTGATTTCAACAGGATGGGGCTATTCACCAGCCAAAGGACCAGGGAAAGAGGGCAATCTGGTTCAGTTTGAATTATCAGAATCTGAATAACAGCAGATTCTTTACCAATCATTGGCATAAAGCAATTGCTACTCTAATAAATGGCCTACTATGTGCTCTCTCCTTCATGCCAGACTGTGAGCTCCTTGAGGGAAGCACCTGCCTTTTCATCTGTAAGTAGTTTATTGCAGAGTGTTTGACATATAATAAATGCTCAACAAATGGTGGCAGACTGAATAAATGAATATCCCAGGCCCCTACTAAATTGAAGCCCTGTTCCATTTAACTTACTATCTTGGCTGGAATCAGTCTTCAAGAATGGTTTAGACCAATACAACTAAGAGTTCGTTTTTTGAAAAGAGAAAGAAAATTGAAACAAAACTGACTAACTTTAGCTAGACTTATCAGAAAAAAAGAGAGAGGACTCAATGAAATAAAATTATAGATGGAAAGAGGAGACATTAAACTGATTATCACAGAAATACAAAAGACCATAAGAGACCACTATTGACAATTACACAACAACAAATTGGAAAGCCTAAAGAAATGGATAAATTTATAGAAGCATAAAACCTACCAGAATGAATCATTAAAAATGAAAAAATCTATACAGAGCAATAATAAATAGGAGATTGAATTAGTAATCAAAAACTTCCAGCCAAAAGGCGTTCCAAGACCAGATGGCTTCATGGGTGAATTCCCCCAAACCTTTAAAGAAGAATCAATATCATTCTTCTCAAACTTTTCCAAAAAAACTGAAGAGAAGGGAACACTTTCAAACTCATTTTACAAAACTAGCATTACCCTGATATCAAGACCAAGTAAGGACTCTACAAGAAAAGAAAATTCCAGGCCAATATCCCTGATGAATATCGATAGATGCAAAAATCCTCAACAAAATACTAGCAAACTAAATGCAACTGTACATTAAAAAAATAACATACCATGATCAGGTGGGATTTATCCATGGGAAGCAAGGATTGTTCACATATGCAAAGCAATAAATGGAATAGACAACATTCACAGAAAGAAAGATAAAAATCATATGATTACCTCAACAGATGCAGAAAAAGCATTGGATAATTCAACATCTTTTCATGGTAAAAAACCTCAACAAAGTAGATATAGAAAGAATATACAGATGGCTAACAGACACATGAAAAAAATTTGTCATCAGCCATTAGGGAAATTCAAATCAAAACCACATTGCGATACCACCTTACACCAGTTAGAATGGCAAAAGTGAACAAGACAAGAAACAACCCGTGTTGGAGAGGTTGTGTGGAAAGGGGAACCCTCTTACACTGTTGGTGGGAATGCAAGTTGGTACAGTCACTTTGGAAAACAGCATGGAGGTTCCTCAAAAAATTAAAAATAGAGCTACCCTATAAACCAGTAATTGAACTACTAGGTATTTACCCCAAAGATATAGATGTAATGAAAAGAAGGGCCATCTGCACCCCAATGTTAATAGCAGCAATGTCCACAATAACCAAACTGTGGAAAGAGCCAAGATGCCCCTCAACAGATGAATGGATAAAGAAGATGTGGTCCCTATACACAATGGAGTATTACTCAGCCATCAAAAAGGATGAATACCCAACTTTTGTGTCAACATGAATAGGACTGGAGGAGATTATGCTAAGTGAAATAAGTCAAGCAGAGAATGTCAATTATCCTATGGTTTCACTTAATTGTGGAACATAAGGAATAGCATGGAGGACATTAGGAGAAGGAGGGAAAAATGAAGGGGGGAATTGGAGTGGGTAATGAACCATGAACTCTGGGAAACAAACTGAGGGTTTTAGAAGGGAGGGGGTGGGGGATGGTGAGCCTGGTGATGGGTATTAAGGAGGGCACATATTGCATGGAGAACTGGCTGTTATATGCAAACAGTGAGTCATGGAACACAACACCAAAAACTAATGATGTACTGCATGGTGACTAACATAACATAATAAAAAAAATAAAAGATAATAATAATAAATAATAATACAATCCTAAAAATAAAACATAATCAAGGTCATATATGATAAGCCCACAGCGAACATCACATCCTATGGTGAAAAACTGAAAGTTTTTCCTCTAAGATCAGGAACAAGATGAGGGAGCCCTCTTTCATCATCTCTATTCAACATAGTACTGGCAGTCTTAACTAGAGCAATTAGACATAGGAAGAAGGAAAAGTCATCCAAATTGGAAAGGAAGAAGTAAAGCTGCCTTTATTTACAAATGATATAATCTTACAGAAAGAAAAAATCCTAAAATCTTACAGAAAGAAAAATCCTAAAGTTTCCACCAAAAAAACTGTTGGAACTAACAAACAAATTCAGTAAAATTCCAGGATTCAAACCAACATATAAAAAGCATTTCTACACAGTAACAATGAACTGTCTGAAGAAGAAAGAAAACAATCACATGTACAATGATATAAGAAACAATAACATTCTTAGGAATATATTTAAACAACAAAGTGAAAGATCTGTATACTGAAAATTATAAGACATTGATGAAAGAAATGCAAAAAGATACAAATAAATGGAAATATATCCCATGTTCATGGATCAGAGAAGTTAATGTTAAAGTATCCATATTATCTAAATCAATTTATAGTTTCAATGTAATCCCTATTAAAATTCCAGTGACTGATATTGAAGAGGTTACTGCCTATGTTCTCTAGGATTCTGATGGATTCCTGTCTCACGTTGAAGTCTTTTGTCGTGGCCGGTGCGACAAATCGACCAGGTTTGAGAGGGTAAGAGAATACTGAAAAGAAATTAAGAGACAAAGAGATGGGGGCAGGAGGAGCACCAAGGAGGATGTCCAATAGTGCCAATTTTATTCAAGACAACAAGGCATTATATAGCTAACAGAAACAATCATAAGAAAGTATCTATTTTTAGCTGATTACTAAAGAGTTTGTAACATGCACAGAAAATCCTTCAAGCTTTCCCATTATCTATTTCCCAAGCACCAATAGCAGACCCTCTAGCGCCAGATGTACTGACTTCAAGGCCACTCAAGACATAGTTTATGTAAGCACAGCTCAGTCTTACAGTGGTGTAGTCTATAGCCCGTGCAAGGACAGCAAGGACCAGCCAAGAATTTCTGACCCTGACCAAATCGTCTCTATCTGACTAGCAAACGTGTGGGAAGTCACATAGGTGAGCGCACAACACATAGCACAGACCCTTTCTCAGTGCTACTCGACTTTATTGACCTAAGCCTTTTGTTCGGCTATTCAGCCTTTAAAGGAGGCACAAGTCAGGGCCTGGTTGTTTGGTTCTCATCTCAAGCCTTATCGTGGCCTCCCACAGTCTTTTATCCATTTTGAGTTTATCTTTGTGTATGGTGTAAGAGAATGGTTGAGTTTCATTCTTCTACATATAGCTGTCCAGTTTTCCCAGCACCATTTATTGAAGAGACTGTCTTTTATCCACTGTATATTTTTTCCTGTTTTGTCGAAGATTATTTGACCGTAGAGTTGAGGGTCCATATCTGGGCTCTCTACTCTGTTCCACTGGTCTGTGTGTCTGTTTTTATGCCAGTACCATGCTGTCTTGGTGATCACAGCTTTGTAGTAAAGCTTGAAATCAGGTAACGTGATGCCCCCAGTTTTATTTTTGTTTTTCAACATTTCCTTAGCAATTTGGGGTCTCTTCTGATTCCATACAAATTTTTGGATTATTTGCTCCAGATCTTTGAAAAATACTGGTGGAATTTTGATCGGAATGGCATTAAAAGTATAGATTGCTCTAGGCAGTATAGACATTTTAACAATGTTTATTCTTCCGATCCAAGAGCATGGAATGGTCTTCCATCTTTTTGTGTCTTCTTCAATTTCTTTCATGAGTGTTCTGTAGTTCCTCGAGTACAGTTCCTTTACCTCTTTGGTTAGGTTTATTCCCAGGTATCTTATGGTTCTTGGTGTTATAGTAAATGGAATCGATTCTCTAATTTCCCTTTCTATATTTTCATTGTTAGTGTATAAGAAAGCCACTGATTTCTGTACATTGACTTTGTATCCTGCCACATTGCTGAATTGTTGTATGAGTTCTAGTAGTTTGGGGTGGAGTCTTTTGGGTTTTGCATATAAAGTTTTATGTCATCTGTGAAGAGAGAGAGTTTGACTTCTTCATTGCCAATTTGGATACCTTTTATTTCTCTTTGTTGTCTGATTGCTGTTGCTAGGACTTCTAATACTATGTTGAACAAGAGTAGTGAGAGTGGGCATCCTTGTCGTATTCCTGATCTCAACGGGAAGGCTGCAAGCTTTTTCCCATTGAGGATGATATTTGCTGTGGGTCTTTCATAGATAGATTTTATGAAGTTCAGGAATGTTCCCTCTATCCCTATACTTTGAAGCATTTTAATCAGGAACGGCTGCTGGATATGTCTCCAAAGGCAAAGGAAACAAAAGCGAAAATGAATTTTTGGGACTTCATCAAGATCAAAAGCTTCTGCACAGCAAAGGAAACAGTCAACAAAACAAAGAGGCAACCCACGGAATGGGAGAAGATATTTGCAAATGACGTACAGACAAAAGGTTGATATCCAGGATCTATAAAGAACTCCTGAAACTCAACACACATGAAACAGACAATCATATAAAAAAATGGATAGAAGATATGAACAGACACTTCTCCAATGAAGACATACAAACGGCTATCAGACACATGAAAAAATGTTCATCATCACTAGCCATCAGGGAGATTCAAGTTAAAACCACATTGAGATACCACCTTACACCAGTTAGAATGGCCAAAATTAGCAAGACAGGAAACAACATGTGTTGGAGAGGATGTGGAGAAAGAGGAACCCTCTTACACTGTTGGTGGGAATGCAAGTTATGCAAGTTGGTGCAGCCACTTTGGAGAACAGTGTGGAGATTCCTCAGGAAATTAAAAATAGAGCTTCCCTATGACCCTGCCATTGCACTGCTGGGTATTTACCCCAAAGATACAGATGTAGTGAAAAGAAGGGCCATCTGTACCCCAATGTTTATAGCAGCAATGGCCATGGTCGCCAAACTGTGGAAAGAACCAAGATGCCCTTCAATGGACGAATGGATAAGGAAGATGTGGTCCATATACACTATGGAGTATTATGCCTCCATCAGAAAGGATGAATACCCAACTTTTGTAGCAATATGGATGGGACTGGAAGAGATTATGCTGAGTGAAATAAGTCAAGCAGGGAGAGTCAATTATCATATGGTTTCACTTATTTGTGGAGCATAACAAATAGCATGGAGGACAAGGGGAGATGGAGAGGAGAAGGGAGTTGAGGGAAATTGGAAGGGGAGGTGAACCATGAGAGACTACGGACTCTGAAAAACAATCTGAGGGTTTTGAAGGAGCGGTGGGGAGGGAGGTTGGGGTAACCAGGTGGTGGGCATTAGGGAGGGCACGGATTGCATGGAGCACTGGGTGTGGTGCAAAAACAATGAATACTGTTACGCTGAAAAGAAATAAAAAATTTGAAAAAAATTCCAGTGAAACTTTTCACAGAAATAGAAAAATCCCAAAATTCATATAGAACCACAGAAGACTCTGAATAGCCAAAACAAGCCTGAGAAAAAACAAACCTGGAGGCATTACATTTCCTGATTTCAAACTATTTTACAAATGGTATGGTATGATAATCAAAATATACTGGTGCTGGCATAAAAACAGATGCATAGACCCATGCAACCAGCAATAATCCTATGCATACAGTGTCAACTAATATTTGATAAGGAAGCCAAAATACTCAGTGGGGAAAGGGTGGTCTCTTAAATAAATAGTGTTAGGAAAATTGGATATTCACAGCAGAAGAACAAAAGTGGGAAGATAAATATAATGCAAGAATATGAATATAATAAGTATTGTTTGGCCGTGAGAATGAAAGAAATCCTGCCATTTGCAACAACATGGATAAACCTTGAAGGCATTGTGCAAAGTAAAGTAATTAAAGTAAAGTAAGTCAGACAGGGAAAGAAAAGTAGTGTTTGATTTCACTTACATGAGGAATAGTAAAGAGCCAAACTCATAGGAGCAATAGAATGGTGGCTGCCAGGTACTGAGGGCTGGGGAAGTGAGGTGCTGGTCAAAGGGTATGAACCTCCAGTTATAAGATGATTAAGTTCTGGGGATCATGGTGATTATAGTTAACGACATTGTACTGTATACTTGCAAGTTGGTAAGACTAAATCTTGAATGTTCTCATCACCATCATAATAAAAAGGTAATTATGTGAATTGATGACATATTAACTCAACTTATTATAATTATTTTGTAATATATATGTATATCAAATCATCATTTCAACTTATATAATCTTATATATCAATTATATCTCAATAAATCTGTAAAAAAAGAATGGTGTAGAGCTCACCTATGGGTTTAGTTATCAAGGTTAGAGGTATTTAAGGAATTTGGGTTTAAATGCTTGTTGCTATAACTGAAATAGGGGTCAATATTCAAGATCCTGAGACTATGGGACCCAGAGGTATACTGAGAAGATCAAGGAAACCAAATGCTAGCAGGTAGGGATCTCAGTGGGGCATGGAAGGTTTACTTACCACAGCCAACAGTAGCATGGACTGGTCTCTCTACAGGCTGAACTACATCTATGTATGGATCTTGGCAGAGCAGATTGAAGGCCTGTTGATATAATCCTGACAGCAATGTAGACTAATAAATGGAATAGGCCAAGTAGCAAAGGTAAAAAATTCTATGCCTAAACTTGAAAAGCATATTCTGCGTATATAAACATATAAAATGTGCATGTTTATAGGACTGGGAAATTATAATAATCCATTCATTTTCTCCTGAGGACTTAGGAAAATAAATTGGATCATTTTTCAAGGTCATTGTTTTTGGGAAAGTAACATACATGAGCACAGATAAATATATGAGTATTTGCAACAATTTGAGGTTCGCCACAATGCTTTGACTTTCTAAAACTTATAGTGGTTCTGCCGTGAAGGCACCATATTCACCACAGACCAATGTTTTCATAGAAATGCATTTGGGGGTGTGCATTCTTCAATAAAAGAACCACCACAAATATGGCATGGCTTAAGTGTGTCAGTTCTTCCAGAAGCTGGGGACTTGGACACATGATGCCCTCTTTCAGAGCAATAAGACCCTTACACACATGATATATATATATTTTTAAGATTTTATTTATTTATCAGAGACAGAGAGAGAGAGCGCACAAGCAGGCAGAGTGGCAGGCAGAGGCGGAGAGAAGCAGGCTCCCTGCCGAGCAAGGAGGCTGATACGGAACTCCATCGCAGTACCCTGGAATCATGACCTGAGCCGAAGGTGGCGGCTTAACCGACTGAGCCACTCAGGCGTCCCATACACACATGATATTCTTAATAAAATTCTAAGACTATCATCCTTGGAGATCAGATTTAAGAGAGTTACAGTCTTTTGCTGTATTTCCTTAGGAAAAAAATAAAAGTCATCAGTAAAATTAACCACAGAACGCTTCAACCAAAGAAACTTTCAGGAAAATGAGAATTGTCTTTTATTATAGAGAAACCATTAAGGTGTAAGATGGATTCATAATATGGATTTCACTAATTCTGAACTCCTTTGTAGGGCTGTTGAAATTGACCATGCTATATAAAATTTGTAAGTCAGAATATAATAATGAGGGATCCAGGGCAAATACTGGCATATTTTATATTTACATACGACATCCACAGCAGCAACAATGTTATCGTAAGATGTAGTGGGTTGAATTGTGTCCCCCCAAAAGATATACTGAAGTCCTAATCTCTGATACCTGTGAGTGTCCACCTTATTTGGAAAGAGTGTCTGCAAATATAGCCAGGTGAAGATGAGGTCATAGTGGATTAGGGTGGATCCTAAATCCAATGACTGGTGTCCTAATAAGAAAAGGGGAGAGAGATTTAGACATGGAAAAGGAAGACATTTTGCTGGAAGGCCACATGAACCCAGATGCAGAGGCTGGAACAAAGCAGCTTCAAACCAAGGAGCATGGAGGATTGTTGGCAACAGGAGAAGCAAGAAGAGGAAGGGACAGGTCTTCCTATAGAGGATTCAGAGACAGCCTGACCCTGCTGATGCCTTTATTTCACACTTTTGGTCTCCAGAACCATCAGAGAATAAATTTTTGTTCCATCATGTCACCTAGTTTGTGATAATTTTATTATGGCAGCTCTAGGAAATTAGTACAAATGTAAATAAAAGTAATCGAAAAAGCTGGTATTTCCTGCTCTGTGCACAGTTAAAAACCCAGAAGTCACCCTGGAACTTCCCCATATCTATCCATGGCTGGGTCATCCAATTTCACCCCCACATCTGTTGGCTGCTCCATTTCTCCTTCTGCCCGTCACTCCCTCTCCAAACAAGGCTCAGACACCAACTCCGCAGCAGTGGGCTCTTTCCAAGCCTTCCTGCCCCAGAGCTTCCCCAGGCTCCACACCTTTCTCCTGCAGCAAGGCTGACCTTAAAATATAAATCCAATTATGTCCCCCACCTCCCGCCCTCCCAACCTCCCAACTCATTTTTACATGGTTTTAACCATTTTGCACTTTTCACTTCTGATAGAATTAAAACAAAAACTTGTACTGTGAGCGCTGGTGCCTTATGTGGTCTGGTTTCTTCCGACCTTTCCCCTCAACTCTCTTTGTCCCTTGCTCCCTGCTCCCAAGATGACCTAGCCTTCTTTCTGCTCCAGGATTTCTCAGAGCTGTATCCTCTCCCAGGACATTTGCACATGTCTTCCCTTTAGAGCATTTATACC
The DNA here is from genome assembly GCF_010015895.1 of Lontra canadensis. Lineage (NCBI taxonomy): Eukaryota > Metazoa > Chordata > Mammalia > Carnivora > Mustelidae > Lontra > Lontra canadensis. Next base: position 7,957,530 of record NW_022631086.1, on the reverse strand, counting down.
TCCTCTTGGAGAGTCGGTCAATCTGTACCTGACATGTTCATAGCTCCCAAACTCTGTAACATAATTACACATTCATTTGTGTGGTCTTTGATGAACTTCTATCTCCTGCTCTCAGCTGTTGCTAGTAGCTCCATGGTCAGTTCTGTTCCCAGGGCCTGACTCACAGCCTGCCCTGGGAGGAAATCAGCAAGCTGCTACTGAGTGCCGGAATCTTCTACATCCATTCAAACACTCCTTTCATCTAACTACCACGTTTTTAGGAGGGAAAAACCCACAAAAGTCATACATGTATGTAGTCTTGACCCTCTTTATCATCCTTTCTCTCTCTTCTTCCAGCAAATGTGAAAGAATTTGTATATGATTGACCAAAACAAAACAAAAAACAAAAAATAATCTAGCTACATATTGCAGCCCCAGGCTCGTGGATTACTGAGTGATGAGTGCATTGATTGCAAGAAACATTTTCTCATTAGAAAAGGAAAGAGATCATGAAAAAGATCTCATCTTGCCTCTAAAGCTCTTTGTAAACATTAAGCATCACAAAGCGGCAGCTCTCCCCAAATGTCTGGTCCCTCTCCACTGGGGAAATTTTTTCAACTACTTGACTGATAAGAAGATTGGCTCTGATTAAAAGTGAATAGTTCAGAAGACCCGTGGACAAAAGTCAAATAGAAAACTGTGCTTTAGGTCAGGAACGAGAGCAGAGTGGAGAGTTTCTGGAAGACACTGACCTCCATTAAAGGAGTCCCCCTCGCTGGGTGGTGCCTGGTAGTGCTGTCTGTCCCTCTCTGGTCAGAACGCGTGCTTCCTCTCCAACCTGGGCTGGAGGTGCCCCCTCCACCCCTAAAACTGTCTCCTTCTGGGCTGTTTCTGGAGTGCTCACCTGTCTAGAAGAGTGGTCCTCAAAACATCCACCACCCACCTACCTCCCAACAGCTCAGGACAATTTGTAAGTATGTGCAGGTGACTAAACCTACTCCAAACGTCATGCCTGTTTGTACACGCGTCGAGTGAGGTACAACAGCACGGTTGCTGTACCTCGCTGAGTGAGGAAAGCAGTGCCGGCCTCTTCTCCACATTGCGGTCAGCTCGGGTGGAAAGATCGTGCTGGGGGCCCAGGGCTGCTCCTTCCATCCCTTCCCTGGGTCTCCAAGATGGCTACTTCAGTCCTCAAACATGTTCTCAGAGATGGCAACCGTCACCCAATCCAAGGCCCCTAGGCAGACCACGACACCCCCAGACCATGATGAGAGGAAGGCAAAAGCCCGGGACTCAGGAGGGAGCACAACCTTGCCATCCGCCCAGCTCCTCCCCGCCTTCCTGCCCAGCAAGACCTCCACTTCGGTTCGGAGGAGAGAGGGCTTCCGGGAAGGGGCTGCGGAGGGGCCCATGGGGCATGATGGGCCCGTGTCCACCTGCTATAAGACAGAGTGTCTAACTGCTCACATATCTACAGACTACCCCCTGCACCATCCCAAAGGACCCATTGCTTTAATGGTAATCTGCCCAAGAAAAGCTCTGTATTTTATTGTTGGTCTACTTGTATTATATTGGTTGGCTTATACCTTATATTTATTTGACTGATGCAAACTGAGATTCATCTGCTCTTTGAGGTTATAGAGAACACACAGGCCTAAATTAAGGTTTACTGAAAGGACCCAAAGGGGACAAAGAGCCACATGGGGTGCTGGCTCCTTCTGAGCTATATCATCACTCCAAGTCTCAGGTCTTCCAAGACAGGGATAGCAGGAGGAAGAGGCTTCGTGGAGGGTCGGGATGGTAGCTCGGACACACTGAGAAGAAGGTCAAGCATCTTGAGTGTGCATCTGCCTCAGTCACACAAGGAATGAAGTCTGAATGCACTGCACTGCTCAGGTTTATCCAAAGGCACCTCACGTCCTGCTTGGATCCTCATTGTCTTGGGCTTGTGCCCCTGTACATCCACATGACCCTGTGTGACAAGGACCATAGGAGCAAAAATCCCTACTTGGAGTGGCTTTCCCCGGAAGGGAAACATGGCCTGGCGGGCACCAACATCTAATGGAAGCTTCAATTCTAGCATTTTACAAATTTTCAAATACCTTAATCCTCACATAAAACATAAAACCAAATATAATTCTGGCAGTTTTGAATTGGAGAGAGCAGAAGCCTCACGATACAATCATGGGGCATCTGGGATTTGAACCAAGCTTGGGGATTGCTCCGAAGCCCACATTTCCATGCACAAGGCAGAGCTCGCTTCAGGGGACCTTGCAGGCTGCCTGATGACATCCTTGTCATTCATATACAGTCTTGTAAATCCCTATGGAATTGGCTGGCTTAGTTTTGTGTATCAGGGACAACTTCTCATGGTTGCAAGCTTGAGTGGGCAAAAACTAACTTTATTTTTCATAATTAGAATGATTAGCTATATTTCTGGTTTTGAGCTCCATCCAGTTAAAAACTAAATACATCCAGACATGATTCTTGTCTAGTCGTGTCTGGGAAACTCAGATAAATGTATTCCCTGGTTATGACCTTGCTTCATTCTCAAATCCCCATGCCCGTCCCAGCTCAAGGAATTATTATCAAATCTGGATACCAGAAGGGAAGGCAGCAGACACAATCATGCCAGATCATATCTCCTTTCAAATCTTTTCTGTTTTATACCCGGTTCAGTGGCTTTTGAAGTTAATAGTGAATGACTCTTTTTGTTTTCTGGCCCCAAAGTATGGAGTGTCCTAAGTTGAGCTGTGTGGGCCATGGCCTGGAGGGGAATGGGCTGTGGAATGAAATTCCATGGTGGGGGCGGGGGTGGGGGGAGGTGGGTGGGTTGGCTGAGCCCTGGCTGATTTCCACACTTTTTTCCAGTTTCTGTTTAAATAATCACTTATCAGAGGTTTGTCCTGACTCCCCCATATAAAACAAATCCTGGTCTCCTCGACCAGTAGGCTTTCTTACCTTCACTGCTGAATCTCTAGCACCAAGAGCAATATCGAGCAGAATATCAACATTCATGACATATTTATTGAATGAATTAATGAATTGAACCCCACAAACTCTCCCTCTTGAATTGGTTTTACAATAAAGATCCAGTCTTTGTCTTGTGAAATTACTCTGTTAGTGATGTGTTCTTTATAGATCTCATTGTCCCCAAACCCACCAGCATGGGTACAGTCCATCCCAAGGCCCCGGCCATGGAAGGCCCTCTCTCATTGTGGCCCATCAGACTTTTACTTCTCCACCAGTTTGCAATAAAAGAAACCAAGAAATAAAAACAATCAGCCTGCATGTTTCTAGTGTTTTGCAGTATCCGGAGGACTTAGCCATGGGTAAGTGGCAGACATACACAGTGAGGATAGAGCAGAGCTGATTCCTAGATGGTGTACATGTTGGGAGGGGAAGTTGTTAGAAAGCCAGTTGGAAGTCTCTGCTAGGAGTGGAAGGTCTTCTTTTCTTGTTGTTAGCCAAATATTCTTTCCCATGCTGGAAACTTCTTCAAGCCAGTGTTGGTGTCAGCAGGTTACCCAAGGATTATCTGTCTATCCATTTCCATGGTAAATACTGTAACTATGGAAAAACAAAACATTCCAATTTGAGCAACATGATTAATTTCTCTATGTTGATAATATTTTGCATAGTTTTAAAAGATAGTAGAACAATGAACTGAACATGCAAACAGGCAAACATGTAGCCAGAGTTGCAAAAGATCCAGTACTTCAGATATGTGAACACCAAGGAGTAGCTGTCTTCAGATGGGAGAATCTGAAAACAACAAGAAGAGCCCTGTACCGAGGAATCCCTCTCTGTGGATTTCAGTGGGGGCTCTACGGGTTTCCTGTTACTTCTTTGATCCTTTCAGTTTTTAGCTTTGCACAGATTCCCAGGCTGGATCCTAATATTTTCTTAGCTACTTGCTTTTGACAGTCTGTCCATCAGCAACTCTGGCTTGTCCCCTTGACTCTGCCATTACAGACCTTCTCCCCTTGACTTTGCACTGTTGTTTCTCTGGGTTTTATGGTGCTGCATAATCTAGTTGTGTGCACTGACGAGTACAGTCTGATAAGGGCTCATCCAAGCTCCACTTGCCCTCAGTTTTTTAGAAGTATTCTGAGCAAGTATGAACACTGCTGTCCTCCAGTACTTCTTCTGTTGGGCTGTGTGGGAATGGCCATGTAATATGAGTAGCAAACTGAATGCTCTGCATCCATTGAGAATTTCATTTCCAAACAAGGAAAATTGGTACCAAAGACAATATGATGTATTTGGAAATAGGCATGATTATTTCCCTTGCTGTCTATGTGTTTGATATTAATGTTAACTAAAACCTGGCAGTAAAATACTGGTAGTATCTTTACGCTGTCAGCTGGCAGAAAAAGGGAATCTCTGATGGAGGAGGTAATTTCAGCCCAAGGCCACCATGAGCTCCCTTAATAATGAGGAGCCTGTTCAGCAGGGAAGAGGAGGGAAGACAGAGATGGGTGGAGCCCACAGGCACAAGGACCAGAGAGCCCTTGGCTCTGGGTCCCTGCAGCTCCTCATAGACCAAAGGAGCCAGGAAGGCCCTGAATGCACTCACCACTATGGCTGTGAGACCAGGCACCTGTTCAGGGAGTGAATTGGAAGGGGCTTAGAAACAGCATGGTGTTTAATGTAACTATTCTGACTCTTTGTCCTCTAGAATGTGGAACCCTAGATCAAACTTGATTCCCTGCTCTCCATTATGATTCTGGAGGAAAGAAGGAGCATTTATTGTCCTTAGGTCCCCTTCAGGGGAGGGAAGAGACACGAATGCCACCTTCCTGTCATCAGAAGAAATTGCTATTCCATCTAAAGACAAGACAACCCCCATATCAGTGTCTGTGCCAACAAAACCTTGGTGTGGGCAGGGGAGTGAGCAATAAGAGCACAGGTGTCTTAGAAATATGGGTTCATTAATTTATTAGTGCCTGCACTCTCAGACTCAGACCTCACAACAAGTATGGCTTGTCTGAAATCTTAAGAGGAGAAAGAAAAGTGTTAGCTAATTAACTAGCTCTGGGCCTTCTTGGGCACGTGCTTGCTCATGCTAGCTTATAGATTGTAGCCAGATGTTATGCCACAGGCTTGGCTTAATTAACATTGGAATTGCAGTTAAATATAAATAGTAATTTAATTGTGAGCTAAACTAAATGAGTACATGAAATTGAGGTTACCAATAAAAGCTGAGAATTACTGATTTTAAAAAAAAGACTAAGTTTAAGAGCCTCTGTGGGCACTGGAATGAAATCAAATCAAATCAAATCAGAGTTACACACTAGCTCAGACCTGCTCCTCTCAGTCATCTTGATCTTGTAATCATCAATCATAAATCATGCTGACTACTCAAGTCAGGGTTTCAGATTCCAGGCCCCCCTATATAAAAAGCATGTCTCCCCTGAATTATGAGGCTGAGACAGCGAGAATGCCTCTCTTTAATGAGAGAAATCACAGAACACAACCTCTCAAACTGTTCAGAGTAGCTGGAGGAAGAGAAAAGGTTAAGTTGTATACCCCATCCCGCCCAGTCATATATTCAAATCCTAAACCCTGGCATATCAGTGTGACTTCATTTGAAAATAGAGTCAGTGCAGATGTAATTAAGTTAAGAAGAGTCCGTACTGGAGTAGAGTGAGCTCCTAATCTAATATGAATCTTGTCTTTATGAAAAGAATGCCATGTACAGAAAACAAGGTGCATCTAGAGGGAAGAAAACACGAAGTCACAGGGAGAACACCAGCCACAGAGCAAGGAACCTCGAAGACTGTGACCAAACCACTAGAATCTAGAAGAGAACTTAGAACAGAAGTTTCCTCACAATTCTCAGAAGGAACCAACCCTGTCCTCATCTTGATCTCAGACTTCGACCCCCAGAGCGCTGAGACATTACATTCTGTTGTGTAAGCCACCCAGCCTGTGCCATTTTGTTACAGCCGCTCTAAGAAACTGATACAGGACCAATTAGAAAGGGTAGGAAAAGTGTCTGTTCATATCTTCTGCTTATTTTTTGATATGATTGTCTGCTTTGTGTGTGTTGAGTTTGAGGAGTTCTTTATAGATCCTGGATATCAATCTTTTGTCTGTACTGTCATTTGCAAATATCTTCTCCCAGTCTGTGGGTTGCCTCTTTGTTTTCTTGACTGTTTCCTTTGCTGTGCAGAAGCTTTTGATTTTGATGAAGTCCCAAAAGTTCATTTTCGCTTTTGTTTCCTTTACCTTTGGAGACATATCTTGAAAGAAGTTGCTGTGGCTGATATCGAAGAGGTTACTGCCTATGTTCTCCTCTAGGATTCTGATGGATTCCTGTCTCACACTGAGGTCTCTTATCCATTTCGAGTTTATCTTTGTGTACGGTGTAAGAGAATGGTCGAGTTTCATTCTTCTACATATAGCTGTCCAGTTTTCCCAGCACCATTTATTGAAGAGACTGTCTTCTCCAATGAAGACATACAAATGGCTACCAGACACATGAAAAAATGTTCATCATCACTAGCCATCAGGGAGATTCAAATTAAAACCACATTGAGATACCACCTTACACCAGTTAGAATGGCCAAAATTAGCAAGACAGGAAACAACATGTGTTGGAGAGGATGTGGAGAAAGAGGAACCCTCTTACACTGTTGGTGGGAATGCAAGTTGGTGCAGCCACTTTGGAGAACAGTGTGGAGATTCCTCAGGAAATTAAAAATAGAGCTTCCCTATGACCCTGCCATTGCACTACTGGGTATTTACCCCAAAGATACAGATGTAGTGAAAAGAAGGGCCATCTGTACCCCAATGTTTATAGCAGCAATGGCCATGGTCGCCAAACTGTGGAAAGAACCAAAATGCCCTTCAATGGATGAATGGATAAGGTAGATGTGTTCCATACACACTATGGAGTATTATGCCTCCATCAGAAAGGATGAATACCCAACTTTTGTAGCAACATGGACGGGGCTGGAAGAGATTATGCTGAGTGAAATAAGTCAAACAGAGAGTCAAGTATCATATGGTTTCACTTATTTGTAGAGCATAACAAATAACATGGAGGACAAGGGAGATGGAGAAGAGAAGGCAGTTGAGGGAAAGTGGAAGGGGAGGTGAACCATGAGAGACTATGGACTCTGAAAAACAACCTGAGGGTTTTGAAGGGGTGGGGAGTGGGAGGTTGGGGGAACCAGGTGGTGGGCATTAGGGAGGGCACGGATTGCATGGAGCACTGGGTGTGGTGCAAAAACAATGAATACTGCTACGCTGAAAAGAAATAAAAAATTAAAAAAAAAAAAGAAAAAAAGAAAGGGTAGGAGAGCAGCCATATTGTTCGTGGGCTGGGTTACATTAACGTGACAAGATTCCTTTCCCGTTTGCCATCTCCCTCAGTTGGAGGTTAGAATTTGGGGTTAGTTCTGTAAAAGGGGGACAAGGAATTTGGCAGTGTAGCATACTTGAGTTTCCTTCTACAGTGACTCCATGTACCCATTACTCGCCCCACCACTGGTGACATCAATGGCATTCTTTGCACAGAAACCACAGAGGAAGGGAGAATTAGCCGAGAGTAGAATCAAACTCTTGGATCTCAGTTTCTGTACAAGAGCTGGAAGTTTGGACTAGAATTTGCTTTAAGGATTCATCAACTTTGTCTTGACTATAAAGAGGGAAAAGATCTATGGAACTTAGGACATATAGTTTATATATACTTGGAGTGGGGAAGAGCATGTGATGATGTAAGGACAGATTTCCACACAAGAGAAGAATCTCTGCCAGTCATTGGTTGGGGCTCAGAGGCTAGTGAGTTCCTTAAGAAGACATTCCTTCCTGTTTTGGGCCCAGCCTCTGAAGATGGGAAAATGAAAGAAATCTCAGAAAAGTTGGGGCCCTCTATCACACTTGTTTCTGAATGTGGAGGGGCAACAGGCCTTATGGGAAGGCCCTTGAACAATGGGGAGCAGCTTCAGTAGTGGAGAAATGGCCGTGTGTGATGTGCACAGGGTCTTATACACAACTAACGAATCACTGAACAGTATGTCAGAAACTAATTGAATTTAAAGAAAAAAGAAAAAAGAGAGCAAGAAAAAAAAGAAATAGCTGTATGGATCACTGAGGCAGAAGGAGCCTGAGGCAGGCCCCACATATGTGTCCCATTCACCCTACTATGGAAAGGACACAAAAGTGTTCTGTTCCCCTGAGGGTGGTGCAGAGATGCCAGGGGGGATGGGCAGCAGCACACCTACATGGGTATATCTAGGGTCACAGGTGTCACCTGGGGAGTGGGAGTGCGGGAGGGAAGTGATATGCAGATGCTTTAATCAGGATGCTGGAAGGAAAGTCTATCAGTTTGAAGTCAGAGTGGGGGGTAGGCTGCGGTCACCGTGTAGTGCCTGAATTCATTCTACAGCAAGTACATGCAGTCAGTCTCTGATGTGTGAAGGAGGCCTATGAAAGGGCAGAGAAAAGAAGTAAGAAGTGGTGTAGAGACCCAGAGAAGGAAAGTGTAAAGTGTTCTCTGGGACTGGTACCATCTTGTCTTACTCCCCTTCCATGTCTTTACCCTCCTCAAGCATGTGCACGTGCACACGTGGCTGTGTAGAGTAGTGAGGTGGGCAGGGCTGGGGGACCATCTTATCTGATGGTTGTGTTACGATGCTTATTAGGAACCAGGCCATAGGCTCCACCAGAAGCTGTGCTGTGGACCGCAGTGGACATGCGCACGAACACTTCTCCATCTCTCTTGTTCATACCACACTTCAGCAGACGTGAGGAAGAGCTCCACGAATCATCCCCTATGGCTGACTGGAGCCTGTGGTTTGCTGACTAGGGTCTTGAGAAGAAAAAAAAAATCTCTCTCTGCTTTCCCAAATGGTGAAGTTTTATTGTTTATGAGCCCTTTTATGCTGTAAACCTAGGAAAGGTGAGGGATCCGTGAAACTGTATTTTAAAAAAATCCTTTAAATCTGCACCTTGTATATCTATCCTTTGTCTGAGCTTCTCTTTCTCCTCTTACCAAAACAAACCATTGTGAGATATGTGTACTTTTAACCTGAGATGCAGGTCTTATATAGTACAACAAACTTTGAAGATCCGATTCACATAAATTGGATTGCAAACCAAATAAAATTTGCCACAAATGATTATTGATGGTCTTACTAGTTTGCTTCTATAGGTATACTGTCTGTTCAAACTTCTGCAGAGTTAGAGAAGTCTTTTTGGCTAATAAGATTTTTTTCAGGCTTTATCTACCAGTTGCAAATCCTATGTTTTAGACAAAGCATACCAATAAATATGAATACACAAATATGGCTTGCTATATATATGTACCACTTAAGGTTAATAGTGCATTTTGAGTGGTTTAGCAAGAAAAGGTTGATAATGTTCCCATATTATTCTAAGTAACATAATCCAGGGAAATACCATTTTGAAACTGAATTATTACCAGAGTTGCAATTGTCTTTTATCTCAAAGATGTTTTTGGCCAGGTGCTATTAAATGTATGGTCTGCTGAGTCCTCAAGTTGAGAAACCTGGCTGGTAGTCATTTCTCCCACTCGAATGGATCCCCAAATCTGGCTCACTTCCCAGTGGAGAAGTAGTTTTGTTGGAACCCAGTGCTTCCAGAAGTATTCTCAGGAATGGTCAGCTCTTGACTAAAAGCTTTGAAAGAGTTATGCCAGTCCAACCCCACTATGCCTTATTATCTCCTCAGAACTTTCGCATTTCCAAATTAAAAATCAAGCAGTTCTTGAGGAGAAATCTGCCTTTGCTGTTTAGAGAAAGAACACTCAAACAGAAGTACTAGGTGCTTATTAATTCAATTCAGGTAAGTTAATATGTGCCAAGCATTCACTGAGTACGGTGGAGACCACAATGCTGACACGATACGGGTCCTTCCATGTAGAATCTTATATTTTGGGGAAAAAGGAAAAGAGGGGTGGATATGTGAGGCTTCTACAGAAAGAACTCAAAATTCAGATTACAACTGTCAAAAAAGGAACATAAGTGGAGTGCTTTGAGGGTCAGTTGGTGTTGCATTCGTAACTTTCAAGGCTGGGTGACGGGCATGTGGAAAAGACATTAATCATGTCATTCTTTTTATTTTGAATCTACTTAATAATTTCCATAATGAAAAGTTTTACAAAATACTCTGGGGTACTTGGAAGAAAGAGTTTGCATCTGTGTGAAAGATTGGGAAAATGGGTTCGAAGAAGAAGTGATAATTATGGGAAAGATTTGAAAGACAGGGAGGATCTCAACAGGTGGAAGTGGATACAAATTTGTTCCTACCATTTCCCCAGGAACGTCACTCCTGTCAACTAATCTCACAAACCAGGTGGTGTCGTTTTTACGGAGTCTATGGTGATCCTGCATCTTTCATTCTACATAGCACAGTGCACTTAGTCCCATTGATACCGGTAGCCATAAATCTGCAGGGGGAATCCAAGTGGTGACAGGTCTATTCTTGTGGTTCTATCAAAAGCTCTACCAGATTTTGCAGAAGCTGCATCTCCCTGGTGCTGCTGAATGGAAGTGGAATAAGCATTGTTTCAATTCAGCCCATCTGGCTATATACTAGCAAAAATTCTGACTCAACTCAAATTTTCAGTAGGTTGTTTTCCATGAGCAAAGTTGCATTTGAAACCATGTTTTCCAGCTTGACAGAGGAGGAAACCCCCTTCATTCTACGTGGGGTCCAACACCCCCTGCTCTACCATAATCTGCATGGACATCCTCCTCGCTCTCTTCAGACTCTGAGCCTTTCTCTTGACCAATACCATGCTGGGCTCTCTCGCATCCTATGTGGATAGCTTCTTTGTCCTGCTCTGGACCCTAGTCTTCATGCTGGATCATTCCCACCCTGCATGTATGTATGTATATGTGTGTATATATATATATATATATATATATATATATATATATATATATATTCTCCTTACCTACTTATGTTCCAACACCCATGCTGGGCTTTCCTCTCAAGTGGAAATGCTCTTCACCACACTCGTCGTGTGACATCTTGTGTTGGACCACCGCCATCTATGAAGCTTTATTAATACCCATGGGATCTGACTCCCCATTAATGTCGATATCATCCTCACTCTTTTAGGGCTCTGATCCCCTATACCAGGCCACTCCCGCATAATGACATCCTCCTCGTCTTCTTGAGCTGTGACATCTCATAAAGGGCTATACCTCAGGGGATGCCTCCTCCATACTTCACAGACTCTGAGACTTCTCTGGACTAACTGTGGCTCCTCCTTTCATAGCATGAATGTCTACTTTGCTAAGCCTACCAGAGTGGCTCCCCAACTTAACTTTTCAGCAAAGAAGGGAAGAGACAGGAAGGAGAGTAGAGTAGTCATGGGAGATTATTTTTTGTTCCTTTTTGAAGGGTCGGGACAGAGTTACTGAAGTATAATTTGCGTACCTGAAAATTCACCCTTTTAGGTATACAGCTCTAGGAATTTTCACAATTGTGGTAACAAACAAATAAATATATCACTCCCTGAAACTCTTCATGCCCCTTTATAGTCAATGCTTATTAGCAATGCCTTCTTTTTCAAAATTTTTTAGTGATTGCCCTAGGATTAATAACATACATCTTTAACTTATTGTTATGTACTGTCAAATAATAGACCCCTTCACCTACATTTAAGAACCTTATAACAATGCACTTCTGATTCCTCTCTTTTATGTTCAGCACAGTGGTTGTATATATTTTTAATTTTATGTATAGTACGAACCCAGCAGCCAAACTTTGCATTGTATCTGTGGCAGACATTGATCAGAACAGAATCTTCTACTCTCAACCAGGAGTAGGTCTCTAATTACATTTGTGGAGAATCCTGCACCTGAGATTATTTCCTTCCCCTCTGCTGTCATCAAGGGGTTTTGTTTTTTGTTTTGTTTTGTTGTGTGTGTTTGTGTGTGTGTTGGTGGTGTTCTATCTTTTCCACAGCAACAACAGATATTTACCTGTGTCCTGGGGATGACACGGTTTGATTTCCTTACCTGAGAAGCTCAAGATGTTCATTCTGGGAGAAAAATCCCCAGGCGAGGGGCAGGGCTTCAAGCCTTTGTCGTGACAGCTGCTCTACTTCCCAACATCTGTGCCACTAGGGGGCGCTCTCTTTGTGTCCTACCCCGCACCTAAGCTTTCTTATGGGCTCTCAAAAAGAGGTCTGTGGAAAAGATCCTGTGAGTTAGCACAAACTCCCGTCATATCTGGGACCTCCACGGAGTCTGCGCTGTCGTGTTAGCCCACTCACTGTTGGCCTTTAGAAGTTTTGTAAAACTATAGGTGGTTTCTTTTTAGCTACTTACACGGCAACTTCCCCTTCCTCCAGTCCAGTCTACCTCTAGTCTGACTACCTCCGTGAGCTAGTCTGTGCATCCTGACTCTCTAGGGAATCCTATCTTTCAGGATTTGGGGGCTGCTTGATGACCCAGTGAGGTCAGCTTTCTGATGGGTTCAAGAAATGCTGTGATATTACTTTTTTTTCTGGATTTGTCTCATTATTACAGTGGGTCAGTACTAATATGGAAATAGAACTCCAAGAAGATTTCTGAAACTTGAAATGTTTTCCTCAAAACTGTGTTTTTGAAGGCATAATATAAAGTCGCTATTAATTAAATAATGATGTGGAAGGAATTTTTGAACCTATCACAAAAAGAATTACAAGAAAACAAGAAGAAATAAGACTGTATACTCAAATTAATTTTTTAGTATGGGCTAATTCTGTAAAATTGCATACACGCATAAGTGTGATTATAAACAATGATTGATGATATTTGGAAAACAATGTTTTTTTGTTTACTTTTAATTGATATGTGATATATATTTAGAAATGCACATCACTGTAGAATTCAACAAGACTATTTTTAAAGACACATCCAACTTCTAAATATATCCTTGTGCTATTAGAAATTGACCATTGTTTTCCATGTGAAGTACTCAGCTCTCACAATAACAAGTACCAAAGGAGCATGGAAATAATTATGTTGGAAATTGAGCTGAATCTGTAGTTTTGCATGACATCTTTTATTTCTCAACATATTTTCCCAAGTCCCAAAAACTTCTTGGATAAATCTAAAACCTCTTGAGTATATTTTGCCAAAAATTGAATGAGAACAGGAGCTGCTACAGTTGGAAGCAAGGACTTGAATGAACCTCTCACATCCTTGCAAGAGAAAAAATTGCCCTTTTAGTTGGACCTAGGGAACATCAACTCCTGTCTCTTGTCACCTCATTGGTAGTTAAGTTATGGAAAATTAGGGCTTTCACTCTAAATCAAAGGAAAAAAACTTGATTGACCTCTATTTCTCCTCTTGGAACCAAATTCACTCTGGGAAGCCTCTATTTTAGACAAAGGATTCTCCTAATGATGTTGACCCTGGAAAGAGGATTAGTCCTTTTTATGGAACTGGAGCTTCTTTGGCTGACTTTGTCCCTTGGAGTGTGTGGCTGACTTAGACTAAAATAAGAGACCTCTCTCTGTATTCTGTATTCTTTGCTGAGCAACTGCTCCCCTTCAATGCTTCCTAGGGATCAATCAGTGTGCCCTAGAAACAAGTGACTCTCGGGTTATTAGATTGTGTTTTTTAGATCTCTGTGTCTGCCCTCCCAGCAGGAGATTTAACAGACCTGGTTTGACCCTATTTTTCAACAACAGTACAAGAATTCCTTGAGGTTCTTGTGTTCCTTCAGAGAATTAGTCTGTGTCTGGGTTAGTTCATTTTCTGTGGATCCATCCAATATCTAATTTTCTCCTCTAACACCTTGAATAAGTTGTCCTTGATTTTCATCCTCTATCAGTGCATTCATTCCTAAACTGAGTGAGCCAAAATAAAGACTTTGAGGCCACCTTCACTTTGGAGTCTAAGCCCTGGTTGCTCCAGTAGGTAGAAAGGGCCAGAACCTACAGAGAGGGTTTGCTTAACTGGCCGATTCTTCTGCTAGAAGTATCAAGCCAAATCATGCTTTGCTTCCCCAATGGAGTAGTTCTGGGAGGTCATGGACTCCTACTATTGTCTCAGGGTAAACTGAGTCAAGAAGGATGAGGTTTCCTGAATGAAAACATGATAGATAACTTATAACCCACCTGGCTTTCTCCTAGCCTGGAACCCAAACTCTCCAGGGACAAAGAAGCCCAGGTATCTGGGTAGGCCCCAAGCTGGTTTTAAGGTGTAGTTCTGTCTTCAAGCATAGAAGTTGAAGGTCTGATAAAGAGCACCATCTTCTCGTAGGAGATCCAAATTATCTTGCCTGACCTCAGTCCTTTACAAGAGTCATGCTGACAGGGTGATTAATAGCCCTGATTTGAACCTTGGTTGAAAGCTCTAGAGTAAAGCTAACCCCAGTCAGGGATCTCTTGAGGCACCTCTTTTCTCTGGCCCACTTATTTTTAGAAGATCGACTCTCCCTGTTGATTCTGCCTCTGCTCTTCAGCCAGACTCACCTCTATATTCCTGGTCTATCAGCCTCTCCCAGACTGTGGACAAGCTCACCCAGGGATGGTCCTCACTGGTCTGATGAGCTCTTCCAGATGTTTTCAACCTAACAGCTTCCAAGTGGCCACCCTTCCACTGGCAAAGCAATATTGAATCAACCTGAATGAAGAGATAAAAATTCATCTACTTTTTCTGTAAGATCACACTCAAAATTGTGAACACTGGTTTCTCTCTCAGTAAAATATAATTTGTTCTTATTATGAAGCAATAATTGTTTATTATCCTATAATGGAGGAATTATAGTTTATACTCTTGAAAATTATTAGGTGAAGCCATGCAAAACTGAGAGGTTTTCAGTTCCACCTCTGAGCACCTTCAGACTCATCCTGCCCAAATGCGGGTGTTCACGCCCAAGAACATGCCTGTGCAGCCAACATTGATGCCTTTAAGGGGAGGTGAACAATGAGAGACTGTGGACTCTGAAAAACAATCTGAAGGGTTTGAAGAGGTGGGCGGTTGGGAGGTTGGGGGAACCAGGTGGTGGGTATTAGAGAGGGCACGGATTGCATGGAGCACTGGGTGTGGTACAAAAACAATGAATACTGTTATGTTGAAAATAAATTAAAAAAATGATTAAAATAAAAAAACTACATTTACCTTGAGATTGTTTGTCTGCATCAATACAATCAGCCATGGAGTAACAAACTTTCCTAAGAAGTTTCTATTTGGTGAGTGAAACATATAATTTGGCATTTGGTAACTGCTAGCCTGATTCCCATAAGATCTACACCCATGAGCTCAAATGTCCTTTTTCTGAGTTCCAGTGGTCTGTTTGCTCTGTATTACCATTAGATGGGGATTTGTGTTAATGAACTTCTAATCCTGGGTAGGTTCCTTGAATGTAGGAATGTTAAGTATGGCCTTGGTTCACATATTCTTAAGTAATTCGTAAGAGCTCTTATTTCGGAAGTCCTGAAGGACTAAAGAATGTGGTCCTTCCCACAGCCCTATGAGAAGAGGTTATTACCTCTGTTCTGCATGTGAAGAATTTGAGAGGCTCTGAGGAAATAAATAAAACCTCGAAGGTGGGATTGCTGAAAGTGGCAGCCACTGGGTTTGGTTCCTAGTTGCTGCCAGGACTCAAGCTTGTGTCCTCACCCCTGTCCTCTTCGGTTTAAGCCGTTGCTCCCAGCTAGTGACCAGCATACACCCTCCAAACCTCACAGCCTGCCATGTCTCTGTGCCGTTAGCATGGGGATGAACGTGGCTAAGCTGGAGTTTGCTGGCTCCCACAGCACGACCACAAGGAGAAATAACCACCCCCAACCAGGGTGCAGGAGTGTTTCAGGCAAACACATCTGCCTAACTCCTCACAGAGCCGTGTTTCTCTCCCAAAGAGTACGAGGTTTTCATAGTAACTATTAAGATTCCTTTCGGGAATCCAATATGCTTGACAAATGGTCCTGGCTTTAGGCCTCCCGAGTTTCCACATGGCTGGGGTTGCTTAAACTGCAGAGACAATTTAGGGATTTGTGTTGTTCCAAGCCCCCACCCCCTTCCCCACCCCCTCCCTTGGTTTCCAGTCCCTGGATGAGGACCGAGCTGCAGGAATCCACTGCCACGGAGCAAAGCAGGGCATCTTGTTTGCATTTGGCTGTGGGAGAGGCCCAGGACTGTGCGAGCCGAGCTGGAGACCCCTGAGCGCACCTCACTGAGCTGGGGGCTTGGCTGGCCTTCTCCACACCGTTTCCGACCCCGGCATTCTCTTTCCTGGGGAGTCGGTTTACACAGGACTGCACGTTGTTTAGCTTGGATGCAAAGATAAAAACAAGTCTTCATTATGCCAACCCAGGATCTGCTTTACAGCTTTCTGTGTCGAGAAGAATCTATTTACCAAGGTTTGAGGCAAGAATGTGCCTTGAGGCTGAAGTACAGATCCCCGAAGAGATGTTAGAAGGATTTCTTTCACGGCTAAACTTTGCTTTGCTTTAAAAATCACACACTTTTTTGAAACTTCAGTTTTTAACATGTACATATTTGTAAAGCCCATCTCGTCCTTTTTCAAGGTTTGAATTTCCCTTTCCCAAAGTCCTGATTCCCACACATCTTCCAGTCAAACCTCCTTTGTCTGCAGTTTGCATGAAACACACTTTTTCTTATGAAATCCTTAAAGAACTGCTGTTTTCCTGTGTGCAGTATCCAAAGGCTAACACAGAGAAATATATGTATTAAAACTTGAAAAAAAGAAAGTAAATATTTTCAAAGTCTTAACTATGGCTTAATTATGACGCAGATACATAGAGCACAAGGCGCCCAGAGGTGTGCAAAATTAACAACTGTAAGAAGTGTCATAAAATTGCAAAGAGAACACTTCGGTAAACTGTCTGCAGAGTGGGCGCCATTTCCAGCCGGTGGCAAGAATGCTCCACCCCTGGGTCCACGAGCCGCCCCTTCCATCCAGAGGGAGAATCGGTTTTCCTTCCCTGAACTGAGGCTGCGTGGAGGCTTGTTTCACCACCAGGCTGCCACCTCACAGCCCGCAGGTCCAGTGACCTCCCCACTTTGGTTGTGCCCCCTTGGAAGCCAGCTGCCCTGTTGGGTCCTCGCTGCGATCGCTGAATGGCGAGAGATACAGGGAGAGACACTGCATGGTGGGAGCTGAGCCACCCTACTGACACCAGGGGAGGGACGATGAAGCCCTTTGAAGTCCCATCCAGTTCCTGAAGCACAGGATGGCAGACATGGAGATGCTGAGCCCTAAGTTTGGGGTAGCTTGTCCTAGAACAGCATGGATGGCAATATGGAGAGGAAATGCAATTAATTCTACCTGCATCGTCCGGGAAGGCTGCGAAGAGGCCATGGTGTGCACCGTGAGGGAGAATCACCTCATAAGAAGTTGCTGTCACCAAGCTTCCGACTCAGGAAAAGGACTCCCGTGTAGCAATAGTGAATGCCGAGGTGATGCTTAGTCCCTGCCAGGTGCTGCTCTCGGTGCCTTACGAGCTAACTTGTCCACAACTCCCGCAACCGTCTGGGGCAGTGTGTGGCTAGCGTCACCTGCATCTTACCAGTGGGTAAACTGAGGTAAGAAGGGGGTAAGGATCTTGTCCAAAGTCAAGCAGCTAGTAAGTAGTGTGGCAGGGAGTCAGCTCCAGGCTTTGCAGGACGGGAGTCCAAGCTTTTTTAGTCTCTCTGCCTACAGCCTGGGTTCAGGATGCAGCTCTGGCTTTGTCGTGTAAATAGCTTTTGGCAGGTCTCTTAGCGGCTCCAATCCTGGCTTTCAAATCTTTAAAGCAGGGAGTCGAGTTCGATCATTGGTTTTCAAACTGTGCCCCCTGGTGCGGGAGAGGCCTCTGGGACCCCAAGAACTAAGAGCTGGGTGTTTTCACCTTCTTCCCCTGCTTGGCCAGAGGCAGCGCTCCTGGTAGCTGACTTAGACGGAGGGTTCCACGCCAGCATTGCCTCGAGGGGAGTGTTCTGCTGATGAAGACACCTTCAGGAACTGCCAAATTCTGGATTTCTTTAATTTGATTGGGTGCCCCTTCAGTCTCCAGCAGCACCGCCTCCTCTCACCTGGCTGACTGCTGGACCCCATCTGTATGTGGCCTCCTTTCCCCGCCCTACATCAGCCTGGCTGGCTCCAAAAGCTGCGGGACCCTGTGACACAGTTCCGTCATCCGGTTTGCACAGAATCCTTGCACAGGGCAGGCATTATGGGGAGACGCAGGTCCCTTCCAAGAATTGGATCTTTATATCATCATTCCAAACCTTGGTCAAGATGCAGTCCTATTATTTAGTATTTTGCTAAAAGGCTGCCTTCCTGAGAGTGCGGGATGAGAACAAAGAAGGTCAAGGACCTCCAGTATCACGCTGGGCATGGGTGGGCTGGATCCAGGGCTGAGGGGAGATCTGTGTGGCCCCACAGGGATCCAATACTGGACCAGGACCAAGAAGAACCACATTCTTTGTTTGGCTCTGACATTACATCATCAGGTGGCTTCTGACAAGTTACCTTTATAAGGTAAAGATAATTGTATCTGCTTTTTCAACTTTATAGAATAATTATAAGGATTAAATGAGAAAAGGCAAGAGTAAATACGGTCTAGCTGTGTACAATGTCATTGTCGCCTCATAAGTGGTAATCACATGGTACATAAAGAGAATTCATTTCTCCCATGAAGCAGTGCCCTTCTTTGTTTCTGGATATTATTATATTTTTGGTAAGAGAAGAAGCAGGGTCCGTTAAAAATATTCATCTCATTTCAATCTATTTTTTTTTCTAGTAAAGTACTAATAAAAAGCAAGTTTAAAGTTGTTTTGCTGCACAGAGAGAGGCAATATATTTGACATCATCATCCTAAAACAAACATTCAATGTCCATTGATCCTCCTCTCCTTTCCAGTAAACTGATTTTTGCCAGTTCTCAGGAACAACCTACCACTTCAGGAGCCCAAGTGGGTGAGAAGTGGTTCAAAGCATCTGTGTGGATCCTAGAGAAAGCCCCCAGGCCAGCAACAGTGGCTGAGGCTGGCTGCCATAGATATGGACCATGTTTTATGGGTAAAAAGATAACAAAGTGGTCCCCAACCCTGTGGTAGGGACACTAAGACTGTGACTTAACCCCTAAGTCAGAAAGCAGTGGTCTGTTGTCTTCTCTGAGTCGTTTTGCTGGAGGAGAAGCCCTGGGACCACAGGGCCAGCAACTGCAGAGGCAAGAATGCTCGTCTGGGAGGAGACGAAGCTAAGGAAGTTTGCGTTGGAAGCTGGAACTGGGACACGTGTTTCTTGGCTTAGAGTAGCACCCACAGAAGGGTGGTTACATTGACCAAACCCCTGTCAGACCAGCAAGAGCTGGAGCCAAAGCCTATTGCTTTGAGGTTCACCCCCAACCAAAACATGTTTTTCTATTGTTTGAACAGAAACTCCATGTGTCCTGCAGTTGGCAGGGAGTTTGTTTATCTGCTCCCATCACACTTGTCTTAAGGGACCCGTGGTGGGTGAGGGCAGACCCCTGGACCCAGAGTGTCTCAGGAGAGGCTGCCAGGTAGCCGGTGCCCCAGAGGGGTCAGGGGTGGGGGAGCCCCGAAGACACACCTGTAGACAATCTGTTCTTCTCCCATGCCCAGCCCGTTGCAGTCAGCTACATGGAACTTTCAGAGCGTTTCTGGTCTTTTACCATGCCAAAAATCTTTTCTTTTTCTAGTGTTCTGAAATGCTTTGCCTTGTTTTAAGGTGATGTCTAAATATGGGAAGTTCAAAATGCTCCTGCCCCATTCTCTTTGCTGCCTCTCTGAACCCTACACATATCCTTATCTTTACTGCCACTCCGAGGGAGCTGCTGTCCCTGAAAACAACATCCCCAGGGTGTGTCGGGAAGTGGGGGAAACTGTGGGGATAACAAGTGAGAGTAAAGAAAGGTGATGTTTCCCCTTATGTCCTATATTTTGCCCATTGCCTCAACAGATTTCTAAACTAAGGAACTTTGTAAACATTGTCGCAGTCTGTTCAACAGCCTTGGTTAAAAGTTTTGTCATCAGGATGAAGATGGGGCGTTGATTTGTTAAGAGACGCTTCTCTCTGGAAATGGAATGGAGGCCACTGGACCAGCCCAATGCCAGGCCCACCTGAAGCTGGCAGGTGCTTGGCTTTGCTGCTGCGGGGGCAGCTCTCATAGGACACACCAGCTTCCTGGCCCTCGAGAAGAGAAGCAATACCTGAAGAAGGGTCCTGGAGCCATTTAGCGAACACAAAAGATTTGCCTGCATGTTTACTTCAAGGCAGCTGCTAAAAATTACATGCTGCACTGGACAAACACCTCTGTGGGGCATACTATATGCCAGCACTTGGCTAAGGGCTTTGTAAATACTAACTCAATTCTCGAAACAACCCACACGGCAGGGACTAGTATTGTCCCCACTTGAGAAGAGGAAGGTCAGACATGGAGAGGCTGCAAACTTTGCCCAAGAGCAGAGCCCCTGAGTAGCCTAGCCAGCTGTGCCCATGGGCATGCGTGTCCCCCGGCCCCAGGATGTCTGCGAGCAAAGGCCCCAAGTGGGACTCTCACTCTGTGAAAGCACACCCATGGGAAAGCCTCTAGGAGAATCAAAGTCAATGCCAAACAGGGATAACCTTTGTTTTTTATTATGCATTAGTGACTCCAACTCCCTAATCACTATCTCAGGGGCTGCAGCCAAAAAGAAGTGTCAGGTGAGCAACAATGCTTGAGGTGGGCGAGCAACCTCTTTACCTCTTTTGGGGATAAAAGAAAGAAGAATTGGCAAAGTAGGGCCGGAGAAGATTTGGTTTTACTACACCCTTAATTCTGAGCTGAGAGGGGTTCCACAACTGTTTCCACAGTCAAATTGGGTGTTATTTCTTTATTTCCTCCCTCCCTCCCTTCCTTCCTTTTTCTCTTTTTTAAGATTTACTTACTTATTTTAGAGAAGGAGCATGAGTGGGAGGGTCAGAGGGAGAGAGAATCTCAAGCAGACTCTGCACCCAGCGAGGAGCCTGATGTGGGGCTCGATCTCATGACCCTGAGGTCATGACCTGAGCCAGAACCAAGAAGAGAAGGCTCAAACAATGGTGCCACCCAGGTGCCCCCAAACTAGATGTTCTTTCTTTGTTATTTCTCACTACTCTTCTGTGGGGAAGGACCGTCTACTCTGGGTCCCAGGTTCTAGCTCTAACCTCGCATACTCTGAAGCTCTGTTATTAAGAACATAAATATTGTAGATTTTATATCCTCATGGTCATGGGAAACTTTACTGTTATGAAATTGTTCTCTTATCTCTACTATCTTTTCTTCTAAGATGGACTTTGTTTGATATTAGTACAGCCATTACAGTTTTCTTCTGATTAGCGTGACCTGGCCTGTTTTCTTTTAGGCTTTTACTTACAATGTATTGGTGCTTTTATATTTAAATTGCGTTTCTTGTAGACAGCAGGGAATTTGGCCTTGCTCTTTTGTCTGTTCTGACAGCCTCTGCCTTTTCGTTGAGGCAAGACCTTCCTGAGGATTCTTCCCACTACCACAGCACGACAAACATTTCTAGTCTGGCTGGGGAAACAGCACCACTGCTCGTCCTGGGTCAGTGCCAGCTGCTCTCTCTTCTAACCTGTGTCGATCTTCCTCGTCCCGTGTCTTGTGGTTCGTCGTGTGCACAAGCTGACCGGTTCTCTGTGGAACACTCAAGTGGACTCTGAGGAGGCTGGGCTTCTCTCCCTGGGAAGTCCTCTCCTCTCTGGCACTGTGCACCAGCAGCTCCCGTGACCTTGACCTCTCTGGACTTCAGCTCCCACCTCTTTACTCAGGCAGTCCTCCAGGCCCCATTGAAGTTCCCCTCCTTGCCCTACATCCTGAAGACTCTCTCAGGGCCTCACACCAGGCATTCCCAGGCCTCAACTCATTTTCCCCTGTTTCTCGAGGATCACTGTCTTTCACTGCCCGATGCTCAGTGCCTTGAAAGCAATTGTTCTATGTATTTTTAAGTTCTTCCCTTGTTTGAGGTGGGAGGGCGAGTCTGTCCCTGTTTCCTCATCTTGTTGGAGGTGGAAGTCACCAAGCCAGGAAGAGCCCTTCACTCTGGGGTGAGCAGAGCCTGAGCCCAGAGGGCAGAGGTTGAACCTGGGAGGAGTTTGATGAGCTCCCCACTACTCAGTTTTGAAGAACAGTGAGCTATTATTTTTGAAGAAAGTCCAAAGTGTTTATAAATTGTATTTGACCACTTAGTTATTGGCTATTTTCATCTCAGACTTTATACCCTCTGTGATTTCCCTTTTCTGTGAAACATAAAGAAGTTCTAAAATCAGAGAAAAATAAATTATTATTTTTTTTTACAGACTCCAACAGACAACATTATAAAGAAAACCTCAAGGGTATTTAGCGAGCATGTGGATCAATCCAGAATGTATCTGTTTCCCCTTATAATCAGGAGAAAATCTGTTTCAGGTAGAGCTGCTGTCACACGTCACAACAGAACAAAATCCATTCTGTAATTCTCAAGTGAGAGGACATAACTTTATTGGCAATTTTTAAAAAATATTTAAGGATTGTCTCCATGTGGGAAAAAAAATGGGAAATTAAGTCTCTCTGCAGGAATACGAAAAACTAGATTTGCTGCAAGTTCTTTCCTAGTTCTGTTAAAGAGGAGTAAGAATGTTTCATGATTTTTTAAGGACCCCAGTGGTCAGCCCTTTCTGCTGAAGAAGGTAGCAATGTCCTTCTCAGAGACAAACCAGGGAGGAGTCAGGTTATAGACACTCAGCAGACCTCGCAGAGGCCAGAAGGATACTTGCAGTGGGAGTAAATGGTCTGCCATTAGGAAGACTGTGGAAGAAGGAACCCAGGAAATTGGAAACAAGGAGGGTGTGTATTGGGAGAAGTGACAGGAAACAGAAAAGCAATGACTCTGAGTTGTCAGACAAGGCCTGAGCATGTCAAACTCACTCCAATTTCCTTTGTTGTTAGAAGTTAGACGTGTAAACATAGTGTCTCTAAGGGTATTCTAACTGTTCAGAACATTTGTTTGATTTAACAAGGCACCAAGTCCCAGCCATCCTCCAGCTCAGCCTTCTACAAGGCATGATTCTCATACCACCTGACTCTGGATCATTCCTTCCAAATCCAGACAGAAGAGAAAAGATCAAACAGTGGATTGGGCCTCAGGGAGGTCTTCTTCTGAGAGGAAAAACACTTCCTGTTCTCCTGTTGTTTATCAACATCCAAGACAACATTCCTTCCCTGCCCCACAAAATGTGTCTAGGACTAGACATCTGTAGAGCCAGATCTGGATGGATATGGAACAGAGTTTTGGAAGGAGGTTCCCTGAACTGCTCTCTGCTGGGCTCTTCTGAAACAAAGCCAGACTCGCTCTGCCATGGCTCAGCTCACACTTTGTTTCCTCTATCTTGCTTTGACTTTGTAGAAGTGGTTCCATCCACAAGTGACAACTTTATCAAGACCAATCGTAATGCCATCCCCTAAGGCTCTCAGCAGAAGCAGCTCCCCAGCAAGTCACGCTGAACTTTGGGCAAGAGTCATGTCTAATAATTCAGCTCATTTAGTGGAATGAAGAGTTACAAGCTCAGTACTCATTTCTTGGAATATTCCGGAGGTCACCTGAAGTTCCCTCATGGTGAATGATGCCAGATGAAAGACAATAAAAATTCTAAAATTAGCAATAAAGACCTAAAATAGGTAACTTGAAGACCTAAGGAAAAGCTTTACTCATGTGATTCCCAACTTTGCAACATTAAAATTGCAATTGAGAGAATCATTGCTCTGCCCAGATATATTGTTAGTATCCACTGAGTCAGAAATACGAAATGTTAGAATGCAACACTTCTAAACTAAATTATAGTCTGCTAATTCTAATAGCATCTACATATATTTAAAACATATTACATGCTGCATTTATTGTCCACATGGCTTCATGAACTCCTCACCCTTTGCCTCGCCCTTTGGGGATTACCAGTCCATTTGATGCAATATCGATGATCCTACAAGGTTAACTCCAGGAGGAAATGAAGCCTCTCGGGTTCACTTAGCTGCCATTTCTGTAATCAGTGGTCCACTTACTTAGGTTAGCTCTCAAAAAAAAAAAAAAAAAAGATTTCTAGAGGTGCACACTTCCATCTTTGATAACCAGATTATTTTGGTTGACCTTGACCTGAGGGTCCTAAAAACATTCTCTTGAATCAAAGATAGCAAGGGAATCCTAGTTCTTTAAGCAGTTTGGTTTCCAGACAAAATATGAATGGAGATTATGGTTCTAGAAGGAATCCATTTGTTCCAAGTCTGAGCTGTTCCAAGTTTGTGTTTGTCTAGACAAAGCTAGGCCTATTTATGGGTTGTGCCGTCCATAGTTGTATGTGTGAATTGCTTTTATGAGATAAGCTTTGCCAATTACTTAAATGTTTTTAAATTATTTATTTATTTACATATTTTTTAAAGATCTTATTTATTTATTGGTCAAAGAGACCGAGAGAAAGAGCACAAGCGGGGAAGCAGCAGGCAGAAGAAGCAGCGGGCTCCTTGCTGAGCAGAGAGCCTGTTGCGGGACTCAGGCCTAGAACCCTGGGATCATGACCAGAGCCAAAAGCAGGAGCTTAACTGACTGACCTACCCAGATGTCCCTAAATGCTCTTTTAAAAGCTAGGACATTTGTTTCGCTTTTTACATGTCAATAACTTGTATTTCAATAAGAAAACATATTTCACATAAAGCACATTTTTCAAAGGTCTGAACATATGTAATTATGAAAAAGTCACAGCACATTTTTTTGTTGGTATGTTTTGTGGGTCTTAATAAAATAGCTGGTTTGCATTAAATTGTTCTAGACTGTGGACAGGTAAGGAACCTTCCTGCAGAGCCCAGGACAGGAGCCAGGGCTACCTGTGTCCATTTGGTGTTAAACCTATGCACATGGCCAGGTCATTTGTACCACTTCCTCTGAGACCGAAGAGGCTACCACGGTGACATTGGGCCCTTTCACCCAGACAGCACCCTGACCTGGTCTCAGGGTGACTTCTCAGGCCGTAGGGACTGTCTGTGCGTGTTAAATGGCCTCTCATAGACATGATCTCTTTGGGAGCACAATGAAGAAGGTCTGTTGGGGAGAAAAATATGTAAATCTGTTTTCTCTCTGAGCATTATTTGCAAGGAATGAAGAGGAAGTTGTAGATGACTGGGGGAAGAACAAAGAGAATCCAGAATGGAAGGGGATGAGAGCAGACTAAAGGGAAGTTAGGCAGAGAAGAGGGAGGAAGCAAGCAGGGAGGATGCCTAGTGCAGCTCCACCTCCCTTGGGAAGAGGAGCATCCTGAGTCAGCTGAGTTCTGTTGGAGCAGGAGACATGGGGTCATGGGCATGACAGAATGGTACTTGGACCCCAGCTCCTGAGCACAGCCAGAGCAGGAAGAGTGGGTGCCCATGCTCACACACTACAGGACTGCATGGAAGCCACACACCCTGTGGCAGGGATTCCCTGTGCTGCCATGGGAGAGCTACCAAGCCCAACAGAGACGTGCCTACAAAGGCCACATCAGCAAAGGCTGGGAAGCTGAACACAAAGGTGTTGTCCCTAAAGAGCGTTTAGCTGTCTCACAGTTGCCTGCTCCCATAGCTGCCTTTGGAGGGCACAGAGGTCCTATAGGCCTGGGGAGGAGGGAGTAAAAAATCACTGTCACTAGATTAGGAATGGAATAGGAGTCTCTTTTGCCACAGGTCACAAAAGCCTAAGATGCTCTGTTTGGCACGGCAAACCTATGCCTGTGACCCCACTGGTACTGTCACCTGCTCTGTCTTATTTCTCTGGGGAGCATCGGGGAGGAAGCAACTCAGAGCTGTCAGGAAAGTGCAAGCCTGCTTTCGATATTTCTGTCCTGAACTATGTCAGCATGTCTCTGCCTTCTTGCTGCCTTGGCCCCATGAGCCCTGTGCTGCTGGAAAGCCGCTCTGAAACAGGGGCATCCCAACACTACCACTTAACCCCATCCCCTTCTATGGCCCAATGATGCCAGGCGCAGGAGGCTTATGGGCAGATGAGTTCCACTGGAGTCTGTGGACATGAGACCTGGCAGGGAAACAAGCCCTGGGCTCTGGAAGTGGTTCCTAAGGTGGAGGAAGTTTCTATGGGGCCAGGGTCTTTTTTATGTTATGCCAGTTCGTAGCTGTACAATTCCATCCAGTCTTCTTCTAAACCCACAACATTTCAGAACATCAAGAAACCTTAAGGCCCAGAGAGGGTGGCAGACTTCCAGGGGACCACACAGTGTGTTTAGTGGCAGAGCTGGGATTAGAACCTGCATCTCTTGCCTAGTTGCAGGGGTTTTCCAACTAAGCCACTTTTTCCAAATGAGGTGAGTCTCAACAGGACAGCTTCCCACCCCCTCTCAGAGCCTCAGTGTGGCATGTGGGGTAGACCAAGAATGCACAGGACTCTAGCCTCTACTGTGCTTTTATTGTGTTTGTAGAATTTAGCATCTCTGCCTGCTTTCAAGCACACAGCTTCCGGGTCCATCTCTGGTTGCTCCTCTTCCATAGCTTCCCACTTCTGGACTGATTTACATAATCCTCAGCTGGCTGTGTTCATGAAGTAAGTGCTTGCAGTCCCCACAAGACTGCATATAGACTGACATGGGCACAGGCAGGCATGCTTACAGCAGACACCACGGCCTCCATCTCTGCACCTTGGACTTACTCAACCAGCCCAGTGGGAACAAATCACTGGGACATCAGAGGAGGGCTGTCCCCACCCATCTCTGCATTGTCCGTCCAGCAACTTGAGTGCAGCATTTGGTGGACTGGGTCAAATAGAAGGAAGGGAGATGTGGATGTAGCCTGGTCTGAACAAGAAATCAAAGAGAAGAGGGGTTGCATGCAAACCAAAGCCACCCCCACCACTCCTCCAGATCATGGGACAGTGTCTTCCTATTGTACATAAGTGTCCCCTAATCTCATGGTTACAACAGGGCACCAGGAACCAGCACATCTCAGCTGCAGCATGCCTGTGGACAAGAAAACATAGGGCACTGTGTTTTGTCTTCTCCAAGAGGACCCTGGGAGTGCTGCTTTATGAATCCCTTCAGGCTCCCTGCGGCACAGAGATGCCATTCTTGTATACATGAAAGCCACTAGGTACATTTGTGTTCTTCCTTGCTATCTGACCAAGCAGGAGACAGCTTCTGCTCACAAAACCATCCCTAATCTCTGCTGCTGGAATGTTCATTCAGTGATTAAGGGCCATCTTTCCTTTAGAAACTGTCCCCACCCTTCCCATCCCTAGTATCCTACTTGCGTCTTTGCCCTTCCTGGCCCCCCTCCCTCGATGTCCTCCTCTGGTTAATTTCCCAGCCATTGGCTGAGGTGCAGCCTTTGAACATGAGCTCTGGGCTTTCCTTCCCCATGTCACAGTCAGCCAGCAGCCAGTGAGACCAGCTAGTGAACAGGGTGATGGAAATTCAGCTGACGAGTGGAGGAATGCCAATATAAATTTCCCTTTTCTCGCCACAATTTTATAGAACTTTGCAAAAACGCACATCAGCACTTTTTCGAGCTGAGCCCGGCTTCCTTCTGAAAAGAATCAAGCCTGTCAAAGCTCTAAACTTTTATGCTGTTATTTTTAATGGTTTGATCAATTACCCAGCACATTATGTTCCTGTAACCCTATCCTATGCCATAAGAAGAGGGTTTGAATTCCAGAGTTCCAGAAAAGTCTGTTGGCCACATCAACCAGAGTTTTATGCAACCCACCTCTTGCTCAGGGACTCATTAATTACATTTTTTCTTGCATTCTCAGATGCTGGCCTCCTTTTATCCTGACATCTCATTTCTGTTTCTTTAGTATATGGGCGTATAGTTAAGGTCTGACTATATAAGGCAGCATTTCCATAAACCGTCTTTCTAGTCTTTGTTCATAAATGAATCTTCAGCAGGGAGGGCTGGCTTGTGCCAGCCGACAAATCCCATGGCATAGAACTGAAGGGAGAAAGTGTTAGCAAAGCGACAGCCCTAGGTAAAAATGTAAGAAGTTCTAGCAAATTCCAAAAATACTTTATAGGGTTTTGATTGCATTATGCCCTCTTTGGCAAAGGAAGTTTCCTGTGCACGCACTTCACATTTCTGCACTTCACAGATGAAAACTCAGAGCTCTCAAGAGGGAAAGTCAACTTCATTGTCTTGACCTTAACCCTTCAAAGTGGATCAAACAATAATGAGTGGCTAGAACCCACTCCAGAATTGGTCATGGGGATTTCTTTAAATTACAATGTTTTCTCATTTAATGTACGAAAAAAAAAACTTGGCAAAAAAAATAATTTCATGTGTAAGCCTGATGCTTCACAGACCTGTACCCCTGGGGCAAATAATACATTATATGTTAATAAAGTTTTTTTTTAATTATTTCAACTTAGACATATGAGTGGCCTTATACAATATGAGCTCGTAAAGGGCAAAACTGAGGTGTAATTATCTTGCTGTGTGGGCACCTCAAAAAGTACTTTTTGTAACTGAATGGAACCTAACGCCAAAGGCTGGACAATCTCCCAGGTCCCAAGAGGCCATGGTATTCCTCACCCCTGGCCTTGGCTTGTACAGCTGCCTCCCCTTGCACTCCACCAGCTGAGGCAATGCCTGCTGTCTTTCAAGACCTACCTTTTCCAGAAGTCTTCCTTGAGCTCCTCCCATCCCCTTCCATAGAGTAGATGTGGCCATCCTGGCTACTGAATCCCCTTGCATCCTGTGCAGTCCTGGTCCCATCACACCCATCACACACCTAACACCGTAAAACTCTGCCTGTGTGTTCCACTTTCCCAACCAGGGGTTCTCAATCTCTCTACTACTGACATCGTGGGCCAAAATTATTTGATGTGGGGGCTGTCCTGTGTATTGTGATTCCTTTTTTTTTTTTTTTTTTTTTGAGAGAGAGAGAGATGGAGCAGAGTTGGGGGTGGGGTCAGGGGCAGAAGAAGAGAGAGAATCTTAAGCAGGTTCCACACCCATGTGGAACTTGACATGGACTTGATCTCATGACCCTGAGACCATGACCTGAGCCGAAATTGAGGGTCAGACACCCAACCGACTGAGCCACCCAGGTGCCAGATAAATGTCCCTCGAGAGGCAAAATCACCCCAGTTGAGAATCACTGTTCTAGACTTCAAGGTCAAGAGGTGATGACATTTTATTTATCTTTAAACCCTTGTACCTAGCATAATCCATGCTGTGTGGTGGCATTCGGTCAGTATTTGTTGAATTTTGAAAATCAAGTGGAACAATATATGCTCATACAGTTTGAACACTCAGCAAATTTATACTACTTTTCTGCTACTTTCTGCTGTTGCTGTTATCCGGAGCGATCGCCCAATCTCAGCTATAGGTAATGACGGCGCTGCCTATTCTGTAACTGGGGTGAGGATTAACTGCAGGTGCTTAGCACCTGTGGTGTGCAGGATTGGCTGACTCTGAATGTGAGCTGACCTCTGAGACGGGTCACAATCGTTGAACTCTGGACTCCTGCCCATAGGTTTGACCCAGACCTCTACTGGCCCTGGGTATATCACACTAAAGATAGACGACTGAAAAGTAGTACTTGGTTGTGTGTAACAATTGAGCTGGAGGTTCTGTGCCACGTCAAATAACCAGACTGACTGATATTTTCAGTATCTGACTGCTATGGTGCTGTGTGAACATTGCCCATGACAGAATTTAGTAAGTACTACCTAATCAGAACAGGTGACCTAACTGACTATTGCCACATTATAAGATTACCACCACAGAAACTCCACACTAACTGTTCTTCTTTGAGGTCTAGGCTACTGGAAGACAGACGATGACCCAGGCTCTCAGCCTAGGTGATACTGGTCTCCAGTGGACGTCTGTGACTGCTACTGAGCTGTAAAGTGACAAGTGATGCCTACTCAGAGGTGTCACCTTGACAAAAGTTTAGTTTGTACCTTTCTCCACCTTGCAACGTCCACTCCTAATGCTTATCTCCTTCCCTAATCATCACAGCAACATACATCCCACAATACAGAGTATGGCATCAACAGATCAGGAAAGCTATCCATAAATGGGGCTTTCACCCCCCAAGAGCATTCTCCACACTTGGCTTCTCATTTCTTTGGCCATTCATTTATTCATCACTCCATCTACCCATTCACTTATATGTTCATTCAACAGACATTTATTCAATAACTGTGGCATGCTTGGTGCTGGGCCCTTACTGGCATGCTGTGGTGAGTGAGGATGACATTGTGTCTGCTCTCCTGGACTTTTGGATGAATGGAAAAGACAGATAATAACAAATAACCATGCAAATAAAGGTACAGTCAGCACCGCAGCCAATTCTACCTCGAGGTCAGTGAAGGCTTCCCTGAGGAAGCAATGCTGAATGCTGAAGCTATACTCTGAAGGACAGGTAGGAGGTCACTAGACAAAGTGTCAGAACAACATAGTCAGTTTAGAAAACATACTTATTTCCAGGAGCTACCTTCAGCAATTCCAATTAGGAAGGTTTGAGGTGGGCCTAAAGGGGGTATTTCCTAAAAGTGTGCTTGGGAACAGCCTTAGTCCGTGCAACCCTTCTAGGAGGCAGGGCCATGACCAATGAAGGCTCAGCCCATTGACAAGGTGACACACGATACCTGAGAGCTGGAAACACTTCAGTATGGAGAACGGATAAAGCAAATGCAGGTTAGAATAAGCCTGATATATCCTCCAGCTCCAAGAGCCCTCTTCTAAGTGAAGAGCCCAACGTATTCTGATCCTCTTTGACTCTTCCCTTTTAAAGACAATTCCCATTTAAAGAAACAATTTTAATGCTCATCACCTCTAGCTCAAGAGAGCATTACCGACATTGGCTTCCAGTCCTGATGGATGCTGGCCAAGCTTATTTATCCTTTAGTTCTTTTTGTTGCTTTTGAGTATCTGTGTGAGGCCCAGGAGCCTGTGTAAGAAAGCCATGTTTTTTTTTAGAACCCTAGTGCCTGAAAAATATACTGTGAAAGTTTACCCCAGAAAGGGTGTCTGGGTCCTCTTTAGATATTTATGAGTGAGCAGTCAAAAAGCAGGATTTTGTTAAATGATTTGTCTTTTTTTCCGTGTGTGATTCCAAGTTCAACCTGGCAGGATTGATCCCATAAATAGTACAATATAAGACACCTGTAAAGGCTCTCCAGCACTCCCCCAGCCAGGCCAAGGCCTAAGCAGCTCTAGATCCTAGAAGGCAAGAACCCGATTACCAGACACCTGTTTTGTTACCATTACAGACAAAGGTTCTGCTTCTCTTTATACTTATTTTTTTGTTTTACTCTTACATGTACCAGATTTAAAGAAGGTGGTCAAACACTAAGTTTCAGAGGCCCTAGCTCTGGCCTTAATGGTTCAATGAGATGCAGGATCCAGTAAGTTTGTTTATGGTTTTATGATAAATATGGCCCTTGGAAAGTCTTTTACTGTATTACTGAACCGGTATCAAGAAGAAACTGTCAAAATACTAAAAATGGACTGAAGTTAACAATCTGGCCTCCAAGTCCACTAGAAGTTTACTCGCTCTTCTCATTTTATATACACAGAGGTGATCTCACACCATCACAGGGTAGTGGGAGCAAAGTAATATGAAAACAGAAGGTCCCAAACCAGGACTTCGTGAGTGTGTGACTAAGCAAATGGCCCTGAACGGTGCTAAGGGCTGACTATGTGCTCCCTCTGCTCAAATTTTCTCCCAAGATAAACAGTTTCCAGGTTTTGTTATTTTTGTCAATTCCCAGTACAATGGTATGAATCACTTCTAGCTGATTAAGATTCCTTCACAGGTGTAGAGCTAGAATAATAGCCAAAGAACCTCCTGGCAAAAGTTTTCAAAATTTGTCCTTCAAATTGCTGATGTACCTTGCAGATATTCCAGGGGCCTCCAGAAGACAGAGGTGGAGGCTGTGGGGAAGCTAACGGGAGTCAGGGCCTAGGCTCCACGCCTCAGCTCAACAAGAAACATTGCATTTTTATTTGTTATTTATATTAGGTGCTGAATTCACATCATTTTGAAAAATTGCTTTAAAAATAGTGTACTTCCTAACCCCCACTGTGAAGCTCAAATGTACAGAAGGGTTGAGAATTGCCTACGATCATACAATCCATTAGTTGCAAAGCACTATGGACCCTTACTCTTCTGAGTCTCAATACACTTTTTAGATTTTGAAATTTCAATCTCAATTTCAGAGAGACTATGGACTCTGAAAAACAACCTGAGGGTTTTGAAGGGGCGGTGGGGTGGGAGGTTGGGGGAACCAGATGGTGGGTATTAGGGAGGGCATGTATTTCATGGAGCACTGGGTGTGGTACAAAAACAATGAATACCGTTACACTGAAAAGAAAAAAAACTCTCTGATTAAGCTCTCAGATGCTTCTTTGCAGTAGTGTACGAATCTATGCTATGAGTCGACTGGAAAAAATTCAGTAAAGATTCATGTTGTTTTAATTCATGCTCAACCGACAAATCCTGGTAATTACAAAGCTACTTTATTTTCTTAAGCACAAAGTCTGCAAGCCCAGACCCAGAAGAAATTCTCCAATTTGGAATCTATCTGAGCTTTTATATAATTTATTCCAGGGATGGATAAAGGTTTAGTTAATGTACCAATTCTGATTGATTGGTAGTGACTAACAGAGAAAGATCTTGGGGATACCATTGACTACAGAGAAAAATGCAGCAATGATTAGTAATGTCTGCCATGGACATGGGAGGGGAGTGTAGTTTGATTGTCTATGTCATCACAGCCTCGCCTAAGAACCATTCTCTGGCTTATAAATTATCTTAAAATTGTTTCCTTTTCCCAATTAGATGATGAGTTTTCAAACTTAGGGAATGTGATAGAAATTCCTAACAAATTGCTATATATAAATGTAGGTGCTAATATATACTTATGAATGTGATGGAACTGAACTACAGTGAAACAGAATCAAATCAGATTGAATCAAATTGAATTAAATGGTTTATTCCCAAAAGACATCCACATAAATACTCAGTGAGGAATGCACATCTATCTACTCAGAGACCAAAAAGATATTTTCAGCAATACTTAGAAGTCAAAACATTCTATACTTCATTTGAGAATAGCTCCCAACAAGTAAATTTAAATTGGCACAAGGTTTCCAACATTTTTTTGTCTGTAGGGTATCAAAGTGCAGGACCTTGGAACAAAATTTAATCCAAACAAAATTAAATGTATTTATAATTGTGCTCTCCTTGGCTGCTGCATTATCAGTAGTCATGAAAAATGGCAATGTAAATAATGGAAAATTGATTCTCAGATACTTCTTAAAGAATGATTGGAAACAGAAATGAATTAGGTCACAGGAAGAAGCCAGCTCCACAGAGATTGCAAGCACCACGAGGATAGGATATTCTTTCCTGAGATATTATTTTTGAGCAAAGAACCCCTTCCCATAGAGCTTTGCTCTCAGGTCTCCTCAAAAGCTTCCTTTTCTCGGTGCAAAGCAGAGAGTCGAGTGTATCTGAGTCAGTTCAGGCTGTTGTAACAAAATACCATAGACTGGTGGCTTAAACAACAAACATTTATTTCTCACAGTGCTGGATGTTGGAAGTTTGAGATGCATGGTCAGGTTCCGGTGAGATCTCTCCTTCTGGCTTAGAGACAGCCATTTTCTGGATGTGTCCTCACATGGCAGGGGAAAGAGAGAACAAGCTCCCTGGCATCTCTTCTTACAAGCACTCCACCCTCATGACCTAATCACCTCCCAGAGGTCCTACCTCCTAATACCATCCCAATGGATTAGGGTTTCAACACACAAATTCTGGAGGGACACAAACATTCAGTCCATGTGTAGTGTGGGAAGCGAGGGGGGTTTCTAGGGCTGATCTTCAGGGCTGTCTAGCTTTTCCCAACTCATTTGAAGAGTGCACATCAGCCAAGGGCAGAAGAGGTGAGGTCACAGATGTGGAATGGAAACTGGAAGGGTACCATGTCACAAAGCCTGTGGAGAAGAGCCTGTTCTTCCCCTTCTCCTTACCGTGGAGCCAGCACATGAATGCATCTTTCTGTGCCTTCTGCCTCATCAGTGAAAGGCTGAGTAGTATATGAATCCATGCTGTGAGTCAACTGGAAAAAGTTCAGTAAACTTATTTTTACTTGTGGATTGTTAAAGGGGCTTTGTTGGTCTTCAACATGGGTTTCAAATACAGAATATCTGTAGGAAGAAGTCTTATTTTTACCTAATATAAAATCCTAGTCCAGTGTGTGAACAAAAGCATAGTTTTAATTTTGAGCCTTGCTGCTCTGACTCCAGTGGATGGCAAAAACTGAATCTCAATTCTATAGATACCATCCCCCCCACTTCCTATGGGATTGTAGCTAAGTTCTACATTGAAGCAAGCCACCACACATGTGGAAGTGTGACAGAGGACATGCTGGTCTCCCTAGGTGCTAATGCAGAGATTGTCCAAGTGAGTGTCTGCTGAGATAGCCATCTTCCCATTGGGTCCGTGGTTATCTACCCATGAGAGTCCCACTCATCTGAACCACTGCAGACCCAGGAGCTCAGCTGTCACTTCTATCCATCACTCTGGGGCACAGGGATTATTCTGCTCCTGGCTTGGAAACCTTGATGAGACTTTCGCTGTCTGCTGGGATTTGCTGATCCCTTCCCAAGGTCTAGCCACTTGGGAAGGACTCTTGCAGGGCCAGCACACAGATCCCTCCTCAGATTCTTCTGATCTACCCTAGGCTTTGTTGCCTTGGCAAGAAGAAATGTGTAGGGCCACTATCCTGGGGAAGAAGGAAGAAAACTAGCCATATTCTTTGAAGCTCCTGTCCCCAGTGTCTTAGTCATGCTTGAACTCTGATTCTCAGTAGAGATGTTGGAAGCACAAAGCCAGAGAAGAGTACGGGCTTCATTATTCACAGCTTGATCATTAGAACCAAGATCTGTGTCAGGCTCAGAGCTCCATAAGTATCTATGGAATGCGTTCATACCTGAATAAACAAGTCAGTATCTGCTCTCCACACCACTGCACCTTCCTGAAACAATGTATACAAAAACACCAACCATGTCTGTGGAGGGGAAAAGAGAAGAAAGAAATCTTGGAGGAGGGGAGAGGTGAATATTCTTAAAATATTATCCTATCACATGTACTTTGACCTGAATTTGCAAGAAATTCAAAGACAGATAGCTGCAAGTTAAGATTCCACTTCTAAAATAAATTAGACCTCACCTAGAAAATAGTTTCCTCTTGACTAGGACTTATATTTAGTTGAATTGGGGGCTAACCTCTCTGCAGTAAATGTATTAAATGTGGTGAATGTAACAAAGGTTGGGTGAAAAGGCCTTGATTACTAACCAGCTGTGTGAATTCCTTGGGCTCAGATTTCTCATTTGTAAGTAAGAGAGTTGGACTCCTCCTTTGTTCATTTAACAAATGTTGGTTGCCTACTTAGAGCTCCAGGCACTGGGCTGGGTACAAACATACTGGCTCCCAACCTAGAGAGGACATCAGCTGTTAAACAAACACCTATCTACAATATGTGTTGGGTGGAGGAAGAACTCCAGAGGATTGTGAGGAGACCCAAGGTCCTTACCAGCTCCAACATTCCATGATTCCATAGTGATTTGGGTTGTTTCCCACATTCTCACAGGAGGCTCTTTTTAGGGAATTGTAGGCACCATTAAAGGCATGAAGAGATACTGGGGTCCAGCGTCCTGCTAGGATGTCACCAAAGGCATGACTCATGAAGTCATCTTATACATTCCTTTTCCTCAAAGCCTTACAAGGAAGATGAAATTCAGCTGTATTTAAAATATTCTCTTGGATGAGAATATGGCATATTTTAGAAGAACTTTCACCAATAAATTCTTCCTTGGCTGTAATCTAAATCTTTCTAGTTACATCATAAACCCATCTGTTGCTGCTTGTCCCTCTCAAGATGGAAAACACCCAGCTTATCACCACCACCCACAAGATTCTCAAGGCCTCCCCTCTGCCTTCTCTGCAAAGATGCTCCCATTTCTGTGAAGCTAACTTGACAGGTTTCCTGTCCCTTCCTTTAGACACTGCTCCCCCTTCCCAAATTCTTTCCAGATCTCCACAGGGACAAGAGCAAAACTAAGCCCAGTATGTTGGATAGGTTCTCACCAAAAATAAAAAGTACTAAGTCTTAACTGTCTTCCCTGCCCCTCTTCTTTTTCAACTTTGGACACCAAATATTTCTTGATCTACTAGATCTCAAATAATATTTATACTAGTTGTATTATTATTCATTTATTCATAAATAACCTCCTAAACACTAGCATTTGAAGTTCAGGACTTCAAAACAACATGAAAAGTCAATACAACCATAATTGCATCACCATAATGGTATTGGCTTTGTGAGCAGAAGGTGCTCTGGCTGGGTCTATGTTATATTTCTGAGGGAATGAGCACATGAGTAAGTCATCATTTGTTTGTACTGTGAACCAAAATTTGGCCTCCATAAATGTATCCAAATCAGTTAAGAAAATAAAAGCAAAGGAACTTTATTTGGCATAGATTTCATTATGAAATGCAACACGAATATTTCCTCAAAAAAAGTTTCTGGATAAAATCAAATCTTTTTCCTATTCTGTTTTTTTTTTTTTTAAATGCTATACTCAAAACTTTGCACTTCTATAGTTTCATATTAGTCCTTTCCTAATTCTGCTTTATCATTCTTCTAAGCATATAAATACTGGGAAAAAACGAACTTTGTAGACTTTTTAAAAATGAATTATTTTGTTAAAGATTTTATTTATTTATTTATTTATTTATCTATCAGAGAGAGAGAGAGAGAATAAGCAAGGGGAGCAGCAGACAGAGGGAGAAGCAGGCTCCCTGCTGTGCAAGGAACCCTATGTAGGACTCAATCCCAAGATTTTGGGATCATGACCTGAGCCAAAGGCAGAGGCTTAACCGACTGAGCCATCCAGGCATCCCTGTAGACATTTTTAAAAAGATTCATTTATTCATTTTAGAGAGAAGGAGAGAATGAGCATTCATAAGCAGGGGGAGGGACAGAGGGAGAAAAAAACAAGCAGACTCCCTGCTGAGCAGGGAGCCACAGATGGGGCTTCATCCCAGGACCCCAAGATCATGATCTGAGCTGAGATCAAGAGTTGGATGCTTAACCAACTCTTAACTGAACCACCCAGACACCACAAAGTGTATAGACATTTTTGGAGATTTATCAAGTCAAAACAAAAGTTGTAAATAGAAGAATTAAAGTTGAGGAGAAAGAAAGTATTCTCTGCACTACAAGTTGTGCTCCACAAATTTAAGCAGCCCTACAAACTATGCTACACAAAATTTATAAACCTAGAATCCTATGAGATCCATAAACACGACAATGTCAGGTTCAAGGGGCTCAGTTTAAAGGTCAAATGCAATTTAAAAAGACTTCCATCCTTCCAGCATTTCTGAAGGACATTAAAGAAGATCTACATGCATGGTTTTCGACTCTAGAATAATTTACTAGAGTCCTCCATGTCCTCCCATTCCCTCCTCCCCTCAGCTGCCCCAGGACCTCTGCTTCACTCATGAACTCAGCCCATAAGACTCATCTACCCTAGCTCCCTGTCACTTAGCACTCACTCTGCCAATGCACTTAACCTTTCCTAATTCTTATTTAATAATGTCTTAGGGGGAAGTCTAAGATTCAGGGGAGTCTGTGAATTGTCTCATCAGTTATGCTTTTCCTGAATGTATTAGTAAGATTGTTTTCATTTCAAGTGTCAAAAGAGCAACTTGAACTATATATGCACAGAAAGCTAAGCTATTGGCTTGTCCAACTGTGATATTACAGAGTATGTTCCTGCAGACATAATTGGAGCAAGGTGCTCAAACCATGACTTTAGGAATCCATTTCTCTTCATCTCTTGATTTTGTTTTGTGTGTGTGTGTGTGTGTGTGTGTGTGTGTGTGTGTTAGCTTTGATATGTGATAGGCTTTTTCCAGTTGGTGGCAAAATGGCCACTAGCAGCATTAGACTCATGTCCTATTAGCTTGACAACACTGACGAAGAGATAGCCACTCTCTCTTGTTTTTTTTTAGATTTTTATTTATTTATTTGACAGACAGAGATCACAAGTAAGCAGACAGGCAGGCAGAGAGAGAGGAAGGGAAGCAGACTCCCTGCTGAGCAGAGAGCCCAACGCAGGGCTCAATCCCAGGACCCTGGGATCATGACCTGAGCTGAAGGCAGAGGCTTAAACCCACTGAGCCACCCAGGTGCCCCGAGATAGCCTCTCTTTAAAAATGTTGCAGAAAGAATCCTGGGTTTGATGCTCATTAGCCTACTTGAATTGTGGACACCCTGACTTCTAAAGGATGATGTACTCTCCTGTACCCGGCTCTTTTTATCTATCCATTCCTGCAGCCAGAGATGGCACATCTGCAGATCAGATGGGCAGTGGATAGACTCCTGGTGGTCTCTTTTAGGGAAAATGGAGGAGAATTTATCTGAAAAACAAAACAAATACTGGGGATGCCAAAACAGCAGATGGCAGTCAGGATAGACCTGGCTGATCTGGGGTAACAAATTATCCCCAAATTTCAGGAAAAAAAAAAAAGAAGCCAATCTCTTCCCCTGCTGCACATACAACATGAACTGGTAAGAAGCTCTTCTCACTGTGATCACCTTCCTGGAGTCCAGGAAGGTCAAGGACCCATGGCTGCATTTGCCTTCAGAGTCCCCAAAGAGGAAAAGGGGAAAAATGTAAGAAGCACTTTTACGATGGTAGCAAAATTTGGGTCATTTTTTTTAAGCAAGTTCTACCAGCAATGCCCCACATGGGCAATGAGATGCATTTGCCTGGAGGTGATACACATCACTTTTGCTGAAAGGACCAGAAATTGCAATCCCACCAAGTGCTTGGAAAGAGGAGAACCAGAAATATTCAAGAAGAGCTACAATGATAGCCACTGTCCACTTATTAATAAAACAATAATGTCTGTGACAAGGAAGGACTCTGGACATTATAGACACCTTTCTGCAATGTTCACACAAGCCTGACATCCTATCGACAGATCCAAGTCGACTTCTACAGCCAGAGACCCAACTCAGAGAGAATGAAAACATCTCACGTGCCAGAACTGTCCTTACATCCCCCCCTGAATCTGCAGGCTTCCATGTTCTTACAAGGATTTTCAATGCTTTGTCATATCTGAATTTTCTCCTCATTCCAAAAGAGCAAAGAAACTTTGGAGATGATGAAATTTAGGCTTTTCCTTGTGACGCCTCTATTTGGCAGGGCCCTGGGTCTCACTTAACTCTGTTAACTCTGCCATCTGGTCAGCAGCAAAGATGAAAGCAGCCAGTGGTTCTGGGGCATTTGAGTAACTTGGTACATTTAATGAGAAAAGTACTTTGTATATTCTAGTCTAAGTGAAAGTTAACAGTTCAATTTTATTTCAAATTTGGCAACAGGTTTTGATTATTTGAAATATGAGAAACTAATATAAAGTGGAGACTAAGTTCTTAAAAATCTTTTTAAATGTGTCTTTCCAAGTTCTTGCTTAGTGTGCAGGCTATACACTGTTAAATGTATAATCATAGCAGCAGGCATCATTAAATGTAACTGCCTAGAACCTTCTCCCAGTGTTCAGGACTGGCTGTATGCTGGGTCTACAATGCTGAAGAAAACTATACAAAGTGGGATTCATTCAGGGAGGATTTTCCCTCATGAGACACTGTACTAGTAACTTGATTTTTCTGTAGAAACAGACCTGTGGGGCTTCATATTCCTAGCTTATATACATTATTTTATTTCCATATTTTAAAAATGTAAGAAACTCTTTTATGATGGTGGCAAATTCTGGTGGCAAAATTCAGCAGGTTCTATCAGCAACATTTGATAAGACTAAGGCAAAGCCTTCCAGGGTCTTGGTGGCTTTTTGGAAGAGAACAAAGCTAAAGGTATTTATTTCGCACTAGTTATCCTGCAGAAAACAAGGAAGATGGATGTTAAGTATAAATCTTTCATAAACCAAGGGCTGCCTATTGGCCCAAATCAGAATCCAGTAAAATTAATGTGGACACTGTTTCAGACTGAATTAAGGTTTTTATTATTCTCCAGGTGCAAAAATGTAACTTCTGCTTTTTTTCCCCACAGGGAAAAGACAAACTTTTTGGCCCTAGACAAATAGAATTTTAGCCGATGAGATAGAAACGGATTATCAGTGTAGAGATCAAGTTTCTGTTAATAGGTGGATGGCACGCAGAAGCACAGAAAGGGGCTGCACAGATGTATTTGGGGTTTTAATCAGACCCACAATATGATAATGTTCTGAGTGATTGATGAGCCCATAACTATGTCAGGGTTTCGTCTGCTGTAACATGGCAAGAAGGGAAACTGCGTGCACTTACGAACATGAGGCAGACTCTGACAGATCATAGACCTGAGTGGAAACTATTCATCAGATAAGAATAGTTACGATTTATTGAATAGTTACTACGTGAAAAGTGCCAAGTATGGTAGATAGGTTTATCAGGAGCCCTCACTATGGTCTCCTGAGGGATTATGCCAGTTTCACCCCTTACTCTGTGTCACTTCGGGAAAGTTACCTCACCACTTCCGCCTTAGTTTTTGCACATACAGATGGTCTAGAATAGAGTTTGGCATTGATTCACTCAACTGTGTGGCAGATATGGTTCCAGGCACTCAGGATACCACAGATCCTCCCTGCCCTCTTGGAGTTCCCATTTGTGATGGTTAATATTATATGCCAGGTTGGTATCTGGTAAAACATTTCTGGGTGTGTCTGTGAGGGTGTTTCTGGAAGTGACTAGAATTGGAATGGGCACACTGAGTAAAGCAGATGATCCTCCCAATGTGAGTGGGTATCATCCCAACTCTTCCAGGGCCTGAAAAGAACAAAGGGTAAAGGAAGAGTAAAGTCATTCTCTCCTTGAGCAAGGACATCTATCTTCTCCTGTAGTTGGACATTGACTCTCCCAGCTCTCGAGCATTCAGACTCTGAATTGCACCACTGGCTTGCCTGGTTTTCCAGCCTGCAGATGACAGACCATGGAACTTCTTGGCCTCCATAATTTTGTGAGCCAATTTTTATAATCATCCTTCCTTCCTTCCTTCTTCTTTCTTTCTTTTTCCTTCCTTTCTTCCCTCCTTCCATCATCCATCCTTCCTTCCTCCATCCATCCATCCATCCACCCATCCATCCATCCATCCATCCATCCAAGTTGCAAGATGGTAGGTGCTGTGGAAAAAAGAAAAAAGAACAAGGTAAGGGGTATATTGAGTACCTGGGTGAATGTAGAAGTGGAGATGGGAATCTTAAATAGGGGAATAGGGAGAGGCCTCACTGAGAAGAGCCATCTGAGGAAGGACTTAAAGGAGGAGAAGGAGTCAGGCTCTCTGATATCTAGAAGATTGTCCCGGAAAAGGGACCAGCCAGTGCAAGGCAAGACTTGCCTGCTAAAGCTCATATTTTAGAAGGCCCTGTACATCACAAACACCCACAAAAAATAAATAAATCTATTGAAAAAATGCACAGGTGCCAGGGTCACTGGGAATCTGGTGCACGGAGCTGACACAGTGTCACCCATAACCCCAAACAGCTGCTGTTACAGCCAGCACCGTTCAGGCCCCAGGGCAATGCCTCTCCAGAGCTCTTGCTGTATGTCTTTGAAACATGAGGCAACTGTGAGCTAAAGCCCCAGCGTTGGTGGGCTGAACTTTAGCCACCATCAGAGTGAAGACAGGCTGAGCAGCAGAAGCATGTAGGGAAGAGAAAAGACAAAGTGATTAAAATGATCAAATCCTCAGCGTGAATGTACCAAATTCTGAGGTTTTTTTTTTTTTAATGCACTAGATTCCTGCATAACAATTTTTTTTCTTTTCTCAATGGTGTCAAATATCTATTTTTCTCTCTTCTCTTCATATTCTAATTCTTGATCTGGAGTTCTCACAGATGAGTATGGTGCTTTTAAGAGTTTCACATGGAGGTTGAGGAATATTTTACAGTGGTAAACAATTTATCTGAGTCTTCAGTTTGCATATATGCATAAACAAAGCATGCATAAAGCACTATACCAATTCTTTCCATTGACAAGATACTGAATCTTAAGTTACAAAGTGGTAAAATTTCTATTAAAATATTGAAGATGTTGGGGCACCTGGGTGGCTCAGTGGGTTAAGCCTCTGCCTTTGGCTCAGGTCATGATCTTAGAGTTCTGGGATCGAGCCCCGCATCAGGCTCTCTGCTCAGCAGGGAGCCTCCTTCCTCCTCTCCCCCTGCCTGCTTCTCTGCCTACTTGTGATCTCTGTCAAATAAATAAATAAAATCTTAAAAAAAAAATTCAAGATGTTTTCATTAAAATCCCAAAACATTTTAGCTCTACTTAGTTGATATTTTAATATTAATAATCATGTTTTAGATTTTGCCTTATAATTTCAGTAAATAATTCTGGATAATTTAAAAGAAAAATGACTGCTGAAAACATGAAAAAGTTTCAATTTTCAATTATTCACGCTTAATTTATATTTGATGAACTGATCTTAAATTTTTGTATATTTTGACTATAACTAAATTTTAATTTTTAATGCTTAGATCATTATAGTCCATATAACATAAATTACATAAAACTCAGTGATAATTTTACTAAAATGGAGGAAAGTAAAGCAAACATTATAGAATAAATATAAAGTAATTATATAAATAAATATAATTTATGAATGTCTTTATTTTATTACTTAGCCAGACATTCCAGTCCAACAACACCAAAACATCCACTAATAATAAAATAGTCTTCTTTGATATTTTTCAGACTTTCAGTTATATAAAAACCATAGCTTTATTCATTGTCTATTTATACATATTGATATTTTAATGTTTATCTTAATTTTTGTTATTTTTTAAGTATAAGGGTACATGTGTCAAGATAGGGAGTGGAGAACACATTTTGTTTAGAATTAGTTATTTTGATTTGTAACTTCAAATTTAGATACATGGTATGGGAGCCTCTATTTGTTCTTGTTCCGTGGGTCCCACAGGTATTAGTGGTTTCACAGAAGTGGTTTCATTAAAAAGGGAGTGTTTTCTCAAGTCATTGACTTAAGCCTTTATCTTAAGATGTTAGGACAAGAATATATTAAATCTAAAGCATCAAGAAGAAATAAAATAATAAATATAAGAGCAGGAATCATTGAAGTTGAAAGCATAAAGTAGCACAGAAAATAAAAACAAAATTCCTCCTTTATTTTTTTAAATTCCAGTATAATTAACATTTAGTGTTATATTAATTTTGGGTATATAATATAGCAACTCAACAAATATATACATAACTCAGCATAAGTGCCCTCTTAATCCCATCACTGATTTCATCCATCCCCCCACCAACCTCCCCTCTGGCATCCATCAGTTGTTCTCTAGAATTAAGAGTCTGTCCTTTGGTACATCTCTTTTTTTTCTTCATTTGTTTGGAATGGATTTTTGTATATTGGTTTTGTATCCTGTGACCGTACTGAATTCATTTATCAGTTCTAGTAGCATTTGGTGGAATATTTAGGGTTTTCTATATATACTATCTTGTCATCTGTAAATAATGAAAGTTTTGCTTCTTCCTTACCAATTTGGATGCCTTTATTTCTTTTTCTTTCTGATTCCTGTGGCTGTGACTTCCAGTACTATGTTGAATAGACGCGGTGAGAGTGGACATCCTTGTCTTTTTCCTGATCTAAGGGGAAAAGCTCTCAATTTTTCCCCATTAAGGATGATAGTAGCTCTGGGTTTTTCATAAATGGCCTTTATTTGTTGAGGTATGTTCCCTCAAAACCCACTTCATTGAGAGTTTTTATCATGAATGAATGTTGTACTTTGTCAAATGCTTTTTCTGCATCTATTGAAATGATAATATAGTTTTTGTTCTCTCCCTTGTTGATGTGATGTATCACATTGATGGATTTGCAAATATTGAACCACCTTTGCATCCCAGGCATAGATCCGACTTGATCATGGTAACTGATTTTTTTTTAATGTATTACTGGACTCAATTTGCTTATATTTTGTTGAGAATTTTTACATCTATGTTCATCAAAGATATTGGTCTGTTCTCTTTTTTTTTGTGGTGTCATTACTGGTTTTGGTATCAGGTTAATGCTGGCCTCATAGAATGAGTTTGGAAGTTTTCCCTCCTCGTCTATATTTTGGAATAGTTTAAGAGAATAGGTGTTAACTCTTCTGTAAATTTTTGGTAGAATTCCCTGTGAAGCCATCTGGTCCTGGACTTTTATTTGTTGGGAGATTTTTGATTACTTATTTAATGTCCTTGCTGGTAATCAGCCTGTTCAAATTTTATATTTCTCTCTGATTCAGTTTTGGGAAGTTAATATGTTTCTAGGAATTCATCTATTTCTTCTAGGTTGTCCAATTTATTGACATATAATTTTTCATAATATTCTCTCCTAATCCTTTTTATTTCTGTGACATTGGTTGTTATTTCTCCTTTTTCATTTTTTACTTTATTTATTTGAGTCCTCTCTCTCTTTCTCTCTCTCTTTGTATGAGTCTGGGTAAAATTTATCATCTTTTGAAAGAACCAGTTCCTAGTTTCATTGATCTGTTGTTTTTTATTTTCTATTTCATTTATTTCTGTCTAATCTTTATTATTTCCCTCCTTCTATTAGTTTTGGGTTTTCTTTCTTCTTCTT
The DNA here is from genome assembly GCF_010015895.1 of Lontra canadensis. Lineage (NCBI taxonomy): Eukaryota > Metazoa > Chordata > Mammalia > Carnivora > Mustelidae > Lontra > Lontra canadensis. The sequence goes on along the minus strand of NW_022631086.1, from coordinate 7,912,917 downwards.
TTTCTAGCTTGTTTAGGTGTAATGGTAGGTTGTTTATTTGAGATTTTTCTTGCTTATTGAGGTAGGCCTGTATTGCTATAAACTTCCCTCTTTGAACAGCTTTTGCTGCATCTCCAAGTTTTTGGACCATTGAGTTTTCATTTTCATTTGTCTCCATGCATTTTTGGATTTCCTCTTAGATTTATTGGTTGACTCATTCATTGTTTAGTAGAATGTTATTTAACCTCCATGTATTTGTGTTCTTTCCAGTTTTTTTTTTCTTGTGGTTCATTTCTAGTTTCATAGCACTGTGGTCAGAAAAGATACATGGTATGACTTCAATCTTTTTGAACTTGTTGAGACTTATTTTGTGCCCTAATTTGTGATTTATTCTAAGAATGTTCTGTTTACCATTGAAAAGAATATGTGCTCTGCTTTTTTCAGATGGAATGCTCTGAATACATCTATTAGATCTATCTGGTCCAATGTGTCATTCAAAGCCACTATTTCCTTGTTGATTTTCTATCAGGATGTTCTATCCGTTATTATAAACAGGATGTTAAAGTCCCCTACTATTATGGTATGACTATCAATTACTTCCTTTATATTTATTATTTGTTTTATGTATTTGGGTGTTCCCATGTTGGGTGAATAAATATTAATAATTGTTATATATTCTTGATGAATTGTTCCCTTTATCATTATGTAGTGTCCTTCTTTGTCTCTTGTTACAGTCTATTTTAAAGCCTATTTTGTCTGACATAAATACTGCTACCTTGGCTTTCTTTTCACTTCCATTGGCATGATAAATGCTTTTCCATCCCTTCACTTTGAATCTGCATGTGCCTTTAAGTCTGAAATGAAACTCTTGTAGGCAGCATATAGATGGGTCTTGTTTATAACATATTTCATTATCCAATGTCTTTTGATTGGAGTGTTTAGTCCATTTACATTAAAAGTAATTACTGATAGTTGTGCACTAATTGCCATCTTGTTACTCGTTTTATACTTGTTTTTGTGTAATTCTTTGTACTTTTTTTCTCTTGCTCTCTTCTTTCATGGTTTGCTGGCTTTATTTAGTGATATACGTGGATTCTTTTCTCTTTGTTTTTTGCATATCTATTATTGGTTTTTTATTTGTGGTTACATTAAGTTTGTATATAACATCTTCTGCATACAGCAGTCTATAGTAAGTTGATGACCACTTAAGTTTGAATCCATTCTTTACTCCTATCCTTCCCATATTTTAGGTATATGATGTCATACCTTACTTCCTTTAATTTTGTGAATCCCTTGAATGGCTTTTTAAAAGATTTTATTTATTTATTTATTTATTTGAGAGAGAGAGTGCATGAGCATAGGGACGGGCAGAAGGAGAGGAAGAAGCAGACTCCCCACTGAGCAGAGAGCCCTACTTGGGGATCAATCTCCAGACCCTGAGATCATGAGCTGAGTGGGAGGCAGATGCTTAACTAACTGAGCCACCCAGGGGGCCCCTCCCTTGACTGATTTTAATAGATATACTTAATTTTACTGCTTTTGTGCATCCTTCTTTTCTTACTCATAATCTTTGTTTTCCACTCAAAAAGTTCCCTTTAACATTTCTTATAGGACTGTTTTAGCAGTGATGAACTCCTTTAACTTTTGTTTGTCTAAGAAGGTTTTTTGTTTTTTTTTTTTTAATCTCTCTTGTATTCTTAATGATAGCCTTACTGGATAGAGTATTCTTGGTTGCAGGTTTTTTTCTTTTAGCACTTTGAATATATCATGCCACCCTGTTCTGGCTACAGAGTTTCTGCTGAAAAATCAGCTGATAGACTTTTGGGTTTCTGTTTGATGTAACTGTTTTCTTTTCTATTGTTGCCTTTAAAATTCTCTCTTTATCACTTCATTTTGCCATTTTAATTACTATGTGTCTTGATGTGGTCCTCTTGGGTCGATTGCGGGGGGCGCTATCTGTGCCTCTTAGATTTGGATTTCTATTTCCTTCCCCAGATCTGCAAGGTTTCCAGCTGTTACATTTTCAAATAAATTTTCTATCACCTTTTCTCCCTCTTCTTCTGGAATGCCTACAATGTGAATGTTATTATGCTTGATGATGTTGCTGAGTTCCTTTACCTATTTTTATTTTTTATTTTTCTTTTTGCTCTCCCCTGTTCAGCTTGATTTTTTCCATTATTCTTTCCTCCAGGTCACTGATCTGTTTTTTTCCCCCCTGCTTCCTCTAGTTTACTATTTCTTCTATTTAGTATATTTTTAATTTCAGTTATTGAGTTCTTCATCTCTGATTGGTTCTTTTTTATGTTTTCTATTTTTTTGTTGAGGATCTCACTGAGGTCCTCCATTCTTTTCTTCAGTCCAGTGAATATCTTTATGACTATTACTTTAAATCTCTGTCAGGCATATTACTTATCTATTACTTGTACATTTAGGTCTCTTGCTGTGATTTTGTCCTGTTCTTTCATTTGGGACATATTACTCTGCTCTTTATTTTTTTCTAACTCTCTGTGTCTGTTTCTATGTGTTAGGTAAGTCAGCCATGTCTCTTGTTCTAGAAAGTGCCAGCCTTATGAAGAAGACATTCTGTAGTGCCCTGTAATGCAGTGTCCCCTGTTCACCAGAACCTGGTGCTTCAGGGTTGTCTCCTGTTTGTTGCATGTTCCCTGTTGTGGCTGAACCTCTTTTGTCTTTAGTCCAGCGATCTGCAATGACTCCTTTTGCCTGCTGTGGCCAGAGTTTGGTCTCTGGATTGTTAGCTGGTCAGTCTGGGGCCCTCTTAGGCCTGAGTTGAGTCAGACCAGGCATTCATTAGAGTTGTGGTAGCACCAAACTGCAGGGTGCTCTTCCTATATTGTCCCCTGAGAAACTTTTTTTTTGGTGGGTGCAGCCTGCACTCAGGCCAGATGTCAGCCCCCAGCCTACTATTGGGGCTAGAGCTGAACTGATATGTATAATTTTCTTCCCTTCTCCCTTCAGCAGGAGTCACTTCGGGGGTGGTGCTGGCTCCTGTTGGAGCTGCTGGCACACTGCCATGCTTGTGGGGCTGATTTGGCTGGACTCCTGCCAAGGGTGTGTTGAAGGGGGCAGAACCACAGGAGAGTGTGGGGACAGGGCACACAGTTAGCAATCTAGGTGGAGTGCTGGCACTGCACTGTTTCCTGCAGATGTCCAGTTATCTAGGCTGGGGCATGGGGGAAGGAAATGGCACCTGCCAGTTCTTTTGTTCTTGGAGAAATCTCCTAAAGATCCATGACCTTCTAGCATATGCTCTGAGATTAGTAAACAAATTTCCCTCTTGTATACCCCAGGCATTTTTCAAACTGCTGCTTGTATGCTATATCTCCATGGGCTGTTTTTTTTTGGCTAGTTCTTTGAAGGAGGGAACTCAGTTTCCTATCCTCTTCTGGCTCTCCTAGAATTGAGCTCATTGACTTTTAAAGTTCCAAGTGTTAAACCCCAGTGATTTTAAGAACTTGGAAGTTAGGCCCCTGTGTTTTTCAAAACCAAATGTTATGGAAAGTCATCTTTCCAATACAGGTCCCTCATGCTTGTGGTGCCTTCTCTGGTGTCTGCTCCTCTCCCCTCTCCACATCAGTGGCATCCTTCCCTCCATCTACAGACAATCCTATGGGTCCTTTTAGTTGTGTCAGCTGTGTCTCCATCCTTCCTACCCTCTGCAGTGTTGCTCCTTCTCTACATTTATCTGAGAGGAGTCTGTTCTGCTAGTCTTCTGGTCATTTTCTTGGTTATTTACACTGATGTGGGCATTTTATAGGTGTATCCTTGGGATGAGGTGAACTTAGGATCCTCCTACTCCATCATCTTCCCTGGAAGTCTTCAAAAATTATTCCTTTAAAAAGGTCAATCAAATTAATAAATACCTAGACAAACTAACCAAGAGAAAAAGAAGGTAAAAATTACTCATTTTAGAAATGAATGAGAGGACACCACTACAGACCATAGAGATGTTAAAGCAATAATAAGAGAATGGGTGGCTCAGTAGGTTAAATGTCAGGCTTTAGCTCAGGTCATGATCCCAGGGTCCTGGGATCAAGCCCTAAGTTGGGATCCCTGCTCAGTGGGGAACCTGATTTTCCCTCTCCCTGTGCCCCTCCCTCTGGTTGTGTTCTCTCTCTCTCTCTCTCTCATATAAATAAATAAAAATCTCAAAAAGGAGAGAGAGAGAGATTTCTATCAAAATTTTATGCCATGAATTTCACAACTTAGGTAAAATGAATCAAGTTTTCTTTTAATTTGAATCAAGTTTTTGAAAGATACAAACCATCAAATTATTTGTTACATTTTTAAAAATTGTTTTTAATTTAAAAAAAATTTTAAATTAACATATAATGTATTATTAGCCCCAGGGGTACAGGTCTGTGAATCGTCAGGTTTACACACTTCACGGCACTCACCATAGCACATATCCCCAATGTCCATAATCCCACCACCCTCTCCCAACCTCCCTCCCCCTGGGAACCCTCAGTTTGTTTTGTGAGATTAAGAGTCTCTTATCAAACCATCAAATTTTATGTAAAAAGAAATAGATTAAACTGAATAGTCCTGTATCTATTAAAGAAATTAAATATGTAATTAAAAACCTTCCAACAAAGAAAACTCTAGATCCAAATGGCCTCACTGGAGAATTTTACTTAACATTAAAGGAAAAAACTAATAATAATTTTATATAAATTCTTCAGGAAAATAAAAGAGGTTGCAACATTTAGAACTTATTTTACAAGACCAGAGTTACCCTGATACCAAAAGACTGTGGTACTGGCACAATAAGAGACCAAAAGACCATCAAAATAAAACACAAAGTCCATAAATAGACCCACACATATATGGTTAGTTGATTTTCAACAAAAGCACAAGGGCAATTGAAGAAATTCTAGTTTTTTCAGTCTTTCAATAATGTTGGAACATCACTAATATTCAGAAAACAAGAACCTCAACTTATATACCATGTATCTTACATAAAAATTAACTCAAAATGGATTATAGACCAAAAAGTCATAACTAAAGTTATGAAACTCTCAGAAGAAATTATACAACTTAGGAGGAAATATTTGTGATTTCTTATGTATTTCCCTGAAGTCATAATCCATAAAAGAAAAAAACCTGATGAGTTGGACTTCAGCAGGATTAAAAACATCTACTATACAGTAGACACTGCTAAGAGAATTAAAAATTCAAACCTCACACGGGAAGAAAAAGTATGTTAATCATATCTCTGACAAAAAAACCTGTTTTCAGACTATATAAAACACTTCTTTAACTCAATAATAAGAAAACAAACAAACCAATTGAAAGAAATGGGCAAAGTATTTTAAAAGACATTTCACCAAAGAATATATAAGGATGATAAATATGCACATGTAAAGATGCTAAACATAATTGCACATTAAGAAGTGCAAACGAAAACTGACAAGTCCTGCCAGCAAAGATATAGAGAAACTGAAACTCTCATACGTTACTGGTAAGAATGCAAATGGTACTGCCACTTTGGAAAACAGTTTGACAATTCTTACAAAGTTAAACGTGCATACATTTACGACATTACTAAGGAAGTCTTCTCCTAGAGAAATAAGAACTTATGCTCACACAAAATCCTATACATGAATCTTTATAGTAGCTTTATTCATAATCACCCCCAAATTAGAAACTACTCACATGTTCTTTATCTTGTAAATGCATAATCAAATTGTGCATGACACACTTATATAATGGAATAGCAATCTACCAAGTATTTATAAATCATATATCTGATAAGGGATTAAAATTCAAAATATATAAAGAACTCATACAATTCCATAGGAAAAAAACCCAATCCAATTAACAAATGGGCAGAGGATCTGAATAGAAATTTTTCTAAATAAGACATACAAATGGCCAACAGGTACATGAAAAGGTGTTCAACATCACTCATCATCAGGGAAATGTGAATCAAAAGTATAATGAAGAAAAAAAAAGAATCAATGTACACTACATCAAAATCTAATGATGTATTCCTTATACAGGGGCTAATTGAACATAATTTTAATAAGAGAGAGACCATAGTCCAAAAACACGAAAAGGAATGGATATGAATACCAGTTAACTTGATACAGTGTAGGAAAAGTGTAAGTGCTTTCCTATGACCCAACAATTTCACTTCAGGCTATCTACTTCAGGGAAACTTTTAAATTTATGCAAAAGGATGCTTCTTGCAGCAATATTTGAAATTGGAAAAGGTTACAAGCTAAGTGTCCACAATGGGAAATGGCAAAATCATTGTAAAGAAGATTATTTCATAGTTTAAAAATAATTAGGTGAAGCATGTCTGGGTGGCTCAGTCAGTTAATTATATGCCTTCAGCTCAGGTCATGATCTAATCAAGGTCCTGGGATGAAGCCCCACAGGTCTCCCTGCTCAGTGGGGAGTCTGCTTCTCCCTTCTCCCTCTGTCCCTACCCCCTCTCATGCTCCTGCTCTCTTTCTCTCTCTGAAATAAATGAAATCTTAAAAAATATTTAGGTGAAAGTATCTGGGCTAGAATGGGAAAAAATAAAGGCATATTGCCAAGTAAAAGACAAAATGCAAAACAATGTGCTCAGTATGATCTTATTCATATATTAATTATGAATAAATGATATTATACATATTTACAGGTATAAATGAATTTTAAAATGCATGAGTAAAGGTCTGAAAGGATCTGCACCATATTATTAAGTGACATCCTCTGGGGGAAGGGATTAGAATTATGGGTTACCATCCAGGGAACTTGAGCATAAATAATTTTTGCATTAGTGTACTTTTATGATCCTTTGCAATTAAAACTTAATAAAATTTCAACATAAAAAAAGTATAATAAAGTATTACCTCATACCAGTTAGGGTGGCTGGTATCAAAAAGGCAAGAAATAACAAGTGTCGGTGAGGATGTAGAGAAAAGGGAATACTCATGCACTGTTGGTGGGAATATAAATTAGAGCAGCCACTATGGAAAACAGTATGGAAGTTCCTCAAAATTTAAAAAATAGAACTATCTTATGTCCCAGTACATCCACTTTGGGTATTTATCCAAAGAAAATGAAAACAATCATTTGAAAAGATAAAATGCACCACGTCTGGATCTTTGGGGTAAATACCCAGTAGTGCAATTGCAGGGTCATAGAGAAGATCTATTTTTAATTTCTTAAGGAATCTCCACACTGTTTTCCAAAGTGGCTGCACAAACTTGCATTCCCACCAACAGTGTAAGAGGGTTCTTCTTTCTCCACATCCTCTCCAACACTTGTTGTTTACTGTCTTGTTAATTTTGGCCATTCTGACTGACATAAGGTGGTATCTCAATGTGGTTTTGGTTGTTTTTTTTTTCTTCTTCAGCGTAATAGTATTCATTGTTTTTTGCACCACACCCAGTGCTCCATGCACTCCGTGCCCTCTCTAATACCCACCACCTGGTTCCCCCAACCCCCTCAATGTGGTTTTGATTTGAATCTCCCTGATGGCTAATCATGATGAACATTTTTTCATGCATCTGTTAGCCATTTGTATGTCTTCATTGGAGAAGTGTCTGTTCATGTCTTCGGCCCATTTTTTGATGAGATTATCTGTTTTTTGAGTGTTGAGTTTGAGAAGTTCTTTATAGATGTTGGATATCAGCCCTTTGTCTGTAGTGTCATTTGGGAATATCTTCTTCCAATCCGTGGGTTGTCTGTCTGTTTTGTTGACTGTTTCCTTTGCTGTGCAGAAGCTTTTGATCTTGATGAAGTCCCAAAAGTTCATCTTTGCTTTTGTTTCCTTTGCCTTTGGAGACATGTCTTGAAAGAAGTTGCTGTGGCCGATTCAAAAAGGTTACTGCCTATGTTCTCATCCATTCTGATGGATACCTGCCTCAGGTTGAGGTCTTTTATCCATTTCAAGTTTATCTTTGTGTATGGTGTAAGAGAATGGTCAAGTTTCATTCTTCTACATATAGCTGTCCAATTTTCCAAGCACCATTTATTAAAGAGAATGTATTTTTTCCACTGTATATTTTTTCCTGCTTTGTTGAAGATTATTTAGCCATAGAGCTGCAGGTCCATATCTGGGCTATCTCCTCTGTTCCACGGGTCTATGTGTCTGTTTTTGTGCCAGTACCATGCTGTCTTCGTTATCACAGCTTTGTAGTAAAGCTTGAAATCAAGCAATGTGATGCCCCTAGTTTTGTTTTTCTTTTTCGACATTTCCTTAGCAATTTGGGGTCTCTTCTGTGTCCATACAGATGCAGTGAAAAGAAGGACCATCTGTACCCCAATGTTCATAGCAGCAATGGCCACATTCACCAAACTGTGGAAAGAGCCAAGATGCCCTTCAACAGATGAATGGATAAAGAACATATGGACCATACATACAATGGAGTATTATGCCTCCATCAGAAAGGATCAATACCCAACTTTTGTATCAACATGGACGGGACTGGAAGAGATTATGCTGAATGAAATAAGTCAAGCAGATAGAGTCAATTATCATATGGTTTCACTTACTTGTGGAGCATAAGGAATAACCCAGAGGACATTGGGAGAAGGAGAGAAGTGAGTTGGGGGAAATTAGAGGGGAAGATGAATCATGAGATACTGTGGACTCTGAGAAAAAAACTGAGAGTTTTAGAGGGGAAGGGGGGTGGGGGTTTGGGTGAGCCTGATGGTCAGTATTAAGGAGGGCACATATTGCATGGAGCACTGGGTGTGGTGCATAAACAATGAATCTTGGAACAGTGAAAAAATTAAATTAAATTAAAAAAATAGGTGATGTACTATATGTTGGTAGTTGAATGTGATAATAGAAAAATAAAAATTAAAAAGAAGATATATGCTCTGCTATGTTTATTGCAGTATTATTTACAATAGCCAAGATTTGGAAACAATCTAAGTGTCTATCCATAGATGAATAGATAAGAAGATATGGTATATATATATAGTGGAATATTACTCAACCATAAAAAGGAAGAAAATCCTGCCATCTGTGACAACAAAAATGGACCTTGAGAACATTATGCTAAATGAAATAAGGCAGACAGAGAAAGACAAATACTATATCATTTCATTTATATGTCGAATCTAAACAAAGCAAAACAAAAACAAAACAAAAAAAACTGAACTCAGATACACAGAACAGATTGGTGGTAGTTGGGAGTAAATGAAATGGGCCAAGAGTCAAAAGGTACAAAATTCTACTTATGAAAAAGTAAATTCTGGATAGTAATGTAATGTATGATAACTATAATTTTTTAAAAAGTGAATAAAATCATATGGTATTTACACACAATGGAATGCTATTCAGCCAAAAGAAGGAAATCCTGCCATTAGCAACAATATGGATGAATCTGGAGGCCATCAGGTAAGTGAAATAAATCAGACACAGAAGGACAAATATTACATGACACCACTTATCTGAGGAATCTAAGAGTCAAAGCCATGGATCAGAGAGTAAAACCTGGACAAGGACCTGGGTAAGGGTGACATTGAGTCAAAGGATGCAAAGTTTCAATTATGCAAGATGAATAAGCCCCAGAAATCTATTTTTCATAATAATGCCTGTAGTGAGTACTACTGTGTTGTATACTTAAAACATTGCTGAGAAGGAAAATCTTCTGTTAAGTGTTCTTATCACGCACAAAAAATAATAATAAATAAAGAGGGTGGAGGGAAATTCTGAAGGTGATGGACATGTTTATGGCATAGACTGTGGTGATGGCTTCTCAAGGACGTACTATCTCCAAACTCACAGAGTTTTAGACACTAATTATATTCAGGCTTTTGTCAGCCATACCTCAAAATGATTTAAAAAACCAAAAGATAAAAAATAAGAATAAAAACAAGCAAGGAATGGATCTGTATTTGGAAGAGTCCTTGGTGCTTGGTAAGGACCTACTGAAATTGGCTATTAGGGATGTGTGTATGGATGCACTAATAGTATTTACTTTGTATTTGAACAGTGAACCAATCTAATATAATCATACAATCTATTTTACAACTCAATAATTACCAATTAACTCAGAAATATCCAGACAGATAAAACCCTCTATTAATTCCAAGAAAGTCATCTGGACTGGTCAACAAGTTTTGTTGTTGCATTCCCAGTGAGGAAACAGCATTTTCCAATTCAGTATCAAAAACAGAACGCTGGTCACCAAATAAATATTTCATATAAAACAAGACAACCCAAAAATGCTGTAAATGGAATTCAGAGTCTCAAAGCAGCTGTGCTTCACATGGAACACAACAATCAAGATGACAGCACAGAGAGAAAAAGAAACACAAAATGACTTCTTTAGGTGCATTTTCCCCAATCTTTTAAAGAAGTCCAGCTTTTCAAGTACTGTTTTAGTGTAGACTGAACTCTGAGGTGGACAGGAGCTGTGTGTATTTGTCATTTGTCCATACCCCCTGGCACTCGTTGTTGTTGAAAGTTAGTTGAATCGAAGAAGGGATGGAGCAACACGTCTCTTCTACACACCATCACGTGCTGAGGGCACACGTCAGATTCACCCACTCTCCCAACATTATCCTAAGCCTGCAGTTGAAGCCCATGAAATCCTGTGTCAAAGTGAACTGTAATGTCCGGGACTCCGCACCACACATGCTCATTCCTGAATGAACCTCAGACTTCTAGAGCAGGACTACCTCCCATATAGAGCCTTCAAGATCCATCTGGCAACTGACTGTCGATTTCCCCTACTTTTTCAACTGAGGCAAATCCTTAAATTTCCAAGACTTCCAAGGAGGTGGTAGTGGGATGGGGCTTATTAGGGTCTTGCAGAGTGGGGGATGGTCTTTATGCCATGCCTGTGTAGAGACAAATGGGAAAGCAGCTGAGGCAATGTGCTGGCTCCACATTGAGGCAGGGACAAAAGTGACACAATGCTCCTCTGAATCCGATGTCACAGGAGGAGGCTCAAAAAGTGACCTGAAGTAATGCCCAGCCACAGGAAGAGTGGAATGGATGCTTTTTCCTTAAATTTGACTAAACTTTTGGGGGCAACAAACACACCTCTCTCTCCCTTTGGCCTCAGAAGCAGCTAGCACAGTTCTGACTACATAACAGAAGCTTGTGAATCAATCCTTGATAATTTAAACTAAATGAAGACTTAGTGCTGAAGAAAGCCAGATTTGTCACCTAAACCCCAAAACGTGGACCCTGTTGGGTAGAAAACACCATTTGATTCAAACCATCATTTCCCCCCAATTCTGACCACTTATCAGGGAACCTTGAGAGTTGAAGATTATTCTTTGCAAGATTACAAACAAAGAGACATTTACAGGGCAAGACAGCAAGCAGGTTTGGACTTGACTTCTGGCAATGTTCAATGTGAGAAATGCCCAGAGATAGACGTTGACAGTGACGCTCTGGTCAAAAGCAAGTTGTTGGGGGCAAGACCACCTTGATTGATTAGCTGTCTGTCATGGGTCAGGGGAAGGTGAGTGGTAGCCCCTGCACTCATATTGTCACACCTGCCAGGGAGAAGGGTGGGACCTGTGACTTGGTATGTGGCTTGGGCAGGTTATTTCAGCCTTCAGGGGCTCAGTTTTAGGTGAGATGTCTCTACCAGCTCCAAGAAGAGGAAGGAATTTGAAGTTCCTTTCTATTTAAGTGAGTGCTCTAAAAATTGTCCTTAACTCATTTTTGCTCATGATATGATAACATATTAAAGTAACTAATTAATGTGAAAAATGAGTTATCAATACCCAGATGTGGTGCATGCTTCTAGTTTGTCTCTCTAGCTATGTTCTGTTCCTTCCTTCCTTCCTTCCTTCCTTCCTTCCTTCCTTCACTCTGCTCTCTGCTGCAGGGGTGACCTGCTTCAACCTCATCAGCTAGCCTCTTTACCACCTGGTTTCCAGATGGATTTGGGTGATGGGGAGCTGGCAAGAAATAGGAAGAAGTAGGAAGGGAAAAGGAGGAAACCAGGCGTGGTTCCTTGACTGAGGTCATGCTTCTCTAAAACTGGACTTCTCTATGAGACCCTCCCTCTGGATTCTGCTAGTCATTCCTTCCTCTGGCTCTCCAGGCTCAAAGGCAGTTATGGTCAATACTGACACAATATTTCTTGGTTCCTAACCTGCACCTACATAACCAGTCCCCCGTTTCAACCTCCTTGAATGATCTAATTTGAATGTGACATCTGTTCTCTGTTGGGATGCTGATCCACCATCACTGTGGCTTATACAAGTTAGTTAGTATTAAATGTTTGCTTAATTGATGAATATGTATAAGGCCTGTGTATGCTTGGATGGGTGTATCATCTTTGAAGAGATCTAATGGGGTTGTGGAGAGTAAGGATAGAGAATTGTGAGCAAGCATCCTGGACCAAAAAACTTAGCTCTTCCTGTGTGTCTCTTGCTGTCTAAGCCTCCCTCTTGGTGTCACTGTTGAAATTATGGTGGGTTTTACTATCATCTATCTATCTATCTATCATCATCTATATCATCTCCCTAAAGAGATAATCTGATAGATGCATTTGTGGGCCCCTACAGTCACCCTCTAGTTCTAGCATCATTTTTGTCCAACGAGACTTGGGGAGGACAGCTCCTTCACAAAGCTTCTTTTCTCAGAGAGGGACAACAGGGGGAAGTGTAACTTGCAGGTGCTTTGAAGAATCCTGGCCTGTCCAGTGAGAGTGGACAGCAAAGGCATGAAATCAGGTCAGGGGAGGAGTGGGAGGCAAGCAGTCAATATAGAGACCCATCTTTAGAATCCTTTCTAGCCACTCCTTCCCCAGTCAGAGACCATGCTTTGACCCAGACACTGCCAATACCTACCATCAACTGGCCTCCTGGAACACTCTGTGTTGTCTTTCTGTCCTTCTGGAAGATGAGGCTCAGAGGAGATTTGTGGGGGATGCTATTTGCATGGGAGTTCCTCCCCTGCTCAGGTTTTCTTGGCCCAAACTACAAGTTCTCCTGGTCCTGACAAAAAGGAAAAAAGCATAGTAGTCTTGAGTCACAAAGGCTAATTATATCCCAGGTTTTGTGTTACAATGGTATATAATGTATGTCAGGTATTGGGTCTTCAATTTCCAAAGGAGAAAAATTGCAGAAATGAAAAACATTGTCACAGAACTGGAAACAGGCTAACTGAAGACCTGGAGAAGATACTAACTAGAGACACTGGAGGAATTTCTCCATGCTAGTGGGACTTTCTTGAGATAATGATGCTGGCCTCAAATTCTTTGTCCTTTGAAGAAAGCTGAACAGGGCCAGCAGATTGAAAGAAGCCGCACACAGAGGGAATGCAATCAGAGGAGAGCAACAGAGAATGCATTTAGCTATCCATTTGCTCATTCATTCTTTCACTGAAGACTTATTTACTGAACACCTGCTATGGACCAGGCTCTGCGTGTGATGTAGGAAACAACAGTAAATGAAATAGCAGACGTGGCTGTGAGCCCTTTGGGAAATTTACAAAAATTTCTCCATGAGCCCAGCTCCAGCCTTACTGGCTTACTGTAGTCATCCTCACTCTACCACAGCCCCAGGGATATGGGTAGGAATGGCCTGTGGGACCCCTCTAGCATCTACCCACCGTCTTGGGGGAAATGTCTCCTTCTCTACAGTAACTCTCAAAGCAATGATGCCCTACCCTTGCATATCTCTTTAATGTGCTTGGACTTTGGAAAAGAAAGTCAGAGGACAAAGTTGTTGTCTTCCGATATTATCTAAAGTCCCTTAAACAAAAAACAAGAAGATTTGGTTGCCATTTTGGAGCCAGGAAAGGAAGAACCATGTAGAAAACAGTTCAGGAAGGACAAGATGGTGAGCAGCTCATTTCAAAACTGGAAAATACTGACAAGTGTCCATTGGGTTGAGCCACCAGAGAGACCAGGGCCTGGGAAGCTGAATGTGAGGTGGTTCCCAGAAGCCCGGGTATGGCGGTGGTGAGACAAATGCATGGGAATGAGGTAGAGGGCTGGGGGGTAGAGTGCAGGTGGTTAATTCAGGGGCTTAGCTCAAAGCAAAGCACAGTGGGAGGGAGTGGCTGAGGGGGCATCTGGGGTGATGGAAAACATTTTTTAAATTTATATTTTATTTTATTTTATTTTTTTAAATTTATATTTTATATTTTAAAAATATTTAAGGTGAGAAAGACTAGAGCATGTCTGAATTTGGGGGAAGAATCTTTCAACACAAGAGGGAGACACCACAGCATAGAGATCAGGGCACTGGGCCTGGATTGAGGAGGCATCTCAACATCAAGACGGACATGCTTCAGGCTCGTGGGAGACTGGTGGCTCCGTCTGCCTTGAGAGCTGAGGAGTCTCCTGAATAAGGGTCAGTGGAGGGTGCAGGTGAGTGATGATGGGAAGTAGATGTCAAGACCCTGAGGACAGCCTGATGAATCTTTGTAGAAAACTACAGGGAGCTGAGGAATCCCAGACATACTGGTGGGCTGGAGAGGCACATTTTGCTCATTGAAAATTTTGGATGGAAAAGCTTTGTATTTTCAATTTGCATCTGTATCTTAGCAATATGTTCACTCATTTGGTGAATATTTACTGTAAGCCCACTCTGTGCAGGCTCTGCGACAGGCAGGAGCAAGGGGGGTAGGCAGGAGGTCAGAGTAGTGGCAGGGTCATTGGTGTCAGTGGGTATGTTGGGGGCAGCCGTGGGGTGACCAAATTGTCGGGTGCCTTGGAGGCTGTGTAAGGGTCCTAGGATTTTACCCTGAAGAAGCTGGGTATCTCAGAGCACAGAACAAAGTATATCCCCTAGTTACACCAGAGCCTGGAGTAAACTCCTCCAGCCCTCATGAGGGATCAAGGCCCGTTACTTCCAAGGCTTTCACAAACTTTCAAACTTTCTTTTTTCTTTCTTTCTTTCTTTCTTTCTTTCTTTCTTTCTTTCTTTCTTTCTTCTTTCTTTCTTTCTTTCTTTCTTCTTTCTTTCTCTTTCTTTCTTTCTTTCTTTCTTTCTTTCTTCTTTCTTCGTAGGCGGGTGGGGAGGAGCAGAGGGAGAGAGAGAGAATCTCAAGCAGACTGCCTTCTGAGCATGACCCTGAGATAAGACCTCAGCTGAAATCAAGAGTTGGACGCTCAAGTGATTGAGCGACCCAGGCACCCCTCAAGAACCTTCTATCACTGGTTGATTCACTATATCTTGTTCAGGAAGACTACATTAACATCAGTTATTCATTTCATCATTGGCCTGGTAACAAAAAGCTTCATGAAGGCTGTGTATTGCTCTCTGATTTCTGTTCAAAATTTAAAAATTTCCTGGAGCATCTCAGACAGCAAAAAGAATGTACTCATTTTTTTTTCTTTAAAAGCATAGGTGTGGTAGAGTGCATCTAAGCCATAATTTAATTATAAATATTTGGAATTGTCTTCAAACTTTTCAGTTAAGAAGGAATGATACCCCAGTGGTAGCTAGGACTGAATTGAAGGAAACGTAAGGCCTCATGTAAACAACACGAAATCCTCAATATATCCTGAGTGAAATTTTAAAATGACCAGTTGCCCAATACAGTAATTCACTTTCCTTATTTGATTTCTCCTCACCTATGTGTATTTGTCCTAAGATGTCAGTATTTTTTCCATATGCAAAGAGCCCCACGTAAGGGGCCTTGTTTCCACCAGCTGACAACCCTACGTAGGAACAGCTGGTTGGATCAGGGTGTGGACTCTTGCCCAAGACATCCAGTCCGAGCCTGGTTGGGATAGTTAGAACTGGGTACTAAGAGACTTGGAAAGCTGGTTGAGAGAAGCAGAGTTACAAGGTCTGGTGGACCAGTCATTGCACACAGGATGACAGCTGGACACTTGTATATGGCAGCACTGTGTGAAGTCTAGGGGCTGGTGGCATTTAGGCATCATGTGTCCAGAGAAAGCCATCTGCATGGAAGAATATGGGGTCATGCATGGAGAGGAGAGAGAACAGACCAGATAGAAAGGGAGACAAGAACCACTACTTGCCAACCTGTCACTCTCTGCAATCCCACAGCACCTCCCACACATTATTTCCTGTCTTGAGACTGTGTGGTCCCACCTTAGGCAAACCCTTGACTTAGCTCTTGAGTTATTTCTATTCTTGACCATCAGATAATCTCAGCCTGAGAGAATATTTCTTTCCTAATCTGGACCAAGAATTTGTATGTGTGTGTTAAATTTATTGGCTTCCAACATTATATCAATTTTACTTCTCTTTTATCATAAGCCCTTGTGTGCTTAGCTCTCATTATGATTTTTAAATTTTGTACATTAATAACCTTACAACTAAGATTTAAAATCACACCTCTGTTCAAAACAGGTATGCTCTGGGGTTTCATACAGTTTTACTGAGCTCAGCCTGATCTGAGAATGGCTGGAAATGGATGGTTGGGGAGACATTCTTACTTTCCAAACTCACTTCTTATTTCCAACTGCAAAATAGTTACACCTCAAGGAGAGGATTTTAAGGGATCCACAACATGCAAGATGCTCCATCAGCATGGATGGGCTCACTGATTCTATCAGAGGAACCCTCCCAATAGTGACCAAGAGCTGATTTCCATGCAGAGAGAGGAACCCCACTATAACCCCATTCATCATCACATTCCCAAATTCCCCAGCCCCCTGAAGTGACCAGGATCTGTGGCTTGAGTAGGTTATAGGGGAGAAAATAAATCAAAACTCATCTTGTAAAAGCTGGAAATTATGTTTTAACCAGATGATAATAAATATGCATGAAGCCTCCCAAAGAGTACGTTGACTCCCGAGACTGTCGCACAAAGGACTTGCCAAACGGGGAATCTGGGAACCGAGGATCCAGACACTTGGGGACTTACGCGTTCCGCGCAAGAGATGGTCAGAAAAAAATATAACTCAAGTAAGAGAAAGTGGAATGGACATGTATGAAGTAGTATGTGCTAGTTTTTATTTTTTATTTTTTTGTGATAGTTTTTAAATTAGGACTATGCTTTAACCTTCTTTAAACCTCAAGAAAACAAATGCGTGGGTACACAAATTTTTCTTATAGGGTGAGATAATATTTTAGGCCTTGCAAACTACAGAATATAGTCTCTGTCATATACTATTTTTTTTTTGCTTGTCTGTCTGCTGTTTACAACCCTTTTGATGTGTAGACACTGTTCTGAGCTCACAGACCATCAAAAAACAAGTGGGAGCCTCCAATGACAAGTTTAGACATTTCCATGTATATTCAAGGCCTTTCGGTAATGGATATTGTCCTATTTTCCAACAAAGCTCATTTGCTAACTGCACTCTTCTAAAATTTCATCATAATGAGCCAAAATTAGGGTGCCTGTGTGGCTCAGTTGGTTAAGCATTTGCCTTCAGCTCAGGTCATGATCCCCAAGTACCAGGATTGAGCCCCACATCGGGCTTCCCTGCTCAACGGAGAGTCTGCTTCTCCCTCTCCCTCTGCCCCTCGCCCTCTTGGAGTCTGCTTCTCCCTCTGTTCCTTATCCTGCTTGTGTTCTCTCTCAAATAAATAAATAAAATCTTTAAAACAAAAACAAAAAACATGGAGCCAAATATTCTTTTCCTTTAATCCCCACTTGTGCCTACTTTTGACCTCCAGGGTTGCCAAGCTCTTCTTTCTCAAAGCCTTTGAACTAGATGAAGCCTTCTTTAGGGAATCAGTACATTAATTTCCTACTAACTTGATACACACTGGTTTTGAGACCCATGGCATTCCTGGAACATGACCTCCAGACCTGACACAGAACCAGAAACTCGATGGTGCCCCTGTGCACTCATTTAAACTGTTATGTGACCCAGTTTGGACAGAAATCAGTAACAATACCAGTTACCTATGCTTAGATTCAGTGCGGATTTTTTGCTGTTTTGCTTTTTTCGTTTTTGCTTTCGCTACTCTGTCACCTGGGGTTTGTAGTAATTTCTGTCAAAAAACTGCCAACATTTATTTTTAATAGAAGTTCAGATTTCCAGATGAATTACAGCCTGAGGAGGTAAGCAGGGCTCGAAAATCATCGTGTGAATGAACACCAGGGAATTTCTTTGGCTTTCTGTGAGGTGAGCATAAACTCCTGAGCGACCCATGTCCTTTAAGATGCGGCCCGAGCATCCAGCCCTTTGGGGGTGAGGCAGGGAAATTGCCCTTCAATGTGTGAGTCGCAAAGGGTGAGGGTAGCTTCCTCTCAGTGCTGATCTGGATACGTGTGTCTTCCGAAAGGGGCCCCAGCACCAAGACAGGCTTGTGGAACTGACCAAATGGCTCTTCTCTCGTACATGCTAATGAATTATTTATACCCGAGGAGACACTTTCAGGAAATGTGCAATCTGCTGGTGCTCTCCCTGACAGGGGCCTCATTTTGGCATCTTTCTCCAGTCTTTGATAGCAGGCCAGTGGAGAATGAAACCGGACAGAAGTTCCAGAGGGGTGGGTGGGAGAAATGAAGGACGCCACTTATGTGTTTATCAGGAAAACTCACTTATATTCGAAGACCATATCTTTTGCTTGGCCTTATGAAGCATGTTTGAATGTTATCTGTGTGAAAAACAAGGTTTTTAGATATCCTTTTTAAAATAATCCCTCTTTCATGGATAAGAGCCCTAAAAGCTACTTAGAGGTTCCCATCCTGTTTTGCAAACTAAACTGTGAGTGATAGATGAACTTGGTATCTAATCTGATCCCTAAGGAATTCTAGTACTTCCCAGGCTGTCAGAATGCTTGCATTTTCTTTACTGTTGTTTACTGTGGAAAGGGGATCGTGGAATCTGAGGAGAACATCAGCTTTCACAGCCCCATGGAAAGGACCCTGCTAAGTTTCCTTCTAAGTTTTACCTTCAAACCCACCAGATACATTAGGCCGCCCCTCAACACAGTACTGGCACTGAAAGAAATGGACGCCAGGAAGATGGACTGCATTCTGCCATTAAATCATTCTGTAGTAGCCTGGGGGCCCCAGAAAAGGGTACGCCTCCAGCTCCCCCCTCCCCGCCACCCGCTTCTCCAATGCTGAAACCTTTATGAAAGAAGACAATACCTTCATGCCACGGAGCTGCCTGATTACATGGGACAGCCAAGCACATGGAAAGGACACCATGTTTGAAAAAGAATTAGAATAATGTGTCTTTAAATAAATGTTGTCATGTTGCCGTCCAAAGGGATAACAAGCATGTATTTTGAGGAGGAAATACTCAGGCAGGGAAGGGGAAAGGATTTTTTTAACTGGACTTTTAAATCATTTGGGACCTAAAACCTTGATAATTCTGAAAACATACTGGATATGCCCCCATAGAGGCAAGTGGTAGTTTTCACCTGGGTCTGGACAGATAGCCTCCTAAAGATACGGTCCATATATAAAATGGTTGATTACTCAGCCATCAGAAAGGATGAATACCCAACTTCTGTATCAACATGGACAGGACTCGAGGACATTATGCTGAGTGAAATAAGTCAAGCAGAGAAAGACAATTTTCATGTGCTTTCACTTATTTGTGGAACATAAGGAATAGCATGGAGGAGGTTAGGAGAAGGAAAGGAAAAGTGAAGGGGAGGAAATCAGAGGAGGAGATGAACCATGAGACACTATCGTCTCTGGGAAACAATCTGAGGGTTTCAGAGGGCAGGGGGCTGAGGGATGGGTTAGCCCGGTGATGGGTACGTATTGCATGGAGCACTGGGTATTACACCCAAACAATGAATCATGGAACACTACATCAGAAACTAATGATGTCCTGTATGGTGACTAACATAACATAATTTAAAAAAAGAAAAGATTGTCTCCTGAGGTAGAAAGCACTCGGCTTGCATCTAGGTGGCCGGTGTCAGTCGCTGTCACCGCCAGCTCCCCATCACTCCCAGAGTCCGGCAGCAATCACTCTGCTGGTCTCATTACGCAGAGTACAGATTCTTTGGACACTTCTAAAAGAGGCTCATAAATAGCACCTTTGCTCCATAGAGTCCCACACGCATTTATCTAGCAAACAAGTACAAATTTAGCCACTTTAATCAGTGTTCTTGCAGACAAGTGAGGATATGTATATGCCTATATACACATATATATATCTTTCAAAATTGAGAATTTACAAATATGATTTGATACATTTGGTCTAGCAATGGGTACACCCACGGAATAAATCTTAAGTATGGATATATTTCCTTTGGTGGTGCTTTTAGTAACTCAGTTCTACTGCATAGTGAGAGATCTGAAGCTTAGATCTGGCGACTTTCGGAAGAGTCCAGTGAGAAAAGAGAAAGTGTGCAGCATTCCATGAAGCAAGCACAGCATATTGATGCTGTTCCCTGGAGACACTGATGTGTCTGACTTTTGTGCCTATAAAGTGTGAAGACTGCAGCGAGTCAGTGGGGATTCCCTGCAGCTGTGTTTCTGCTGTCTCTGGCAGGTGCTATTACAACCAAAACACGTGGAGAAGCGAAGTTAACAGCCACACTGAATTCTGTGTGTAGTCCAGGCCAATAAATAGGACCAAGTTCCAGATGGGAGATGCCTGAAATGTCCAGTGTCCATTATGTGGTCTTGCTGGAACCAGGAGTCCATGGGGCTTGGAACACTGTCTTTTCCTGCTCACGGTCCCTAGTGCAAGTTAGTCAAGGGGGCCGGACGGGTGAGCTTTCAGTATGATCTTCCTGTAGTTACCACTTCCCTGGAATGGAGACCCCACACTCATACCAGCCCACGTAGTAGTAGGGGGTTCCAAAACCAATGTTGCCGAAGCTGACTGGCTCCTGGCGATACTGGCGGAAGTAGCCTACAAGGGTAAAAGGAGAGGAAGGGAAAGAAAATGCATCTGTGATATTGTGATTGATAATAAGAAATCTATATTTGGTCTTCACCCCTGTTCCTGGCACATAACTCCTAAAACCCTAGGACTTCCTAAGTGATGAGAGTGGTATAGGTATCTTGATATTCCTAACAAACCCCATTAGACCACTCCTGAGTTTATGCTGATGGGATTACTTTCGGAAAGCATCTATGGATGGGTTAGTCACCAGGGAGACCAGTCATGGGATTAGAGGTGAAAGTCCCACCTCCTGGCCTCTGTGGAGGGGAGAGGGGCTAGAGATTGAATTCAGTTATGAAGGGGCAATGTTTTCTTCAATCAGGCCTAGATAATGAAGTCTCCAGAAAAACCCAAACACACCAGGTTCTGAAAGTTCTGGGTTGGTGAACACATGCAGATGCTGGGACGGTGGTGCTCCCAGGGAGGACACTGCGTTCTCTCCCCACTGTGCCTTTGCATCTCTTCCATCCGGCAGCCCCCAAATTGTACACTTCTGTAATAAACTGGTAGGCAGCCTATTAAGTAAAATGTTTCTCTGAGTCCTGTGAGCCACTCTTGCAAATTACTCAAACCCAAGAAGGGGGCAATAGGGCCCTCCAATATGTAGCCAATAGGTCAGACACTCAGATGGCCATCTGGACTTTTGACTGCCACCTGAAGTTGGTCGGGGGAGGGCATTCAGTCATATGGGACTGAGCCCTTAACCTGTGTGATCTGATGCCACCTCTGGGAACACAGTGTCAGAACAGACTTGATTTGTAGTACATCCAGCTGATGTCCAGGAATTGCTATTGGTGTGGGGGAAAATCCCACACTTGGAATTGGCATCACAACTGTAGTATCAAAAGTGGCCAAACCAAGAGAAAAATTCTCATCCTTAGAACCTCTATTCAAACAGAAGATCTCTGAGGAATTGTTCTTATAACAAATGTTACTTCCAAATAAATACTACCATTTTTATGTGGGTCACAATAACCCCTTGGGTTTATACCAGACATGATTTGAAGGGATAATCCAGTCCCCACACGTATGTGACACAGGTGGGAAAGCGTGTTTGTTAGTTTCCTATTTCTCTCTCCCCACAAAAGAAGATCATTTGTAGCTGCTCTTTATGGAGACTCCCTGCAGGGTGAACAAGAGCCGGCACTTAGGACCTCAAGCCCCCAGGTTTAACTCTTGAAGTCTGTGGTAGGTTTTTAGATCTTTCAAGTAAATCTCTCAAGGAAAGAATACGATAGCACTTTTGAGCCATTATACTTTAAAGTAAAAGTGAGGCCCCAGCCTGTTCAAAAAAAATTTTTGGCAACTACTCTTTGGCCCTGTTTACTCTTGCCAGATGAAAGGTTACCTACTATCCTACCAGTGAGCATGCTGGTTAGGCAACACCTCTGCTCAGAACCAAAACCATGACCACAGCAAAATACAAATAATGCATAGTAACCCTGGGTCAATGCAAGATCCTGAAAAAAGGAGGAAATGTTATATATTTTATATACTAACTGTGATGGTTAATTCTATGTGCCAACAGGGCTAAGCCATGGTGCTCAGATATTTGGTCAAATATTATTTTAGATATTTCTGTAAAAATAGTTTTAGACGAGATTAACTTTTAAATCATCAGATTTTGAACAAAGTAAGTTACTCTCTATAATGTGGGTGGGCCTCATCCAATCAGTTGAAGGCCCTCATAGGAAAAGATTACCCTCCCTAACAAAGTCTGCCAGTAGACTGCCTTCAGACACAAACTACAACCTAGACTCTTCCTTGGGCCTCCAGCCTATTGACCTGCTCTGCAGATTTTGGACTTGACTGCCCCTATAATCATATGAGCCAATTCCTTAAGACACCTCTCTCTCAATCTCTCTCTGACTCTGTTTCTCTGGAAAACTCTGACTAATACACTTACTTTTCTGTTCTGTATATTTTACTCTATCTTAATTCTTTGAAAATAGGCAATTTGTGTTTACCAGTCAATCGTATTTTTTTTCCAATTTAAAAAAATTGATAGAGCATCTCGTGTTTTGAAATTGCCAGTTGAGTGCATAATGGAAAGAGTGTTGGACTTCATTCAGTTGTTCTGTTTATTTTCTTGTTTTGGCAGTTGAGGGAGTTAGTAGCATACTGCAGGTTGTTAAACTTTGAGGTTAATATTTTTGTTCTCACCCTGTGATACCATAATGAAATAGTTACTACATAACCTCCTGAAGTATGTGATAAGCTATGGTTGGTTTGCATGTTTGTTTACCTTTCTTTCTCTGCACCTGTGTTCATGCTGTCCTCTGCCTGGAAGACTAATCTTTACATGTCTAGGTCTCTATGACTCAGCTCAGACTCTGCTTCTTCTTTCCTGACAGCCTCAACTAGCCTGCCTTCCCTGAACTCAGATAGTGATTACAACCTGCACAATTACCTAAAAATAGTTTAACTATGTGATATAACTCCTGTCATTATCTGTACTTTAAGTTGTTCACTCTTAGTTGCCTTTCACATATTTATTTCCTCTTCCCAGTTATGGAGCAGGGAAGAGATTTTTCTGAAGTAAGGACAAGGTCTTATATTCCTTTGTACCCCTGCCTCCTAGGTTCACACCAATTCCAGCACATGGTTGGAGTATTTTGTTGGTTCCTTATCTATATGATCCAAAATGTTGTCAACATCCATCTTTAAGTGGTAAGCAAAAAGGAGAGCTATGATTATTTCCTCCTTATATTAGCCCTCCTTTCCTAACCCACAGGGTAGTATAATCAGGACTTTGTTTGAATTACCTTGAATGGTAGGGAGAGCTTCTACATAGGACTGAGGCCCTGTTCTTCCATCAAGATGTGAATCCACAAACTGGCAATGATCTTCACCTCTTCCCCAACTGTCCCCAATGCTGTAGAATGTGTCTGCATAAGGGAATATCATGGGTTAGTGACTGGTCAAAACATAAACACTTTTCTAAGAGTTTTCACAAGCTTTGGAGACCATCTGAACTGGGTACTTAAATTTGGTGTGTCATACTTTCCATGTTGGAAAAATAGTAATAATGGCACCAAGGTCAAAGTGTTGTAAGGATTCAGCAAGATCACATACACAAATACTTAACAAGTCCTCAATAAATGGAAACTATTAATATTGTAGGCAATTTCAGCCTATAAATGGTAGTGCTTTTTATGTCTTGGTTTTAAAAAAGGAATAGATAAAACCACAATAGAAATGTATCATGAAATAATTACAAAAGGCATGAAATCTGTAAAAAACAGAAGAACCTATTTTCCACACACAACTAGAAATAGGGTGTGTGTCTGTGGCATAACCTGCTGTCCATGGTCCTGAACCACCGCTGCACAGTAGGGTATTTTTTTCTGTCGACCCTGGGACACTGGAGCTGGCTGTGTAATTTCTGCCAGGAATTCTGATGCAGGGGAGGGCAAGTACAATGGTGGGAGAGAAAATAAAGAGCAGAGAGAAACAGACAGTAGGTATTGGGAGAGGCATATGCACTGGGAAACTGCCAGAGGAGAATGGTAGGGAAGACTTTGTTTTGACATTGTCTTTAAATGATCACCACTAGCAAGAAAAATAAAATCTATAGCAGCCAAGGAAAAGTTCTAAAAATGTATGTACTAAAAAAATTAAAAGTGTGCAAGTTTAAAAATAAAAAACAGATTTGTGTAGGTAGGGGAATCAAAGCCAGCTGGGTAGAAATAACATTTTGAAATGTTAGTAGTTCAAGGTGCTTATGGTATTCTTTGTTTCAATCCCCTACCATAATGAAAATAATGTAATTTTTGTTCAGGCACAGAACAAGTAATACTGAGGTATGTTTCATCATCTATATTTTTTTCTGCATAAAGGTGTAGCAATGGCAAGGGCAGGAAGGGGGTGGCTTTTCCTTGATATTTCTAGCTTATGCTCTTATCTAGTATTATTGAATACACAGCAAAGAAAATTGGCTTTTATACTTTTAACAGAATTTTGGACCTCATTTCTAAAATGTAGTGGATTTTAAAAAATAATGTATTTATAAAGTAATGTATTTAAAAGAAATACAGTGAGAGAGCACTTCACACCTACCAGGATGATCATAATGGGGAAAAAAAGAACATGGAAAAGAATAAGTGCTGGCTATGATGTGGAGAAACTGGAATGCTCACATATTATTGGCAGACTGTAAAATGTTATAGCCACTTTGGAAAAACAGTTTGGCAGTTCTTCCAAACTTAAACACAGAGTCACCATATGACCCAGCAATTCCACTCCCAGGCATGTGCCCAGGAGAACTGAAAACAGGTATTCACATGAAAACTCAGACATGAAGGTTCATTAAAGCATTATTCAAAATGCTGCAGAAGCAGAAACGACCAGAAATGTCCGTCAATAATGGATAAATAAACAAAATGTGGTCTATCCATATAATGGGGTATTATTCAGTCTTTAAAAGGAATGAGATTCATTTATATGTTACCATACAGATGAACCTTCAAGACTTCAAGACAAAGGGACAGATATATAGTTCCAGTTCTACGAGGAACCTGGAATAGGCAGATGCATACAGATAGAAAGTAGAATGGAGCTTACCAGGTGCCGGAAGAGGGGAAATGGAGAAACTGTTTAGTGAGTGTAAGTTTCCTTTTGGGAAGGTGAAAAAGTTCTGGAAATGGGTAGTGATGATGGATATTTAGTATTTAGTATCACTGAATTGTGCACTTAAAAATGGTTAAAAATGGTAAATTTTATGTTTATATATTTTACCACAATAAAAATATATACATTAAAAAGTAAAATGTAGTGGATTATAAAAAATTATATGAGTGTGTGTGTGTGTGTGTGTGTGTATTTCTGGATGTCAAAGTAAAAATAAGGAACTCCAAAGTAAAGCTTGAAAAACTGATTTGTGTTCAAGCCACAGTGATATATAATGGGTCCACAGCTCAAATACATTCTGATGCACCTGCTATGTCAAGTTAGTACCTGACAACATACCTTCTCATACTTTCCCATACCTCACCATTCTCAAAGACCTACCTTTCAGATTGTCACTGAGGTAGATCTTATACCGCAGTGAATTACAAAGAACAACTCCCACGAATTTTCTATACCATGTCCGCTTCACATACTGCCGGCCGTGGCAGTCGGTGTAGCTAGGGTCATGTTTGAAAGCAAATGGGATCCAGATGGGCTCACCACCTTGACAACACAAGACACACTCTCTCAATCATGGCATTCCACAATGTTTATTCTCACACAAAATATCAGAGAATTTGACTTATTCATCAGCCCTTCCCCTCCTCTCAGGGCTTTTCCCACCTCCCCAGTAGGCACTCTTTCCCTCATTCTGCTTCTTTCTTGGCACTGAAGTACCACTGAGGAGCTTCTTATACCTGAACACATTTAAAGTATTTGAATTTCTACAAGGGATTCTTGAAGTAACAAAAAGCCCTTCAGCTTCAAGGAAAATAAGATATAATGGCATATTTGATCTTTTGGGATATGCCATCCTACCTGCCCCCCTCCAGCAGTCCTCCTCATAGACTCTCACTGTTCTCATCACTCCCAAGAACTGTCTTGAGCTTAAGAAATAGAGCTTTCACAGTTTGTTTGAAATATGAAGTAAAATTTTGTTGTATATTTAATGCATTTTGCTACACTTTCAGCCATTTAAAATATTCAAAGAGATCATGTAAATAAAGTTATCTATTTTATAGATATTGGTCACCCCATAACAGTTTATTTTATATAGATTGGCTGCTATGGTCCTATAAAATAAATTCCCAGATCATTCTTTTCCCTAGATCAGGGTAAAGGGGGCAAGGAAAGCAAAGAAGTTGTCAGAAAATCATAAAAATGCAAAAACGGTCTAGCATTTCTACTTGTCAGCAATCATAGCAATCTCATTGTCAATATCCAACTTGGTTACTAGAACGTCAAGTTTGTCAAGAAAAGAAACTTACCTGGTGGCCTCACAACAAGCAGAGGATTGTCTGTAAAATGAAAAAGAAAGTATTGACTTCACTATCCTATTTGATAACCATGAAATTGTTGAAATGTTACTGTGGTGGAGACAGCTAACTGAAGAGCTCCCTGGAATAGGTACAAATAGAGTTTATAAAAGTGGTGCCAATGTTTTCCTTAGTTTTTATTTTCTGAACATTTCCTTTTGAAAAATATCCTCTTCTAGTTAAACTACCTTGATATTTGTACAGAAGTTGTGGGTCAGTATAGTCATATTTTGATTTGGAGTACAACAGAATAATTCAATATTCATCACTTTTAAAAGATGTGTCTGTCTTGAGAAAACAGTTTTATGGTTTCTTAAAAAGGTAAACATACACCTACTCTATGACCTATCCATTCCACTCCTAAGTTTTTACCCAAGAGGCATTAAAATACATGTCTGTGCAAACACTAGTACATGAGCATTCATAGCAGTTTTGTTTGTAATCGTCAAAAAGTAGAAGCAGCTCAAATGTCTATGAACAAGTGAATGAGTACGTTATGGCAAGTGGTTAAGTTATGATGAAATATTGCTAAGTAATTAAAAGAATGAACTATAAATAAGACAACAGTATGAACACAATGGTTTTGCTGAGGGGAAGAAGCCAGACAAAGAGTTCATATTGTATGATTTCGTTTATATAAAATTCTAGAAAGCGCAATCCAATCAAAAGTGACAGACAGCAGATGAGTTATTCCTTGTTAACAGGGGAGAAGATGGGCCCATGGAGGGGGCAGGGGAGCTGGGTTGCACAGCAGCAGTCAGCATGCTGGGGTGACGCTGATCTTCACTAGTGTGATTGTGGCGATGGCCTGAATGGGGCAAATATACTTTAAAACACATTAAGTTATACACCGTACATAAGTGCGTCTTACTGTATACCATTTGCATCTCAATAAAGCTATATGTAAAACATCTCTATGTCTTAGCCGAAGTAATGCCCCTTAAGAAAATATGGCAGCGCCTGGGTGGCAGAGTTGGAGAAACGTCTGACTCTTGGTTTTGGTTCAGGTCATGATCTCAGTGTTGTTAGATCGAGCCCCACATCGGGGAGTCTGCTTGACTCTCCCTTTCTCCCTCTCCCTCCACCCTTTCCCCCAACTCTCCTTCTCTCTCTAAAAATAAATAAATAAATCTTTAAAAAATATGGAACTAGTCTTTAAGCAATTCTGTTTTAGAAAAAAATTCATTTTTATAAAATAACATGGGCCATTCTCCTTTTTTTTTTTTTTTTGAAAAATTATCACGGAGTAAGATTACTCTTTTAGGGTAAATATCCTGTGAGTTTGAACACATGCATTGATTCACGGAGCCCTACTACAATCAAGACAGAGAATATTTCCATCACCCCAAATCTCCTGTGAGCTGCCCCTTTGTACAGACCATTCCTTCACTCCCACAGAAGAGTAACCTGAGTAACCTACCCTTAGTTATAAGTGTAAATGCTCATTTTGCTCTCCTGCTCTTAAGTTTCAATAGTCTGCTGGAAAAAACCTCAAATGCTCCAGGGTGGAGGGGGACATATAAACCAACAACAGCACAAGACAAACAATGTCAAAAGTTGACCCCATGCTGCAGCCTGTGCTCACATATGCATCTACCTCATGTATTTTCTATGTTTGGCAAGTGCCAAAGTTCAATTACTTGATAGTCTTCCTGTTGTTAACCTAACCTCTTACGGCAGGGTTGTGCAAAGTGAAGGAGAAATTTGAACAAACTGACTGAATAAAGTGAAGATGGCCAAAACTAATAATTGTTTATTAGTTATTATTTAATTATTTAATTATTAGTTATTATTTAACTAATAATTTCAAGTAATTGTCAAATGGTGTGCATGAGGATCTCCTGGGAGCTGACGGTAAAAGAGGTCTGCATGTGGGGCCCTGGAGTCCCGTCACCCATCCTTTAGGGGTCCCAAAGTATAGGGTGGGGGCATGGTGGGGCTTTTCTTGGGAGGGAGAGTAGCAGAGAGCTGTCTTTTCCAATTTATACTGCAGTCTCAGAAATTACATTTATATTTCTATTCTCAGATTTGGGGCCAATTTCTTGAAAGCTTTCTAGATTTGAATTATTTTATTTTCCTATAGACTTTTATCATGTTAATTCTGATAGTCACCAAAGGTCCATTCCCTTTTCAGAAAATGTAGCCGTGAACATAGACACGTTCCCTACTTTAGCAAATTAACCCTTGAAAATGGTTTTCTTTGACTCTTTCTTAATTACTAGTGAGGAACACACTTCTTAAATGAAAAAAATGAAAACACTCTTGAGGTCCTTTGCCAACATTTCCAATATGAAGCTTACTCTCACAAAAGATTTTATTTTTTTCCACTTAATTGTGAGTCAGTAGATTTCAAAGAAACACACTTAAAAATAACTTCCAATGATCAATATTCTGGGATCAAGCTACATGTGGGAAATAATCTAACTGAATAGAAGCTAGAGCGAATTTAGTGCACAGCTGGTTCAGCCGGACCTCTGAAGGTGGCCTAGCTTAGAGGCAGAGGGACCAGCTCCCAGTGTGGCTTCCTGTGTGGAAAGGCTGCCCACCTAGGACCATCACCACGGCCAGCTCAGGGCACACTGCTTCAGATGACCACAAGATGACCACATCTTACAGAGGGCTGGAGAGCTCTGTACACCAAGTGTCCCCCAGTGCAGGGCCATCCTCTGAGTAATACTGCTTCTAAGATTAATTAATTAATTAATTAAACTCTCCATATTAGGACCTCTTGTCTCCTAGTGAAAGAACCATCTTGGAGACCTGACTAATTGGAAGAAGCAAATGACTCTCAGGCCACATGACATTTATGCTTTTCAGCTGTTTGCAATTAAAAAAAATTAGCTCTGCAACTAAACATTTTACAGAGAGATTCAAAATTATCTTTCCCACATGGCTGAAAACTAGATTTTTTTTCCCTTTCTTTGGAATGTGATGTTTTCACTTTCCAGGCAGTTCCTCTTAATTTTGTTGTCCAGCACAAAGAAAACGATGTTTATTTTATAAAGTGATATCCAGTAAGACTCACTAAATAAAGAAGTGAGGACTTCACTTCTTCAGTTTTTATTCTATTGTGGTCATGATTCCAAATTATTTGTCTTTGAGGAAAACGGGGGAAAGATGAGAATGTGAAGTCACAGGTACCTGATTCTGTAACAAATGAGACCGAAGGGCTGATGGGTCCGTAGCCATGTGGATTTTTGGCTTGAACTTTAAAATAATACCTGAAATTATAAAAAAAAACAACATTTTTTGAAAGAGAAGATTGTTTAATTTCTGTGTAATAAGACAGATCCCAAACTATTGAGCACTTAACTCTGTGGCAGGGTTTGAGTGCTATTTCATAACAAATGCATACATTGCTGCTATTCGTTATTTTTTCTGAACTTCTCACTTTCTAATAACTCAAAATAATACAAGTCACAGCATTGACCAATGTGGCTGATGGCAGCAGAAGGAGCACATGGGGCAAATAAGCCATGTAGAGAGCATATGCTCCTTAGGGCGTCAAGGCTGTGTGGCCCCACATGGGCTCACCCCTGGATTGATGCTCCTGCTCCAACCCACCCGAGTTCCACAGCTCAAGAGGGAGAAGCTGGAGCAGCAAGTCACTTACAGCAAAATTCAAAGTTAACCTAATTCTTATCACTGAACTCCCTGTGAAAAAGCGTGTGTTTGACCCAGTAATGATACAACTCATTGTTGGTGGAAGGAAGGTCAGCCCGTCCCAAGGTTGGCCTCCTCAGTGGAACAAACGTGACAATGATGTTTTGGGTGCATGACAAGTGCTATGGTTGGCTCTGGAGCTTTAAAAGTCATGGAGTCCTGAGCTTCTGTGCCTCCAGGAAAGAGAAGCAAGTCCAAGAAGAGGAAATGGAAAAGGCTGGGAGAGATTTTGCTGTCAGATTTATCCTTGTCTTGGAACAGAGAATGTACTCATTCGTCTAGAGGGAGACTGATAGGCAGAGCGGGTGGGAAGTCCCCAAACATCCTCTGTGCTCTGATGAGCTACAGGACAAAAAGTGGTGGTGAAGTAATATTAGAGACCAACAGAGCAGCTGTGACCCATTATATCCACGGTTAATCTCCTGTATTTCCTTTCCCTCTGGGATACCCGACATTCCCTGTGCTCTCCAAGTCCTGAGCTACTTACAGGTGAAGAAAGGGGTAAGAAACCCCTGTAAGGGGTGGCTCTGCCATTGCAGAGACTTCCTGACAAGTCTTTTCCTATGTCAGTCTTGACACACAGGTTCTAAGCGCTAATTAAAATGCACTCTATTTTCAAAAGGTGGATAATTTATTCAGAGAGCAAACGCATACTTCCGTTACACCACTGTCCTGGCACCAAGCCTCCAGAGCTCCTGAGATCACCAAGGGAGCCTCCAGCTTCACGGTTACACAGAAATATGTGACTTTGGGTTTGAATAAACAGAGAGCAAAGAAAGGCTAATTTGGTAAATTTAGTCTTCTTTTCAGGCTTTCAAGAAAATCATTCACATCTCATTTAGAAGAGAATCCTTTTTAAATTTCATTTAAAAAAAAGATATGCACAATTAAGAACATATGAGTTTCCAAATCTCAATTCACTCAGTGGTCTGTGTTTTCCCAATTATGCATACTTTTATTCAGTGGTTATGGAGTTATTTAAGACAAAATTCTACAGGCAGTGGGTTTGGCGTACGTCAATGATACTGGTCAAACTTTAAAGATACTTTTTCTTTCCTTAAAAAGGGAAATCAAACCCTAAGGAATGACACCTCCTCAGAGGCTACATGAAATATTTCTGCCAAACAGTTCTTAAGCCTGAGTGGTCCTGACACCAGTGCTCAAGGTCCACAGAGGGAATCATGGCTCTACGATTGTGGGGAGGGTACAGGATGCCAAACTGGTCTGATTCCTTCACTGTATCAATTCTGTCTCCCCACTGAAACCCCAGTGTTCTCATCTACTTTCTCTGTCCCCACAGTTCCTCTATCCTCCAACAAGGCCCACATGGCCGAATTCCACAGACATACTTCCGTTTGAACCTTACCGAATGTATCAAAGCAAATTTAAATACATGAAGTCGAAAAACACAAAATTATGGGGGAAAAGTAAGATTCCTGTTTTCCAAACCATATTAAACTTCTTCTAGAAATAAAAATATCTATCTCATATTCTGAACAGTCTCTGCCTCACCCAAGTAACAAGAGAAACCCATGCCTTGCCTTCTTACATAAGTTCTTGACACCTTCTTCTGAATAATCCCCCACAGTCAGAATCTTTGTGCTTTGAAGGATGGATGAATTACGCAGATTCCAGAGAGTAGTCTGGGACTGAGTTGGGTGAACAAGGCAGGCAATCCCCAGACTGAGTTATAAAGAACCAAAGCTGGTGTCTTACACTCCAGCCCATCTTGAGGGGACTGACTTCTTGTGTCTCCTACAGGGACGTGATGGTGGTGGGTTCCTGAGAAGCCCCGAGGATAGTGCTAAAAATGGGGACACATAGCCTCCATGGAGAAGGATGTGAACCACTAATGTGGGCCCATCAGTGTAATGCAGGGAAACAATAAGGGTCCTTACATCGGGCTGTTCATAGGGGTTTGAGGAAATCTGTGTAGAAGAGCCACATGTTCTCTATGACTCTGCCCAGCGCCCTCCATCAGGAGAAAGAATAATTGAGCAGGCAACCCAGAGAGAAGGCTACAGTAGCAGCTACTGTCCCTAGCCCTTCTATCAGGGCACTGAATGTGTAAGGCTAAGAGAGAAGCCACAAGGGACTCCCAAGGCCCTCTGGGACCAGCCTGTCCAGCCTCCCCTCCTCCTGCTCCCATCATCCTGGCCTCCTTCCCTTCCTAGAACATACCATGCTGTTGGACATGCTTTCCACCTAAAACAACCTGGCCTCACCCCACATAGCTTCTCCACGTTCAGCACTGCTTATCTATTTCCCCAGGAAAATTCACCACTACCCATCCCCTCCCCACAAGCTCAGGAAAAAAGTCTCCTTCAGGAGACTGATTAGTCAACATTTATATTTATGCTGCTGCTAAACAATCTGTCTCTGCCAAACTGTGAGCTCTGTGAGGACAGTTCCTCTGTATTTTATAGCCCACCTCCCTGACTCTACTCTCCTCCTTCTACCCTCACCCGCTTCCTGCTCCCAATGCCATTCCACCCTCAGTGCATAACCTGTGTCTGGTGCAGAGCAAACACCTAGTATGAACAGAAGGAATCATGGGCACTCCTTCATACCAGTTGAAAGAACAAATAAACCTTTATCTTCCATGACCATCTCCTGACATTCTAAACTCAAGCTCAGCCTGGCAGCAAAAGTTGGAAAAAGAACATTGGCCAGAGGGGGAGAGGGGTCAGGAGATGGTGATTCAAGTTCCACCACAAGAAGCTATGCAGAAAAACCCCTCCGGTACCTCTTTCAGTTTTGGGATGCTGATGCTGAGGCTGTGCTGGGGAAGCACCCTCACTCTGTATACAATACGGAGAATTGAGTGTGGACTCCACTGTCTTAAATGTGTTGTTTGCTTGCTTTAATTAATCCATTTTCTCTCACTATTAGGGAAAAAATAAAGTCCTTTCTCAGGTTCCAGTTTTGCTCCTTGCTTTTTATTTGCCAAATCCACAAATTGATAATAGTTTATGAACCAAGTTTAGCTCAGGGAAGCCCACGGCACCCCCAATACCCTGAGGAAAGTTCTCTGCTAGTTCAGCAGAGTCTCAGTAGCCATGGCTATTAATTAGTTTCTATCCCCTTTGGCACATTTCTGTTTAAGGAGAGTATTTTTTTTCAACTTTCTCCATATTCCTCTAACTATACAAGATATGAGAGACCTTAGACCCACAGACACATCATTTAGAGCTCTTTGCCCCATAATTATGGGGTTTAATATGACCATGGGGTGCTGGACTCATTTGCATGGGCTTGAGAGAAGCAATCATTAAATATTCAAGAATCCTGCAGGCCCACTGAAGGCTGGAATTGGCCACGGTGGGAGTGCTCACACTAGAGAAAATGGTAAGCTCCATAAACCAGGGACTTTTTCTTCTCCAGAGAGCTGGTTTACATGCACACCATGCTTGATCCACATGTGCTTGGTGCTTTGCCCATTTTAACCAACCAGGAAACCTTTCCTGATGATCATTAATATCAAAACCAGATAGTGTGAAAGAGGAAATGCATGCTCACTCTGTTTGTAACCCTGGGAACAAGTTTTGTAGATTTCACACTGAGTGCCACAAACTCTGGCTCCCAGGGGGGGCCTCTGGCCAGCCAGGTACTGCCCAGTCTAGGAAGGCATGTGTGTAACCTTATTAATGTGCAACATTCGTCTTTCTAAATGGTCTGAACTTCCACATCACAGGGTCTGAGTACAGTTAACTAATATGTTCAGCAATGGCTGCCTCATTAATGCTACATATGAAGGTTGTGCTCTCTAATGTCACCACCTGGGTGCCTGCACATGGATCCAAGTCCCTTTCAGCACACAGAACAACCTTTGTTTCCCCAACAGGAGGTGGTGTTTAGACTCTGGAAAATTGGTAACAAAATATAAACACAAAAGACTAACAACTCTAATAGATGCAGTAATTTCTTCTAAGAGAAATATAATGACATATGGTGGGTATTCCTTGATATTCTATGAGAAGTAAACAGAGACTACAAAAGAAATCGTAAAACCTTTTCATCAACCTTTTCATTTCCAACCTGAGGATACCTGTGACCATGCACACAGGTCTCTCTCTCTCTCTCTCTCTCTCTCTTTCTTTAATGACTGACACATCATACCTTGTATTTGGCTTCAGGTTCTCAATGGGCAAATGAGTTACTGAGGAAGCTTGAGTGGACCACTTGTTCCTAATGAAGTCTTCATAGGATGCACTGTAAACCAGGTAACCTGCAGATGAAGATACAGAAGGATCCACTGAGCATCAAGGAACCACATCACCCAAGAGGCATGCCTGATGGAGGAGGATGGGGAGGAGGCCATGGCACAGAGGCATTGCCGTCTGAGGGTAAAGTTCAAGAATGGGAAAAACCTCCATGTTGCGTCTGGATCGGTATAATGGAAACTTCTGATGAATTCAGATGTAGATAATAAAATTAAACACACTTCTTGACAACTGCTCGTTCCCTACTTCTCTTCCTTCTCTTTATCTCCCACATTTCCTGGCCGCCTTCATTTCCTCAGAACTAATCACCTCAACTGACCTTGACAGCACAGAGAAAAAGGCAGTGGAAGAAAAAGCAGTGACCTCCACAGAAATATTTAAGAATTTCTTGTCAGAGATATATACAATTGTCCTTACACAAAATGACAAAACTGTTCATGGCAAATGCTGTGTGTGTGTGTATGTGTGTGTGTGTGTGTGTTTGCATGTGTGTGTTTACACTAGCATGTGTATGTGGGACTGAAAGAGTCCAGATTTGCAGTGGTCTCCTCACCCAGTTGGTGAAGGCTCTCCTTTGATTGCTAGTTGTTGAATATCTGTGCCTGCCCTTGACCTTGATGTCTAGTGACAGCAGTCAGGCAGCGCCTTCTGCCTTCTCTGCTATGAATGGACCCCAGTGGGCCCTTACATCTGCCCAGCCTTCAAGGAGACCTCAGAAGGCCAAGTGAAGTCATGGCTCAGTGCATCCTCTACAGTCTCCCATGTTATGCACAAAGGAAGAAAACATTCATCAGGAATTTCCCATGTGTCAAACATTCCAAACACATTCAACCAAGTTTAATTTTGGTTAATTCTCCTGTTCCTAGTATGTAGACATCTCTATCCCCATTTTGACACAAGAGAAAACTGAGTCTTACAGAGCCATTAAAGCATGATATGAAACTGAAGAAGTATAAAACAGAAATATTCAGTGCCCTGGAGTCATGCAGGTTTTTACTTTTCACTCTAAAATAAAGGGGAAGACATTACAGGGTGGCACAACCAGACTGCACTTTTTTTGTTGTTTTGTTTTTTCAGTGTTCCAAGATTCATTGTTTATGCACCACACCCAGTGCTCCATGCAATACGTGCCTCCTTAATACCTCATCAGACTGCTTTCAATGCCTCCCTCTGGTGCACAGTGAAATGGGTCAGGTATGGGGTGTGGATTGGGTAGTCTAGCCAGCTGGCTACTGTAATATCCAAGGGACAGATGGCAACAGCTAAGGTTAACTTGGTAGTTAATGGAGAGAAATTGATGGGTTCATGAGAAACGTGGAAGGTAAAACTGATAGGATTCAGTGATGAATTGAATATGGTGGGGGAAATTAAGAAGATTTGAAGACAATCCCATGCTTACAGAAAAAGGGTGAAGAATAGGGTCATTCTCTGAAATAGGAAACGCAGATGAGTAGGTTTGGGAATCAGAAGGATCATGAGTTTGATTTTGGATATGGTGTCTGAGATGTTTTAGAGACATTCTAGTGATGATATCAAGTGCCCATTTGGTTTTAGTGTTTGAACCTCAGAAGAGAGATAGGCTTAGCCTTGAGCTATAAACCAATGACTCATCTCCAGGATGAATTAAAACTATGTTCCTGGGTAAGATCCTGGAGGAAGAAGAGATGGAGCAAAAAGGAAAGAGGAGTTGAGACCATGCCCTGAGAAGTTCCAACACTTAATTCTGGGGCATTAAATGTCTGTCTCACAGATAAGCCTATGAGAGTGACTCAGATTGAAAGAAACAGGTCACAAGTTTAGGGGGAGGAAAATGTTAACAGCATCGAATGCATATATGAGGCAAGCTACTTTATTTAACAACCTGTGGCTGCTGATTACTTTCCACAGAGTCATTTTGGTGACATAAAGAGAGTGGATTAGGGGCACACAGCTAACCAACGGGCATATCAGAAACAGGTGCACTGGGCTCCGTAGCTCTTTCCACACTGTTCCCTGGAGGAGTTCATTCTTCTCTTTTTTCAACAAATATTGTGTGAGAACTCATGAAGAGCTGCTGCTCCCTCCACAGGGTTTCCTCCTCTGCTAACAGTGACATCAAGCCATGTGTGCTTCCCGTGATGCTGTAGGTAACAATGGCTGGTGCTGTGTTTGGTCTGTTGCTCTGCCTATACCTGGCAGGGCTGTCGTGAAATGTTCCATGGTCATCAATTTAGCAGGCACAGCTTTAAACTGTGAATGCCCAAGTCCCTGGAAATACCTCCTCCGTATTATTTATACTAGGGGCATGAGTACCTGTGATGGGAGCACCGAGGTTTGTTTTTGGATGAGGTGTAGGGTACATGATGATGTGATGAGACCGAAATCTCCAAGGAGCTTTGTACTCCTTGGGATTTGTATTAACAAGAGCACATGGTTCAGAAACACACCCTCTACAGGATAATACAGAAGCCGCATCTGAATTAAGTCCAGAGGCAGAATCGTGGTCCCAGTGTTGACTCTTCCACAGGACAGTGCACATTAAGAAGTCTTTCAGGGCCTGTGCTTGCAGGGTCTGACCTTGCAAGTGGCTATGTGGACTCTGTGACCATTTGTGGGATTACAGAATGTTAGAGATGGAATCAGATTTTGCAGAGGAAGGAATCAAAGTCCAGAGAGATGAAGCAGCTAGTTCAAGGTCATACAAACCAATGTGGGGCTAAGATTCAGGACTTTTGACTTCCACCTGTATTCTTCATACTACTTCACAAGGCTTCCCTTGTGGCCTGTATGTCATCCTTTTGAAAGGAGGCATTTGCCTTCATCCATCCAGTCCACCCATCTATCCACCCATCCACCCATCCATCCACTTATCCATCACCCATTCATCCCTTATAGTCTGTATTTTCTACCTACAGTCAATGAGAACTCTGAGCATCTGCCTTGGACACACCTGTTACTACATCTCCCGGGGTGGCTTTGTCCCAGTCCACAATGACAAATGAGTGGCAGCCTTCCATGGCGACCACAGTGATGTTGCGGGGGGGATGCTGCGGAGGCAGGTCACTCTTCCTCATGTCATTTGGAATGATTTCATCCAGGCTATCCACTTGAAAGTGATCCAGAGCATCGGTCAGAGAACATGGGGCTGATGGGTCTTTACTTAGGTATGTCACATAAGGAGCTGGAAAAGAAGAGAGATACCCAACTGTATTGTTGAAAACTTTCCCTAGAGGGAGAAACAGAATGTCTGCTGGATGGAGCAGACCCACCATCCAGTCTTTCCCTGCTAGACAGAGGCTCCAGCACCATCAGCCCCTCAGCCCTGATGATAAACTCATAAACACATCCTTAGCTCTCTCAGTGGATCCACACATTTACATCTTCCAATCCAGAAGTTTCAGAAGATTGGTCTCCCCATCAATATCAACGACCGGGTCTTCAAAGTAATTTTGAAGGACCCCCAAACTATAATTGAATGTCATATAAGTCTGCAGTGTTCCACCATTTGTATGCCCAGATGTTTGGAAAGGTATGAATCGGGCCCAGCTGACACTTAATTAGAGCTCTCTTGGCACTGTTCACCTCCTAGACTGTGCTGGAACCAGGAAAAAAAATACCCTGATGAGGATGTGCAGCTTCTAGCCTCCAGTCATGGGTGTTCTTCTCTAGAGCTTCAGAGATACCCAGATCATCCAGGATATTTGCACAAGGCCAGGCCTGAACAGCCTTTACAATATTACTGCTAAGTACAATACAGCTACTCACATTTATGGACAGGTTCAGGGTTTTCTATACATATTATCTCAGTGGATACAAGGGCCCTGGGAATAAAGCAGGACATGGACAGATACTCCATGTTCCAGGTGAGCCAACTGCTGCTGAGAGGGCCCACAAAGCTAGGCTCAAACAAGACTCTACCTCCAGCCCACACTTCTTTAATATAAATGCTCTGTAAGAAGCAGAAATGTCAAGGAGTTGGAGCTGGTGCTTCATATATGCAAAACTCTGAAGTGTTTTCAAGTGACAATTTCTAGTACTTTCTAAATGTTCCACTGCATCTTTTGGTATAGGTTCTCATTCTTGGTGGCCACCGAGACTAAAAGCAATTTTTAGACCCTCTAATATCCAGTAATTTGTATAAAATTAGACCTTGAGAGCTTGTTGAGAGATCTAATCAGGTAGTTCTGGGGAGTAATATACTATGCTTTGAAGAGTTTACAAACATAAAAAAAAAAATAGCCAGACAATAGTAAGCCTTTCAGTCTTGAGAAGAGTTCTGTGGAACAGCAAACAATAGTGCTGAAAGCATTTTCATTTCTGTCCTGGAGCCACAGAGAGGACGGACCAGAACATTCAGCAAATTCAGTCAGTCTGCTTAATGCCAGAGGCCAGCACTAGTGCTTGCCTCAGGAATGCTACCTCAAATTAATATTTTTGTTCTTCAAGCACATGAGATTTAGACACTCAAGACTACATCTTGGCTGGCAAGCACTTTTCTCTACTTATGGCAGAACATTTGTTTTGGAAACAGAAAAGTGTGATATTAGTTTAAGCTGTTGCCTGTCTCCACTTGGTAATATTTTTCTCCGCTTTGTAATGTACTAATCTAAGTGTCTCGTTAGTGAAGTTCATTAAGGGCGTGGGAAAAGAAGACTCCCAAAGGGAGTGAAGCACAGTGTAGTGAAATAGAATTTCTTCTTGAAGTTGTTTAATAACCGAGAAAGAAGAGTCAAGTAAACGTCTAGATTCCTAGTCCCCAAGGCTAATGAAAATTACAGGAAACAACAGAAGAAAACCAGCTTTGGCTCTGTGGTACCTTAAGATGTACCAGTAGCTCAATTCAGTAAGCTTCTCATCTTTGAGGAAGAACTTAACCACATATAGGTGAGTCCCAGTGGAAGCCCCACCTTGAAAAAGTTGATAGAACACAAACAGTCATGTTCTCTGCTCCTGAAGATGTTTACAAGTGTTCTTAACCTTGGTCTACACGAGGCAGACTCTCGAAGCTCTACTCGATTGGATACCAGATGTTCTCCTGTCAACCCCATTCCCATGACTCCTGTAGAAAGCAAGCTAATATGCCTTCCAGCAGGACTGACTCACTGAGTCACCCTGAATGGAAACTTCACTCTGGGAAAGCTTCTGCTCCAAATGTGCTGCCTTGGCCAAGTCAAGAAATTGGTTATGCTCTTCCTCAAAGAAAAAAGTTAAAACCCATGTTTCTCTGACAAAGGAAATTCTATTTACCAACAAATCGTTTCTTTCCAGCCAAATCAAACTCTTCTCCAGGAAAGGAGCTAATGGAGCCTTCTGGTGAGATGACCTCAGGCACCACAGCCATGGTGGAGGGCCTGGTGGTGGTTGGTGGCCTTGAGGTCTCAAATTCATAATCTGAAATGATACAAAGGCTTTGTAATTGGGCTCCTCCAGAAAAGGGGCATACCTTCTCGAAATTCAACTCGAGATTAAAGCACACATGCACACACACACCCAAAATAAATGCTATGCCTGAACCTAATTTGTTCCCAGTGAAAAAGTATCCCTCCGGAAGGGGAGGTGAACCATGAGAGACTATGGACTCTGAAAAACAATCTGAGGGTTTTGAAGGGGCGGGGGGTGGGAGGTTGGGGGATCCAGGTGGTGGGTATTGGAGAGGGCACAGATTACATGGAGCACTGGGTGTGGTGCAAAAATAATGAATAATGCTACGCAAAAAAAATAAAAAATAAAAAAAAATGCTCGATGCATAAAAAAAATAAAAAGAAAGAAAAAGTATCCCTCCTACTTCAATCCCCTCAGAGAAGCAGCTACAGATAAAAGAAGGGAAGAGGGAAAGGAAACACATACGAGCAGAAAAATGAGGCTTTATACTCAGAGCTGGACAGAACCTTAGAATTCATCCAGTTTAGCACGCTCTTGCTACTGGCCCCCGGACATTCTGTATCTAAATAATTTTCTCTTTTAGAGCCATGAAAGAGTCACATCAGAAAATAAACTTGATTTTTAAAAAAAAAATTTACCTTCTGGTATGGGCTTCTTTCCTGGGGACCAGGTGGAATGAATCCTATTAAAAAACTAATCCTTTAACATTTAAAAAAGAAAACTCTGCTCCCTTTCAACCGCTCAAAGATAAAAAGAAAGTAAGAATGGAGCTTAATGTTTTCAGAGGTGCTAAGATACTCTTCTTTTTCTCCTGACATCTGTTGTTTTTTCTTTAAGTCAGTTTTTTCTTTTTTCTTTTTTTCTTTTTAATTTTATTTTTTATAAACATATATTTTCTTTCCCCCCAGGGGTACAGGTCTGTGAATCTCCAGGTTTACACACTTCACCGCACTCACCATAGCACATACCCTCCCCAATGTCCATAACCCCACCCCCCCTCCAAACCCCCCTCCCCCCAGCAACCTTCAGTTTGTTTTTTCTTAAACTGTGGGATGAAACCATTTATCAAGCTTTACAATGACTGCATCAAAGGTGACATTATTCTCACACCGGGGTTTTGGGGCCCCTGGAGTTACAGATAATGGCAGACAAGGAAGCACAAAAGTGAGGATATCTTGAGTATCAAAGGCCAGCCCTGCCATGCAGACAAAATGCCCACAGGAAAAGTGCAGAGACAATTTATAAAACAGACAGAACCATCACAGGGTCACAGGGTCATACGTAGACTAACTGCACTGGCTCCAGATTCTACCCAAAGCATATTACATTCTCAGTCTTACAATCTTATACCTGCTTGAAAAGATTTTGTGATTAAAAAACACCTGCATAGCACTGCATTTCTCTTTCTTTCTTTTTCTCTTTCTTTCTCTTTCTTCCTTCCTTCCTTCCTTCCTCCCTCCCTTCTTTCTTTCTTTTTCTTCCTTCATTTCTTTCTTCCTTCCCTCCCTCCTTCCTTCCTTTTTCTTTTTTAGAGAGTGAGAGAGCACAGGCATGCACATGAGCAGGGGGTGGGTGGAGGGGGAGGGGCAGAGGAAGAGAGAGAAACTCAAGCAGGCTCCATGCCCACTGTGGAGTTCCAGGCAGAGCTTAATTGTTCAACACTGAGATCATGACCTGAGCCCAAATCAAGAGTCAGATGCTCAAATGAATGAGCCACCCAGGCGCCCCCATAGCACTGCAATTTTTAAACACAATTAGAAAAGGAGAGAAAAGAGAACAGTGAGAGGAGCCAACAGAGGAAGCGGAGTCATGGGTTAAACCAAGTCAGGTCACAAGGGGTGGTGGAAGTACAGGCCCAGACAAGCAGCTCCAGAGTTCCAGGGGGCAGGGAGAGAACGGGGACAAAGGTGCTCGTGTGGAGGCTTCATTCACATATGAAACTCACTATTTTCCTTTGGATCAAATAGCACTGGGGGCTAACTTGGAAGCTAGGGTACAACCACCTTCCCTGAGCATTACCATGCAGCCAAGAGTTCTGAGAGACACTTGGAAAATTGAGATCATCCACTTTGTAATTAAAGTGAGAGAAACTGTCCACATCCAAACTGTAAAAATCAGTTGGTACCTTCGTCATAGATAACATACGCCTCTTCTGTGGGCATTGCGGTGTCAGTCTCCAGTCCTGAGAATTCATCTAGTGAAGAAAAAAGGGAGAAAGGTTTCCTCTCAGCGGCTGGGAACCACGCCCCCGGCACAGTGTCCAGTCCCCACCATCCTTCTACAGGGGTCAGTCGCCAGGCCAGAGTCACCCAGCTTTCTCAGAAGGGAGAGCATTAGAACCCAGATAGGAAATCCAGACTTCCTTTCCTTTACATTCAGGGGCGGGCACCCCGAATGCCCCCTGGCGATCAGAGGAAAGCCACCCACTAGCACACCCACTTTCTGGCACAAAGCACCTTCTGACCTCCCTACCACATACAGTGCTCACTCACCTGCTTGCCCAGGGAGCTCTCAGGAGGCCGTGAGAAGGGCCCCAGGCCAGCAGGTCACAGGCCTGAGAACACACATTCTCAGAAAGCAGAAGGGTGGGAAACTGCTGCTCAGGGTGGGGACAAAAATCCCTCCACCTGCGATCTCCCTTGTTTATTAGGTCTTCATCTCCCTTACCCCCTCAATCTTGCCACAATCACATGTTCTGGAAGTAGGTTGATTTCCTGCCTCTCCCATATTCTATGTTGGCAAACCACACCAATGTGAATTGCCATGCCTCACTGCTTCCCTTCTAACCCCTCACCCTCTCTGGTAGGAAGCCCGCAGCCCAGGGCCTGTGAGATGCTCTAGCACCTGCTTTGCCATTTAGGTGGGGACCCTCGGTGTGTTCTGATGGGGCCAATGGATGTCAGCAGGACAGAGGTTGTAAATTACTATCCACCCTTCAGTGCTCAGGACTGTCATTTCAAGAACAGCTATTAAGACATAATTTTTGGGGGGCACCTGGGTGGCTCAGTGGGTTAAAGCCTCTGCCTTTGACTCAGGTCATGATCTCAGGGTCCTGGGATCGAGCCCTGCATCGGGCTCTCCGCTTGGTGGGGAGCCTGCTTCCCCTTCTCTCTCTACCTGCCCCTCTGCCTACTTGTGATCTCTATCAAATAAATAAACAAAATCTTTATTTAAAAAAAAGGCATAATTTTTCCTTAGGTTAGTCTAACGTCAATATTCTTGGATCCAAGAGGAATCACTTCTGGGGTGGTTCAAATCAGACAGTTTTCAAGTTCACACCACCCAGTTTGGGGCTATTTTGCCATTGCTTCCTTGGGTACCATTTTCCTTCCCTTGTCAATTTAACTTTTAAGAACATGGTCTTCTTTTTCTTCATTCTTGGTTCACATTCATTTCTTTTTCTTTTATTTTTAGCCAGCTCAAAAATGAATAAATTGTATAACTTTTGCAACCCAAAAGGAAAGAAGAAAAGGGAAAAGAATAGCATTTCTTTGCTGGATTCTCGCTGTGGAGTGTAATTCTTGTACTGGAACACGGCAGTGCACGCAGCAGGCCACAGAAATCGTGCCTTTTACCTACAAACTGGGATCACTTCTTGAATGAGTGTCTTTTAAGTCTTCTGGCAAAAGTAAACATTCTACTGAGTGATTTAGTGCTTTTTTTTTTCACTTAAGCTCAAATAAAGTCAGGCATAATTTTCCTAAAATAGCACCATCTTGGCTCCAAGTAAAAGTAAATTCCAGATGGAAGAAAGTGTTTTTTTTTTTTAAATTGGCCCTCAGAATTTGTCCCACCTGATTGCCATTTTGAAGCATTGGGAACTACGTAAAACTAGATACTTTATACGTCAACTCAGCATCATTGTCAAAAGCTTCCAGCTCTTCACATGAAAGAGCCACAGCTGGCAGCCACCAACATAGTAGTATGGTTCATTCTCTGAGTAGTTCACCCAAATGGTTATGAAAAAAATTGAGTACAAGCTATCACCAAAGAATTAGGGTCTTGGCTCCAGAAATATTTAACAAAACTATAAAAAAAATTCTGAGTAGAAGTTTAAAGAAAAAGTTTGTCCAGCTCAAGTGAATTTTCAATTATTCTTCTTGTATTTTCTGTTTTCAGAGTGAGCTGTGAGTGAGTCGACTCATTTTCCATAATGACTGATGTTTTTCTGAAACGGCCCAAGATCATGTTACAAATTATTGAAGATGTTCAATTTCCACACATTTCCACACATGCATGATAGCATCTGATCCACTGTAGAAATGGAACCTGAAAAACAAAGGCCACTGGCTTTTACTTGTCAGTTAGAAAAACGGAAAGTGCCTATAGATCAAGACATTGCGTAGATACCCAAAGACAAATAATAAGGTACCATGATGAATGTGAGATGAGCAGAAGGCACTGTCTCTACTGCAAAGAATTTGTTATTTAATGGGGGAATCAGATCAAGCAAAAAAAAAAGTGTGTGTGTGTGTGTGTGTGTGTGCGTGTGTGTGTGTGGCAAGAAAGCGAGAAGAGTAAAAGCAACAAAACACTGAAAACAAGCATATAATGTGCTTCCAGGAATATACATACACATACGGCTTGCATAATAAATGAGGAAGTACGTAAATACTGCTTGAATTACTGGAATTGTTGAATGACACAAGGTTATTCCTAGAATGTTATTTTAAACAGTGTTTTAAAGGAAAAGAGTGCATGATTTAACAGGGGAGCCAAGACTTTGAGATCTGAAAAAATGATTTTAAAATTGGAGGGCTAGGGGCACCTGGGTGGTGCAGTGGGTTAAGCCTCTGCCGTTTGGCTCAGGTCATGATCTCAGGGTCCTGGGATCAAGCCCCGCATCGGGCTCTCTGTTCAGCAGGGAGCCTGCTTCTCCCTCTCTCTCTGCCTGCCTCTCTGTCTA
The DNA here is from genome assembly GCF_010015895.1 of Lontra canadensis. Lineage (NCBI taxonomy): Eukaryota > Metazoa > Chordata > Mammalia > Carnivora > Mustelidae > Lontra > Lontra canadensis. The sequence goes on along the minus strand of NW_022631086.1, from coordinate 7,868,072 downwards.
CTTGTGATCTCTCTCTCTCTGTCAAATAAATAAATAAAATCTTTAAAAAATAAAATAAAATAAAATAAAATTGGAGGGCTAGAAACAAAATTTTAGGACTTCACCAGTGGGATATAATAACAAATGGGTGACTAGGTGGGATTGTGGAGCAGGGGTCTTGAAGGACAGGTATTCATTTGCTGATCGCTAATGCAGGTGCTAGATCATAAGCACTACCACAACAAACATTTGAGACTATGGACCTGCAAAGTGCTATGGCCAAAGTGTCACTTGCTTAATACTGACTATGTACACATGGAGCCCAGCACTTGTGAGTGTACATCATGGACTTCACTAAATACAACAAAAGAGAGGGGCCATGAGAAAAACACAAACCTGAGAGCAGAGTAAGAGGAGACAGGATATAGATGGTTCTGCAGTTCATGTGTGAAGGAGAGCCTTGGGACTGACCCTCAGCTGACATCAGAGCCTCTTACTGAAAGCATCTCTCTGCTTTCAGTATCATTACAGCATTTACAAAATAAATATCAAGGCCACTAAGAGTTGTTTCACCAACAAATGACAAACTCCATTGTATTTCATAGATAATGCACAGGATTTTCCAGAGTAATTTTGACTGATTTTCAAATTATAAGCCATCTTTAGAAACTAATTCCCACCCAAGATGCTTGCTCCATTGTCTCTCTCCAGCATTGGCCCTGGCAAGTTTCATTCCAATGATGAAAGAAATTGGGACTATGTGTGGTATCCCCAGGCAAGTGGGGGCTGGTGGAAGGAAGCCCAGTAAAGAATAACAAAGAGTATTGGGCCAACAGGCCCAGCTTATAGATGAAGAGAATGAAGCAAATCTAGGACGTGTGATGAAGGGGAGGGGCAGATGGTAGTGGAGTAGGAGGACCCTAGGGAATGTGTCCCATGAATACAACTAGATAACTATCAAATATTCTGAATACCCCAGAAACCAACCTGAAGATTGGCAGAACACGTTCCGCAACTAAAGGGAGAGAGGAGCCCACATTGGAGAAGATCAGAAGTGCAGAGATGCAGCTTGGAAGAGAAACAGATCATGGCTCCTGTGGTGGGAAGGGAACCATGGTCACAGAGAAAGGCAAGAGATGGACTAGCACACAGGCAAGTGCATGGGAAAAATGAATCCCCATAGCAATTGGCTTAGAAAGTGAGAAAGGCCAAATTTTGTGACTTCTGACAACCAGGAGACTTTCGAGCCTAGAGTTTTAAGGGTCAGTGGGCTTGGCTCTGGGAGAGCCCAGAGGATATTAAGGCTGACCTTACAGAGAAGGCTGGGCAAACAGCATGACATGCAGCATGGAAATAGTGATCCGAAGCTCACCTGGAGCGCACAATGAGGAGGTTATTCACTCATCTCAGAGCACATCCCAGAGAGACAGCATTCACAAACAGACCACTCCAGGAGCAAAGGAACTGGCAGGCATCGTTTCCCTCTCCCATCCCTCCGCATAAGCACAGGGATACTTGCAGGAACCAGCACAGTGCCAACACTGGGTACCTAACTTGCTTTCACCAAGCCCCAACCCCTGGAAGAACCGCCATCCCCCAAGTCACAGTTTCTTCAGTCCCAGCATGGCAGACCCCCTCTACTGGAAGATCAGCCCAGACCACTGCCAGTACCACATCTTCTGACCTGGGAGTTTTTCAAGGTCTCAGTTCTGGTAGTGATGGTGACAGGTCTCATTTCACAAGCAGATCAGAGCACACCTAGTCAAAACTCATATGTTTAGGCCAGGAACCAAACACAACTCACCACAGGCAAAGAGAGACTTTGCAGATGGCTGGCCTGAAGGATAACATAGCCAGGACACAACAGCATAACACATGCAACCCACATTGAAGATACTCTCAGAATCATCAGGCCCTGGTGAACAGGGGACCCTGTACTGCAGCATAATACAGGAGCTCTTCTTCATAAAGCCATTAGAACAGGAGACATAATTGACTTTCCTAACACAAAGAAACAGTCAGAGAGACTTAAACAAAATGAGAAGATGAAAAAATTTATCTCTAATGAAAGAACAGAATGAGGTCACAACCAGAGATCTAAGCAAAACAGATATAAGTAACATGCCTGATAGAGTACAAAAGTAGCGATCATAAGGATACTCATCGAGCTTTACAAAAGAAGGGAAGAAATCAGTGAGACCATTAACATGGAGATAAGATATAACATAGCAGAGATAAAGGACTCGATAAATAAAATGAGAAACATGTTTGATGGAAGAAGCAGCAGTTTGGAAGAGGCAATGGAATGAATTAAAAAACCTAGAAGACAGAGTAATGGAAAGTAATCAAGCTGAACAAAAGAAGGAAAGAATAATTATGCAAAACAAGAATAAATTTAAGGAACTCAGTGACTCCATCAAATGTAATAACGTTTGTATTATAGAAGTCCCAGAAGAAAAGAGAGAAAATGGGGCAGAGAATTTATTTGAAGAAATAATAGCTGAAAATGTCCTTAATCTGGGGAAGGAAACAGAAATCCAGATCGAAGAGTCACAGAGACCAGCCCCCTGCCAAAAACCAACAAAAGCAGATCCACACAAAGACATATTGTAACCAAATTGGCAAAATCTAGTGATAAAGAAAAAAATACTAAAAGCACCAAAAGAAGACAATTACATACAAAGGAAACCTGATAAGGCTATCAGCAGATTTTTCAGCAGAAACTTCCTAAGCCAGAAGAGAGTGACATGATATATTCAAAGTGCTGAGTGGGAAAAACTTGCACCCAAGAATACTCTATCCAGAGAGGCTATTATTCAAAATAGAGGGAGAGATAAAGAGTTTCCTAGACAAACAAAAACTAAACGAGTTTATAACCACTAAACCAGCCCTGTGAGAAATATTAAAGGGACTGCTTCAAATAGAAAAAAAAAAATGACATGACCCTTGGAACACTGAAAAAATAAAATAAAGTTAAAAAAAATATATAATACCAGTAAAAATGAATATTTCTATAACAAAATAAGCCAAGGAACTCACAAAATAAATGTATGTAAAAGTATGATGCCATATATCTGGAACATGGAGGGGGAGAGGAGAAAAGAATGGGTTCAAACTTAAATAACCATCAACTAAATATACACTGCTATATGCAGAATATGTTATGTACAAACCTAATAGTAACCACAAATCAAAAACCACTAATATATGTGCAAAGAATAAAGAGAAAGTAATCCAAACATATCACTAAAGAAAACAAGTAAACCACAGGAGAGAGAAGGACAAGAAAGGATCAGAGAGAATCTTCAGAAACAACCACAAGACGAGTAGTAAAATGGCAATAAAAATGTACCTATCAATGATTATTTTGAATGGAAAGGGACCAAACATTCCAATCAAAAGACAGAGAGTGGACAGAATGGATAAAAAGAAGACCCATCTATATGCTGCCTGCAAGAGACTCGTTTTAGACCCGGACACCTCCAGACTGAAAGTGAGGGGATGGAGAAATATTTATTATGCAAATGGATATCAAAAGAAAGCTGGAGAAGCAAAACTTAAATTGGACAAAATAGACTTTAAAACAAAGACTATGACAAAAGACAAAGAAGGGCACTATACAATAAGAAAAGGGAAAATCAAACAAGAAAATACAACAATTGTAAATATTTATGCACCCAATATGGGAGCACCTAAATACATAAAACCGTTATAACAAACATAAAAGAACTACTCAATAATAATACAGTAATAGTAAAAGACTTTAATACTGCACTTATATCAATGGATGACATTGAAATCCAAACATAGCACTAAACAGAAAGTCAACAAGAAAACAATGACTTGGAATGACACACTGGACCAGATGGATTTAACAGATACATTCAGAACATCCCATCCTAAACCAGCAGAATACACATTATTTTCAAGTGCACATGGAACATTCTCCAAAAGAGATCACATATTGGGCCACAAAGCAAACCTCAACAGGTTCAAAAAGATTGAAATCATACCATGCATTTTTTTCTAACCATAACATTATGAAACTCGAAGTCAACCACCAAAAGAAAAAAAAAAATAAAATAAAATCAGAAAGACCACAAATATATAGAGGTTAAATAACATCCCACTAAACAATGAATGGGTCAACCAGGAAATAAAAGACTTCACCAAAAAACCTCTAGAACTGATAAACAAATTTAGTAAAGTCACAGGATGTAAAATCAACATATAGAAAGTGCTGCATTTCTATGTATCGGTAATGAAGCAGCAGGAAGAGAAATTAAGGAATCAATTCTATTTATAAGTGCAACAAAAATATAAGTCACCAAGGAATAAATCTAACCAAAAGGGTGAAAAACCTGTACTCTGAAAACTATAAAATGGTAATGAAATAAACTGAAGATGACATGAACAAATGGAAAGACCTTCTATGATCATGGACTGGAAGAACAAATATTGTTAAAATGTCTATAGTACTCAAAGCAATCTACACATTTAATGCAATCCCTATCAAAATACTGAGAGCATTTTTCATAAAACTAGAAAAAATAACCCCAAAATTTTTATGGAATCACAAAATACCATGAAAAGCCAAAGCAATCTTGAAAAAGAAAAGCAAAGCTGGAAAATCACACTTCAGAGCGGTGGTAATCAAAACAGTATGGTACTGACACAAAAACAGACACATAGTTCAATACAACAGAATACAAAATCCAAAAATACACCCACAATTATATGGTTGATTAATCTTTGACAAATGGTGTTGGGAAAACTGGACAGCAACATGCAAAATAATGGAACTGGACAATTTTCTTACCCCATACACAAAAAATAAACTTTGAATGGATTAAAGACCTAAATCTGAGACCTGAAAGCATAAATATCCTGGAAAAGAACACAGGCAGTAATTTCTCTGACATTGGCCATAGCAACTTCTTTCTAGAAAAGTCTCCTGAGGCAAGGGAAACAAAAGCAAAAATAAACTATTGTGACTACATCAAAATAAAAACCTTCTGCTCAGCAATGGAAGCAATCAACAAAATTAAAAGGCAACGTACTGCATGGGAGAAGATATTTGCAAGTGACATATCTGATAAAGGGTTAGTATCTAAGATATATAAAGAACTTCTAGGGGTGCCTGGGTGGCTCAGTGGGTTAAAAACCGCCTTCGGCTCGAGTCTTGATCCCAGGGTCCTGGGATCGAGCCCTGCTTCGGGCTCTCTGCTCAGCGGGAAGCCTGCTTCCCTTCCTCTCTATCTCTGCCTGCCTCTCTGCCTACTTGTGATCTCTCTCTGTGTCAAATAAATAAATAAAATCCTTAGGGGAAAAAAAGAACTTCTATAACTCAACACCAAAAAAAAACAAATAATCCAATTAAAAATGGACAGAAGACGTGAAAGATATTTCTCCAAAGAAGACATTCCAGATGGCCAACAGACTCATGAAAGATGCTCATCATCACTTACCATCAGGAAATGCAAATCCAAACTATAACGAGATATTACCTCACACCTGTCAGAATGGCTAACATAAAATACACAAGAAACGCAAGATAAGGGAGGATGTTGGTGGGAAAGCAAAATGCTACACTGTTGGTGGGAATGCAAAATGCTTCAGCCACTGTGGAAGAGTGTAGAGGGTCCTCAAAAGTTAAAAATAGAACTACCCTAAGATCTTGCAATTACACTACTGGATATCTACCCAAAGAATACAAAAACAGAAGCACTGAGTGTTTTATGCAACTAATGAACCACTGAACACCTCATCAAAAACTCGTGCTGTACTATATGGTGGCTAACTGAACATAATAAAAATAAATAAAATAAAATAAAATAAAATAAACTTATCTAGCTATGGAAAACTACGAAAAAAACACCCCACACTAATTCAAAGGGATACAGTCACCCCTGTGTTTATAGCAGCATTATGTACAATAGCCAAGATATGGAAGCAGCCCAAGTGTCCACTGAAACATAAATGGATAAAGAAGTGGTAGATATACATAATGGAATATTATTCAGCTGTAAAAAAGAATGAAATATTGCCATTTGCAATAGCGTGGATGGAGCTAGAGAGAATGATGGTAATCAAAACAGGTCAGAGAAAGACAAATACTGTATGATTTCACGCATACATGGAATTTAAGAAACAAAACAAGCAAAGCAGAAAGACAGAGAGAGAGAGAGAGAGAGAGACTGAAAGCAAAAAACAGGTTCTTAACTCCAGAGAACAGATGGTTACCAGAGGGGAGTGGGGGTGGGGGTTGAGTAGGAAATGGGTGATGGGTATTAAAGAGTTAACTTCTCATGTTGAGCACCTGGTGATTAAAATTAAAACTTAAGGAAAAAAAAAAGGAAGCCTGGAGAATGAGTGAGTGCGCAATGAGGTCTGGCAATGAAATGAAAGAAGTCCAAGGAGACACTGAGGTTTCAGACCTGGAGAGCTCTCTGGGTTATTACGAAACAATCATTACCCTGTCTCATGTTATTTTAAAGAGGAACAATTTGGGGGATGCCTGGTTGCCTCAGTCGATGAGGCCCTTGGCTCAGGGTCCTGAGATTGAGCCCCATGTCCAGCTCCCTGCTCCTCAGGGAGTCTGTTTCTCCCTTTTCCTCTGCCCCTCCCGCCGCCCCCTTGTGCACACACACACACTCTCTCTAAAATAAATAAATAAAATCTTAAAAAAAGATAAAAATGAACAACTTAGTTTTCTGACAAGAGAGTGAGTTGTTTCTGTCCACTGTAACTTCAGTTCAATCGCAAGCCCTTCAGGGGCACAGGCAGTCATCTGTGGTTCTTCTGTATGTCCCAGAGAACCCAATCCACCTGCGCTAGATGATTAATCATCATTTGTGAATTTTATTTTATAAAATTGTGAATTAAGCCAGAATAACAAAAACAAGAGTTACTCTATCTTTTCTAGTTTACCACATGAACTTTCTCATAATGACACCACCACCACAATGATAAAGATGAAACATTATTCAAATAAATTTACTTCAATTCTACATCAGGGCTGACCTAAGGCACCAAAGATAATCCTGTCCACTTTCCCTTTCAGAACCTATCATTGGAAGGTACAAAAAAATCACCATCTCCATAGCATTAGTTATTAGGGAACTGGAAATCAGAACCACTGAGACATCACTTCACACCCACTAGGATAGCAAGAATCAGAAAGACAGAAAAGCAAGGTGTTGGTGAGGATATAGAGAAATTGGAAGCTTCATGTGCTGATGGTGGGAATGCAAAATGGTGCAGCCATTGAGGAAAACACGTCAGCAGTTCCTCCCAAAGTTAAACACAGAGATACCACTGGACACAGCATCTCTCTTACCAAGTGTATACCCTAGGGAACTGAAAACGGGTGTTAAAAAAATTGTACACACTGTTCATAGCAGCATTACTCATAATAATAGCCAAAGGTGAAAACAACCCAAATGTCCATCAGCCAATAAATGGATAAAATGTGGTTTATCCACACAATGGAATATTGATCAGCAGGAAAAGGAATAAAGTACAGATCTACTCTATAATGTGGATGAAACTTGAATACAATTCATGCTGAGCTGAAGATGCCAGACACAAAGCCCACATCTTGTAGGATTTCATTTATATGAAAAGTCCAGAAGAGACAAACTCATAGAGACGAAAGTGGATTCGTGGTTTCCCAGGGGTTAGCAGGAGGGGGGCATGAGGAGTAATGACTAATAGGTATGGAGTTTCTCTGGGGGGTGATGAAGTTGTTCTAGAATTTGATAGTGGTGATGGTTGCACAATCCTGTGACTATACTAAAAGCCACTAAACTATACACTTTAGAAGGATGAACTTTATGGTATGTGAATTGAATCTCGAGAAAGCTATAATTTAAAATTTTTTAAATAAAAATAACTACAATTAGAATGAATACAAGGAATAAAATAAAGTTGTTAGTGAAGCAGCATAAATAAAAAAGGAAGGTCAGCCATACAGGAATGTTTTTAAAATAATAATAATAGTACATCATAACATTATATAAAGATCCTAAGTTTCTCTCCACAAATTTACTTTTTTCCCAAGACTTTGTATTGATTTGTACTTATTTTGAAAATGCTGCCTAGAGGCAAATTATAATTAACACTTGGCTACGAATTTGGCCTGGGCTAGGGAAGTGGATGGATGACATAAAAGAAGTGAAAAAATACACATACATCATGATTTGCCAAAAAAAGAAGAAGAAACAAAAATACCAAAAAAAAACATTGACTTTCATGCCACATAAAGGTCCCAAAATCCAAAGTAAATGAAAAGAATATGGTATAAGCCCTCTTAGACAAAGGAAAACGCAAAATATTCATAATAATAGTAGTAATTCAATCCAAAGCCAAAATAGTCAATCTCCCGTTTTCAAACAATTATTAAGTAAATATCTGTTCCAATTACACACACACACACACACACACACACACACACACACATATCAGTGTATGCAGAATAGAAAGGTCAAGGGAAGTACATAATGTTTTCATACCAGAAATCCAAAGGTAAATTCCAAATCATGCTCCCTGGGGAAAATGATAGTGTGTGAATCTTCTCCCCAGTGACCCTCCTCTCAGCATGGTTCCTTATTCTTTGGTGTGAATTTTTAGATGGGTCCGATGTTCCTGTTTACTTGGAGATTTTCTGAAGGAAGGCCAACTTCAAAAAGAATTCCCATTTTGAATACAGCATCCAAGTTCAAGCTGATCACGGTGAAGAAGGCTGTGTAAAGAATTCTGGGTGTGCAAAATGATTCCTGAAATGAATTATCTTCACTCTGCATCAGCTTAAAAAGACGTAAGTTTCATAGCCTATGTGGTGATTCTTTTCCACCTAAGGGAAAGAAGATGAATTTTTCTCCTCTGGGCCAGACACCAGTGTAGGATGACCTCTTCCAAAGCAGCTTGAACAGGGACTAAGCAGAAAAAGATGATGACTCTGCAGGTCCACTGGGACCTGACCGAAGTGTCCTCCCTTCCATTCCTCAGGAGAAACTGGCCATTCTCAGCAGGAAGACACGGTAGGGGCAGAGGATAGTCCTAACTGCATTTCTCGAAGCAGAGGAAACAGCACAGTTCTACCCAGTGGAAAGCAGTCCTACCCTTGCTGCCACCAGAACTCAGTCACTCAAGGATTAGCATTTTGCAAAGGAAGAGCAGATTGAGAAAGCATTCAGGACACTATACTTTTCTAGGAAATTCACAAAGAGACTATTCAAGGATCTGAATGGTCCAACAGTAAGAATCATTAGCCTTGTTTAAATCACATAGCTAATCACAGAACTTTTTTTTTAATATAATGCATACAAATCTACTAATATCCAGTAATACACACTTGGGGAAACGCTCATCCATACTCATAATGTTCCATGTTTTAGCTAAATTTTTTTATTTGGTTTGTGATAAGGGTTGCCAGATAAAACACAGGATGCCCATTTAGATTTGAATTTTAAATGAACAGCAAATAATTTTTCACATTAAGTATGTCCCATGCTGTACTTTCATTTACTAAATCTGACAACCCTGGTTGTGACATATACCGCTGAACAAACCATGTGGGACTGGAAATGCCTCTTGTTGCCATTCCACTGTGCATCCTACTTACCTCTCCCTACACCCTTTGTGACCTGACTTGAAAATGAAGCATGCTAGTTACGTGGGCCACCATTACAAGGAAGGCCATTACCTTCTTCAGGGTAGCACTCTGGCACCCCGCTGGAGCCTGTTATGAGGTTGCCATTTTCATCATGCCGTTCTAAGGTCCCAGGGGGACAGGTGGGAACAGGGGTGGTGGGTTCAGGGGTGGTAGTAGTGGTGGTGGTCATCTGCATAGTGGTTCGAATGGTGGTCGTTGGGCTTGTGGTGGTGGTCGTTGGACGTGTAGTGGTGGTCATGGTCGTGGTCGTGGTCGTGCGGCGGGTGGCTGTGGTCGTGGGCCTCGGGGTTGTCGTGGTGGGTCGTGTGGTTGTGGTGGGGGCACGAGTGGTTGTTTTGACAACCTCCAAGCCCACCAAAGGCTTCCCTCCTAGACTCAGAATGGGCTTATCCTGGGCACTGGCCACGGGTTTGCCATGCCGCCCCTGCCCAAAGAGGGGCAGGCCATCAGGGCTCACCACGGGTGTTCCTCCCAGATCTGAAACAAAATCAGACAAAGGCTGTGCAACAAGATGAGATCATCCAGAGGAAGTAAAAACCAAATGCAAAGTGTCTTCTCAAAGCTTATGGATTCTTATATTCAAATCAGTAAAAAGCAAAGGAAACATTAAAAGGATACTCAGCAGAGGTAGCAATATCGGCTGCTATCCAGTAATTTCTAGCCATCTTAGATTGTCCCTTACTCTGAATTACCTTATATATACCTTATACCTCTAAATGCTTCATTGATATGCCCCATTACCCTGAAATAACTCAGTCTCTAGTCGGGGAAGTAACTCTTTCCTCCTCTTGATTCCTATACCTAGGAAGAAGAGTGTTACTTTGTACCTGGAGTGGCAAACTTATTCTGTAAAGGGCCAGAGAGCCAGATATTTTAAGCTTCATGTTGCAGCTTCTCAACTCTGCCATTGCAGGGCAAAAAAGCACAAAGAGTACACAAAGGAGTGTGTCTATGTTCCAATACAACTTTGAATATGGACACTAAACTGTGAATTTCAAATAATTGTCACATGTCACAAATATTGCTATTCTTTGGTGTGTTTTTTGTTTTTGTTTTTGTTTGTTTTGTTTTTGCAATCATTTAAAAGCGAAGAAACTATTTTGAGCTTGCAGGCAGTAAAAAACAGGAAGCAGCCAGGGTTTGGTCTTTGTACTGTCGTTTGCTGACACCTGCTGCTCTGGGCTGCCCTATCTCAAGAAGGAAGTCAAGTGCCACCTTTTCTGGAGGCAAGAATAGAACTACAGTTGTATCAGGGGAAAAGCTAAGTTCTGCCCCTTTGGGACACTCCTTTCCACATGGTAAAAGTAACTGGACCAAGGGTCCCATTAAAAATGGGCAGGGATTTGTTATCCCACAGCTGGTTCAGAACACTTTTTGTTGCCTACAACAATTCTCACCCACAATGGTGCGACCATCTCCTCCTAGTTTAATTCGAAGAGGATTTCCTTGTGAATCCTGGAGGTACCTTCCTTCTGCGTTCAACACCAACCCACGATCCAGATCCACGACCTAAAACCATGACATAGATTAAAGAATATACTGAGCATGAATCCACCTGCACGAACATATCCAAGAAGCTTCCGCAGGAGGAAACCATAATGTGAGTAGAAAATATTATTTTTGTCTGCATCATTCACAAGGCATAATAAGAATAAAGTGCAAAACAGTCCCATTTCATATTATAATGGCTTAACCACAGAATATACAAATTGTTTTCAATTTCTCAAATATGCAAAAATGTTCATAATACTGCTACCATTTAGTATGCTGTGTGTAATGCTGAAAAGAAGCAAACAATTTAAGTATTCATCAGTGGAGGGAAGGGATTAAATAAAATATGTCCCACCCACATAGTGGAAAGCTAGTGGGCAATGAAAAGGAATTGGAAATTCTACATATATTGACATTAACTGCTATGGACTCAGATTACAGGACTGACTATTTTGCAGAAATAAAAATATATTCATTTGTGTATATAAGCTTAAAATTGCAGAGAAAAATAATCTGGATAAATATATCCTAAACTGTTAGCAGTGGTTATCTCTGGGGAGTGGTTTGGGATGTTGATTAGCTTAGAAATTATCTTTTGCATATATTTCTGAATTGTTTTAACTTCTCACCATGAACATGTACTACCAGTGTGTTAAAAACATGAAATGTTTCATATGGGATCGGGAGGGAGACAAACCATAAGCGACTCTTAATCTCACAAAACAAACTGAGGGTTGCCGTTGGGGGTGGGTAAGGGAGTATGGAGAGGGTGGTTGGGTTATGGACATTGGGGAGGATATGTGCTATGGTGAGTGCTGTGAAGAGTGTAAACCTGGCGATTCACAGACTTGTACCCCTGGGGCAAAAAATACATTATATGTTAATAAAATCTTTGTTTTTAATTTAAAAAAATTAAAAATTTTTTAAAAAGCATGAAATGTTTCCATCTGGCTGTAATGTCAAACACTGAAGTTGCTATAACAAAAACAATTTAATTTGTAATTAAATTGCCTAATAGAGAATGTAGGCAAAAATTTCATATTCTAAAAAATTATAAAAACTTTGGGGGGAAGAGCTATTATTATCCCTGTTAAGGAACAAACTCATACTCTACACTGGTGGTTCTCTAACTATGGCCTGAACCAGCGCAGCCTCACTGGTCACATATGCTAATTACCTAGCCCTACTCCAAACCTTATTTGACACGCCCCCAGAGATTCTGATGCTCCATAAAGTCTGAGAACTGTGACTGCACAGTAGGTCACTGGAGGAACCCCTCCCAGAGGGCCACTTTCTTGGATGCTGTCTCAGTAATTAAAAATAAAATATACTTATATAAACCCTTCTTTTGAACTCCACTCCACACTGTTTCAATGTGAAATTTTTTCAATAACATTTGACTTTAATATACCTTCTTCCTTTATAAATTCCTGTTCCTTTAAGAAATGATAAAATGTATCTTGTAACCTGTGACTAAAAATTTTATGAAGTCTCTCAATGTTTTCCTAAACCTTACTGCTATAAAGGGGAATTTGTGACTGGGAATTCCCAGTCAAAATATGAATAATTTTGTGATTCTCTGAAAAAAAGTCTTTCAAATTCTTGAACATTGTACAGTGTTCTGCCCATTATCCTCTAAATTACCAAAAATTCCTAAACATTTAACCCCAAGAAGTTAAACTCATTTATCTTAAACACATATAAAATACTACTAATTATTTTTTATTTCAAACGACAATCATTGGAAAATTCAAAAGGTGATCTAATAAAAATTGCCTATTTGATCCAGTGTTTTTTGGTTTGCTCAGTTGTTTTTACCCTGCTTTCTTTTATAAAGGATCTGAGATAATTCGGAGAAAAATGTGTATATTAGTTAATCAAATAATAAAAAATAAAAATAAAATGAAGCTAACAGAGGTGGAGAAAAAGAAGTCCATTTGAGGAGCTAAGCATCAGAATCTATGTAATTGCTGTGGGGTTGGAAAAAATATGTGTGTGATCTTCCTAACCTGTCAAAGCAAACAGGAAGTAAAGGCCCACTTATCTTATTAGTTATGAGAAAAACACGAACTAGTCACTCAGAAGAATAAAAGATCCTTCTGAGCACAGGAAGAAGCAATATAAGAATATATTGATGTATGAGTGGTTAAAACTGGAGAAGAATACAAAAGACTATTTCGTTTATTGCTACACAGTGCCCACCACTTTTCTCTTCCCAACAGCATGAAAACAACTCATATGTGTAAAGAAGTTTACCCTACCCACTTTGTTCCTTGAGGGCCATTGATAATTCTTTGTCCACTTGGATTTCCATTACTACCAGGAAGCATTTTCCCTTCTACATTTGGTCTGCCATTATAACCTACATGGCACACAAAAGAGAACAATAGCAACAACAACAACAAAGCCAGAATCTGGTAAACTCAACACTCCTGTAAAGCTGGCTTCATACCAAACTCTAAGTAATAACACATCATTTCGAACAGAAATACTAAACAGAATTTTAAGACAATAATTAGCATATATTAGACTACAGTGTTAAATTGTGACTTCTAAGTACCAAATATGAATGTCTATGAAGAATATAATAAAGTACAGTTTTCTGACAATACTGGGGAAAGGAGAGAGTCCAGCACAAGTTTTCTAGATAAAGCTTAAGACAGTAGTGGCTAGCATGTTATTTTAACCATTTAGAAGATAGAGGGAAGGAAAGTTGGAAGGATGGAGAAACTCTCTAAAATATATTAGATGTTGTTCTGCTCTTCTTAGCAGATTATACTAAACCCAACAAGTATTTCTAGCTGAATCAGGTGCAATCATCAGTCACCAACTGTACATGCTCAGTGCTGGCCTGTGTGGGGCTGCTTGAGAAGTGTCTGCTCAGAGATAAAGTCGAAGGTCCCATTACCTGCCCCTTCAGTTGCTGCTCTGTCTGCCCCTAGCACCTGCCCATCTTCTTCGTCTCCTGGCATTTCTGATCAGCTACAGTTACTCGAGGTCTGTGCTGGAAGCATTCTGATCCAGCCCCACCCGTGGCATAAAGTACTTGGGCTTTCTGACAACTATTTGAGGGTCAGAGACTTACTTTTCTCACTCAAATAGTGAATGAAAACTAAATATTAATTGAATTTCTGCTGTATACAAGGGAATGTGGATTTTATATCTATTATCAGGGTCTAAGGTTTGCTTAAAATAGTCTATCTTAAGAGTAAACTGTCCTCTCCATGGGGCATTGTTCTATTTTTTTTTTTTAACATTGGGCTAAGGTAATAATACATAGTACAGACTAACAAACACTAATGCATTGATTCAAGAATCTTCCATTAAGTACCAATTCCATGCAAGGAGAGCGCAAGGTGTCACTAAACTGAATGCAGACATGGACTAAACACCCTAGATCCTGCCCTGGGTCCATGTCCAGACTCCAATTCAGAGCTGTCTACATGGTGTCCTCAATGTAAGTCACACATCTGCCTCTTAATCCTCCGTATGACAATCGTCTTTAACATGCATTTTCTGGAGGTTTTAAATAACATTCACCGATTGCAATATCTAAACAATTCACACACAAGACATTGAGTTTGTCCCAGGGTATGCTGAGAGTTTTATACGCACAATCAACAAGAACAAGATCCAGCCTACACAGTTACCTAATTCCTTTCTATGGATTTGTTAAATATACCCTGGCAGGTGAGCAGCTAAAAATAACCCAAAATACAGGAACCTCGTCTGGCATCATGACTGTGAAGCATTTTCACAGATTAAGAGCACATGTTGGGGAATGTAAAGAGGTAGTATGTGATAGAGGCATGGCAGAGGCATGGGGAATTAGCACGTCTGGAATGGGAACTGCAGCTCAGCCCTCAGAACTGTCTGACCTCGGGGAACCACGCAGATCCCTGGGCCCCTAGTCACTCATCTGAAAACCAGGAGACACAACACAAGAGGCAGTTAAGAGGATGAAATCAGTTACATCTGTAAAGCTCTTAACACAGTGCTTGGACGGAGCAGAGACTCAGTAATATCAAATAAGAGACTCTCAAGAATTGCTAGGAACCCTTTTGAGGACCCCAAAGAGAACGTTAAGTTAAAAACGAATTACCTTGTCTGGCAGGGGATCTCGCCGGCTGGCGCGAGAAGGGGTTCCGGAATCTCGCGTTCATCATGCGCTGGCGCAAGGAGAGCATAGGGGTGGTGGAAGAATACACCGGAGGGGCGCGGGTGGTGTACGGCTCCCGGGCCGGGGTGCCCGTGGTGGGGCTCGGGGTGGAAGGGCTGCGGTGGGGGGGTCTGGGCGCGAGGTGCGAGGCTCTCGGGGAGCTTCCTGGCGGGGGAGGAGGAGGACGCTTCACAGGAGTGTCGTTCTCGTCCTGCGGGGAGCCCACCCTGGGGAGTGAGAGCACAATGGCAGGGTCCATCTTGTCCTTAGCGATGTTCCCGTCCAAGTATTTGCTGGCCCTGGGACTGGAGGAGGAGGGCCACTTTGGAACAGAGGAGGAGAGAGGGTCCTCGTCCTTTCCTCCTTTAAAAAACATCGCGTCTTCACCCTCCTCCTCTGCCGAGACCGACTGCTGAGACTTAGAAGTGAGGGGCTCCCTTTTGGACGGCGCGGCCTGGGGAGCGCGGTCCTTGTTCCCCACAGCCTGGGGCCCCACTCGGCCCGGGACCCTGGGGCGGGCATGGGGGTAGTGGCGGGGGCTGCCAGGCCTCAGCGGGGAGCTTGGGGGTCTGCGGAGGTGACTGTCGCCCGTGCCTCCTGCGTGAGCCTCCAGCTGGCGGGGTTTGGGAAGGGACTGGATGGGGTCCCTGGCCCGGGCCGGGTGTGCGGGCGCCCGGGCGGCTCGGGCCTCTGCTTCTGTGCTGTCGTGGTGGTTTCCGCCAGATCTGCCCTCGGAATCCTCGTCCCGATGGTGGGGCGACGTGGGAAGCACCCCTCGGGAGCTTGCCCTGTGGGGGGTCTGACTGCCTCTGGCCGCGTAGGGGTCCGGGAAGGAGGGCGCCGCGGGGTGGGGACGCCCAGCCTGCGGCAGCTCGGGCTTGGGTTTGGACAGCGGATGCCCCGCTTCCTTGCTCGGGGGGCCGCGGGGCTGCGGCTGCGACACGGAGACCGCGGGAGAAGGCTGCCCTTCCGGAGCGGCGGCCCCGGCACCCAGCCCCTGGCCGGGCGCCGTCCTTCTGGGCACGCCCGGCCCCGGGTGGTGCTGGGACCGAGTCGCGGGCCGCCGAGCGGGGGCCAGCTGCGCCTTGGGGTAGCCGCCCTCCACAGCCACTTCTGTGCTCTGTTGGACGTCCAGCGCCTTGGAGGCCAGGGATTTGCCCTGAGGATGCGCACCTGCCTCAGTCCCGGCGAATTTGGGGTTCTCCGCCGGGGGCTCCTTCCGCTGAAGGCTCGCCCCTCTCTGCGGGCCTTTTCTTAGGTGGTCCACGCCCAGGGAGGCAGGCTCCCTGGAGGAGGAAGACACGTGGTCGTTTACCACGGTGGCAGGAAGTGGCTTCTCGTCCTCCGCTTCGCTCTCTGCACCGTCTCCATGGATGCCCAAGCCCTGCCTGTGGTCCGAAGCTGGGTGAGAATTCACCCTCGAGTGGACTCGGGGCGACACGGTGGACGGCGGGGAGCTGGAGGGATGCAACCGGGGTCCTCGGCCGCTGCCAGCCCGGCTTGGATATCTTGTATGGGCAGCAAAGGGCTTGTTTCTGAACAAACTGAAATGTCCAGAGACAGGCGAACCTGCGGGTAGCCGGGCCCTAGACGTCGGGGCCGTGGCTTCAGCCTGCCTACCTCTATCTTCTGTATCATTGTCACCATCCCCATCAGAGTCATCCTCTCGCTCAGAGACCTGTGTCCTTGAGGAGAGACCAGAAGACAAGGAAGACTTGGACTGTGATGGCACACTGGACTTGGAGGCTGGGGTGTCCTGACCATCCTTCCAGCCCCTGGACAGTGGGGTCCCGGGGTGTGGTTCCGTGGGCAGCAGCCGAGATGATCCTTCCTGGGGTGGAGAAAATTTCGAGGATGAGACTGAGGCACCCGAATTTTCCTCCCTACCCCCAAAATGGGGTGCTTTCCGCGCCGGCAATGCTGGTTTTGTGCTGTGGTGCCCAGGGCCTCTGTCCCGCAGGGCGCTCGAGGTGGCCTGGCGGCTGGGCCACAGGGCGGGCCTAGCCTGGGCGGTGGTGCTCTTAGGAGGCAGCCGCTGGGAGGAGGCCCCGTCCTTTGGGTCCCGGGAGCCGGTGGCTGGCTCGTCCTCCTCTTGGCCCACTGAATCATTGTCAGTAGAGCTGGGGGGCAGATGGGTGGAGGGCCCCCCTGAAGGGCGGCGAGGGCTACCCTCAATGGGTGTGTGGCGTGCAGATGAGGACGTCCCTGGATGAGGATGGGAAGGCAGAGAGGAGCCACCCCGGTCTGCGCCTTCCTTTCGGGGCAACACTGGGGTCTGCACTCCCACTGGGGTCCTCCCAAGAGCAAGGACTGGGGGGACAGATCTACTTGGTGGCCTCTGCTGTGGCTTCCACTCTTGGGTCTCTGAGGGCAACGTTGGTGGGTCCCCTTGGGAATCCAGCTCCTCCTCATCAGTGATTTCTGTCGACTGAAGATCCAAAACTTCAGTCCTCTTCGGGTGCAGCTGGGGTCTTCTGGGCACCCCACCATTAGCCAATATTTTGTTCTTTAAGTCAAGAAGAGGGTTCTTGACGTTTCTGCCTCGGGGGGAAACAGGCAAATGAGTGTGTTTTGTGGAAGCAGGAACTTTGGGAGAAGTCTCTGGCTTTTCAGATTTCCAGTCATCTTCAGCATGGGTCTTCTGCTGCACATCCGACTTGCCAGAACCGGCTATAAATAGATTTTAAAGATTCTGCCGTCAAAAAAATTGAAAGCTGAGAAACATCAGGTGAGTATTTCAGATGGCAGTGTGGAGGCATTTATAATTAGTCATTATAATTAATAACTTCTCATTCTTTAGACATTGAACACATTTTCCAAATTATGGCAATATCTTTTAAAGATCTCTTTTACTTTAAGTAATGATATAGTCCCAGAAAATGTATATTAAATTTCCATAAATTGAATCATTATGTTGCAGCTTATTATTTGCAGAAATTTTGAAAGGAGTACTTTAAAGTAATCTATTGATTTTGTGAATGCAAAATCTTGTGTAGGATTTTCTTAATAAAACTGTGAGGATACTACAGATATATTATAGCCACTCTTAGTGATGTAGGGAAGAAACACACATAAGCCTGGTAAAAAGTGTTGAAGATCTATACTCAAAACTAAATGGGGATGTGTTGTGTGTGATTTGCTGGTGACAGGTAAGCAACAAATCTGTAATTTTTAAGGCATTGCAAAGAGTTCCCTATTCCCCCTAACATGTCTGTATTTGTTTTCTCCTTCTTACTTAAAATCCCTTTAATAATGGATACATTATAATAAGGCCTGAACTCAAAAGACTCCCGGGGTAGGCAAAACATTTTATTACAGGTGCCCTACAATTTACTCTTTCCTGAGAGCAGGGTTGAATGCAGGAAGGGATGCTGCAGGAGCAGGGAGAATTTATATGGCAATGGGGGACCCAGAGGGAGCAAACCACATCTATTCCAATTTTTCCACCACAGAACTGTTTAATATTGCACTATACTGTGAATCCTCACAACACACCACGCAGGAGACAGCTACCAACATCTGGTGTAAATATGGGGAGGCAGAAAAGAAAACACAGTCTAGGAACCATGAGAGACTGTGGACTCTGAGAGACAAATTGAGAGTTTTGGAAGGGAGGGGAATGGGGGGATGGGTGAGCCTGGTGGTGGGTATTAAGGAGGTCATGGAATGCATGGAGAACTGGGTGTGGTACATAAACAATGAATCTTGGATCACTGAAAAAATAAAATTAAATTAAAAGAAATGGAAAATACAGTCTAAAAACACCTCACTCCAATTTGGGATTTTATTAACCTCCATTTTGATAGTGATCAGATTACGAGGTAATTTAAATTATCCTGACTAGAGCTGCACTCCAAAATAATGGAATATAAACTAAAAATCTTAAGCACTATCTAGAAATTGAAGAAAGCTAATAATTAAAAATGTCACATTACATCTGTAAAAATGTTATTTCCCTGTCATTATAAGCCCCAAATTACACAGTGATATAAGATCAATCACATAATTAATACATTCATGTTATTGGAATATTGTAACAGTCATTCATATGACTAGAAATCAATAATCTTTTAGTCTCCGGGGAGACCAATTTCCCAAGGGACAACAAAAATATTTTAGAAATCAACAAGCAAATGTAGCCCCCAAAATCGTCAACAAAGCAGTTCTAAATCAACGAGCATGATTCAAAGTAAGACACCACAATTAGCAGTAATGAAGAGAGACAGAGAAAGAGCCACAAACACACAATGCTTACTTGTTGGCATAGCGACAATGAAGGCTTTGGAGTGAGGCCCCAGTCCTCTCCTGTTTGCGGCCCGGATTTTGAAAAGATAGCGTTCCCCAGGCTGCAGACCATCCACTAGGGCAGAAGTAGTCTCTCCAGGATAGGTGAGGGACTTTGCTCCAAATGGTTTGAGAGCCGGGGCGTATGAAAGAATGTATTCTGAAATGATTTGGCAGACGGTTGGAAGGAGGAAACTGAAAACAGTCCTGTGTCCAGCAGACAGACTGTATGGGCAGGATGAATTAGAACGTGCATTACTAAAATTAATACTGTAGCAATGCACGCCAAGTCGGCAGCTGGAGCGTAAAGACACAATGGACGGTGAACTAACATCCATTCAGGCTACGAGACAAGGCCACGGAGTGAATTCTCGGGCAGATTTCTATTTTCGGCAAATTAAACATATGGAACCCAGGAGGCCAGTCTTCACACAACGACCAAATCTACTTACACTGCATTGGAGTTTTTCTTCATTGTGTTTATTTACTAATTTACTATGTCAGCATTAATATATCCTGAGTAGAAGAACCCGTGGAAGATTTAAATGACAATGGTCAGAACTGAATCGGAAGAGCTACCAAGACCTCTAGGAGTCTCGGTATATTAATCTGGGCTATTTGTGCATTAATCCCATATATGGAGTATAATTTCCCTTTTGTAGGAATTACATTCCTGACTCAGTATACCTAGGTAAGGATATTTCACAGTATTTAAAACTGTAAGGAAAAGTTCCCAGTTCATAGATTTATGTGATGTCTAATGTTTCCATCTCCAATCACTGATATTTATGAACATGTAATGCACTTGAACTTTGAAAATCAGAGCAAATTCAGTCCAAGGAACTAATATAGTTGTATGGCTTCTATGGAAATGCTGTGCCATAAAGAAGCTATATTTTGAAGCAGAATTTCCACCCTTGACTAAAAACTGTCATGCCTCTTTTCCTCTCAATGTACTCAAGACTTACAAAACTTGTCAAATTAATGTGAGTAGGAGCTAACCACAAAAAATCATCTGAATCACAGAAAAACCAAGTAACTGTCATACTATCTTTGTCATATCTAGAGAAGCACAGAAGACCTTTTCTCTTCCCTGAGATCTAATCTTTAAAAAGTACATTAACCTAAAAACTTCAACCAAAAATGTCTTTGCAGCATTTGTCTGAAAAAAAAAAAAAACCCACATTCTTTTCTCTTTGAAAATGAACAAACTAGTCATTTGTGGTGGTCAAAAGTAAAAATTAAAAGAACCCACTGTCTATAAAATTTGGTAATGCAGGTTTTTTTATGAATTCAATTCAATCTGGAAAAAATGTAACCATGTCAAACTATATTCTTCTATTGTGTTTTATATTTGTCATACATATAATTCCCCAGTGTAATTATGAATTTTCAGTCCCACCATCACTCCTTTGTGAAAACTGCCTGAGCAGAGTTAAGATACATGAGTTCTTTTGGACACAAAAACTCAGTAGCTGTTACTATTTTTGAAAATATTTGATTGACTACCAAGGAGGTTCATTCGCCAGAGAGCTATAAATATAAACTAAGATGTGGGAGAGGGAAAGAAAGCAAATAAGTAGCATGATAATAAAGTCATGAAAGGAGCAACAATTGACTTTTTTATAACTAATGAAAGTCATCAGCCAAAAATGTCTTTATGCAATTTTCAGAATCCTTGCCAGCATCATGACAAACTGTCATAAAAAGGATGATTTAAAGGGCTAACTAAATATTTCTTCTCTTCATTTGCTTCTCATTTATTCCATTGGGAAAAATATGAGCAAGAATAGTACAATATATTCTTTAAAATCTCCAAGCAAATGAGAAAGCATTAAGTTTAGAAACTACTC
Source organism: Lontra canadensis (assembly GCF_010015895.1). Taxonomy (NCBI): domain Eukaryota; kingdom Metazoa; phylum Chordata; class Mammalia; order Carnivora; family Mustelidae; genus Lontra; species Lontra canadensis. The sequence goes on along the minus strand of NW_022631086.1, from coordinate 7,846,630 downwards.
CCCTACATGTGCCTCCCTTAACTTCCATTGTTCCATCTTTACAGGTCCTCAAAGATAACTGAGATATCTTTGAAAGTTGAATATAAGAGAACATTTCAGCTTTTCAATTAAGAAATTCTCAAAAGAGGTTTGTAGATAATTTTCTCAATTTCTTTAACCTTACACAAACCTTTCATAGTTTTTGGACATAGATGTAAGTTGTCTTCCAAAATCAATAGTATAATGTACCTGTAAGGCACATCTGTATATGCGATGTCAGGGGAAAACCACCATACAGCCTTCTCAAATGTCTCTGAAAAGACTTCTGAAAGGTTCTTGAATGTTTTTACACCAAAAAGAAGTAATTTGTGTTTTTATTTCATACTCTCAAGAGATTATTTTTAAATTTAGCTGTGAATATTTTATTCTATTTTAATTTGGTTTTGTCTTTGGTAATTTTTTTTCTGTTTTAAAGTCATATTTTTCCTGAACCAAAAAAAATTTAATTAAAAAGTTTGACAAATAGGAAAAAATCCATTTTTATTTAATTTTTATTACTTTTTTTTCAAACCCATTAAATATCTATGGTCTCATTCAAGACATCTGTGGTCCCACAGGGTTTCTACTTACTCCCACATTCCATGATCTTATTGGTACAACGAGAAGATCCACAGAATGAAACACAAGGCGGTCATTTGTATGGGTAAAGGTTATGATGTCACACCCATACAATTAAAAATACCCCTCCTGATAGCAGCACTGAAATCGCTGTGGATATGGAAGATGAAAAGTCATCTTCATGCGGACCTGGATCCTACTGACAATGAGAACCTGACATGAAATACCCTTGTTCATTGGGTTAGCGCCCCATACATATATGTTGCTTCCCTATTGCTCTCCCAGTCACCAAACCTGCTATTAGAGCTGGTGCTGATCAGAGTCAATGTACACATCTCTATTTGGAGTATGTCTCTTGTGTGTGCACTCGATACCTTAAATAATGAGGTTCCTACCTTTCACTTTCCCCTCGGTCTCAGGCAGTGCGTCCCAAGCTACAGTGACGGCGGTAGGCTTGCCGTTGACTGGCCAGACATTTAAGTTTTCAGGAGCTGTTGTAGGAGCTACAAAGGGACAAGGATCTAAGGTTTAAAAATGCTCTTGTGGATATTTTAAAAGTAAGTGACATATGGTTCCTGCAGACAGATTTTTCAGGGCAGCACTACTATGTTCATTGTTAATATACATGACAGAAAACTCCACTCTGTATTACTCTTTGTGCAATATAGCGGTTATGTCAGTGCTACTGACTCATGCAGTGAGTTCAGACATATGCTTTTAGAAATTCAGAATATCTCTCATTGCTGAATCTTGAAATATATAAAGAAGATTAAAATCCAGTTCGAACTTCTTTTTAATAAAACTTGTAAAGACATCATTTAAAAGAAAATGATTGATACCAAGTACAATTCTCCCCCAGAATCAAACGCAAGCTCAGCCTCAGGGAAGAAGATTCTCCCTACCCTCCCTGCCCTCCATGCATTACCCAGGGGCATGCACAGATCCAGTGGTGATTTGTAATTATGCTCTATTCTGGGATGTACTATGCTCCACATGTCAGGATAACATGCTAATGAAGACGGCCAGTGGAGGATAAACGTGGGCAACAATGCCCGAACTTCTTTGCCTTGGTACCTAGAAACACATCCCAGATTTAGAGTTAATCTTACTTTTTTAAAAATGCCTCTGCTGGCCTTTATCACCATTGGTTTCTTAAATTATCTTTAAATCTTATTTTCAGGGCAATTCCCAAATGGAAGATCCATTTTAATACACATTTAATACAGACCATTTAAATACAGACCAGATTCTGGTGTTCTCTGGAAGACAGATGTACTCCATTTGCCATCTCTTTCACCCTGTGAAATACGGACTGCAAATTCATACATGGTGTCTGGAATCAGGTTCTCAACCAACACGCGTCTGTTGGAGGTCTGCTTGTGGTCCCACCTTGCCAATTCCCCCTTTTCTCGATAGCGCACAGTGTACTGTCTATAAGGAAACAAGGCAACCAGTTGACCAGTTCTCTGCAACTGAACGCTAGGTTCCTTGCTATTCTTCCTTCCCTATAAGTAATGACTTTGGGAGGTAAGGAGAGAAATTAAAGAGGAGAAAAACCTACATTTTTTACTATGTTATTAAGTCAAAGAATTTACTGTTAAGTTCCAGGAAAGGTGTCTAAAGTCAGCCAGGAAAGATGGAGCTTAGTGTCATACAGCTCAGAGATAAAGAAGGGAAGGGACAGAAGAGGGACAGGTTTGACCAAGCAGGTACCTTCTGAGGGATGTGTGTGTGTATGTGTGTGCAGGCATGTGGTGTGAAAAAAGCAATATTAAGAACTGAAACTGGCCTAAGGTATCTTGGTTCTCCAGAAAAGACAGACAAGAAGATCCACTTCATGCCAAAGCAGGCATGTTTTCTATAGGTTCATGAGGAAAGGCAACATGTGGTTTTGAGTAGAATTATTACCATGAGAAGGAGCAAAAGTGTGTAATAAACAGAGCAGGATAGAGGAGCTTACAGAAGGAACTCTACTGTGTGATTATCAGGGAGAGAAATGCTAGGAACAAACGTGGTAGTAATGATCCCAGACAGAAGACATCCTCCTCAGCATCCTCAAAGAGCTGCAAACTTCATTTATTGTATTCCTTTGCCAAGAAATGTTCTTTGCAGCCACTTGGCAGTAGGAAGCATCTGAAGCATTAACAAGGTGATATTTAATAAGTCAAGATAAGACTTCAGTTGCAAACACAGCCCACCAATTAATACAAGAGTCTTGCTAAGAAAACTCAGGCCCTTTATCATTTTGATCAAGATACTGGGAATCAAAGTCCAGTGGTAATCAGGAACAAAATGGAAGAGAATCACTATGAGCTTTCTCACTTTCTTTCAAATGAAGCAGATGTCTTTTTCTTTTTCTTTACTAACAGACAGTAACAAAAACTGTATATAATACAAATAATGGTGTGTGTGTGTATAAAGAATAAATATATATAATAAAAATATAAAAATATATACATAAAATACATATATAATCTCAGAATTATATTCCATTCATTTTTTTAAAGGATGTTCACTTTTCTTGGTTGTAGATATGTTCAAAAGTTAATATATAGGGTCCTAAAAGTTAATATATAGAAATCTTGGCTTTTTCTTGGTAATATAAACTATTCAGTAGTTTAACAATAAAATTTTGATGTTTATATTAATCTACCACTAACAAGGAATGGTGCCCACCAATGTTTTTTAAACACAAAGATTACTTTAATCTTATGATTGGTTTTTCTTCTACTGATATTGCAAATCAGTATAAAAATCTGAACAGAATAATATCATGAGCTATTATAATATCTAATATTATCATAATATCATTATGAGACAAAACAGTGCCTTCTGCTATGTACAAATGAGCTAGATATAAGGCAATTCAGTGTCTGAAGAATGAAGAACTACGGTGTGCAAGGCATTCGACAAATGTCCCCTTCTCTACATAAAAATCCTTCCTGCTGTCACCCTTCCTGGATAACAGGAGGAAAGGTAAGACTCCTTCTAAAATGGGGTCACATCCTCTGCTCACAAATAGATCACAATGAGGCAAAGCAAAACCCACATGGGGCAAAGAAAGAAAACGGAATCTAGGGAATTTCCAGACACAAGACAAAACTCTGAACAAGTGAGAAGTGAGGTCCTGCTGTGTGCGTTACACACAAGGCCCTGGTCATATCTGATCTGAGGAAAATGTGTGACGGCACCCGAGACTAGCTAGATTGTCATAGAACAGTCTACCACCCAGCTACCAGAGAGGCCAGCACTCACATGTCAGAAGATAAGGTCATGCAAATAAACACATGTCTCTTAAGGACCAGAAACTCACATCTCTCATACTTAAAGACAAATAAATAAGGGAAAGTACCTTGATGCAACAACTTTCTTCTGTTTTTCCAAAACAGGATCCACCCACGCTACAAGCACCGATTGGGATGACATGACCCGGACATTGATGTCTTCAGGCACATCTAGTTCATCCTCTTCTGAAATGACAACAGGACACGTTAGAGGTTATCTCTACAAGAGGATCTGCCTTGAGTCCTCTGGCCCCCAGAGTTCATTATTCATGTTATATAATTTTTAAATTGCTTACACTTGATGTAGATAAAATGAAAGCTAAGCAATTGTTTGCTCGGTCAATGTAGAACAACCAAAATCTCCATTCTTGTTCTTACCCACAGTCTAATAAATGGGCAGTTTACTTGAAAAGTTCCCCAATCCAGCTGACCTAAAGAACAGTGCAAAGGGATGCTTTGCCTTGGTCCAAAATACTCCAAATAACTCAGTGTTTTCTTAACACATACTGTAAGTTTCTGGGAAATAATACAAAATTTACAGGAAGCAAAAGTTTTGGGGGAAAAAAAGGTCAAGCCAGAGCATTTCCTTAGCGATCATGGCAATGAAATGAAATTCTGGTTCAAACAAATGCACAAATCACATTGGGTTCAATGTCCTCCCATTTTAGAAAATGTGGTTCCAGCAAGACAGATTAAAAGTTACATTCAGACATAAAGTAGAGTTCGGTTTGCCAATCTCCAAGAGAATACATCATACCCACGAAGCCTATAGCTTCTGTTCAATCTCTACCCAAAATGAGGACTTACAGGCTTCAATTTTGCTTTTAGTCTCTTGGGGGTTTTATTTTTTTTTTTCTTTTCACCTTTCAGGGACCATGTTTCAAAAGGATGTGACTTTTCTACAGGTAAGGGAAGGTAGAAATAGCTTGTTAAAAAACAATGTGGACACTTTTTCTATAGCAGTAAATACTGAAAAATAAAAACGCAGCATCATGTATTTGAGATTTCCATCACACAACGTAAGCAATTATAATCATAAACAAAAACGATAATATAGAAATATACATAATTTAGTATCTGGTCTGTCATATAAAATTGTAATCACAAATAAATTATGAATTCCTGAAAATAACCATGCTGCAGGTTGCCTCTTTAAATTAAGGTGCAGGACCCAGAATAGGTATGTGTAATTTATTAAGATGTAATATTTTAAAAATCTGTGAATAGATGTAGGGAAAAACATCCCTCGGTAAATGAACAATGGTCAGACTGTGAGTAAGCCTCTACCACACTTCTCTCACTCTTCTCAATGCTATGTTTAGGAGATTTGGGCTAAAATTAAGTATGAGGGCAGATCTTGCTCACTGGCCCCTCCACACGGACTCTCATTTCTCTCTGTTCATGGTGTGCCACCAAGGACAACTGATGTGTGGGTTAGACTGTGACTGTAATTGGACCAAATGCTTGGCAGGTCCTACAGCGGCAAATCTGTCACACAGGGAAGCCATTCAAAATACACAGAGAAATATACTTCCTCGGACGAACACGCTTATCTCTGAGTATAAATGAAACATGCTCGTGTCCGAAATATGACCAAGCCGGTCCCGTGGTTTCCTTCACACTCAGTGACATCCAAGTGATTCGCCACTTACGCAACATCATTTGGAAACAACACGGCATCCACACAGACCAGGACGTGAGCAGGTTCATCCTTGGAAACATACCTGAAATCTTCCGTTTCGTTAGGGCAGCCCTGTAGACAGGCTGACTCTGCCCCTGTGAGTTCATGGACTGCAGGGAGACCACATACACCGACTCCGAGGCTGTGGACCAACCGGCAATGGGTGAGGCTCCGCGCTTGGCTTTCCAGGACGCACACCCTCTTTGTCCGCATCCCCCACCCCCACAGCCCCGCTCCCTTCCCATCTTGTCTTTCTGGAGCATTCCAACTTCTTCAGGATAATTAAAGATGAGACCAAGAACATTAGAAAACTAGGCTCAAGAAAAACACTATCGTGTGAGAAAACGTGGAAGTGATTATTACCTGTAATTCTTGAGAAATGGGTTTCTATTTCCTCAACATTGAAGAAAGATGAACAATGTTTAAAAAAGAAAACAAGAATATATTTGCCCACAGAATCCCCCCAACTTCTTTTTACCTCCAAATAGAGAAGAGGGGTCACTCTGGTTTTTTATCTGTCATCACAAAGAAGGGAGCAAGACAAGAAGAGTGAGTGTACCATGTTATCAGTGCAGAGAGGATGCTGGGCCCTTGGAAACTGAATTCCTCAGAATTGAGCCTCCGAAAATTTGCTAAGAGCAAATGTAGGAGTTTAAACACATCCTTTATTTCTAGATTGTTCTTTCAGTTAGTTCCTTCTACGCCACATTCCAGTAGTACCTAACTGAATCTAAACTTGAAAACTATTAGGAAAAAAATTACAATGATGAAATAAAACTTGTAGCTCTTGAGTACCATGGAATCATAAAATCTGGGATCCAGATGAAACCTTGATTAAATTCCAATTTGGCCTTCTACTTTATAAGTAAGGATATAAAGCCATGAGAAAATCGATTTGCCCACAGTCATGCCCCTAAGAAGGACTCATAATCTTCTCTGAATCCGGAGTTTCTAATGCCTAACTCCCAGCTCTATTGACTGAGTTTCCAGCAACGGCCTTAATTAGTTTAAGAATAAAAATGAAGCAATATGATATATTTCTTTCTTTTTTTTTAATTTTTTTGAGATAGAACGAACACGGAGAGGGCAGGACACAGACAGAAAGGGAGAAAGAGAGAATCTTAAGCAGGCTCCATGCTCAGTGTGAAGCCCAGCGTGGGGCTCCATCTCACCTCCCTGAGATCGTGACCTGAGCCCAAATCAAGAGTGAGATGCTTAATGGGCTGAGCCACCCAGGCTCCCCAGTATGATATATTCCTAATCATACACCATCAGGTAATGTAATACACCATCTGGTAATATACCATCAGGCAACTACACCATCAGGTAATACCTAAGCAAAACTTGCAGAGGTGACAGAGATGCTAGTGAGAACTTGTAACACTGGGGAACTTCAGGCATTGCAAACTTTCATCACAGTAATGGGAAAATTAACCTTTTGTTTTTGCAAACAGCGTGTCAGTTAAACATAAAAGGAGATCAGCATTCAAAAACCTCACACAGAGCAACTTATAAACTGCAATAGCCCAGTCACATTTCATGGGAAGGGGATATTATTTGACAAACTTTGAACAGTGCCTCTCTCTCTCTCTCTCTCTCCACACACACACATACATACACAGACATAGGGCAAATGAAACTCATGCTTTGATGAGTAAACTATTATTTAGGCTAAGGTTCTGACATGCTACCACCGGATTTTGAAATATATGTTTCATAAAAGAGAAAAATCAAGTCTGTAACACTGGGATTCATAGAGCATCAAACTAAGCTTCCAAAAAGAGAAGTCCCATAAGATGGTTAATTTCTTGGTGCTACTGACAAAGGAAGCAGGCAAAGGTCAACAAAGAAAAACTCTGCCATCCAACCTCGCAACCCAGGAACACATATAAAGAAACTTAAAAAGCAGTGTGCCATCATTTATCAAAAGCCCCCAAGAAATGGATAATTTCCCACAACTGATGTTTTACATATTTGGAATGTATTTCTTAAAGTTCCTAGATTGTTGTTAATACCCAGATTCTTGACTTGCAAGCTCTCTACACTAAAGCTGGCCTGCGATTACCATGAAGTAGAATAAACCAGAAGAGCCCACGTGTCTGAGTCTGGTCTCGGCTGGGCTGAGTGTGTCACACCTGCCCCTCATTTAGTCCCAACAAAAGCCCCATGAAGAAGCTATTCCCACAGTCTCCTCTTCGCAGATGAGAAACCAGGGTCAGGGGGATGAGATGACCCACCCACAGTCATGGACAAGGTGTTAGGGCCAGTGTGACACCAGGATTTACTACAGCAGGTGAGGGAGTAGGGCCCAGAGCCAAGTGCTGGTTATGGAGTAACAATCTCTTTTTCACAGAAATAACGAAGACTCACTGGTACAATAACACACTCTGTTCTGTGCCCCTGATTATTGGTACTCTGGAGATAAAATTTCCAAAATGACCCCAGCATCATCATACCAGTGCCCCCTGAAGCCCCATCCACCACAGCCTCTTGTCAGAGCCAGTGTTTCGGCTCTGAACTTGGGACTGTCTGTCATAACTTCCTGAAGGCCCCAAACTCATGCACTACTCCTTTATTCCTGTCCCGCTCCCACGTGAGTCCGGGCGCTTGCTGTGTCCTCTGGCCTCTGTCTTCCACTGCCGTCCGTGCTCCCCTGGATGGGCTTGGCCTGGGGTGGCCACCACACCACTTCCAGCCCCCCGTGCCTATTCTACGGTTTCTGCTTTCACAACACTCTATCTGCGATCTGTCTCTGTGAGGGACTGCTGGGGCCCCGGTTCCCCCAAGAGGCCTGACACGGAAAACGTCTAGTCACATGTGCTTTGTAAATGAGTGGGAGGGTGGGACTTTTGCTGACAGGACCCCACCTCTCTCCAGGTTTCCTTGACCATTCCCTGTGGGCACCACGCTCTCAATGGCATCTTGGTCATAAACATAAGTAAAATCCTATGTAGGATAAAATGAGGACACTGGCCTCCCATGACACAGCAGATCCACTGCAACATCCCCTCCTGGAATTCACAGCATCCTCCCCATTAAGATAGAGCAAGTGTCCAGGGAGACCTCTTCTTCCTGGCAGCCTCATAGAGCATTGGTGATGGCAAGTCCAACGCTTTTTTTTTTGGTGAAAATTCAAAAGCCTAAATGTCGTGGAGGCGTAGGAGGCACTACCAGGCTGGGACCGGAGCCCAGCCCTGACCTCAGTTCCCACATTGGCTCAAGTTCAAAAAGCAGAAAAATCCTTCTGCTGCCCTCGGATGAGCCAGGGGTCACTACCGAGCAAATGAAGAGACAGCAGCACTGGTCAGGTGAGAAATTTGTTCGCACTAAACCAGGTTTTACTGCATGGTATCTATGAAGGACTCAGAACAATGAAAACCTCCCACTGGAAACACGCTGCCCTGCAGCCTCAGGAATGCAGAAGGAGTGACTCCCCTGCTGCTGATACTCTGGGCAGAATCTGGCCCATTTCCCCTGCGGAGTACACCTATTCAGGGCAAGGGGTCGGTTTGGGAATGAATGACCGATGCGTCTCCAGATGACGGGGCCTCTGGCTCTAGGTCTCACTGCTAATACTGAAGTCTCACAAAGCACGCTCAGTTCAGATGTTTCCAGTGCCTTCTATGATCCCACGTGGTTTCCGGTGGCACTGGAGAAGAGAGGTAGGTGGTCTTTTTTTTTTTTTTTTGACAGATCACGAGTAGGCAGAGAGGCAGGCAGAGAGAGAGAGGAGGAGGAGGCAGGCTCCCTGCTGAGCAGAGAGCCCGATGCGGGACAGATCCCAGGACCCTGAGATCATGACCTGAGCTGAAGGCAGAGGCTTTAACCACTGAGCCACCCAGGGGCCCCAGTAGCTGGTCTTTTGGTTGGGGGTCTCTGGAGTCTGAATTTTGAGATGGTTTGTATATTATGCCCAGGAGAACACCCACCGGAATTGTCCAAGGGTCTTCAGCAGGTGGCTGAACAGACAGCTGGAATAGGATGGTGACTCCCTGGCTATACTGGAAGGGAATGCAGCGTGGGCTTCCACTAGTGTCTCCAACCAGCTCAAACCAGCCCCAAACATGCCTGCCATGTGGCCCAGGAGGCTGGCCTTGGAAGTCCTGAGGAACTCGGAGCTTCTTGTCCAAATTCCAGAATCTGTGGTCATGCCTTGAGCAAAGGGGATTGTGTTCCCGAAGCACCTGGGGCACCTGGGACAAGCAGACCTTCTTCCCACAGGCAGCCCTGGTCCCACCATCACCTTTCTCACCAGGCTGTTTCCTGAGCTCCAAACTACTGGTCATCACTGCTGCAAGCCTAGAACCCTCACTCTGGCTTCCATTTCTCTATTTTGTCTCGCTTGTCTCATTTCCCGCCACTTGCCTGTCTGTCGTCGCGTCTGACAGACTTAAGGAGGCAACACGGGCACCACTGCCCTCTCACCAGTGACTCTGTTCATAGCACAGACCTTCAGCTCTGTGCCCTTCTGGGCTCCTCTGCCCGGAGCCGGCCCTCCTTCCCACCTCCAGCCCATCTCACCGGTATGAGGCCTGGCTGGCATCATCAAGTGAAGAGATCACCAGGTCCTACTGGAGTCTTCTGGGAGGGTCCAATAAAGAACCCCCCTTCCTCATCCAAGTACTGATCCAATTTGGAAGAGACTGAAGAATAAGCAGTGGGGCCAACATATTTATTGCTGGCACCAGCTATGTTGGAGATCATGGGGCAAGCATGCTTTCTAGTATGAGCAGCAGAACCACCAGGCTCTGCTGCCCAACCCTAGGCCCTACATGACATGTGCCCAGAGGAACTGAGCAGATCATGTGCTCTCTACAGTCTGGCTTCCCTGTGAGAAGAGAACACACAAAGGGGCAACCCATGCTTTCCCAGCACCTCCTGCCAAACTCATGAGGAAAGGGGGAGAAAAGCAGGAGTTTGCAGCATCGCCTTGCTCGGACTGTGGCCTCTGCCACTGTCCAGACCTGTCAGTGAGTGAGAGCATCAAAGGTCAGGCCTCGACCCAAGCTGGAACCATGTGCACAATCTCTCCACATTCCAGCAGATGTTCCCATCTGCATCGCATGGCCAAAGCTTCCTTCACACAATAAGGGTCTGCAAAGGAAGAAGGCGGTCCTGGTGTGCAGACTCTATCAGCAGCCACATTTCATCTTGAAAGGACCCAAGGTCCAGTGTCCTGGGAGCTAAGACAAAGCTTGAAAGAACAAAATGGTGAAAGCAGAGACAAGATGAGAAAAGCATTAGGTTCCCTCCCACATCCAGGGTAATGGCCCGGCTCAAGGAACTGGTGCTGTCAGATGAGGCAGCAGCTGAGGCGCACGTGGAGGGGGGCCTCGTCCTGCCACTAACTGAAGGTTGAAAGGATGAAGGCACAGAGGACGGACAGAGCAAAGAACACAGTTAATAATCATCATACCTGGAAAATGAACAGCACTGCGTCTCAAATATAATCCTCGGTTATGAACGAGCTTCTAAACATTGACGTGATGGCAAAGGTCACCAACACATCCGATACCATATAACATTGAACTCACCCAGTTTTTTAATTTCGTGCGTCCGCTCATCTCTCGTCAGTGGGACATAATTCATCTTCCGGCCACTTTCTCCATAGCCCAGAAGAAAACCCCGTGATCTGCGTGGACTCTTGGCTCCCGACAGGCGCGGTGCCTTCCACGCAACGGAGAGCCGGTCGTCTGAGGATCGGACGCGGACACGCAAGGGCTTGTTTGGCACTTCCTTTTCTTAAAGAGGACATGACACAGAAATTATTACACAGTATACCCCTAAGAGTGAACCGCTGAGTCTATAAAGTCTGTCTAAAGACGGAGCAGCAACAAGTAGCAGCTGGGCTCAAAACATCCATTTTTGGCAAACCAATTCTAGTAGGAACACTTTTGCCCCGAGGGTATCAACACTCGATGCACCGGTTCCTCCCCGCGCTTCAGACAGAGAGGTCCCAAGAAGTCATTTTGAGGCTGCCACCCGGAAATCTTGGATGTTTTACAACGTTCCTTCTTGTCTATTTTGCCTTCTTAAGGCCAAAATTGTATATTCTCTAGTGAGAGCTAAAGGTCAGTGTAAAAATAGAGCAAACACACTTGTGCGTTATTTCTAACAGTCCTTCCCGAAGCACTTTCCACTCTAAGGTTGAAAAGACAGGCTTTCCTTGTTTTTACAGGAAATCACTAAGAGTGGAATGCTAACTGGTTTTTGTGTTTTACCTTGGTTTCTCTGACACGGCTGTCTTGCCCCTCCAGACAAACACAGCTGCAATCCCCAGTCTCTGTTCTTTCCTTCTTGTGCAGTCGATGTCTAGAAATCCTCTTGCTAAATGAGCAATCTCAAGAAACACCCTGATTGTTAACTTTTTCAAAGCAATGCCTTCTGGTGGCCAATACTTCGTGTTCAAAGTCTTGCTTTTACATCAGTGAAGAGCTGATAAGTTTGGCAAGAAGGCGGGGGTGGGGAGGGTGCGACGACCACACCGCCCGTTTGGAACATTAGCCGCACCCTGGCCCTACATCAGGGATACAGTTTGGCTAATGAGCATCTCTCCACCTACAGAAGCCAGGTACTTCCCAGGCATCACTCATCAACCATCTACACTGGCCCTATTATTAGTCAATTCTCAGCTGACTTTTTAGACTGGAAAATTCCTAGCTAAGCAAAGACATAAAAATAAAATCTAATGTCTCAAGTTAGTGTCAACTTCAATAATGCAATAAATCAATAGCCATTGGAGATGGTTATTCTGAAAAGTCAGACACACAGTGCCCATGTCTTGAATCTAATCCAAAGGAATATCCTTTAGTACATGAGCTGGAGATTACCTACTCAGTTATTGGGCACCCCCATTCCTAAAGGCATCTACAAGAATACCAGGTTATGGTTCAGTAAATACTTTTCTCAATATGCAAAATGATCATTATTAAGATTTTTTGATTTTGACCCAAAAATGCAGCCAAAGGACTAACTACATAGAACTTGCCCTTACAGCCTGGTGTCATGAGTGTAACCACTTTCTGTAGGGTTATACTAAACTGGTTTCAGTTTTGTTCCAAGTCAGAGGTGAGCTCTCACTTTCAAGGACTAACCTCTATAAAAATTAAGGGCCACCAAGTAATTATGGAAATGATAACTACACTCATTTATATAGTTCAAAAGAAAATAATTTGCCAAACGTGTTCAATACTGATAACCCAACTCATTAATGGCACAGCACGGAGTAACTGTATGAGTTCCTACATTAATCCTATGACCTGGTAACTTTTATGCATTCCCAATGGGGATCTCTCATTCATAGCCTTAATAATGTGGTGCCCATTTTCCTAGAAAGATCCAGGCTACTAAAACTTATTAAGTGCTTGAGTTTTCCAGAGGTGACTGTGTCACAGAGGTGAACAGGAATGCCCTTTGTCAGCATTGGTCACTGATGAATAGAGCTTGTGTGGGGCCTGAGTGGGAATTTTTTTAAATACTGAGGGAAATGTCTCATAAAAACCACATATGAGAAGCAAAATCTGAATAACGAGCAGCATGTTTAGTCTCATTTATCAACAACGATGTTTAGGTTTGTTTTTAAAGTTAGCAGATTTGCAGAGGACATTCATTAGAACAAAACACATAACCAAGTTGACTTTCTCAGCAATAGTGTTTGTGCCTTTTTCAGCTTTGTGCAAAGTAACAAAATTGACTTGAATGAGCCATGAGCAGGGGCATAGAAGTCAAGAGAAAATTTCACAGGAAGCAGAAACCTTCACTTCATTCTGTCTTTACAGCTTCTAAGTCACATTCCCCTTTATGTGCCTCCAATACAAACTGTCACCACATGCACAAAATTCAGTTTTAACAGAAGACCCTCCTGTGAGTGATGACATAGATTCCCTGAGGGTGAACCACCTGAGGTTGGGGTTTGATTTCATGGGGTTCCCAGCTTTGGGCAAGGGTTGGTACTATGTTTTTTAAAAGTTTATAAGGTGAAAATTATCTCTGTCAACAACATAGGATATTTATTTTACTTCTGTAAAAAGTTCATACCTCCTCAAGGCAACCTCTCACTGATGTGGGGCTGAAAATGATGCTTGCTCAAGCTGCCACCAGCCATTTGTACTGCTAGTATTTTGGGCAGAAATGACAGGGTTATCACCCAACCATGACTGCCATGGTCTATTTCCTGAGACAGCAGTAAATGGGTCAGATATTCATGGTGCTGCTATCAGCTTGTTACCCCCCATCCTGGCTCTTTTTTTAAATCCCTTTGTGGCCTATGGCAATGTTCCCATCACTCCAGAAAGCAACATATCAGCATGGGAGTTCTGGGTGATCACTAGCAAAATGGGCAAATGTACTGAGAACACACATGTGGGTCTTACAGGAGTCAGAAAAAAAAATCAGTTATTGAACAGAGATAGTATTCTCTACCATGGGGCTCCCCTCCGGTCCTGGGACACTTCCAGCCATGCACACCACAGGGCAAAGTGTTTCGGGAGGTTGCACTCTCACTGCTGAGCCTTGGGAACACAGCAGGTCTCTACTCCAAACAGATAACCCCTGACACTCAACAGTAAAGCACTGACAAAACTCTAAAAAGGAAAAAGACCATTGGAACCATGACAGGGTCTCTGAGAAGCAGGAAACTGTAAGGTTCCAAGGACAAGGATCTTGGTCTCAGATGGCACAAGTTTATTGCCTCAGGTGCCTGTAGCTCTGTCTTGATTCCTGCCAGGCCCAGTAGGCATCAGCCACCCTGCTGCCCTCAAACTGTACGGGCTTTCACCACAGTCTCTAACCTGCTATTAGCCACCCCATACCAGGGCTGGAGAATGAGGCCGGCCTCCTGAGCAAGGGGGAATGGGGAACAGGGCCGAGGCTAGCCCCAGCCACCAAGCACACCGTCTGCTTTACATAGAACTTCACAGTTTACCACAAGGAACAGGGCCAAGGCTAGCCCCAGCCTCCAAGCACACTGCCTGATTTACATAGAACTTCACAGTTTACCATAAGCCCTCACATGGTTTATTTTAATTGTCCTTACAAGAGCTTCCAGGTTAAGTAGGATACATGCCATAATCCCCAAGAGAAAACTGAAGTTTGAAAAGGTGAAGTCTCTGACCCAAGGCCACACAGTTACAAAGTGTCAAGTGAGGACATGAATTCAAGCACTGTGGGCTGGGTTCCATTCTTATCTCACTAGACAACTTCCACTTCCACTCTCCCCTCACCCCATGTGCCATCCCGCCAACCACCTAACCTCTTCTGCCAAGTAATGTGAAGCAAGGTTCTGAGCTAGACAGACCCTCCTCAGGGCATGAGCATAATGCCTGGCACAGTAGGCACTAAGTGTGTGTGTATGTGCGAGCGCACACTTAAATAGACCAGACAGTACACACAGCAGGTAGCAAATGAGTAAGAGAAGGCCTCTCATCAAAGACTGTCCTGAGATCTCCTCCCACCATACACAGAGGTCACTGACTCTGCAAACCACCGAGTAAGGTGAAAATGGCCCCTCAACACAGTCCCCCATCTTCCAAGCCTTGGTTTTAGGAAAGCCAACTGTAATTTTTTTCAAGTATTTTGAAATTTTCCTTTCTTTAATATTCTGGGATACATACCATCAACCATTTTCTTAAAATCTTTTATAGGTCATCTAGTAATCTTCTTTTAAGCTGATGCACACATTAAAAAAAAGAAACTACCCATATGGTTCAAATTCACTTGCCATGAAATCATTTTAGTGTTTTCTCTAAGCCCCATGAAGTTTTTCTGATAATTCTCCCTTAAGTCTTCTATCATGAAAACAGGAAATCACAATTGCCACAAGTGACCACATTCACACTGACCAGCACAGAGTATCTTTTAAACTGGCAGGATACAGTCCCGCCTCCACTGCTCTTGGAACAACAGAATCAGGTAGATTACTCAGAACGGGTCCATCACAGAAGACCCACAGCACTTAATTACACACTGTCTCCTTGGCAGGGCAGCTGGGTGTGACGATTACCACCTGGATTATAGCAGACTCCAGAAAGCCAGACAGGATTAGAACATCTCTGCTGATCTCTCCTGCCAGCTACGAAAATTTGCAAATATTCTGAAGTTATACAGAATCAAAATCCATTCTTTTCACAAAGAAAAAAATTAAAAAATCAAAGGATCAACAAGGTACTGTGCCCATCTACACTCCAGCACTGGCTGAACATGGTTGCTTCTGCATTCAGCTTCCACAGGCACCAAAGTCAGGGTCTGAATCCGAGTCTAGTACTCCCAGGCTGGGTGACTTTGAGTACCTTCACTGAAGCTCAGTTTCCTCTTCTGTAAAGTATAGACAGCATACGGAGTTTTGTAAGATAATCCACATGAGGCATTTAAAGCTGTACTTGGCTTCCATTAAGCACACATTAATTGTTTAATTAAATGTGTTTGAGACTGTGATAAAGATGAAACCCCTCATTTATCAGCTTCCCTGGATGGGTGTGCCACCCCCTCCAGAATGTGAGCCATAGCTGGACCACAGAGCTTATGGTGATGCTTTGCACACAGGGGGCACAAAAAAAATGTGTCTCAAAGAACCAGACATAAGCAGAAGAAAGCGCTATTGTCAAAGACTCTTCACACTGGAAACCTTCTCAGCTATGAGGTGGTCCAATCCAGCCCCCTTTTTCTGCACCATAAACTGGCAGTGCTATTCTTCATCAACATCTAACAATTATCAGTTACTCCGAGCAAGTCCCTGCTCTTTGTTGGCATAAAAGAGTCCATGACCACTGCTGTCCAGTCACCACTTTCCTCAGCCTGGTCTCAGGTAACAGGACATTCTCATTTTCCTACAGAACATTCACCATCACTCAGCACACAGCTCCACTGAGCAGCCTGGCACCCCACTTCACTGCCCACCCAGCTTCACAGAGATAGACAGTCCCAATCCTCCTCTTCATGGCCCAAAAGGGCTGGCGTATGTGTTCTCTGGCTCTCCGCTTCCCTGTCCTCTGCCCCCAGCACCTTCCCCCAAATCCCCAAACATCAGACCCTGAGGGCAGCAGGGGCACCAGTTTGTACAGCAGGAAGGGGTCTAACCTATAAGGCCAGTGCAGTGACCCTCACACCGCAGAGTGCATCAGACTCACCTGCAGGGCTTGTGAAAACACGCCCCAGCCTCCACCTCTATCAGAGCCAGGTGCGAGTCCAAAGCTTCTGTGTACTTTTTTTTTTAAATTTTATTTATTTTTTAAATTTCTTTTCAGTGTTCCAGAACTTTTTTTTAAAAAGAATTTATTTATTTGACAGAGAGAACAAGAGAGCACAGCAGGGGGAGCAGCAGAGGAAGAAGGAGAAGCAGGCTCTCCACCGAGCAGGGAGCCTAGTGAGGGACTCTATGCTGGATCCTGGAATCATGACCTGAGCAAAAGGAAGAAGCTTAACTGACTGAGTCACCCAGGTGCCCCAGCTTACGTATACTTTTGATAAATAAGCATAAAGAAGAGGAGGGAGGGCAGGAAAAGGGGAGGGAAGATGCATTAGAGGGTGCGCAGATCAACTGTGGACAGCCAGAACAGAGACAGGATGTGGGCTTTGCTATCCCCACTCAGAGTATGGATTCCCTGCCACTGACATAGGCCCAGCCCCAGCATTGAGTGACGTCTGCCAAGGGCTCCTTCCTGAGAGTGTTCTGACTCGTCATCTCGAGACACTTCTGAATGTTTCACGAAACTCTCCTTCCACACCAACATATGCAACACTTAAACTGAAGTCTTTTGAATGCTATTGTTTTCTTTTCCAAAAAAATCCCAATAATCTGACTACTGGGTTTTTGTGTGATATTTGGATAGGCCTAGCTATTTAACAATAAGGAGAAAGGGTACCTTATTTCTTTATTTTAGAATAGTGACTGTCACTATGTTACCAACCTTCATAAATTATTGGATCCCTACCAGGTAGAAGGCATTTGACAAACGTCCTCACAATCACCCAAAAATACCTTGTTTACAAAGTGAGGCTGAGGATGCTTAAGGGGGAATTTC
Organism: Lontra canadensis; assembly: GCF_010015895.1. Classification (NCBI taxonomy): domain Eukaryota; kingdom Metazoa; phylum Chordata; class Mammalia; order Carnivora; family Mustelidae; genus Lontra; species Lontra canadensis. The sequence goes on along the minus strand of NW_022631086.1, from coordinate 7,829,051 downwards.
AAAGCCAGACAGCAGGGGCAGGAAACTGGGCTGGAACTGTGGTCTGTTGGATCTGTAGCCCTCCTTGTCTCCACTTCACTCTTGTTCAGAAACTCCTAGTGGCTACAGAGTTGGTGTCACCAGCAGCCACACTGTGGCATAAGCCTGGTGCCTGCCCTGGGAGAAAGTCCCCCTTGGTACCTCACAGACACCTCGGGGTGAAGGATCTGGTCTCCTGCTCCAGGAATCACTGTCCATGACTTCCATGCCACAAGTATACCACTTATAGAAAATGCCAACATTGTCCCCAAGACCTCGCTGCTCTTAAGGGAAGTCAGTCCATCTGCTCCGTCAGGAGCCACTCATCACATGAGTCTCTTGACATTTGTACATTTCAGCGCTCTGGGAAACACCATGCAATGAAGAGCCCAGCACCTGGGCAGCCAAACCGATGGCCTGCTTGCCTGACTCATCCTGGGAAGCAGTTGGGACATGAGACAGAACAGTTTTGCAACTTATACACATCTCTCCACCCTCAGAGATACTAAAACAGCAGCCTTAGGCCCACACCTAGAGGCAGTACATCCTCACTGTCTTTCCAGGGTTTAGGAGAGGACAGAAGATCTTGAAAGAAAAAAAAAAGAAGAGAAAAAATAGAAAAACAACCTTGATTTCCTCTGAACACACCATGGCCAATGACTAATAATGTTATGGATTATGGAAGTCCAAAGAGCCTTTCTAAAACATCAGACACTAATTCTTAAAACAAACAAGCCAACCTAAGTGTCTTTGGTCAAGCTTCCTCCTGCCCCAGGACCTGTCCAGTTCTTCATAGACTCTTCCCTCCTGCTCTCTGGGATCATGCATGGACACCCAGACTGTCACTGGATGAGGAGCCACAGGGCATCCTACTTGGCATGGAGTAGAGAAAGGACAGTGTAGTCAGAGGCCAACCGCACAGGCTGGTGTGAGGCTGCCAGCACTTGTGCCCTAAAAGGTGACCGTCAAAATTCAGAGGACTGTCTCAGAAACAAAGCAAATACAGTAAGCCCTCCTGGAACCTCTCCACAGAGGTCATTTTGTCTTGTCTGCTGTCTGTTTCACAAGATTGTGGAATCCCTTTATCCCTTAGCAGAGCTCCTCAAACTCTTCCTTGAAGTTCATTTAGCAGCAAAGAAGATGGTGCAATCCCAGAAGCCTGGTGCAAGGCAACATATTCATAATCTTTTTCTCAAAATCCCACACATTTTGAAAGATCAACCAGAAAGCACTTCCTGTGGACGTGGCCAGTGTCTCCTGTGCCTTCATGGACTCCTGGCAGGGCGGCGTCCTCCCAGGTTCTGAGAAGCCCAGTCTGAGAAGCTGCAAGCACCCCTGGTACATGAGAAGCTTCAGGCTGGCATCCAAAATGTCCATCGTGGCTGACTTTGACCCCAGGAGTGCTATGAATATCAGTAAAAATGACTTCATACTGGCAATGTCACCCCACAACATTAGGGCTGCAAAATGCCAGGTCACCCGAGATGGGTCTCTGCACAAGTTGGTGTGAAGTCCTGCCCCGGGAGTGAGAATGAAGAGGTTCAGCAACTACTTCCATGAACACATCCCTCAGTTCTTACAGATATTAAGCCTTTTGAGAGGCATCGCTCCCTACACTAAGCCGACCATCTTACTGTATAGGCAGAGAGAGGGTCTGCTTCCCACTCAGGACAGCAACTCATCTCTAAGCCTGGAAGGATGATACCAGCCACAGATGTCCTCAGCCATCTGTGACAGGAGCTTGCAGGGAGCCCAGCCCTGGCCCAGCCCCATGGACACAGCATGAGGGGATCAGGGAGCTTCTTCGGCTGTGGAGGTCTCCTCCACTGGAGATGGGTAGGGGCTGTCACAGGAAGCATCTGCTCTGGATGCCTCTGGGGGTAATGTTGCCTCCAGAAGCTCCTCCTGAGGACCCATGAGGGCCACGGAAAGCAAGGGGAGCAACAGCCCATTCCTGATCTCCTCAACAGCTGAAATGCAGACATCTGGCATTTCTTCACCCTGCAGTGTAACATGGGGTCAGCCTCCTAGACTATGGAAGCCAAGATGAAGGAGTGGGAAATATGCTGAGGAAAATTGTCTCTGTTCCAAGGTTTGTTTGGTTCAGTTTGTTTGTTTTAGTCTAAAGCTCTTCTGCCTTGCTTTCATTCAGGAGCAGGGCAGTAAGTAATGCACCTGTTTTCTGGAAATGAAAGACCTTGTTTCTGTTGAGTGGCTGCTGATTAATTCAACTTTTTACTGTGACCCAACATGCCCTTTGCAAATGGAAGACCTGGTTAGGATATATGAACAGGCTGGTAAGTTCAAAGAGAAGGGCTTTCTTTCAGGCCTAATACCTGCATTTGCAGGGATTCTATATAAGGACCACAGAGACCTCACAAGGGACATACCTGACCTCTTTTTCACTCAGACAATGAAAGAAAAGCCCGTGATGGGTCTGCCATCAGACAGTGGCAACTGGCCCCCAAGATGCTGACCTCATCAGAAGCATTAGGTATATTAACGAGTGCAGGACATGAAGGCCACACATGTGGGGACAGTTCATCTCTCCAGCGTTCAGGCCCTGCCCTGCCCTCTGGGAGCAGCCACTCATCAGCCTCTGAAGAGAGAACCCACCCCACACCTGGGGAAACAGCCTCACTCTTGGTCGCCAGCTTCCTAGGCACTCATTGATTGGAAAATCTGTGAGCACATACTCACATTCATCGATGTGGAAGAAACGCACGGTATGCCGGGGGAAAGTCTCTCCAGTCCGTGACAGCTCCTGATTCCCTTCCAGGCATTTCTGTGGGGGCTGGAACCCCTGAGACCTTTGTTCTGACCCAAGAACATTCTAATGGGAGAAGTTACACAGCTCTGCAAACAAGATTCCACTACCTACATTTTCTTTGTTGAAAAATGGGCTTGCAGGCTGGGGAGGTCTACACTCTAATGGGAGAGGGACTTTGGAAGGAGGCACTCTGATAAGATGGGAGGCCCCAGGAAGAAGGAATATCCCCATAGCAGATGGATCCTGCTGTATACACACCTCGTCTTCACAGACCAGCCACCTCGTGGAATTCCAATCCACAAATGTACTCCATGTCATTCCAAGACACTGAAGGCAAGAATTAGGATCTCTGATTGATGGCAGCACCCCTCTGTGGCCAACACTCTGCCCTGCCCAGGACCACCCCCAGCAGCAGTGGCTGAACTAGCCAGGGGTGACCCTGACCTTCTGACACCCCTCTCTGCATCTCGCACTGTCCTAGCCTAGCCTTGTCACTGCTCATCTCCCCTCCCAAGGCGCAGACACTGAGTGGAAGCAGCCTCCAAATGCACTTCTGTTTAGCAAGCATTTATGGAGCACCTACTGTGTGCTTGACCCAGGCCCCCGAGATACAAAGACGAGTAAATCAAAGCACCCTACCATTGAGGCAGCTCACCATCCAGGCTGGGAGGTGGAAACTGATTTTTGCCCTGTAAACTGCACTTAATAAAACTCATGATTGCATGAGAAAACTACTGAGAAAATCAGGTCATAGACATTACTAATTCCCTGTGGGCCAGGGCGTTAATTGAAACTAGCGTGAGAAAATAGGACCATCTGATCATAATTACTTTAAAAATTCTGGACTGGGGTACACTTTATGCACAAGTCTGGCACACAGCAGCCCCTTGCCTGGCTCCAGCATTATGGGATAGAGACCCGAAGGGAGCAGCACTGTGTGCAAATGCTCACTGGTGTGCTACACCGGCACCTTTTACCCAGAGTGACGCTCACAGTCTAAATATGTTAACGGGGCCTTCTTCCTGGCTCACACGGTGGTGGTCTGTCATGCCATCACACACAGAGAAAGGGGAGTAGGTGGTACAGACAACGGGGCCTGTGGGAGACGTGTGTCCAGTGGATCACTGGAGACGATTCTTTATTCTGTGCACCTCCGTGTGCTCAGGCACAAATTCAACACCTAGGAACTGCAATTCAGCGTTTCTCCCTTTAATAATATGATTTTGATTTTGCTGACCCAAAACAGTCAAAGGAGTGGAGAAAAAGGCAGAATTATTTCTCAGTAATACAAATGGTTCCCAATTGCTTACAAAGTTTAATCACCCAATAAAAGTGGTGGAATCAATACACTTCATGTCCTCAATTCACAACATTTCCAAGCTGAAAGGAACCCTAGAACTTTAGAATAAAACTTAGAACCTGAGATGGTTCTTAGAAAGGAGACTAGAATCTTTCCATCAAGATCCAGCACTTCACAGCTGAGGAATCTGGATCCAGGAATATGCTGGAGCTGTAGCCAGGCCAGCCATGAAGGAGTGGACAGGGTGGGGAGTATAGCCTGGTGGTGACTATGCTCTGAAGTCAACAGGTCAGGAAAGGGCCCATAGCAGGACACTATGGTTAGAATTTCCACACTCCACATCAGTCACATTTAAATAAATTGGCAAGAAGATACACCTGAAGGTCAGTGCTCATTCTGATGAACTATTGATAGGAAAGGCAAGAATTCATAATTTTAGATTATGAAATATCCATTTCTCATATGACCATAGGTATTTCCTAATAAAAGTAATGCCAGGCAAGGAATAAAGATGCCAAACTGTGGTTTACATGGTTTCTTAGTTTCATCATTTCCATGTTAAATAATTCAACACCTGTTCAACAGCAGGTATCAGCCTTTTGAGGCAGGCACCGAGGAGACTAGTGGAGCTCCATGATGGACCCGAACCTAGGCTTACCCTCAGGTCTGACCATGTGTGCAAAGCAGCTTCACATATATGAAGTCAATCTCAGGAGTCATGGGGACAGAAGTTCCCCTCAGAGACAAGAGGAGGGAAGGGAGATGAGGGTTTGGAAATCATGAGAAAGAAGAGGAGTGGTATGATGCTGATGACCTTTATTTCAAAGGGAGGCAGGAAGCAAGGCTAGAAGCAAGAGGAGCAGGAGGAAGGAGACTGAGCAAAGTGGCAATATTTTAGACCTGACAGCCCATAGAAGAAAGGAAGTAACCTTAGTAAGGACACAGAGAACAATTGCCAAACAGTGCTGAGGACCCAGTTGGAGTTAGCAGACCAGCTGCAAGGAGTCACAAATGTGCAGATCAGCTTAGCTCTTTGCTTCTCCCACAAGACTCAGAAATTCATATGCAAGAGGGAAGTCAGGGAGTAGAGGCCCTAGTATGGGGACTAACAGGCCACTAAGGCTGTCCCAGGGTCAGGGAAGCTGCCAAGCTGTCATGAGCAGGACCGGAAAAGACAAGAAATGATCCAGGAGACAGCCCTGGACTGTGGAAATGGGAAGGGTCTATGGACCCAAAGCCTGAGTCAGTCCAAAAGGGAGCTCAGGAGAGTGAGAGAGTTGAAAAAGTGAGATGACTATGGAGAGGAGCAACTCTACCACAGGCAGCAGATGGTAGCAGCTGGAAACCACGAGGTGAGGATGTCACATGGGCCACCGTCATGGAGGATGCCCATGTGGACAGACCATTAGGAGCCAAGCACTAACTTGCTATTTGTATTTGGGGAGAAACCTGGAGGTCCGAGAATGGGTGGGCACAATTATGCTGGAACTGGTTGAGAATGGCCAAGGAGAACGGTGAACTCAAGTCGGAGCTATAATTTGTTTAAAAAACGAGCAAACTTCATGTACTGAAATATAATGTAAGAAAATATGAGGCAGAAATCAGACTTTCATCTCAGTATTATGTCTAGTTTGGGCACCACAGCTTAAGGACACCATAAACAACTAGATTTTTAGAAAACCATCACCTTATTAAAAATACATATGATCCTGTTGAGAACTAAAATTTTCCAGATGAAGAGCCTGCTGAAAGCAGAATGACCTGTGCGCCAAGTCCCTGGGTTGGTTGGAAGCAGAGCTGGGCCGTGGTCTTGTCCTGACCCCAGTGTCTGTCTTGGCACAGACCAGATGACCCCACATCCGGTAACAGAAATGAAAAGCTAAAACAACTTCAGAAAAGAAGTCTACAGGGAAGGCAAATAAGATTGCAATATCTGAAGGGACTTGGAACCTTTCTTCCCAGGGGACAAAACAAAGGGATATGGGTTTATAACTCAACATGAGGGATTTCACATTGAAATACAAAGAAAACTTTCTAACTAGAAGATATAACATGAGCTATCCAAAGCCAAAGCCAAAACTTCTGTCAGAGTTGCAGTTCTGCTTAGTCCTTCTACTTTCTGAGTCCTGAGGGCTTTCAGATTTGGACTAATGACTAGTCAGATTCATTCGAGTTGACCTGCCGTGTTCTTCCTCCTCTTCAAGCTCCCACTGGCCAGTGGTTCCCATACCATCTCAGCAACATGCCACCATCATAGCACCTCCCCAACCTGGCTTAGTCTATATCTCAGTGTTGTTCATTTTTCAAAGAATTTATGATTCTGCTACAGGCTGAATTGTGTCGCCACCACAAATTCATATGTTGAAGTCTTGACTCCGAATTATCCCAGTAAGTAACTGTCTTTGGAGACTGAACCTTTTAGGAGGCAATTAAGTTACAATGAGGCCATTGGGATGGGCCCTACTCCCACCCGGCTGGTGTCCTTTTAAGGTGTCTTAAGACAGCAAGAATGTGTGCTCACAGAGGAAAGCCAAGCCAAAGAGAGGCCTCATGGGAAATCAAACCTGCTGACACCTTGATCTTGGACTTTCAGACTCTGGAACTGTGAGAGAAAATAAACATCTGTTGTTGCCACCACCCTCTGTAGTATTTTGTTATAGTGGCTCTCACAAGCAAATACAGATTTTGGGGTTATTTTTTGCTTACATGTTTATTGCCTTTCTTTCCCACTAGAATCCAGTCTTCATTAAGGTGAACCTTGTTTGTCTTACCCACTATTGTATCTGTAGCATCCAGACCTGCCTATGGAAAGCCAATGACACTGAGTGAATGAATCTAGTAGTTAGTGAAAGACATTAAGGTCGAGATAGGTCTCCACCTCAAAAAGAGGCCTTCTGGAATTTAAACTGAAACTACTGTTTCCAGCAAAGTGAAAGGATAGATTTTCCTCTGGTTTCAAATAAAACACTCAAAGAAAGTGAGATGTTACCAGTCAAAACACTAAAGGGAACCCCTGGGGCCTTCCCACAGGAGCCAATGCCAATGTCTACATTTTGAAGACAAATCCCTTCCTTTAAATGAAGATACCTTCCTTTGAAGGTATCTTTGAAGACAAATCCCTTCCTTTAAATGAAGAACACAAAATACTTACTTTGTTTAATAGTATTGTCATTTATTTAACCATTCCTCCGAAAAGCAGCATAGCATATTTTCCAAGCCTTATAAAAAAGGCATAGATGCATGCTGATCATTAACTGATAATTTCTCATAAATTATTCATAGTATTTTTTTAAAATGTCTTTTTCTTTTTATTGAATATTCTTAATATTTTTACTACCAGTGAAATGTAATTTTTTTCTGGACCATTGTAACCAAGTCTGTGCATTCTGGTATTCATTTTTTTAAAAGAAAAAATTCTGCTTTATATCATATGCTGGAAATAGTTTCAGCTAGCAATTTCTTCCAGTATCTTTTTTATCATAATGTAAAACAAATATAGTATTATGTATTATAGAAGAGTGCTCTTTGGCAACTAGGGCATACAAAGTCTTCTACAGAGAGAGGTTAAACGATTTCACAGTATGCAAAACCAATAATGAGTTGGAGCATGACTGTCTGTGGGTTCCAATTCCCAGTGTTTCTGTAACCCAGCACTCACTCAGAAAGGTCAGAGACACTCAAACACACACAGGCACACACACATGTTTTTATTAAAGAAGTCATCAGAAATTAATTACTTAAGAAAAAGCAAAAGAAAATTACTTGTTCTAAAACCACAGTCATTCAGAAAACTTTATCAGAAAAATTATAAAAAATAAAATGGTCATTTAAAATACAAGATTCCAATACAAGACACTGAACATCTGTCAGTAAAAAGTTTACATACACCTCTTCAGGCTAGAAAATCTCGGAATAAATACCCTTGCCTATTTTGCACATTTTCTAGGTGTACTACCATCATGGCTACTCCTCACTGTCATCATTCTCTCAGTTTTGATCTTAGCCCTTTGCTCTTATCCCTCCTGTCATCCTCATACTCTCTCTCAACTTCCACTCACTCTGGAGCATGACTCTGAAATCCATGCCCGCCCCTTAGTTTTCTTTTCCAACTTTCATCTCCCTGCCTCCAGTCACCTCCAAGATGTCTCCCTTCCAACACCCCATGATAGCCGCAAGTCCAACATATTAGAACAAAAGCATATCACCTTTCTTTGAAAGCCAGCTTCCTTTTCAGGTTGCTTCATTTTTCTAACCCCTTTCTGTGGAAATGGGACTTTGAAACTGCCTACACCCATCAAAGCTGACCTGAGAAGTTGATTATGGTCATTGGTTTCAAGGTACTCACCTTCCTCTCAACACCACCACCAGATCGATGGACTTAAAAAAATGGTTCATAGAATAGAATACAGGTCCTCTCCATATTGCCTTTGGGATATTATCCAACCACACTCCAAAATAACTGCACTCATTTTGCATTATTTTTTCACCATTAATCAAATATATTCAAAAAATACAAGAAATGAAAACACTTCTCCCAACAAGCAAAACAATATGACTAGACAACATCAACATCCAAATGATAAAACAGACATATATACAAATATGGAGCAGAGATGGAAGGTAGGTGCTCTGACATACCACAAAATATCCCAGGCTCATAAGAACAGAGAGAAAGACTTGATGCCATACATTTGCCAATAAAAGCCACTTCTTGGTGGATTTTATTCATTTATGCCATCTGCAGGTAACAGAGCAGTAAACATCCTTATCTTGGCCAGGGCTGCCATCTCAACGACCATATTTGCCTGTTAACAGTGCAACAGTATCCCCAGATGTAGACGCAGACAATTCCCCACACCAGAAGACAAAAGAACAGTGGAAAATGAGCAAACATGGGCGAGTGTCTGGGCCATCAGGTGCAGAGCAGATTGACTGAAACCGTGTGCCATGTGTGTTAGTTTAGCGATGGGAACTACATGAAGGTTGGTAAGCAATGTGTGTGACAGAAGCACGACCTTCTTGCGAGACGGTGCTTCAGTGAAGACATGAACCAAAGGAGGACATAGTACCTGTGACGGTTTCATTAAATGGTCCTGGACCCTTAATGGGAAAACCATCAATCTGGATCCATTCACCTCCTAAATGAGGAAAATGCAACTTCATAGTTAGAAACGAGGACGATCGGATTTTCCACATTTCAGTGCAGCCCTAATATATGTTTAGTGGTCTTTTCAACAGTCCTCAAAAAAAAAAAAAAAAAGGATCCGCTCAGGCCACATCAGTAACAAGGCACCTAAGCTTTCTGGACAGCACATCTTTTTGGTCTTTTGCACATGGCTTACTCTAATGAGTACTCAAAAATTTTAGGACAAACCACTAACAACCTACATTAAAATTACTTTAAAAGAAGGAATAAGTCTCTCCTAGTTTTCCACCTTTCAACTTGCTGTACAAGTCATTCTTGCTCAGGAACTCTAATTTAAAGATTCTAAATTTGTATAGATCTGAGAAAGCAAAGAGGGATGTTTCTCCCCATCTAAGAAACAAAAATACAGCCTCCAATTCTAGGTAAGACTTACCAGGCGGGCTTTCAGCTCTGTAAACTGGACGGCTCACTCCATTGTGGTTTTCTGCAGTAACCAGCACAAAGTACACTACCCCCGGCTCTGAAACATACGGTTTATATCAAGCCACCATTTCAAATCTCCAAGAATGACAGTTTGATTCACTAACTGTCTCCCTTACATAACCAAATATAAAAATCTGAATTAAGTGACAAGTCTAACTACAGCTTTCTCTCTCTCTTTAATCAATATCACTAATATTCCTCTCATGCAACAAAAATACACCTAACCCAAAGAACACAAAATTTATTTAGTACAAAGTACATGGCATGTCTAATAAACCTGGATGCATAAGCAGTCAACAGAAGCGGCTTTTGCAACTGTGAAATTAATGTAGGAAATAAGAAGCCACCATCCACTAACTAGGTGTTTTATAGCCTACAGTGTCAGTAACTGCAAGTAATATCTCCCCCTGGAAGCTTCAAACAGAAATCTTCAACAAATAGAAAGAAAATGTCAGGGTAACTCATAAAATTTAGCACACGGAAAATCTTCATTGCAATACATAAAGCTTCATGAAATTCTCTCCTTATGATAATAAAACACTCTCTATACTAGGTCTACATGTTATCTTTGACCATTTCAACGAAGACCTAGAGAAACAGCTGTTGGAAACTTGGACATGCTAATCTTGAAATAACTGGGCTTCATTTTGACTTGTATCTAGGGTCAAGTTCAAATAGCCATGGTCTCTTTGGCTGAGCTCCTGAAGTCAGTGGGACGGGAAGAGAAACCGAGAGGCCACATTATCGTGTGAGTGAGCCCTGAATTTGCAAAGGCAGAAAGGAAAACTCCAGTAATGCTGGTTTTCCTGAAGATGAATTACTATGAAAAGTAAATGAAGGTGCCAGTTCTTTGGAGAGATGAGAGTTTGCTAGTATTTGCCCAGACGGACAGTTGGAGAGATAAGGGTTAGTTGTGTCAAAGGCAAGAAGCATCTGTACATTTCTCAAGGTGTTAAGTGTTCCCATAACGGAACCTCTGTTCTCAAGCCAGAGGCCCAACGGGAGAGACACGGCAATGCCATCGAGCATCCCTGCTGTGCTCCAGGTCGGTAGGACCTCTGTCTGACTGCGGGAGGGCCTGGTGGTATTTCAGGTTTGGCACGGTCTGCCGGACTAACTGGGGACTGCTCTCTAAGGTCAGACACATGGAAAATCATGCTTCACCAGGCACTTTCTCTCTTCATTCTGAGGTAATTCGTATTTCAAAGAAATTTAATCCACATGTCTCTGATTTCTGTTAACTCATCAGTGAGTTACTTGGGAGACACTTTGTTTTTCAGTAAGTTCCAGGGCTCTCTTTCTGCATGTTTTTCTTCTCTGCAGTGATCATAACAACCTAAGTTTTGAACAAGCAAAGATGACCCGGCTCATGCCTCTGGCCCAACAGAATCTCCATTTAACCTCACTGTCAGACTTTGTAGGGTCATACTGATGTGGAAAATATTCGGAGAAATGAACATTTAGCTGGAACCAAGAAGAAGGAAATCTGGCTCCCTTTATGTTCATTCTATATACTTTCTGCTCTGTTACTCAGAAAGCCTAACATATATAATGTTATATATGCAAGAGGTGGAGAGGGAGAAAGTGTATAGACTATGGCCAGAAATGTGAGGAGCCATAAGTTGATTTTGATCCACTAAAGGAAGGCAGGAAAATGGTAACCTGGCACAGGGAGACCTGGTTGTCAGAGATGCTGACTTCTGTTACTTCCTTACAATCCATCATGAGGTTGGACTGTAGAATAAATGCGAGTTTCAGGCTCATGGGATCAAAAAAGCAAATGATAGAGGATCCCAAGGAAGCAGCTCAAAGGCTAAGTTCAAAACCACCTATGCCTACACTAATAAAACAATATATTTAGGAAAATTTTTAAATATCGCAGACTTTCAGAATCAACTTTAATGGGGGGGGATGTCGCATCTTTGAACCAGATGTGGCTAAGTGTGACATATCACACACACCCTCACAGGGACATATTATTTGAGTAATCTTTAATTGATTTATAAATTAGAAATCTCAAGATTAGGCTACAAAGTAGTTAAGTTTCTGTGAAACAAACAAAGGACCCACATGTTTTCCAAAATCACATTCAGAAACTAAAAACTGGTTTCCTAGATCTATTTGGAGAGCTATCCAGAAATACTTGAGTTAAAATGCAGAATGAGGAAGTCCAGGGGCAAGATAAAGGTTGAGCAACAGCCTCATGACCTTGGCTACCTGTTCTCAAAGAACCATGAGTTTCCTGGAGCCTGGCCACACTGTGTCTCACAAACAGCCACCCTACCTAAGAAGGGAACTGAGAATGTTGATGTACAGTTAGTTCTGACTGGGAACAAGACCAGAGTGTCACTTACCCACATCATCAATAAGGAAGGAGTACGTCTCAGCATTCACCTTGATGTATTTAAGACTTTTCAGTGACTTCCCATAGGCAATGTTGTAATGCTCCACGGGTCTACTGGTAGCATCTTTGGGTGGGTCCCACGTGACTTTCAGGCCCATTTTAGTGGACAGCAGTTTCACATGCCTTGGCTTCAGTGGGTGGTCAGCTATGCAAACAGCGCAACTATCAACTTATGGGAATGGCAGATTGTGAAAAGGAATTTTTTCCCAATGTTCTCTGATATTGTTATCAAAAGAGCAAATGACTTTTAATTGTCTGGTCCTAAAGACATTAAGTGTAGTCATGATTGAACATCGTTATAGTATGAGAGCAAAACAAACATATCAAACCCACAACTTTCATGTGTTTTGGATAACGGTGGGTGGTAAATTTAAAACAAAAGTGAAACAAATCAAAACAAACTCTAGGCATTCTCTGGCTTGATCATGTTGCCTTGCTAGTGCAGGAATAAGAATTCATAATTTGACACACTCTCCAGAGGCATTCATATATCAAATAAGCTCTTAGTATTCTGTAAGGTCCAGTTGGATGATCTTTAAAGTACCTCCAAAAAGAACAACATAAAATTGTCATGATGAGGATGACTATCCATTGTATCCAAAGCATTCATTTCCACAAAGAAAAAAAACAAGATCATCAACACCTTGAAAGGGAGGAAAACCTCTGGTTCATCTGCATAGAGCTAATTTAAATGTTTCCATATTTTGTCCCAGAAGAAGAAAAACAAGTTATTAAGAAGCATAGTTACATTTTTATCTTCAGTTATGAGGTTCCACAAATGTATTCTTGATTTTGAAAAATAACCCAAACGAAACATAACATTTGTCAAACAAAACCTCTCAGCTCACATTCTAACAGACCCTGCAACATCGCATAGTATAAGTGGACGCTAAACATTCACACAACAGTCAAACAAATTTTAGGCAAACCTGGATCTGAAACTGTTTATTCAATGATGGAAGGACCTCTCAGGAAAGAGAAAAGTAATCTAAGAAACCCAGAAAACCTTTAAACTGAGTAACATGAAAAAAAAAAAAGAATTTTTTCATGTGATGACGCATGGATTGGTTAGTATGTGATTTTAATACTAGATGAAAATTCTGAACAACATAAGCACAGATGACGCTGGCATACATCACTCATCCTTCCCCAAATTGCCCCACTGCCTCAGGAGTAACACAGTGGAAAAGGAGAACTCATATGGTCCCACTCAAAGAAATCCAAGGAATGGAAAAGAAGAGAATGAATCTGGGGGCACCTGGGTGGCTCAGTGGGTTAAGCCTCTGCTTTCAGCTCACGTCATGGTCCCAGTGTCCTGGGATCGAGCCCCACATCAGGCTCTCTGCTCAGCAGGGAGCCTGCTTCCCTCTCTCTCTGCCTGCCTCTCTGCCCACTTGTGATCTCTGTCTGTCAAATAAATAAAATCTTAAAAAAAAAAAAAAAAAGAATGAATCTGATGATGTCAAAGCAGTAAAGAAAGAGTGCCTATTTTGGAGACAAAAGCATGTTGTCAGACTCCATGCAAGAAGCAAAAATCCACAAAGCCTCCCATCCCCGGTTCCAGGGACGAGGGTCCCATAAACCCACAATGGGAGAAATCATAGACAAGAAACCTAGTGCTCTCTACAAGATTTTGAGTTGAGGAGATTGTACACACAAGGCGCCGGTGACTTTCTTGGAATTTAATAGCAATCATGGCTACTCTTCAATCATTCTCATGCACCCTTCCCTCCTCACCCAGGAGAAACCTTCCAGAACTTACTTAGCCAGAGGACTGGGGTTCCCTTCTCTAAGTTTCCTTTCTTTCCCCCAAGACTTCACTATAAAACCTCTCCTCTTTCCCTGCCATCTGACTAACCAGTTCTAGTTGTGATCCCTATTTCCTCCAACAGCAGCAATCAGTCCCAGGAATTCAGTATTTCACACAGACTGAAAGGTGTTCAAGAGCAAAGCAAGTTCCCCCCCAAAATGGCAAAGGGATGCTCACAGTTGGGCATACTCCTAAGGAAGGAAACAAACGAATGAATATGCAAATGACATTTTTCTCTATAGTTCGCTTCCAAATCTCCCTTAGGGTAAGTTATGTCCTGGACACACAGCCGAAAACAAGAGGTCAGTGACCCCCAAGCACTGTCACATCTTCTCTTGGGTGTAATGATTCAATCAGTACAAAATCAGTACCATCTGCCTAGGCCTGAAAACGATTGACTTTAATTACTGATACTCTGAAGAGAAGACCAGTTTATAAATATACTCACTGTTCTTCCCAGCCCTGCCTTGCATCTATCCTTGGACGCAGCCTAGAAGGGTTTCGAGCTTACATGAGAACCCACATTCAAACCGTTCCGTCAGCCCAGCATACGGGGAGACATTCCAAACCTTCAAGGAGCATATGCACGGAGATATGCAAAGTAAAGAAGGGCGAGGGGGAAATACCTCTGGGTTGCCAAAATCTAATGACTATCGTTTACGGGGCTTACACAATCGGAGCTTCCAACTGTGTCTGTGCATGGGTTTGTTTGTTCTCTTCCTGCCAATGACCAAGCACCGTCAGCGTGTCTCCACTTGATAATTGCCTGAGCCAGCATTTGTATGCTGAGAGAAAAGCCATATGGTGTGCAACGACGGTAAATACAAATGGACCTGAGGTGGGGCGGTTACGGAGTATCCACCACCCACCTCCCACTACTCTGAGCACCTAACCCAGCGTTACATGAGGTGCTCAGAACACACACCACCTGGGAGGTGTCATTTATTCCCTCCATATTCCAGACAAAGAAAGAAGGCCGGGAGCAAGGTTAGGGTTCACCCAGAGTCACACAGATGCACCAGCGCTGGAGCCAAATGCAAGCCCTGCTTTGTCCAATTCCAAAGCCCAGCTCTCCCTTCCCAGCTCACAGACCCTCAGAAGCCACTCCTGCCCAGATATGACCTGTGACCACTGCTATCGAAAATTACAGCTTAAATTAATAAAATTAATTAATTTAGGAAGCCACCACCATTCTAAAACAAATTACAAGCCTCCAGAGCGGGGTTTATCATCTCTCCCACCATGCCACTTTCCTCTCTGGGGGACACTTCTGCCCCCCATACACCGTCATGGCACCTTGCACTGGGTGTCCTCATCCTCCCCCCTTTCTGGAAGGAATGGAAGAAGCAGAGCGTGTGCTCTCTCAGGGACATTTGCCTTCTTATGACAAAACTTAAGACCAAAGACTTTTCTAATAGTGACAATTTAGGCCTCAGAGAGTTGCCTAATGAAGGTCATTTGTGAATAAAGGTCTCTGGGAGACCTGGAAATCACACTTTCAAGGCAGTTCCTTCAGTTTCCTTAAGATAAGTCCTGAATTTAAGGTTTTCCAAAGGTGCTAGGCCAATCTACCATGACCCTTCCTCCCACCCTCCCCTCCCAGCACACACAAATTGGGTCAGTTAAACAAACTGTATGGTTGCTTGATTAGCAGATATTTTCACTCCCTGGATTGTTATCTACTTTGATATTTCAAACTGGTATCATTTTTGATGCTTCCTGGTAAACATCATCTTTGTCTGCTTAGAAAGAATTGGAAGAAGAGAAGGAGAGAGGGCTGGGTGGAAAGCCATCTTTGCTGTCCAGCCCCACCCAGAGCCCCTCACTCTCAGAGAACTCATCAAACCATCATCTACCAGTGGAACAGTCAGTCTGGGCAGGCACAAATCAATGTATGTGCACTTGAATTACTTGACAGAAAGCTTCTTCTTGGGACTAGAAATGTGACCATATGTTCTATTCTTGATGATTGTTTTTGTAGGTCTCCTGATTTCATTCCTTACATGTATAGTCAAGGCATAAAGGCTGTGAAATTGGTTTCCAGGTCTGCAGACTGCATTCTGATTCTGTGCTGTGAGATCAGTAATCTGGGAGCAAAAGGATGAAACGTGACAAAGTGATTCCTGATTTATTCTAATTTATTCTAACTGTTCTTAGAAATTTAGACCAGACCACCCTCTCTGCTAGATAAATGCCACACATAACATTTTGTAGTAGTTTTCTGTATTCTTATCTGATAAAGATGATACCGGGTACATTCTTTAAAACTATAAATCCCATGAACTGCCTCTCTAAAAAGGAAAAAAGGACAAACCCAAAGTCAAGACAACAGGAATTCTATGACCCAACAAAGGGAACATGGGGAGGTAACCTCACAGAGCCTCCATGACAGGTTAGGGCTATGACAAGTTGTTTTTTCCTTCTCCCCAGGATACAAAACGAGGAAATGAGCTTAAGCGGCAACCTAAGGGATGCTAGGTTAAGTCAAAAGAATTTTCTGTCCGTGCCTTTTCCCATTTCTCCCCATTCAAGGAGTCTTTGAATGGAGCAGATGGTAAGATGATCCGAAAAGAAGAAGAAGCGAGTAGAGTCTGCTATGACTCCAGCAATTTCATACCATGAGAAAGTCACTTCCATAGTTCATTCCAGTAAACATTATCCATATTCAAGGATATTTTGCCAAGTACCAAGCGGCAATGGTATTTTGGTGATCTTTCAGATGCCCAGCAATTGCCAGGCTGGATGTTTCAGAGCCATGGCTCCAATGAGACCTCTACTGGTTTGTTCGGGAACAGACAATATGGACACAGTCAGCACCTAGAATTGTTATGTGGTCTAGCTCCAAACTTCCGGTCTTATCCAAGAGTGCTCTAGGAGGCCAGTTTATTTCCAGGGTCAAAGTACGAATCCACTTTTGTTCAAGGATGGAGACCAAAATTCCAATGACTCTGGAATGTCTGTCTTTATTAGGTCTTCAGCTTACACAGAGTGATCTCAAGGGGTTCTCCAGGGCTGAAGAATGCCCTTGGGAAGCCAGAGCTAGATTCCCAGGGCTAGGCTGGCCTGACCAACATCTGCAGGGCTCATGTCTCACAGTAAATAGGGATATAACACCTCACCTGGCCCTTGCTCACCTTCCCACTCTGGCATCTTACTCACTTTAGGTACAGATCTGTTCAAGGACTCATATCTCACTGTCAGACCTCCCTCTGTTCCTTGAGAGGCATAAAGGCTCTGAAAAATAAAAGCTGGCCTGGGTTCCAGAGAAGAAAGGAAGGCGCATCCCAGGATGGCTTTGGGGAAGGGAGTACGGGATGCTACACAGGCTTTGGCTACTAGCAAAATCGATGACAGCTACATGTCCAGCACTGGCCTAACCATCCCAGACCAACAGTCCCTACTGTCTACATGAGGGTCCCATGTGAGTTCCAACTGGAACGTGTTTAAAGTGAAACTCATTATCTCACTTCTCTTTGCCTTGCTTCAGACACCACCACCCATCCGCAAGTGTACAGGCACAACCACAATGAACAAAAATACATAATTCCTAGCAAGGGAATTCTGTGAAGGGCTATTTCTCAGAATAAAGGAAGGGAAGTTCACAATCAGTTGATAAAATGAATCAATGGTAAAAGTAATCCAAAATGCATACAATTCATGGAGAAATCATGCCTTGAGTGAGGACTGTGATTCAAAACAGTAACTGAATATTTCTGGATCCAAAGTGTTGTTTTGCTAGTTTCTTTGTTTCATGACTTCATCAGAGTCTCTGAATTGGTGAAAAAAAATCAAACCATCAGGTTTATTATCGATAAGTTTACATTAGAGAGGGCAGATCTGATATGGGACCATCACCGTGCTTCCTGTCTCCCTCCCTTCAGGACACAGAGGGGAAAGCCAAGCCTACAGAGCAGACCCCTCCGGGCCACTGCCTCACAGGTGGGGGAAGAACAACAGGCCTGAGACACCACCCAATGCCTTCCCATGTAGAAGTCAGAGAGGAACTAAATGCAGCCTTCCACCAGGAAGGCAGACCTGAAGAGGAGGCTCATATGCCTGTGTCTTCCAACGCATTAATACCATTGAGTAGAGAAAGTAGGCCAAGAGAGACTGGACTCTAGTCCCTCAAGCCTCAGATACAGCAAGTCTCAGGGAGGATAGGGAGCACAGTATGAGGCCAGAGGCCAGAAGTGAGACATGAGGTGAGGAAAATGGAAGTCCCCTTAACATGTCCAGCAGGCTATTCGCTGGCCCCACTGGGCATGACCGTTAACCTGAGTCAAGTGTGGCTGTTTCCTCAGAGAGAGGATCAAGACCACTTGTCCCACCTTCAGGGGCCTCTGCAGGACTAATCACTGTCCCATTATTATGCTCTTGGGGTGAAAGTTGGGGATCCTTCCAGACCCCAAAAAGCTCTGAGATGAGGAAGGCTCATTCTTTGGTCAACTCCAAAGCCACACTGACCTCTAGGCTAAAAATCCACTCTTGCCTGTCCTTTCTAATCTCATATTTTGACCAGTCCATGCTGTCCAAAGTAGTCTACCAGAGTTTAAGCAAGGGGATGATATATCATACACATATTCTGATAATATAATACCAGCAATAGAAAAATGTTCCAATTTCAATGTAAGTTCATCCCATTATGAAATTCCTAAGGAAAATTTAGAGTCCAAGAGTGAAGCTTTCTGGGTCTTACAGCTTAAAATCTAAAGAAATTGAGGCCCAAGTTTCTTTCCACTCTTACTTCCCGTTCTGTCTAGCCTCGGCCAGAGGAGATTCATTTAGTGCCCAGATGGGGTCAGAGCCCCTGCCATCCTTCTCTGGAACTGGTGTGAATTCTTCAGGATTCCCTGATGTAAAAATAATCAAATCCAAAGTCTTCCACCTGCCTAAATTCTTAAAGAGCCCCAAGACCCTCAAATCTCTATAAGCCAGCAAATCCAAAATGTGCAGTGTAAAAAACACATATTATGTTTGTCTATCCAATGAAGCCTCTCCCAGTTCTGGTAATAGACTTCTGTTCATGTGAGCTCAGATGGCTCAGGAGACTTCATTGGAATCGTTCTAACTGGAACCAGACCCTGGGCACCACCTCTGCTTTCCCGTCATGAGGCTGTGGCGGCAGCATCTTAGAATTGTTAGTGACAGCTTTCATGTCACACGGAGAAGAAACCAGAAATGGTCAGAGTGTCCAGCGGCTGTTAGAGTCCTGGTTCCGAGGTTCAATCCTTAAGGCCAGCTGAACCCCCTCACTTCGGAACATACAGCTCCACAAAACAATGAATTTTGGGACTTATATGAGTTCAAGTTGGGGTTTTGGCCACTTGCAGTCAGACCCTGATGGATTAATCAAGATCTTCTATGAAAGTCAAAATTAACTTTCTTGAAGCTACCCCAGTAGCCAGTACGTTTAGTCACAAAATGCTGCCAGTGTGCAGACAGACACCCCTCCCAAAAAAAATTAAAGCAAATACCAGCCAGGGATGGCTGCCATTCCTAGCTGAGGGCTCTGTACAGCCCACCCAGTCTGGCAGTTGATGCTGAGGAGAGGAGTAGACAAACTTGGTTAAGAAGGAAACCCCCAAAGGAATGTTAAGAGCTTTTGAAATAAACTAATACAGTGAATCTTGGAACACTGAGAAAAATAAAATAAAATTAAGATGTTAAAAAAAAAAAGAAAGGAACTAGTCCCTTAAAACCCCAAAAATTTTAAAATTATTTCTTAAGTATACTAAGGATTGCTCTTTAATGCAACAAAACCTTCGTGTTTATTTAAGTCTCCCTACTTTGTCTGTGTTTGAAATGCAAGTTTTACTTTCCACTGGAAACTGCCAAATACTTCCCAGACTGAAATGAAGAAAACACAGATGCAACCATGAGTGTTTGACCAAAAATTCAATCAATAAGCCAGAAAAGGTTAGGATGTAAACCGGGGTGGGGGGGAGTTGAATCAGTGTGATCTACAACTTTGAGACTATAATTCCAAGGAAAGGTGGAAAAATTCAGCCCTTATCCATAAGATACCAGTCATAAAAGGAATAGTCACAAATGTAGAAACAACCAGATGGTCGGCAACACATGGGCAAAACACTGGAATGCCTGGCCAAGTTTTAATAACTTGTCAAATGGATGGAATTATATTTGCCAAATAATTATGATGCTCCCCTCAAAAACAAACAAGGACAACCAAAAAACAAAAAAAAAAAAAAAAGGGCAAATACAGGTTGTTTTGCAATGGTGTGAAAAAAAACTTATATGAGTATAATCTACATATGGTTGACTGCATTTTCCACCTGGAAGACTAGGGCTGGGTAGACATAGTCTGAGTATTCAAATAATGGCCTGGCTCCTCTTCTGACATTTCACAATATGAATGGGGTTCAATAAAATTGTTTTCCACAGTTGGCATGTTTCTCTATGGATAACTGCTTTAAAAAATAAAACCTAGGTCTGGAAGTCTAGGTCCTTGGAGTCTTTAAACTTAAAAAACACTCCACAGACCTGAAAGAACTTTGCAAACACAACCTCTGACCCCACCATGGGGAAGCCACAAAGCGCTATCCTTGAGTCAGAGAGAAACACCAAGGCAAGCAGATGTCCCAGGTCCTTCGGGAGATCTGAGGGCAGCCAGGGCTCTCCAGACTTTATCCCTGGCCTGCATTCCTCAAAACCCAATCCACCTTCCCTTGTCCCAATGTGCTCTCCTGTTACTGGGTCCCACCCCCATGCCCAACGTGTCCTGTCACGTTCACCTATTGAGGGCATACACAAGTAGAGTGAGAAACCAGAAGACTCAGAATGCCCCAGACAGCTCTGGTGTGTGGCTGGGGCACCCTGACCCTCACTGCCGGCAGACTTTCCTAATGAACAGAGGGATGAGTGAGGCCACTAGGCTCAGTGTATGCTCTGCTCACCTCTCTCCTCAGCTAAACCTGAGTTCCCTGCCCTTGTCCCCAAACCCTCAGGCTATTCCAGTATTTTGATCACAACAAAGCATCATTTTATTCAGAATAAATGGCCAAATTCACAGGCGTACATGCCAATGAGCTTATAAGGGCACTAGATGGTCACCGAATACAATTGTGAATCACATTTTTTCTCCATCAGCTCAAAGAAGCCAAATGAAGCCATCCAAATCTCAAAACTCATGCCACTGGCCGAACTTGAGTAGAGTTTGTCTGAGTCCCTTTCTATGCTCCCCAGACATCTAGCACTGCCATCACCTTCCTCTGCCTCTGCGCAAGCATTGTCACCTGGGGCAATTCTCAGGTGGCTACATGTCACAGAAAGAGGTATCTTCATATGTAGCTTTGGTAACCTGCTTCCCTGGGTCGTGGGGTGGGGTGGAGGTGGGGGTGGGGGGCGAGGGGGCGTGGTAGTGTTGCACATAAGCTGGCCATGCCCTAGGCTGCCCAGCACTCCTGCCAGGACATGAGAACTTCCCAAGGAAAGATCCCCAGTGTTGCATGGGCTGTACTTTCTTTCCTGTGTCCCTTTCTCCTTAGGAGTTGACCCCCAAGCTCCCACCCAAGGCCACCTACACCCAAAAAAGGCTGTCATTCAAATGCCATCTCACTACCCTCAAGGGTTTATGGTTTCCTATGGGAAATTTCTGCCTAGAATGTTCTAGATTCTTTTTTTTTAAAGATTTTATTTATTTATTTAACTGAGATCACAAGTAGGCAGAGAGGCAGGCAGAGAGAGAGGGGGAAGCAGGCTCCCCACCGAGCAGAGAGCCTGATGCGGGGCTTGATCCCAGGACCCTGGGACCATGACCTGAGTTGAAGGCAGAGGCTTTACCCACTGAGGCACCGAGGCATCCCGAGAATGTTCTAGATTCTAGGTTGTTTATTTGTATTGTAATTGTATTGTATTGTATATTTGTATATTGTATTGGGGGTTGTTTATTTGTATTGTATTGTATTGTTTATTGTATTGTTTATTTGTATTGTATTGTATTTGTATTATATTGTATTTATTGTTTATTTGTATTGTAAAGGCAGAATACGTGTTAATATAGTTTACCTCACATTAATCCCTTTCATTATCTTCCTTCCTCCCTGTCAGCCACCTTGGGGAAGATCTATAAAGCAGGAAAACACACAAAATGGACAACAAAATGAAGCAGCAAGGAATTGTTTCAAAACAAGCAGCAAGTGGAAAAACTAAAATCAAACAATCAAGCCCAAAGAATACTCTTAAAGTGAATCTGCCTTCTCCCTCAAGATGTCTTCTGAGATGTTTTAAGTTGAATTTTTATTAGTTTCACTCAAGAATGGCCAGTTTCCCAACTAATTTATGACAGTTTAAAACTTGCACTAAATTCAGAAAGTGTCATGGCAGATCCATTTCTGGCTTCTTCCTCCCTTGACTTCTTCCACAATAGAAACTGGGATGCTAAATATCCATGATCCTTCAGCCTTCCCAGTAGCCATGGGTGGTCATGTGATCCACTCTAGCCAATGACACTTATGAGGAAGTTACTGCTATCATTTCCAGGAAAGTGTTATAAAGGGGATAGGACCCACTGTCTTGTGCTTTTGACCTTTTGTACCTTCCTTTATTCCCCCGTGGGATGTCAACATGACACCTAACCAGGCAGCAGCCATTTTGGAACATGAGGTGACAAGCCTGGGTGTAATGGCCCAGCTTAGGATGGCAGACTAGAAAAATGGAAAGAACCTGGTTAGCCTCTATGCTCCTGAGATTATTGATGAGTGAGATAAACAATTCTCTTACCTGTTTAGCTAGCGTTTATCAGATATTATGCCATTAGTACCCAGTCCATTGCTACCTGGTGTCATCATTTCTGGACCCATAAAATCAAGCCACTTTTTCTCTTGATTTCTAAGTGAGAGCTGCTTTGTTTTAACTTAATTTATTTCTGTTGTTGTTGTTAAGGGACCTGCTCTGGGAATTTGATTTTGACAATGTCAATACTTTATTTGTCAGTATGCCACAGACTTGAGTCAGTACATCTGTCCAGAAAATGATGCAGCCAAAAATTAGAGTAAACTTAACCCACAAAGCTGGCAGAATTTGATTGTTAGGATTTAAAGTTTTAAAGCTCTTGGCCATTTTGTTCAGGAACTAATATAAGCAAAAGCTACTCTTCCAGAGAAAAGACAAGAATGTTTCCCCATATAATCCACCAGCTTTCCAGAATGATTTAGGGAAATGGAACTGGAGTTATTGGACAGATATATTTATTTAAAAAAAAAAAAGTAAGAAAACAAGAGACCGAGAAGCGAAAATACCTATGGATTGAAAAGGAATACAGAGCTCATGCCTGCTGTTGACCGGCATCAGAGATCCCACTAGACACCAGTACTTTCCAGGTTTTTGTGGGATCTTTTGCACATTCTTCAAATTCAATTCGCAACTGAAGAATAGTTTCTCAAAGAATTACCATTGTTTTCTAGTCCAGCTTAAAGTCAGCCTACTATAAACTGCTTGACATGCCAGCCAAAAAAAACTCCCTGAAAATTCATTCCTTTTCCCAAAATGTGAAAGTCATTGTCTAACTATGTTAAACACTTGGGTATTACTATCACTGAAATCGCCACTCATCTTACTCAGAAACCTCCCTGAAAAATACCCTTAGAAGATAAGCCAAGCAAATGTTGTGGAGAGACAGGTATGAAACAGAGTAAATGAGACAGACATGACCAGAAGCCAATGACCACATGAGCCCAATGACAACCCAGACTACTACTAATAATCATCTTTTAAAATATGCTCTCATATTTTAAAAATTAATATTTTAGATCATCAGTTAATGGTTATGAATAAAGGCATGGGCAAACAATCTCTCAGTAAAGAGGAAAGAAATGCTCAACACACTTCATGAACAAGGAGTTTGGGTTTTGTAGTGGGGTCATATGTAATCAAGAAAAAATAGAGAGGGAAGTAAAAAAAAAAAGGAATGAATATTTGTTATTTACCTATTTAGTAAGAGCCAGACATCTCATTTATTTCTGCAACAGACATATGTTGAATACCTACCATGTGTCAGATTCTGAGTTAGGCACTGGGGACTCAGAGGTGATTAAAAAGAGTTCTAGATTACCATGACTATCAGCTCTTGAATCTCCATAAAAACTGTATCAACTGTGCTTTGGTATCCCCATTTTTATAAATGAGCAAACTGAGTCTCATAGAGTTCAGTGACTCCCCAAGGACACACAGTTAGTAAGTTATGGTGTTAAAACCAAGACAAATCCAAAACCAAAGACAATGCTCTTTATACTACTCTTTGTTGCCTCTCAGCTGCAGTTACAACTGAAAGAGATAAATGTAGGCCTGGACAGAAATCAGAACCAAAGTTATAAAACTGTAAGTTATTGGGGTGCCTGGGTGACTCCATTGGTTGAGTGTCCAACTCTTGAACTCAGCTCAGTTCTTGATTTCACAGTTGTGACTTTGAGCCCTACACTGGGCTCTGCACTGGGCATGGAGCCTACTTTAAAAAAAAAAACTGAAAGATATTGGTGACACCAGAATTCATGGTGATACCTGAGCTCATTGTGCTAAGTGAACTCTTACAAATAAATACTAGGAAGAGTCCACGTTGCCAAATACTCAGCTCTTGGTCCTTGACTTACTCTATCTACTTCCAATGACAGCTGAGGGGTTCTCCTCAAAGTACCTCTTCTTCTGTCTTCCCTGACCCCACTGTCACCTGCTTTCCAGAACACCATCTTCCCTGGATTCTCTTCCACATCACTGGTCTCTTTTGCCAGAACTCAAATGTTAGAGTACTCCAGAATCCAGCTTCTGGCCCTCTCTCTTCTCTGCATGCACCCCCCTTTGTCTTCTCTCCCTCCTTAGCACATCTAATCCATGATTGCAAATGCCATCCATAAAATCATGGCTCCCAAATTCATAACTCCAGTCCTGGCATTTCCTATTTTTTTTAAGATTTTTTATTTATTTATTTGACAGACAGAGATCACAAGTAGGCAGAGAGGCAGGCAGAGAGAGAGGAAGGGAAGCAGGCTTCCTGCCGAGCAGAGAGCCCAATGTAGGGCTCGATCCCAGGACCCCAGGATCATAACCTGAGCCGAAGGCAGAGGCCTTAACCCACTGAGCCACCCAGGCGCCCTGGCCTTCCCTATTTTTTTAAGATTTTATTTGAGAGAGAGAGAGACAGAGAAAGCATGACTAGGGTGCAGGGCAGAGGGAAAGGGAAGAGCAGACTCCATACTAAGCATGGAGCCTGATGAGGGTTTTGATCCCAGGCCCCCAATTCATGACTTGAACTGAAGGCAGATGCTTATCTGACTGGACCACCCAGGCACCCCTGGCTTTTCCTTTGAGCTTCAGTATATCCAACAGTGTATAAGACATCTCCAATGGGACCCAAAGAATATAGATATCTGAAGAATGACTGGAAAGAAGACATTTTAATTTGAACCATTAGTTATAAAGAGGAGAACGAGGGAAAAGTTGCATCTTGGAACACAGAAGTGGAAAGATTTTCAGGAAGAAGGGCCTAAAACAAAAGAAATAGGTCATCAAAGTTTCTCTTGGAAAATATAAAACTCTTCTACAGCTATCCTCAAGGACTGATGCAACAACAAAATGTGAAAGAAAATCATAAGGCACTCAACTAATGTGGGAGGCAGAAGAGCCACAGAGGGGATGATGTCACCAATTAAAACCCAATAGAAAATGGGCATAATTCCCAGTACCTGGGCTCTTGGTCAGTTCTCCCTCCTCACATAGCAGGAGTGGGCTTGGAGGTCTTCATTTTCCTCAGGAAATAGTCTTTGGATTAAATTTTAAAATCTTAAAAGTTGAAAGGAAATTTAGGTAATCTGGTCAACTTCCCCTTTTCAATCTGCCTATCAATTCTGTGCCTAAAACAGTCTTCAGTAGTTTCCATGATTAGACAGCTCTACCTAGTCAAATTCTCCACATTCCCCCCTCTTCAAAGGTATATCTCCGTGAATGTGTTCCTTAGCTGGGTGACACAGAGTTAGTATGAAAGTTGCTGCCCTGGGAATACAAATGAATAAATTCACAGCTGTGTAAGGAAGGCAGTGATCTTCAGGCTTCAGAGGGAAGCACTGTACTCATGCATGAAAAAAAGAGTAAAGGTATCAGACATTTAATATCAACTGAATGCTACTAATTATGAACATTATCAGGGCTCAGAGGGTGAGGAAAGGAAGACTTTCTCAAGTCAGGATGATCAGAGAGCAAAGTACAACATTGGTGAGATTCAAGGAGGGTCTTTGCCAGAGATTTCCCCCATGTGTGGGAGACCTAACCAGTGCTTTCTGCAGCTTGAATTCTTATTTTAAATTTATTTATTTTTATTTAAATTCAATTAACATATAACATATTATTAGTTTCGGTGGTAGAGGTCAGTGATTCATCAGTCTTATATAATACCCAGTGCTCATTGCATCCTTATGCCCTCCATCACTAAGTTACCCCATCCCCCCACCCTTGTCCCCTCCAGCAACCCTCAGTTTGTTTCCTATGCTTAAGAGTCTCACAGCTTGAATTCTAAGAGGAAATTTAATCAAGGCATTTCTGTGAATCTAACCCAGCCTGCCCTTTAACCCTGAGAATGCTCTGAATTGCTTCCTATAATAATAACTCTTTATAATTTCAGAGGATCAGTGGACCCCACAGAACTCATCCCAGAGACTCTTAGTTCAAAATCCTCATGTTCCTCGAGAGAGACACTTAAGCTGCTCAGACAATACCCTATGTCTCATCTCCAAGACTTGTTCCTTCCTAAGTATTGGAGTCAAAATGTGGTGATGACACAACTATAAAATAAGATCAGCCTGTGTCTCAGGGAAGTTGGGGAGCATAGTTTCCTCTGCCTCTATTTTCTCCTCCTCTTGGCCCTGGTTTGCTCAGATATCTGCAGGTACATGTGTGTATTCTGAGAGTTATGAACTACAAAAAGAGGTTTTAATTCTCCCAGTCTATCAGAAAATAATAGAAGGCAAATGTTGGATGGGGTAGGAAATGTGAAAAAACAGAGCAGGCCAGGGCACATGTTACAACAGAAAAAAGGACATGACATTTTTCTATGACATAAAGAATGTCCACAATTAGAGCAAGGCTGCCTCACCTCATCACCTAGAAGTCTTGACTAGAGACTATAGTCTAGATAAGAGAAAGATAGTGGTGCATATTAAATTTTATTGAACAGGGAAAAAATAAAGATTGAGTGAATATTCAGGTGAGACCACCAGGAAAAGTCCTCACACAAATTTACTGATTTCTCCTGCTAATCTTATAATTTCATGTATATCAGTGTAAAAGCATTCAGAACTTGTTGAACAACAGTGGCAAGAGTGGGCATCCTTGTTGCGTTCCTGATCTCATAGGGAAGGCTGTCAGCGTTTCCCCATTGAGAATGATATTCACTGTGGGTTTTTCATAGATAGATTTTATGAAGTTGAGGAATGTTCCCTCTATCCCTATACTTTACAGAGTTTTAATCAGGAACGGATGCTGTATTTTGTCAAATGCTTTTTCTGCATCAATTGAGAGGACCATGTGGTTCTTCTCTCTTCTCTCATTGATTTGTTCTATCACATTGATTGATTTGCGAATGTTGAACCACCCTTGCATCCCAGGGATAAATCCCACCTGTTCATGGTAGATAATCTTTGTAATGTACTGTTAGTTCCTATTAGCTAGGATCTTGTTGAGAATCTTGGTATCCATATTTATTAGGGATATTGCTCTGAAATTCTCCTTTTTGATAGGTCTTTGCCTGGTTTGGGGACCAGGATAATGCCAACTTCACAGAAAGAGTGCACTACTGGGTATTTACCCCAAAGATACAGATGCAGTGAAAAGAAGGGCCATGTGTATCCCAATATTCATAACAGTAATGACCACAATCACCAAACTGTGGAAAGAGTCAAGATGCCCTTCAACAGACGAATGGATAAAGAAGATATGGTTCATATATACAATGGAGTATATTATGCATCCATCAGAAAGGATGAATACCCAACTTCTGTATCAACATGGACAGGACTGGAGGACATTGTGCTGAGTGAAATAAGTTAAGCATGGGGCGCCTGGGTGGCTCAGTGGGTTAAGGCTCTGCCTTTGGCTCAGGTCATGATCTCAGGGTTCTGGGATCGAGCCCCGCATTGGGCTCTCTGCTCAGCTCAGCAGGGAGCCTGCTTCCCTCTCTCTGCCTGCCTCTCTGCCTACTTGTGATCTCTGTCTGTCAAATAAATAAATAAAATCTTTTAAAAAAAGAAATAAGTTAAGCAGAGAGAGTCAATTATCATACGGTTTCACTTACTTGTGGAACATAAGGAATAACATGGAGGACTTTAGGAGAAGGAAAGGAAAAGTGAATTGGGGGAAATCAGAGGGGGAGATGAACCATGAGTGACTGTGGACTCTGAAAAACAAACTGAGGGTTTTGGAAGGGAGGGGATGGTGGGATGGGTGAGCCTGGTTGTGGGTATTATGGAGGGCATGTATTGCATTGAGCACTGGGTGTGGTACATAAACAAGAAATCTTGGAACACTGAAAAAAAAATAAAATAAAAACATTTGGAACTTAACTCTATATCTGATGAGTAGAAGTTAATTAGAAAGTACTAGATGATCCTATATTGCTACACATCACATTCGATGCCATTACTTATTGCTACATCAATCCTGATTTCATTATTAAGTCTTTGTATCCCTGTGCCTCAGAGCCTAGCATAGTCACTGGTCACAGAAGATATGAGTTAATTACTTACTGACTTACTTTATGAATGAAGGATTCATCCAGGTTTGATCTATGAATTAGGAGAATTGAATGTGCGTAGGTCTTTGGAACTCTGGGTTGACAGTTCAGCCCAGAGTACAACAGTGACTCATGTCTTCCTACGGCTCAACTATGGCCCACTGTTGGAAGCTGCAAGAATTCTTTCACCTACTGAAAAAGAATTGTGTTGGTAGGCATACCATATGTTGTGGGTTGAACTGTGTCTCCCCAAAAGCTATGCTGAGGGCTAAGGCCCAATATCTGTGAATGTGATTTGGAAATAGGGTTTTTGCAGATATAATCTAGTTTAGATGACGTTATGCTTGATTAAGTTTAGCCATGATCCATTGTGACCACTACCCTTATAAGAAGACTCAGAGAGAAGACCATATAACAAAGGAGACAAGAGAATGGAGTGACACATCTATAAGCCAAGGAACATCAAGAATTGCTGGAAACCACTAGTCACTAAGAAGAGACAAGGATGGAGTTTTTTCTAGAGCCTTCGGACAGAATATGACCCTGCCCTACAGATTTCAGACTTCCAGCCTCCAAAACTATGAGAGAATAAATTTATGTTGTTTAAAGCCACCCAGTTTGCAATCCTTTGTTACGGCAGCACTTGGAAACTGGTATACCATGAAATATAATTCTCCAGCTGCTGATGGACTTCCAACACAAGCCAACACTCTTCAAAAATCAGGGTCTGACCTCACAATGTCACAGTAAGATGGAGGCAGGACACTGCCCAACACTTGCCACCCCCACGTATCCTGTTCTTGTCAGGTCATGTACATAAATATATTTGGTGTATACCACATGTAATCAATAACAAAGAAAGCACACATCAATACCAACCATTCAGCAAATATTTATTAAGCATCTTCTCTCTGCAGACAGCATATCATTCTAGGCAATGAGGAGACTTCAGTGAATAAAACTAACAAAATGTCCTGCTGTCATGGAGCTTATAGTGCAATGGAGGACAACAGCCAATTATCAACTACAAAAGCAAAGTATATGAACTATCAGGTGGGGCTAAAGGTTGTGGAGAAAATTAAGCCAGGATAAGAAGTGTTGGGGGGTAGGGATAGGATTACACTGTTAAACTGGGGAGAAAGTGGTCACATAATGCCTCATGAGATGTTGCATAAAGAATCTGGACACAGTGAGAAATGTACCCATAGATGTTTATGGAAAGTTGTTTGGGCAGAGGGAACAGTAAATACAAAGGCACCGGGGTTGGAAGGTCCCCAGCACATTACAGAACCAGCAAGGAAGCCAAGGAGCTGGAGCTGACAGTGAGGGAGGGTGTGGTATAGAAGATGATTATGTGTAGCCCTGAAAACTTGTTGGGATTTGGGTTTTTATCTAAGAGAGATGGGGAGCTACTGTGACTTCTATGACTTCATACATCACATGAAGTAAGAACTACTGGGACTCCTGTTTTGAGAATAGGGTATAGGGTGAGAGGGCCAAAGCAGGGAAACCAATGAGGAGGTTCTTGCAGTAATCCCGATAAGGTGGCCTGGACCAGGGTGGCAAGCAGTACTTTCCTGCTATGCCAAATTACATACCATGAGATCTCAGAACATACAAAAACACCGGCAAGCTAACTGTAGTGATCTCAAGCAGAATGGGTGAAAATACTTCTTAAAAATAGGCTTTTAGCAATCTCAAAAGGTGACATATTCCATAGTTCCATTTATATGACATTCTCGAAATGCCAGAATTATAGAGGTGGAGAATGGTTGGTGATTGCCAAGGGTGAGGTGGAGTTAGGTAAGAAGGAAGGTGAATGCACATACACACATGGTAAAATTACGCAGGAACCCACACAAGCCACAGGTCACACTGGTGAGATGGGAACAGTAGTGGCTGGTAGAGATGTCAGCTGCCTGCCAGACCCTGCACTATAGTTATACAAGCTGTCACCTTTGGGAGACACTGGGGAAAGGATATAGGAGATCACTGCATTTTTTCTTACAATTGCATGTGACTACAACTACCTCAAAGATGACACTTTAAAAAGCCATTCTTGAGAAATAGTCCTTTGTGCCTACAGTGGAGTCCGAAATCCTAATCCAGATGCTTGGGGAATAGAGCACCCCCGGGGTAGACTCCTAATAAAGGATCGCTGAACGCACCCTTGGAAACTGAGCCACGGCCCTGCATATCACACCAGTCTCACTGTGGAACAGGCTTCCCGAAGCTTTCTGTTTTCTAGGTGGAAGCAGCTGTGTGGCACCATCACGTCTCTCTAGGGGGACTTTATTTTATAAAACTCTGCTGTCATAAGATGGTGCCACTAAGAAGGCAGTCTGCCCAGCCATCACCTGGCCAACAGCAGCCCCTGGCCGGGGTCTTCAGAAGGCTGCCATCGCCTGGCCTGGCTGAGGTTGCTGCTCCCAAGCTCCTAGGAGACCACACCTGATTGTCGGGGTCCCTGGCCTCTTCTGTGAGTTCTGGCTGCAGTGACTGCCAGAGGGATTTCACCCCAGACAAACATGGCGTCCTCCCAAATTAAGCCATTGTGGTGCATCCAACCTCTCACTGCAATGCCACCTAGTGTAGCCATAGAGTTCCATGTGCTATGGAACCCACCATCCACCCTGTGCCAAGGACAGCACAGTCGCCTTCTCAATCTGTGTTTGCTGGCTCTAACCAACCACCTGTCCACCACATAACAGCCTTCAGACCCCCAGAACGAGTAGATGCTTAGGTGGCCTTTGAACGGAGTGTCACTATTTAGACTCTAAGAGCCTGCATAAATAATATCCATTGATTTTCTCCTTCCCAAGTTACCCACCACTGCTGCCCCCATGAACTCCTAAAATTACTGACACCATTTTTTTCCCTTGGAAACTAAATTCCATCCCCAGAACCACCCTTGACCCCAAAGCCATTGTATTCAACTCTTTAGCTCCCCCATCTTAACTATAATCTACCCACATGTGGAGGCATGAGACTCATGGTAACTTGGAACCCATTCCAAGATCGGGTTGTGCTATGCTAGAACATTTCAGATAGAACTGAAGGTAAAGACAGTAGTTAGGAGCTATCAGTTTGGTCTATAAAGTAAGGAGAAACCTCCCAAATCTCAAATAAATCAGAAGATATAAAAGAACCCCCTCCCCTCTAGCCTGACTCCTGCACTGTCCAATCAGCATCTGTGTGACCTCCCACTGTGCGCACTCCTTCAATGGTCATTGGAACATCTAGTAGGGCTGTCCTTCCAGCCTTGAATGCAACCGTTCCCACAGGGGCCACTTTGCAGGATCCACCAGAAATGCATATTTCTTCAAAATTGTCACCATGATCTTTGCCTCTCTGTGCCTTCACACACGGCATGGTTCTCCTTCACCTGAAATGTCCTTCCTTGCTCTCCTTCCCTAAGTAATGCCCACTCCTCTCCTCAAAACCCAGCTCAAATATGGCTGTCCTGGATGTCCAATCCAATTTCCCCCACCCCAGGGACTGTCCTAATATGCACCACACTGGGTGCTTTCCCTCCCCTACTCCCCTCCGCCTATGCCTTCTGGACAGAGGGACTGTGTTTATTAGATTGGTATCTCTGCATCTGACATGTATTAATGCTGACTGAATGAATGAATGGATGGATGGATGCCCTTTAAATGGAGACTCACGCAAAGTTATCATCAGAAGGGACCCTTAGCCATGTCTATAGTCCGATCCCCTCACTTTGTAGATGAGAAACAAGCCTGAAGAATTATGAGCCGCCCAAACTCACACAGCGCAAATTAGCAGCTGAGTCAGGTGAAGCAAATTTGGTTGAAGAGATGGAACCCAATAAAATAATCCCTAAAAGACAAATCCCAGCGTTTAGAGAATACTGTTTTCTGAGAAGTTCCAAACACCTTAACAATAATGCTCTTACAGTCTTCTCACCTCTATGAGGTGACATAGATTAACAACTAATGTCTGTCAGCAGTGTTGCTTGATTTAAATGGTCTGCTGTAAACAAACTTGAATTCTGGGAACCTTGGGTTACAATACAAGGCTGACAGGCTCCATCATAAGGATCAGGCATCCACAGACAACCACTCTATTAAACTCTGAGGGTTTCTGTAACTAACTAGACACAGAGCATGGATCTCAAGGGCAAGTTTTTTTTTAAGTCTTTAAAAAGATTCTTTTTAAAAATTAAAAAAATTATTTAAAAAATCTTTAAAATTTGTTTTAATCTTTATTTTTTTATTAACATATAATGTATTACTTGCTTTGGGGTACAGGTCTGTGAATCATCAGTCCTACACAATCCACAGCACTCATCATAGCACATACCCTCCCCAATGTCCATAACCCAGCCACACCATCCCTCTCTCCTTTCCGCCCTCCCCACCTCAGCAGCCCTCAGTTTTTTCCCGGAGATTAAGAGTCTCTTGTGGTTTGTCTCCCTCTCGATCCCATCTTTTTTCATTTTTTCCCTCTGTACCCCTCATGAACCCCTGTTGTGCCTCTCAAATTCCTCATACCAGAGAGAGCACATGACAGTTGTCTCTCTCTGATTGACTTATTTCGTTTAGCATAATACCCTCTAGTTCCATCCACGTCATTGCAAATGGCAATATTTCATTTTTGATGGCTGCATACGTGTGTATATATATGTGTGTGTATATATACATATATATCACATCTTCTTTATCTATTCATCTACTGATAGACATCTAGACATCTAGACATCTAGGTTCTTTCCATAGTTTGGCTATTATGGACATTGCTGCTATAAACATTTGGGTGCATGTGACCCTGATCACTACATTTATATCTTTAGGGTAAATACCCAGTAGTGAGATTGCTGGGTCGTAAGGCAGCTCTATTTTCAACTTTTTGAGGAACCTCCATACTGTTTTCCAGAGCAGCTGCACAAGTTTGCATTCCCACCAACAGTGTAGGAGGGTTCCCTCAAGGGCAAGTTTTAACAGGAGTCACTAAGGAAGGGACACTGCCTGCCATGAAGATTGAGCTTGTACCCAATGCCAAATAGATTTTGTAACCGGGAACAGGTTCACTACAACCTCATCTGAACTTAACCCCTACTAGAGTTCAACATGCTTCGGTGTGTGACAGAATCATTTCTCAACAGCCAATGGCAGTGTGACTGCAGTGTAGACTTAGAAGGGCATTCCGAGCCAATCAAAAGTGGTGGTACCAGCTCCCACTACCAGCCCAAAGGAGAAAACATGGGGAATTCAGCAAACACCCAAACAGGAGCTGGATTAGCCTGCAGGAAGCACAGAGGATGTGGATCTAAAAGACTGGGGTCCAAATCCCGGGATACCACAAACTACATGACTTTGGGAAAGCCAGCGAACTCCTGGGAACCCAGTTCCCTTGTGGTGAGGGGAGGATGTTACCAACTTCACGAGGTTGCCACGAAAATCAGATGGCATGACATAGAAATGAATGTTAAACTTTGTGGCACTTTTAACTGCCAGTTAGTATTAAAAAGAAATTAAAATGCACACTGAAGAACTCCACGTAAAAATGAAAGTAGAATTGTGTAGAGTGTACCATACAGATTATGATGCTATTATAATTTAATCATTTCCTCCACATACAAGGGGCCACAGCTGGCAAATGTGATTAATAACACGAGCAGCTCTCCAGCTATTCTGCTAGACTCAGAAATCAGCCTTAGATCGCGCATTATTCTCCCCAGATACAAAAAGCATCCTGAGAGGTCAACGGGGAGAAACTTGAGACTGATTAACCAACTCATTCAAAACTGACTCGCGGTGCTCAAGAGGTCCGTGTCCTCCTCCAAAGTCCCTTGTCCCTCCCCGTCTTCCAGCTGCTGCAGTTCTGGGGCGCCGGCAGAGACGCCAGGGGTCCCCCAGGGCTGAAGGGCTGCCGACCTGTGCTTTAGCTTTAGGCTTTCATGCTCCCCCTAGCCAAGGATCATTACTAACAAGCACTCAATTCCAATCTTAACGCATGATTTGTCCTTCCTGACTTACTGTCTGAAGGAAGCTTCAATGAGGAGCAAAGCTGACAAAAGGCAAACATTAAGGGAAACCCAAAGCAGATAACTGTACGTTTTATCCTAATTTTCTTATCTCTGTAAAGCCACCGCCGCCGGGGCGCCAGTGCAAGGGGCCAGCGGGCTGTGGAAACGCCGCCACAAGGCCAGCAGCGCCCTCTAAGGGCCGCTGGGCGCAAGCGCGGCCGCCCTCGGGGCCGAGAGGAAAAGGTGGGGGGAGGGGGGAGGAATGTGTCTTCCTCATGACGTCACCTCTCAGTGGCACAGATTCCTTTTTCAAAATTTCTAAATTTTAACCATCTGGCCCATACTGGAGAAATTTCCTTAATGAAAAATCAATAATAACACAATTCCCAAAAACAGAATTAAATTCATACTCTTTGCAACAAGACAAGGATAAATTCTAGAAGGAAGGAAAAGATGTTAGCTTATGTGTATAACCAATACCCCTATCCATATGCCCTAATATGTGCTTACTATAACTGATAAAAGAAATAAGCAATATCTGTCCCTGCCCCCAGCTACCCAGCTCTTGTCAAAGTCACCTAAAATTTCAGGTTTGGATATATTGCAACGCAAATATTCTATGGATTAACAAGTAAGTATATGTATGTTTTCTCTTCTTCATTTTTATACCTTTAAATACTTGCCTTTATATTTTCAGACTGAAATAAAATGTCCTGATAAGAGACTTAACGATAACTTAAGAAATCCCCAGTTCCATAGGAACCATGAAGAAATGTTTGCTCCTCATTCAGTGACAGGTGATGGGGTCCTTCCTGAAATGTTTGCTTTTAGCCTCCCCTCCAACCCTCACCTGCAGTAGCAGAATAGCGGCCTCCAATGATGGGCATCTCCCAGTCCCCAGAACCTGTGAATATGTGACCTCATGTGGCAAAATGGACTTTGCAGATGTGACTGAGTAGAGGACCTGGAGATGGAGAGATTATCCTGCATTATTCCAGTGAGTCCAATAGAATCACAAGGATCCTCATAAGTAAAAGAGGGAGACAAGAAGGTCAGAGTCACAGAAGGTCAGGTGTGGGAAGGAGCAGAGTGACAGGACCGCTGGGAGAGGCTGCTAGAAGAATGTGGGCACCTCTAGAAGCCTGAAAAGGTAAGGACCAGATTCTCTCCAAGACCCTGCAGAAGGAACACAGCCCTTCGTTTTAGCCCAGTGAGACCTATTTCAGAGTTCAGACTTCCAGACTTACAACATAATAAATTTGTGTTGTTTTAAGCCACTAAATTTGTGATAAACTGTTACAACAATAAATAAGAAACTAATACAACCCCCCCACACACACACACACACACTCCTCACCTCCTCCCCTGCCTGTTTTCAGGAAATGGGGCTTTATAACTCAACTAGAGATATGAATGGCCCTGGGAAGACATATTGATAATCCTCTGGAACCGTCCGGTGACAACTCCTCAAGGACATGAATCGTCATTCTGAAATTCTCTTATAACCTCTGATTCCACAGCAACAAATTGCACGCTCAGTTGATGAATTAAACATTTCTTTCATCTGGGTGGGCTCCAATGCACAAGACAAAAGGAAAGGGTATATTCATCCTTTCTTCTCAAGGAGGACAAAAGTAGGTGGGAAACCCTGCAGAGCTGGGCATAGATTGGGCCATAGGGAGACCCTTTAAGACTTTGCAGATGGAAGGAATCTTTCCATTCACTTGGACTAGTGGAGACTGACTAGCTGGCCCAAGGCTGGCCATACTGCATGTGAAGAACACTGTACTGAGTCTCAGAGTTAGGCATCTTGATGGAGGACCTACTTCCCCTTTCTATCCCAGTGGCTATCAAACTTCCTCTTCTCTGGATTCCTGTCTACTCTTAAATTAATGACCATCTCCCAGAGGTTATATTTATGTTGGTTTTATCTGTTGTGATCTACTAACCAGAAATATAAACTAGGCATGCATTCCTCTGAATGCATTAAATCATTTTAAAATAGCAGCAGCAAGCCATTTCATATTGGCATTAAAAAACTTATATTTTATGAAAAATAACTGTTTTCCAAAACAAAAAGAAATGGAAGAGTGACATTGTTTTACACTTTGGCACATCTCTTCAATAGGAGACAGCAGGATCTCTTCTCTGCTTACATCTTCAGTCCATTATAATATGTTGTAGTTGAAGTGCCTGAAGAAAATCCAACTTCACACAGCTCTGTAGTTGGAAAAGTATCTTAACAGCCTCACGAATCTTTTTGGAAAATCTTTGATACTACACCAAAACTCATCAAGTAGCAGTTTCTTCAAGGTTGGCTGTGATGTAGAATCTGAAACTGTATAAAGAGTTTTTCACACTTTGTTACATGAAAGATCCATTGGGCTCTCTTGCACTTTGGCTGGATCTTTTAGCTAGGCAAGATTTGGTAACTTTATGCATTGGTCACTTGGAATTTACTAGTTCACTTGGTTATGCAGATCATCTAAATGCTGACACATTTTTATAAGACAATATTTAAACCATCATATTCATTTATCTCACCACTGATATTGTTAGAGAAGTTTTTAAGCATTGGGAAACTTTCGAATGATATTGGAGATGACTTGGCAAGATTCCAATTTTCGTCTGAAAGCTCAAATTTTATTACTGACAAGACATACTATCAGTTATTTTACTAGAAGTGACAGGTCCCCTTGTTCATCTTTGAGAAGATGTCTGCCAAATACCCAAGTTTGTCTGTGGTCATTCTTTCTGGTAAATATGGTGTGCCATGAAAAAAGAAGCTAGTTCAGTTCACAACTCAAACTATCACACAAGAGCTTTTCCTTAGGATTACCTCAGGATTACCAGGATTTTCCTTATGATTTTTCTTCAGGATTATCACTGAACTTGGGCAGTCTGCAGAAGTAATTTATGTCCCTTTCCTGTTCCTTCCCACAAAATATTAAAAAGACATGCATTCAAGGGTAGAGATTTGTGAAATTAATAATTTTTACTGTTGCACCAGGACATTCTTAACTGAAACTGGCATATCTCTTCTTCACTTCAATGACTATTAGTTCATTATGGCATCAAAACCTCAATTCACCCTAAAATACCAGCGGTTTCACCCACCAAGTTTCTACTTTTTCAGCAAACATCAACACGGTTAAAAAAAAAAAGGGGGGGGGGCAGAGTATCTTGCCATTTCTTTGAAGATAGTTTTCACCTTGCAAATTCCCTGAAAGGATATTTAGGTTCTAAAGAAAAAAATCAAAGTCACCCATAACCACCCTAAGAGAACTGCTAGAAATACATGTGAGTGTGTGTCCTCACATTTTTAGAGATATGTATCCTATCAGACTGGCAAGTGCCACTGTAATCTCAATGGTTGCTCAGTAGTTTATTGTAGGGATGGATGTTGGAGACATCACTTGCTTATTTTGGTTTATGTTTTAATGGACCACCAAGGTAAAGGGTTTCTTTTGATCTTTCGTGTGCCCTGCAAATCTCCTCTGTTTTAAGGAAAGTTCGTCTGAGCTGTGGTAGCTTGCCATTTAGAGTGGCTCTGGGTGCTTTCATTACAAGGATTCTGGCCCCCAAGGTCTGGGGAGCAGGGGAAGGCTTGACTCAGGCAGCTAGCTGGGCCCATGTGTTGATTCAGCCAGAGAAGGAGACGTGTGCCCATGGCCTTGCTATCAGACCCAGAATCCAAGTCTGGAACAGCAACTACAACTATGTACGGCAGGACAGACAGGAAGACTTCCAGAGGAGCAGATGAAATAAATTATGTGCCCCATGATTTCTTTCACAGCAGTGGGGAGCTATCTCCAGATTATATCTCTTCCTTTCCTTCTATTATTTCATTTAAAGGCAGTAGATATTCGTTTCAAAATGTGCTGGTCCATTTCTAGTCTGATCATCATTTTCCTGCAAGTCCCACGTCAACACAGTCGAGCGAAGTGCCAGCAAACATTCCAGCTCCCACATTCCACAGCTCAGTGAATTTACAGAGCAAAAGGCAAGTGAGGGCATAGCATTTCAGGAGCTGCCACACAGAACCCTAATTCCAGGCACACGCAAATGTAACCCACTGGGCAGGTGGCAGAGGAATCCAGCAGGAGTGAAGCTGGAATCATCATGAAGCCAGGTTAGCATTACTTCCAGCTCCGGCTCATTTTCTGAAACAATAACTCTTTCAACATTCAGAAAACTTAATTTAGTGGGGGAAAAAAGCCATGAGCTGTAGGTGGGGGAGTCGAAAGGCTTTAAAATAGCTTTATTCTTGTTAACTACTGCACCAAATATTCAGTGAATGCTTTCCTAGAAATTGTTGAGAGAAGAAAACAAAATCTACCACTGGTCCTGCCTTTTAGGAAGAAGTGACTTCGGGCATCCCACCATGAAGCATGAACCTGCTGCGGAGGTACCCACCATAAAGAACTGCAAGACGTGACCCCCTCCCCCCAGCCGTCCCTCATTTCCCCTTTTTAAAAGGGCAATAAGGACACTAAATAGCATCATCAAGCAAGTAGCCTTCCTTGGAATCACATCTGAATTTTTATAACCCAGCTGGGAGTGAATAGTATCAACAAAAATGTGGACTTCTTGGATTCCTACAAACTGATGGCATAAATACAAGCCTCGCCGTTTCAAGTGTGGAAATGCCTGCACAGGAGGTGGGAACAAGGGCCACCAAAGGCTTAGGGATGAAAAACCCACCACAAACTTTAACTCTCCGCAGGAAACCTTCAGAACTTCTGATACCAGCACGCTGGTATTTTCTGAAGAGTGCTGCTCACGTTTCATCCCCGAAAGAAAGCATCCTTCCCATCTCCAGCCCGGTGTCTTCGGGGAAGGGCGAGCTTCTCCCAGATCGGCTCTCCCACTTTCTCTCTCCCTCCTCTCAAGACCAAAGTCTTCTCCCAGCTCCACAGTTCCCACCCGGAGGTACTGGCTTCCGTCTGAGTGCCGCGGACGCTTGGGCGCCTGGGTACCCGACCGCCCCCGGGGCGGCTCGCAGCTTTCCCCCGTGCGCTTCTAGAAGAGTCCTACCTCCCTGCCTCCCTTCTGGTCTCCCGAGTGCCACCCTCCAACAGGCATCCCTACCTCCGGGCAGGTGAACTGGGGGAAAGGATGCCCACAGGGAAATTCTGGGCAAAGAAAAATAAGACCCCCACCTCCACCGCAATGCCAAAGCGTCGCTTTTCTCTTTTCTTTTTTGTTTTTCCTCTGCCTGAATCTCTCCAGGAAGTTAGCCTGACTGCTTGAGTCTCTGGACTCTGGGGCGTTCGACGGCAAAGTTGAAACCAAGGGCACTGAGGTCCCCAGCACCCATGGTGTCCCCTC
Organism: Lontra canadensis; assembly: GCF_010015895.1. NCBI lineage: Eukaryota > Metazoa > Chordata > Mammalia > Carnivora > Mustelidae > Lontra > Lontra canadensis. Next base: position 7,789,066 of record NW_022631086.1, on the reverse strand, counting down.
GCCCGACTCCCATGCGCCAGGTGCCGAGTGCCCAGAGCCCGCGTCCCCAGCCGCCCCTCCGCGCCACGACCCGCGAGCGATGAGGACGCACAGGTTAGTGACACGACACGCACAGCACAGAGCGGGACGGCGGTCCCCGGAGCAACAGGCAGGGTGGGTGATGCGCGGATGGTGGGCAGAGAAGCGGCGAGGAGGCGCGGGGAGTCGGGCAGCCGAGTCCGGGACTGCGCGTACCTGGAGCCCCCGCCGGGGACACGACGGGCAGCAGCGCGGCCAAGAGCAGCAGCACCCAGGGCAGCGGGCACAGCGCGCGCGGGGCGGCCCCGGCCTCGGGCGCCATCGGGAGCCCGGGATGCGCGGCGGGCTGGGCGGGCTGGGCGGGCCGGCGCTGGGAGAGAGTCAGGGAGCGCCGAGGCGCCGCCGTCGGGTCCTCGCCGTCCGAGTGGCTGCGCGCGCTCTGCGCCGTGGCCGCGGCGCCCTGGCCCAGGGCTGATCGCTCCGCCCGCGCACCGGCCGCCGCGCGGTGTACTGAGGCCTCGGGCCGCCCGCCGAGCCTTTTAGCCGCGAGCGGGCGCCCCCTGCCGGCGGCGGGGCGGCGGGGCGGCGGACTACGGCAGGAGGGGCACCGGGTGCCGCGTCGGCGCTCCTGTGCCGGAACGCCCCGGAACCCCGCTTGGTGGTTCTGAAATTTCGGTGATTCTCAGGGCAGTGAGAATTTCCTCCCCTTGTCCAACGTCTCTCGTTTTCTGGCTCGGGAAATGGCTCCAATCGCCGCCAAGCCCAAGAGTGACCTACGATCCCATCGATACCCCTGGTTTCAACGCTGGGGACGGGAGCCACGTCGCCTCACCTTTCTGCACATCGTGGCCTTTCCTGCGGCTCAGCCCGGCCTTCCCACATCCCGCGCGCCCAGGAGAGGGTTTTGATGTCCTCGGACCCTGCTGCTCAGGCTGTCCTTTCTGTGGAGGTCATCACCTGCTCCCAGAATCCGTCCTGAAGTACGGGGAATTTCCAGCCCGAGGCCTTGACTGACCTGGCCTCCTCTAGGATCGGTGGTGTTAACACTGCTTCGACTTCCACCTGTGGTGGCCCGCTCCCGCCCTCGGAAGCCTCGCGCCCCTCCGAGCGGCTGGGTGCGCCCCTGCAGGCGACAGGGACACCTGCGCCAGAGCGCCGGCTGCCCCGCGGTTTCCGCGCCAAGCTGCTCTGCTGGAGCTGACAACCTAACCCTGAGCCGGCCCTCCATCGGGACACCCCAAAACTTGACCAGGTTTGTGTCGTTCCACAGAGAGGAAACGATTGTTGAATGAACTGCGGACCGATGAAAAAGAGAAATGCATTATCTCTTCTCCGAAACAAAGCAACAACACATTCTTGACCTTAAACCCTGGCTGGTGCCTCTTGCCTAGTGATCAGCTACGAACCTGTATTTCCCTCAGCCTTCCTTTTGGGAACGTTTCTCTCGCTTGTCAGTGAGGTTTGTTCTTCATTCATCCTGAGGGTCTCATCTCAAAATGCCTAATCATATATTCTTGAGTGGTATCTGTTTTGTTCTGATTTGCACAACAATCTTAGAGACACTGCTTTGCATCTACAGAGGGAAAACCAAGACTCCAAGAGTTTATGTGGCTTGCCCACCTAGTGTAGGTGACGCCCTCCTCCCCTCCATCTGACCCCAGGTGTGGATCTTTTCCACCACACCATGCACCTCCAGATGTCTCCTATTTGATTTTCAGCAAAAGCATCAGGATCCAAGCAGAGAGTACAAATAAAAGTGTGTTTTGCTCACCCTGTGTCCAGTACAGATGGATCAGAGACACCTCTTCATCATCCAAATGGTGAGCAATCTTTGTTAGCAGACAATTACACAACACCTCAATGTTACATCATTCACCTTCTCGAGGTTTGGAAGACATAGGAGAGAAGTGCTGGTTACACTTCCATAAATACATCATTGCCTGAAACATGCTTCCTCTGGGCAGAAGTTCTGACTAGTTTCCGCTGCAAAGCGCTACCAAGGCAAGTCCTCTTCTGTGCAAATATACTACGAATTAGTGGAATATAAAGGATTAAGATGTCAGATACCTGACCTAGCCTAAGAATCGTGGAAGATTCTAATTGTGAATGTTTTGATTGCCATGATAGGAAAGCCCACAGACCTTACTCTAAGTTTCTGTCTGGTGGCCCCAGGCCATTAGGCAAACATGCTGCAAATGGAAGCAGCTAGATACCCCAGTTTATCACTCGCCACTTGTCAGTGGGCACAGAACTTGGCTAGATCGAGAGAAAACATTCATTAATCTATTCCTTTATATGACCTTGGTGGAACAGCTGTTTTTGCGTCAAGTAATGTGTTAGAATCTAGGGATAAATTGTGACTGAGGCTCAGGCAGCTCCTTGCCCCAAAGAGCTTACACACAAAAATTTACAATCCCAAGCACCGGGCTATTTCAGCTGTGAAACTTACGGACCTCATTCTAAATGCTGCCTATCCCTTCTCTTACTTTATTCTCTTTTTTCCCCAAGGAGGGCTTTAACCCTGCATGTAATTTCCATAGGCAGACCTCACTCAGGGTACACTCACTCTAATCCTGCAGAATTAAGAAGTCTAGTTTGGGGAGAAGGCATTAGTAAGCCGGGGTGGAACAAAAGCTCAAAATGTCCCATCTCTGAGTTGCGGTTGGCAGTTGGAGAAGTTGGCTGAGGCATTATGCTAGCAAAACACACGTCTGGCTGCCTTCCAGCCTGCGCTGGCCAGGCCCCGCCTCCCGTCGAGAGCAGAACAGGGCTGCAGTTCGGTGGTACAACAGAGGCACAGAGCTGCCAACCATAGAGCATGTCACACCAGCCACATGCGCCTTGGACCCCATGCAGATAGGCAGGTATCGGTGCTCAAAATGGGGAAACTAATTATTACTTCAGCAAAACTTTCATGAGCTCCCACTGCATACCTGGCCTATATTCAGCGGCACAGACTGGTGGTCACCTCTGAAATGGCATGGGCCAGCTGACAGGTGACAGGGGCTTTGCTATCAGCAGCCCAGTGGGCTACCCCCAGGGCAAGCCACAGAAAGGTCCAGCATAATCTTGATGCCCAGCAAGACCCTTGTCTCCCCAGGAACACATAATTGGTAGTATCATGCTACCCAGAGTAACCAGCCCTGGAGAAGGTGATGAGGAAGAGAGATTGTTAGCAGTGAACCGCACCCCCTTTCCTCCTGGGTGGCACCCCCTCTCATACCGCTTGCCCCAGTGCACAGCACCCACAGAGCCTCTACCAACCCCTCCCACTACAAAACCTGCCTTCAAGGACATTCTTAGACCTCCTTCTAGCTGAAATGTGAATGACTGATATGGCTTCATGTACTCTTAACTGTAAGTATGTGGTGCTTTTCAACTCACAAAGCATGATCTTGTTCACCTTCATGAACCATGAAGGAGGAAAACACACCATTATTCCCATTTCACAGAGGTACAAACTGAGATTACACAGTTTGTATAACTAACTGTATATACAGTTATTGTGAGAGCCAAGAGGCAAATCATGAGACTCCCTTTGCAAACTCAGCCCTCTTTGCATTACAGACTAGTCTCCTAAGGCTTCTATGAATTAAAAGCAACAAAATATCAGCAAGGGGAGGGGTATTTAATGCTAGAGCCTCTTTTATTTACACTTTAGAAAAGGCACCTTTTTTTTTTTTTTTTGCATCAGTTTCATAACCAATTCTTTCAGGCCACATTTGAGAAGCAAACAGCCCATTTTTCTTACATCTTTCAGAATCTGGACGAAAGTGTCACTCAAGAAGAAACTTCCTATGATTTTGTACCATTCAAATCCATGTGCTTCTCTAACATAATTCGTGAACTAAGTAATTATTTTTATGATGCTCTTGAAAGAAAAGGTGTAGCTGAGCTATTCCTGGGTTACCTCCATTCCTGGAAGGGCCCTAGTCCTCTGTTCCTGCTTCAGCCATAGTCCAACGACTGCCCAGTGGCATCACCTCCATGACCTCTTCCTCCTTTGGGAAACACCCTTTCCTTGGCCCCCAACACTCAGTGCTGTCCTGGCTTCTCTGCTTCTGCTACACAATGCCTCCATCTCCTTTGCTGACAGGGCCTTTTCAGCTCTGGCTCTCCGTCTGTCTCTTCTCTCAGTGGAAGGCCTTCTTCCCTCAACCTCTCCTCTCCCCCCACCCCAATCCTGCTACAATAACTCTGCACACAGCCACCAGCCTTTTTGCAGTCCCCAAGTCACTGTACTGCCTCCTCCCACAGGGCTTTTGCACCAGCTGATCCCTTCCCTTGTTTTTCTGCCTTCCTTACTATCCTTCACAACTCAGCTCATATCAAAGTCTCCCAGACCTCTGCAATCTGGTAAAATGCCACCCCCCCCCAACTGCATGGCCCACTTGAAGTACCAGATAACTTTCCTTTGCAAGTCCTTCTCACGGCTGTGTGTTTATAGTTCTCCAAGTGTTTATCCGTTGTGCATCACCACCGTGTGACTGTGTGCTCCATTAGGGCTGAGACCATGTCTGGGTTTGCTCCCCCTATAGTCCAGGAACTGGCCTGTGACCTGACTCACACAGGTGCACAGCAAAAACTGATTGAGTGCATGCAGGCTGGAGGACATTCTGCGCTCAGTAGTACAAGCTTGGTGGGATGGGCCTCTGCAGGAAGGAAGGGTAAGCTTGGACCTCTGCCCTGCTGCCACTCCACTCCCACCCAGATCCTGGCTGTGCTGAACACCCTCCATGCTTAACCAGTGATTCATCGAACCAGCGGGCAGACATCCTCAGGTTAAGAGACCCTCCTGCAAGCACAATTTAGAAAGACTAGACTTCCCCAGGGCACCTGGGTGGCTCAGTTGGTTGAGCATGTGACTCTTGATTTCAGCTCAAGTCAGATTTCAGGGTCATGAGATTGAGCCCCACACTGGGCTCTGGTCTGAGTGTAGAACCTGCTTAAGATTCTCTCTCTCCCTCTGCCCCTTCCCCCTTTCTCTCTCTCTCTCTCTCTCTCCCCCTCTCTCCCTCCCTCCCTCCCTCTTAAAAAAGAAAAAGACTAGATTTCCCATTCTGGATGATCAGTGCCTTGAGTCTAGTAATCACAAGCAAATACTCATTTATTGTTTCCAACATGGAGAAGGAATGAGTCTAAAGTAATTGTGTAACAAATTCAGGGTTTTTTTTTTTTATTTATTAATTGGTGACACACATCTCGTTTGCTGTTTCTTTAATTCATTCAACAGATGGGTGTTGGGTGCCTTGGGATTTGCAGACACCATAATTTCTCCAATCAGCTCGTGTATCTAGTTTGGTATATTCAATACTACCCATTGCTGCCAGGGAGGAGTCCATGTGCTTAACAAATGTCAGTGATCGCCTTGACCAACACCATCATATCAGAAAGGCAGAGATTGAGGGATACTCCTCTTCTGATCCAAGGATATGACAGGTTTAGTTTTTTTTGTATTTTTTTTTCCAGAGGGCTTGTGTTTCAGCTATTCCAAATAGTAGTGACTTAAAGCAGTGCTCATGTGTTGTCTGTCACAGCTTCTGTGGGGCAGGAATTCAGAAGCAGTTTGGTTAGACAGTTATAGCTGCAGGTCTCTCATGAGATGCAGTCAGAATATCAGCTTTGGGGTGCTAGTCAGCTGACGGTTTGCAGGAGCACCCACTTTCAAGAGGATTCCCTCTCATGGCTGGCGTGATGGGCTGGCTGTTGGCTGTTGGCCTCATTTCCTCTCCATCTGGGCCTCCAACAGAGCTGAGTGTGCTCAGAATGGCGGCTGGCATTCCCTAGAGTAGGCAGAGCAGAAGTCCAGGAAGAAGCAGAACAACCTTCTGTGATATGTCTTGGAAGCATCTACCACCACTTACATCATATTCTATTGATGACTCAGACCAACATTGAGGCAGCACGGGAGGGGACTACACAAAGATGTAAAAACCAGGAAGCCCAGACCATGGAGGACTAACCTGGAGGCTGGCTACCACAGACTGATCCTGTGGCCATGTCCCTGCTTTCCTGCCAATTCCTAGATTCAATGACCAGTGATTTGTTTCTCTTTGAATCTTTACTCCACGCTCACTCCCCTTTGTTCCAGTTGAGGCCGCCCTGCTAGGAAAGGCACCCCACCTTCCCAGGCCTCCTCCACAGGGTCAGAGAACATGACATTCTACCCACCACTGCCTGTGATGTCCTTCGTCATTGTGTCCCAGTGGCCAGTGTCCCTGAGCATGTTTTTTTTTTTTTGCGAGGTTATGACTTTCTGGTTTGCTTTAATGGCAAGGATCCTTATGCATTCATAAGATATGACATAGATTTTAGCTCATAAATTCTTTGCAGAGAGTCATCGAGGACAGATCCCATTTGCAGCTTCATTACATTTAGCAGGCCCCCCTTAAGGATCCTGTGAATGGAAATGACAGTTTCTTTCCTAATTGCTCCCGTCGGCCCCTCTCCTCTGTACTCCCTCATGCACCTCCCTTAACCTAGAAGGTCCTTACCCGTTTTTCCTTCACCTAATCAGTTCACTTCAACAATGTTTTTTTGCAGCATGTATTCAAAGCTTATGCCACCTCCTCCTAGAAGCCTTCCCTGACTAGACCCTCAAAGAATTTTCTCCTGAAAATTCCTTTAGCACTTATGTCTGCATCACATCATTCGTAATCATGTGTTATTGTTCCAGCTTGGTGGCAAACTCCTATTCCTTTTTGATGTACCATGGAACCATGAAGAAGGTAGAGAACATTCTTCTTAGAAATCATTTTTAGAAATCATTTTTAAATACCTTCATTGATTTTTCAACAAACATGTCTGGAATGCCTTCTACATGTCAAGCACTAAGCTAAATACCAAAAGCACAAGCATGAGTAAAACACAGTGTCTGGAATGATCTTTCAGAAGAATGATATTTTGGTGGCAAATCACACACGGTCTGATCATGTATCATTCACTTTAATGTGTGACTTATCTGCCTGGCTTAGTAAGCTTTATATCACATACAAGTTCAAATGTAGCAATCAAAATGTGGTCACTTTGCATATTGCAATAGTTAGCAAACTCCTAAATAAGGCTAATTAATCAAGCTGGATATTCTCTTCAGGCACTTGTTTGCTTGGTTTGCAAAGCCTAACACGAAGATGTCATTGGAATGTATTTTTAAAAGCAGGATGCATTGTTATAACTGTTGGCAGGAAAGAAAATATGCAAAGTTTCAAATATCACACCGAAAAACTTGAAACTGCTAAACCGCCAAATTATAACTTCTCTGAGAAAAGAGACTGTCAGTGTTCCTCAAATGAGGATGGATAATCTCTCTGGCAAGCATGATCCTCTGCCCACTCCCCTCACTTCCCTGTCTTTGCTCTGATGTCCTTCTGAATGTGGTCACTGGGCTCCATGCACATATTCGAGATTGAATCATTCATTCAAGATTGTATCTCTGGGTTTTTGTCCTCTATTGTCCATATACAATACACATCAGTGGAGAGTTCTTAGCCTTTTAGTCCTCCAGAATTAAGTCCCTTGAAAGCACCGACTGAATACATGCCACGTCCAGTCCAACTTTCCACCTAGAAAGCCTTCAGGGGAGCCACTGGGTATAATTGTGCAGTTACAACCACCACAGTCTTCTCAGGGATGTCTCCACTGTGCTCCCTTTAAAACAGATGGGATTCTATAAACACATTTCACCTTTATGTGAAAGAATTATTAAAGATGGGATTGGTATGAGAAAAGCGGGGAATTTGCTACAAAGATGAAATATAGGGGTGCCTGCGGTGCTCATTCAGTTAAGTGTCCGAGTCTTGATCTCAACTCCAATCTTTACCTCAGGGTCATGAGTTCAAGCCCCATGTTGAAGTGGATGTGGAGCCAATTGGAAAAAAAAAAAAAAGACTGAAATAGAACCTGACTGAAAAAGGCATCTTCAGAGTAGTAGAAAAGAGAAGGAAAGGAATTCTGAGACAAAACACAAAACAACTAATTCCTGAGGGAAGGGTATGAATTTGTGTGTGTGCATCTGTATGTCTGTATCTGTGCAACTGTGTGTGTATCTATGCATCTGCATGTGTGCACATCTGTATCTGTGTGTGTGTGTGTGTGTGTGTGTGTGTGAGAGAGAGAGAGACAGAGACAGAGACAGAGAGAGAGAGAGAGAGAGAGAGACGCTTAATGCACTGGAGACATAAACTTGGTAAGCTGAGGAAACAATGAAAGTATCTTAGAAGGGTGAGCATTTGAGCCAGACCTTGAAGGAGAGATATGGCAAGTGGAAACAGTGATAACAGGACCTTCTCACCAGAGAGACTGATGTGAAGAAGGAGAAGGAGAACTTTGAGAAGTTCAGATTGGCTGGACTGGAGGATGCATAAAATGCATTAATAGATGGGATACTGGGAAGTAGAATTTATAGAACATGGTATATGTTCTATGGGAAGAGGCATTTTTTTAAGATTTAATTTCTTTGTTTAACAGAGAGATAGAGAGGGAGCACAAGCAGGCAGAACAGAGGTAGAGGGAGAGGAAGAAGCAGGCTCTCTGCTGAGCAGGGAGCCTGATTTGGAGCACAATCCCAGGACACTGGAATCGTGACCCAAGCTGAAGGCAGCTGCTCCACTGACTGAGCCACCCAGGTGCCCCTTGGGAAGTGGATTTTAAGGTATCCCATGATTAATCGCTGGGCTTACCACAAAGCAAAGACTGAATCTGAGCACCCCCAAGCTCAACATCAGCCTGGACTCCTGAGTGTCCTACGTCAGAAACATCTTCTGTCCCTGGCAGAAGCAAATAAAAAATCTCTTTAGATGAAAACATCTCCATTTTAGGCCCTCATGATTTCCACAGTTTAAGGTTAATCAGATAAGAAATCACAAACCCTCAAAGAAACAAACACTATGAGAATAATCAGCAGAAACAAGATTCAGGCTCTCAAGTGCTTTAGATATTAGAATTATTAGATACAAAATATGAAATGATTATGCATGATATGTTCAAAGAAATAAAAATAGAATAAAAAGTAAATAATAGTTTGGGGATGCCTGGGTCGCTCGGTCCCCTAAGCATCTATGTTTGGCTCAAGTCATGATCCCAGAGTCCTGAGGTTGAGTCCGACATCAGGCTCCTAGCTCAGCCTCCCCTTTGTGCACTCTCTATCTCTGACAAATAAATAAAATCTTTTGAAAAATAATAAAATAAATAAATAATAGTTTCAACAATACCCAAAACAACTTACAAATGAAAAAATATTACCATGAATAATAAAAGTTCAGTGGATGGCTAAATAGTAGATTAGACACAGCAGAAGAGAAAATTAGGCAACTGGATGACTGGTCAGAAGAAATTGCCAAGACTGTAAAACAGAGGTAAAGGAAGATGGAAAAGACAAAGAAAGAAAAAGACATAAAAAAAAATGGGAAGATTTGGCATCTGTCCAATCAAAGTCCAGGAAGAAAAGAGAATATTATGGATTATCATAATTGTTTGCTCATCATCATTATTTGATCTGTTCATAAATAATGTTAATAAATTTGAAAACATCTATGAAATAAACTCCTGGAAAATTATAACTTACTCAACTTGACTCAAGAAGGAATAGAAGGCCTAAATGGTCCTACAATTTTTAAAGAAATTTAATCTGTAGTTCAATATCTTCCCAAAAACAAAATAGCAGTTTCAACCAATTTTATGAGCAAATTCTAAGAAAGATCATTTTAGTCTCCTAGAAGATGGAAATGAGGGAGTACTGCCCCAGTAACATTCTATGAGGTGAACAGAATCTCAATGCCAAAACTAGGCAATGATGATATGATGAAAGAAAATTGCAGACAATCTAACTTGTAAACATCAATACAAAAATCCTAAACAGCAGAACAAATCCAATCCAGCCAAGTATAAGTATGAAAATATATCTTCTCCAGACTTGCTCTATCCTAGGAATTCAGGAGAGGTTTAACATTAGAATAAATATAAGTAACCACATTAATACATTAGAGGAGAAAAACCATATGGTCTTCTCAGTTAACTCAGAAAAAGTATTAGATACATGCCTTTAGCTTAAAAAAAATCTTAAGAAATTCAAAACACAAAGGAGACTCCTTAAACTGATGAACAGTATCTATAAAGAACCTGCATACAGCAACACCTTTCTTAATTGAGAAATACAAGAAGCATGGAATGTCCATTCTCATCAGCCCACTACACTGGAGGCCTTGGCAGCCAGCCTTTATTTCAGGAACTTGGCAATTTCTCCACCTGTCAGTTGCACTGCTTGGCACACAAAAGGCAATCGTTTCCATGTATCTTAGTAACAAGACAACACAACTTTATTTACTTAAGCAATCTTCCTATGATCCTATAAGATGCATCTTGGTGATTGATTTAATTACCCCCAGCTCTTAAACAAAATCTTGCAAAGCCCCCACTCCCACGTTCTAATTCTCTCTCTTCTGGAAATTTTCTGTTCTTTAAATTCAACAAAAGTAGTTGGAGCAAGAAGAGGGGATAAAAGTCAAATATGTACATTTTTTCCTCTTGTTCATGATGCAAGAAATATTTCAAGAAGTTGGTGGTAGGCATGATTCCATTTCTCAATATCCTTCCTGGTACATACAATTCTTGGTGATAGACTCTTCATTATCACTCATTCTCATGTATGGTTCCTATCGTCCATGAATAACCCGAACATTTCTCTTTGCACAGGGCAATGAACCCTACATGTACTGCTTTTAATGATGGCATTTGCCCAGTTGGAGAATCTGATTTCTTTTTCATATGCTTCAACTCAAATCATAAATTATTCTACTTCTACAGCTGGTTTTTCTAATATATAATTCAGTAAGAATAAAGTAACTGGCAAACATGATGTTAATTAGAGGAAATTTTTGAAGCATACTTGACTGTTCTTTTTGCTGGTATTTGACAATTACGTAATTGTTTATAGTTGCTAAGGTGATCATGTGAGAATACTCAGTTTTAGAACACTTGGAGTCCAAGTTTGTGGCTCATGTCCTTGTGAATCACTCGACTTATAAATAAAATTAATTTGACACTGGGCCATTTAATCAACTTTACCTCTGACAAGCTAAATACAAGCCAGTTGTATTCTAGTAAGAGCAAATGAATTACTTGTTGGCCAACCCCTTGCAGCTAATATCGTTTAGCCCATTTAGAAAGAGAATCACTCCACCAGGAAATCAAAGTGGTATTATATCAGGAAAATTGAATAAAAGGAGAATCTCTGGGTATATCACCACAAAACTGCTTAAAGCCAATTAAAAAAAAAATGAAGTCCAGAAGCTTCCAACTGTTGGTGAAAGTTTAAACTGCGATCTCAGCAACTACAGATATTTACCAAAATATTAAATGTGCATGTTCTTTATGTCATCCACAAACAATAGAGACATGTTCAGGCTAAATTAGGTCATAATAATTTTAAGATTTTATTTATTTATTTGAGGAGAGAGAAAGAACAGGAGCAGTGGGAGGTAGAGAGAGAAGCGACTCCCCACCAAACAGAGAGCCTGATGCCAGGCTTGATCCCAGGACCTGGTGATCATGACCTGAGCCGAAACCAAGAGCTGGATGTTTAACTGACTGAGCCACACAGGCGCTTCACCTTTTTTTTTTTTAATATTCTGTTTATTTATTTGAGAGAGAGAGAGAGAGGGACAGCACGAATGGGGTGAGGGGCAGAGGGAGAAGCAGACTCTCTGCTGAGCAGGGAGCCCGATGCAGGACTCAATCCCAAGACTCTGGGATCATGACTTGAGCCAAAACCAACAGCTGGATCTTAACCGACTGAGCCACCCAGGCACCCCTACATTTGACCAGCTTTATAAGATCCCTTTCAGGACAAATCATCCCCAACCTTCTTCCAATTTTGTGTCACTCTGTTCAAGAACCAAGTTCCCAGGAGGGAGTATCTGATTGGCTTAGTCAGATCACATGACAAGAGCATAAGCCACAGAGTTTCCTCTCCAGGAAGGACAAACACTGGCCCCACTTTGTATTTGCTTTAAAAAAGCACAGTGAGGGGTGCCTGGGTGGCTCCCTTGGTTAAGCACATGCCTTCGGCTCAGGTCATGATACCAGCGTCCTGGGGTAGAGCCCCATGTCCAGCTCTCTGCTCAGTGGGGAGCCTGCCTCTCCCTCCCCCTCTGCCTGCTGCTCTGCCTACTCGTGCCCTCTCTCTGTCAAATAAATAAATAAAATCTTTTTTAAAATAAAAAAAATTAAAAATAAAACAAAAAAGCACAGTGGAAGACAACGATTTGAGATGTTCTTATTTCATCTCCCTCTCCCCCAAGGTACTGTTGTCAGACCGAGAACAGCAGACAGACAGACAAAAACAACACGGCTCAATCTCTTGGCAGCAGCACCTGCACATCAGAGAATCTACTCTTCTCCTGCGTCACAGAAGTGGTAAAAACTGTTTCTTAATGGAAAAAAAATAGTAAGAATGTCCACTAATAAGGGCATTGTTAAATAAGATATTGTACATCTGGATAGGAATTCTAGCTTGTCACTGGTGAGTGAAATTAGAGACACAGAAAGATTCCTAATATACATCCCTAACTGAATCAAGAAAGTTCCAGAAGGGAACGTAAAATATAACAATAGTCACATACAATTTTAAAAGATGTGTATGGAACAGGAAAGACACGTAAAATCTAATGAGAAAACTTCCCTATTTTTGTCTTCCACCAGTCCTTTAAAATAGATCAGTCTTGCTGGAGTGGAGGGGGGTGGGAGGGATGGTGTGGCTACATGATGGACATTGGAGACGGTATGTGCTGTAGTGAGCACTGTGGTTTCTATAAAACTGATAAGTCACAGACCTGTACCCCTGAAACAAATAATACATTACATGTTAACAATAAAAAAGTTAAATAAAATAAAATATGTCCAGTGGGGAATGTTCATTCTCTACTTAAGGGAAAAATTCAGGTGGTATCCTGGCCTCTGTGAACTCATAGGTAATAAGCAAATGCTATGGTTGCTTTAAGTCATAAGCACAGCATCAACTCAGCAACTGAAGACGTCTAACCCTGTATGATAATAAAAATCCCAGATTTGACTTAAATTAGATTTTCTCCCAACCTGTCCAGTCTGGAACCTGCTGAACTTGGAAGCCTGTAGACATTGAAGTCTCCTTCTTCTGTTTTCCTTCAGTACGATCTTCCAACCCTCAGCTTGCTAAAGGACTCTGACCCCACCAGGTTCAGAATCAGAGAATTCTTGCCCGACTAGGGATCCTACAGGCTGGCATCACTCTTTTTTCTGGGTGCTTTTGGGAGTAATTCACAGGCCTCCTGTAAAGAACATGCAACAGCCCTTTACATGATGTTGGCTGCATTTTTTTCTCCAGATGGCGGTCTGTCATGTTTGTTGTCTTCAGGAGACAGAGCCACATGGATTCACGTGGTTGACACCCAGTGCCCTCTTGGACATGACTGAAAATGGCCAGTTCTCTCTCTCATATGGTCCACATCTGGTCCATGACAAAGACTCATAAACCCACATCCCATCCTCCCCACTGGCCATCTCTGGATGCACACAGTGCACTCGGGTTCCTCCCACTCACTGCCTCTGGCTGAGAGAAACTCTTCATTCTCAGCGGCGTGTCAGAGGCTGGCCTGTTCTTTCGGAAGGGTCACCTTAAAGCTCCAGTTGGCTTCAGATAAAGGGGAATCACCTCTGTGTTCCCACCCTTAGGAGATAAGATAGATATTCAGAGCAACTGAAGTTACTTCTTTTCAAAGTAATTCTCCAGACAAGTACTCTCTAATCTGCAGTGACCTAGCTCTACCACACCCTTTGTGTGAGCCGTTCAATCCGTTCTTGACCATTGATTTTAAAATATCTGCACAGTGGCATATTTCAAATACCACCCCATTGCCTTGTGTTTCTCTCTCTGTGTCTCTGTCTCTGTGTCTGTCTCTCTGTCTCTGTCTCTCTCCCTATCTCTTTCTGTCCTTAACTGTCTCTCTCTGTCTCTGTCTCCTTCACACACACACACACACACACACACACAAACACACACACACCCTTTAATCTAGTTTACCATCTTATTACTCATGCACGTGAGCATTTGTGTGTGTGTGTGTGTGTGTGTGTGTGTGTGTGTGTGTGTAAAGTCCTAGCAAAATTTGGAAGGACATACTCTGTATCCATCAGGGTCATGGCATTAAAACTGGATAATTTGAAAAGAATTTGGTAAAAGTATAGGTGGAATTTTGGGAAAGAATAAGGTTTAGGGCAATGCCCCAGGACTAATAAGAGCATGGAACCATTATAACCCACAAGCCCGACATAATCTGGAGAAGGTGGCTTTATGGAGAATGTCATTTTGGTTTCTGGCAGAGATGCAATCAACTCATGGTAACCCAACAGGTTAGGTTGGGAGTAAGAGGGAATAAAAAACTCGCTATCAGTCGCCTCCTGCCCTCCCAATTCCTACTAATGCCTCCCTTTGGCTGACTCCAGTGGTAAGCCAGAGCAAAGGATCATTCCTGCAGTCTGCTGTGGGTCAGCCACTGAGAGGCAGGGGGGAGAAGGGTGGGGAAGAGATCAGAAGGGCAAACGGAAGTTGCTCAGAAACACATTCCAGAATGCTAATAGCACTTACCTCTGGAGAGAGACGTGAAAGATGGCTTCTGTCCTTTATTCTTTCTAGCTCCGTATTCTGCATTTTGAATTTTTTATAACAACCATATCTTGATGTATTCTTTGTGCAAAGTTTTTAAAAACTAAAAAACCCATTGAGTAGTTATAGTCGCAACTGTATGATTTTAGATGGCACTGTGTGCAGCCCTGGAGAGTCTCCTCTGCGAGTTTATTAGTTTCCAGTCATCTGGCTCATGACTTGTGCCCTATAGCTAGTGTTGCTCAGTCAGGGCGTACTGGCACTTAGAGCTGAGTAAGCTCCAGCGATACCCAGAGCCAAGCACAGGCCACTGCAGAGTTCTTGCAGGAATGTTACAGAAACAGCTAGAACTCACCTTCGCAAGAGCAGGGTAACTGCACCCAAAGACGTCTGTCCCCGTCCTAATCTCTGTGTCTTGTGAATGTGTTACCTTAGCAGGCAAGAGGCCTGGCAGATGTCATTAAAGATCCTGAGAGGTGGAAATTATTCTCGATCATCTGGTCGGTCTCAGTGTAGTCACAAGGTCTTTAAAGGGTGGAAGAGGGCAGCAACAGGAGAGTTGGAGAAGATGTGACGATGGAAGCCAAGGTCACAGTGATGTGACCACAAACTGGGGACCGGGCAGCCTCTAGAAGCTGAAAAAGGCAAGGAACCGATTCTCCCCTTCAGCTGCCAGAAGCAACGCGCCCTTGCCAACACACCTTCAACTTGGCTCTGTGAGACCCATTTTGGACTTCTGGCCTCCAGGATGGGAAGAGAATAAGTTTGTGTTGTGTCAACCCACGAGACTAGGGTCCCTGGTTACAGAAGCTATCAGAAACTCACACACCTAGTTTTGTGTCATGCCCTGTATTTTCAGACCCCTTGTAGTTAGTTAAGTGAGGCAAAGTGACTGCATTCTGGCCAGCAGACAATAGATCAAAGTGACAGGCATGACCTCAAGTCTTGGCCCCTAAGACATCCCACGGGATGCCCCACGCTCTCTGGTGGTCAGCTGGAGGATGGAGTGAATCTGGCAGGGGATTCTGAGGCCCTTGGAGATGGCAGAGCTGATAGGTGAAAGGACGCCAGGGCTCAGAACAAACCCCACCCCAACCTGCTTTATACTCTGATATGAACAAGAAATACATCGTATTACCATAAATCATTGAAACATCGGGTTGTTTGCGAAAGCAAGGCGCTTACTTTGACTTATACAGGGAGACCTGTTTTTTCAATGGTAAGGAGAACATACTTCTACATGGACTCCTGTGGAGATTTAATGATGAGAAACCCTCATGGAAACCTCAGGAACAGTTTTTATTCACAAATGCTCATGCTGGGGGTGCCTGGGTGTCTCAGTTATTAAACGTCTGCCTTTAGTTCAGGTCATGATCTTAGGGTCCTCAGATGGAGCCCTGCATCGGGCTCCCTCCTCAGCAGGGAGCCTGCTTCTCCCTCTCTCACTCCCCCTGCTTGTATTCCCTCTCTCACTCTCTCTCCCTCTCTCTGTCAAATAAATAAGTAAAATCTTTTTTAAGAAATGCTCATGCTATCCTAAAATCAGTTTCTCAGATCTTACAGAATAAATGTATGCTTTTATTTCTAAAAAAAATCCAAAAGAAAGAATGTTTTCACAGTATGACTAATAACAGTTGCTATTGCAGACATTAATCTGACACTTCTGAAATTATCATCTCTAATGTGCACGAGAAATCAAGGACAGAGCTTCTGTCATTTACCCAGAGCCGGAGACTGATGCCCAGACACTCACGCTTAGTGTGACAGTTTTGACTTCTTCACATGGCAGGTAATTCACCAGAACTTGCAGAGTTAGGTGACACAAAGGCAGGAAGGGAATTCTTAAAATCCACTTTGGTTTCCAAAAGAAATGAAATATTTGGAGCCAAAGTAGAGGAACTATCACTATAGTCAGATTTCATCTGGCTAAAATGTATAATCAAGAACTTCCCCAGAGATGCAGAAGCACTCCTGAGACATCAGGTACCCAGGAATGCCAATTACCATGAATCACAGTGCAGGCACTCAATGGTCCTTGAAAGAAAGAGAAATGGTATTTAAGGAACATATTCCAAATGTCAAGTGGAAGTAAAGGTGCAATAATGAGCAGAATGGTCAGGTGCTCTAAAGCTGTTTTCACCTACTTCCAGTGCCACCATTGAGGCAGCCAGGGCTGCTCAGTCTGGCAAAGTTTCCTGGAAGCATGTTGTCCCAAGTACACATAGGACACACGTCATTTCAGTAAAATGCAAATAATCCAGTCTTTCAGGCTACTGGTATGAATTTCTGAGGACAAAAAGAGCATTTTTCTTCATCTTTGAATCCACAGCCTACAACAGAGTTTTCCCACAATTTGTGGGTGCTTGATAGAATTTTTGGTATAACCAAAATCTCAAAATTTATGAGGCTCAGTTTAATCCATACTGAGCAATCCAGGGCTTTTGTAATGAAAAAGAAAAACAAAAGGAAAAAAAGGAAATGAACAGCAAGCTAACAATTTAAGAAAAGTAAGTGAAGTGATGAATATAAGAATATATGGTAAATAAAAATTTATGGCTTTCCCATACATACCAGAAATAATCGATTACCATTCAAAATGTAAAAGATTCCATTTTTAAAACAATCAAGTCATAAATGAGAACAACCTTAATGAGGCCTACAGGTGGAAAACTATAAATCTTTTTTTTTAAGATTTTATTTATTTGTTTGACAGAGTAAGCACACAAGCAGAGGGAGAAGCAGGCAAAGGGAGAGGGAAAAGTAGGCTCCCTGCTGAGCAGGGAGCCCAGTATGGGGCTCCATCCCAGGACCCTGAGATCATGACTTGAGCTGAAGGCAGACACTTAACCAACTGAGCCACTCAGGAGCCCCTATAAATCTTTATTTAGAACTTTAAAAGAAGGCTTGACTGAATGGAGAGATACTGTATTCGTGAAATACAAATTGCTTGGGAGTGTTGGAGTATTGCTATGAATAAATGGATAGCTAGACAAGGAACTCTATTCTCTCCCCTGGGGGTCTTGCTTCTCTGACCAAACCCTGACTGCTACCAGGAGCTTACCAACATTATCATTGTCAATGTCATTCTCAACGTAATCAATCATAGAAGCATTGGTTTTGTCAGGTAATATTCTATGCAAGCTGAAGTCTTTAAAAGGATTCATTTATTTTTCTATTGCCTTAATCCTTAGAAAGGCAAATATCATTCTCCTCATACTATAAATAGTTAAATAAATTGATACCAGAAGTCCCTTGAGGAGCAAAGGTCTAACATACCCATTTTTCATTCCAAAAGTTACCGTGAAGGAAAGAGGAGGTGTGACTAGCCTGGCAAACAGGTCTCCCACCCTTGTTTACCTGGAAGAGGTCAAGGGACCACCTCAGCTCAGCTCAGCTCAGCTCAGGGCCATACAAGGGATTCAGTAAATCAGGTGTGTCTGTGCACATAAAAATTCAATCCTTTGAATGTTTTGCTTTTAAGGGGCTGACCTCCGTCTGCTTGGTTAATCAAATCTCTTCTGATTAGTTCTAACCAGCCTTGAATTGGGGATTACTTGGCCTTGGGCAAGCTTAAAAGTAGAGCAAGTCAAAGCAAAGCATAAAATGAGGGTGTGATTTTGCATAGAGTTTTTCTTATTTATTGGTTTCACCAACTGTTTAACTTCCCTGAAGGTCTAAGATACTAGAAACTTTGTGCAAGAAAACACCTGCACTGCAGAGCCTCCCTGAACCCAGGAGAGTCGCAAATGCTCCGTCTCACGGGGCTGCCTCTGCACCACCGATCTGGCCCACGCCCTGGGTTTGTGGGGGGAATGGATCCCAGCCCTCGTTCTCTGTACTGCAGGGGGATCTCTCTTTTGATGCCTGTCCTGCCACAGTAAGGAGAAACTCACACAACCACCGTCAGGGTCTCCCTCTCTTTTCCCTGGAGTTGCGTGTAAGGGCAGGACGTTTAGAGGGTACAGAGACTTTGGGAAGGTTCCGTGAGACCCTCATTTCATCTGTTCCATGGGAGTCCCCACTGAGACTGCTCATGTCCCTGACCACACCATCCTTTGCCCTGGTGGGCCTTCCTGTGGCTTCTGTGTCACACTTGGAACAAAAGGACATCTGGCTGCTTCAGCACTCCATGGTGGGAGGGAGAGGGTGACAAAGAACACCTGAAGATGAAAACAACTGCTAATATGTCTCAAATAACATCCGCCCCTGGTGTATTATTAAATTTTGTTTAGCTTGTTTTCCATCTCTCAAGCAAGAAGTTGATGCCTCCAGGACATTAGCTGTGCCTTACATCTCTACATGTGCTCACTCGTCAGCAGAGGGCCCAACAACACACTTGTATTGTTGACAATAATCCTGTGTGGGTAACATGCACTTAGGTATGTCTAGGGGGCTTTCACCATACATGGGACCCATGTCTTAAGTGAGAATTCCCCCAAAGTGGACCCTCTGATGATTCGTGTACAAGCAATGGGCTGATTATGAAAGTAGAGCTCCCAGGGCCAACTGGGAAACAGGGAAGGTAAGACAAGGGGCCCAGCAAAGGCTCACTCTCAGGCCAGAGCCCCACCAAGGGTAGCTGATCCCGGTAAATGACACCTTGGGGTTGTCCCCAAGGGACCCATGGGTGCTGGGACTAAGTCCTATTCTCCAAGACTCCCAAGGGCAGTCCTTTAAAAATGCTGGGGAGCACACAGATATGGTGAAAAAGGGTCCGGGGGTATGAACAGAGCCTGGACACGGACCAGGAGAGCACCCCTACTGACTGGACCAGTGAGGACAAGCATGGCCCGGAAGGGACACTGGTGCATGCCACACAGTGGTGTAGCTGTAAGACAAACAGAAACAGGACAGGAAAATATTAAAAAAAAAAAACACCTGAAGCAAAGGTTTGCACACCTCTGGTTCACTGAGAATCTTTAACATGTAATGTCAGCAGTATTGTGACTCTTTGAGCAATGGCTTCAGGCCAAGAATTTACCAAATAGAGCTGCAAAAGTATCACAGTGACGGTGATTTTCATTTCAGAATGTCAGCAGGCATGCACTGAGACACAGGAGAGAATTCAAATTCAGGTGACAGGCGCTTGGAGATAGTAATGCCCATGATACTTATTCACACAGATGCATTACATAATTTATGGGGAAAATGGTCTCATAAAAAAATAAGGACTTCTTTTACTCTATTTTGCACACGATATTTTAAAGCAGCACTTACGCTGGAAAAGTTGGAAAAGAGATCATGACTTCTAACTTTGAAGACCTTTCCCCTTACTTAGAGGAATCATTCTCAAAGTGTGGGAGGTGTGGTCCTGGACCAGCAGCAACAGTCCCACCCCATGGGTTTGTTGGAAATGCAAGTTCTCAGGCTGAACCTGCAGCTCTGTGGGTGGCCCAGCCTAGTATAAGCTCACAGCCCCAGGTGATTCCGGCACATGCTGAGGTTTGAGAACCATTGCTTTAGAAAACCACCTACAGGGTGGGGGGGCACCTGGGTGGTGCAGCTGGTCTAGCCAGCTGGACTCTCATTTTCACCTCCAGTGAAGATCTCAGGGTCCTGGGATTGAACCCTGCTTGGGCTCCTTGCTCAGCGTGGAGTCTGCTTGGGATTCTCCCTCTCCCTCTGCCCCTCCCCACACCCTCTCTCTCTCTCGAATAAATAAACAAATATTTTTTAAAAAGAAAGAAAGAAAACCACATATTTGAGTTTAAGTTTATGATACAGAAATGGGGGAAAGTACACTGGAAAGAGTTCTAATTATCAACTCAGAATTAAGATTCTCAGAAAATTAACCTTATTGAAGCTACACAAAATAGATTTTATTTTTAAAATGACAACATCTTTAATGATTTTCAGACTCCAAAAACTGTCATGTTCATTATTTTAAACTGTTAGGCATTACAGAAAGGAAGTACATATTTCTTTATATATATACATGTTCCTATGGGAATAATGAGTGTTCCCTTAAATCCCACCACTTAGGAAACAAAATCAGTTAACATTTTGGTGTATGTCTTCTAGATTGTTTATATATATATATATATATATATATATATATATATATATCATATTTACCAAAATAAAAGATCATACTAGACATGTTGTTTGTAAATCTTTGCAAAGTACTTTTTAAATTTAAATATATACTGTAAAGGGATGTCTGGGTGGCTCAGTCGGTTAGGTGTTCAACTCTTGATTTCCACTCAGGTCATGATCTCAGGGTCAGGAGATCACTTCAGCTCCATGCTGGGTGTGGAGCCTGCTTAAGATTCTCTCTCCTCTGAGTCAAGATGGCGGAGAAGTAGCAGCTGAGACTACTTCAGGTAGCAGGAGATCAGCTAGATAGCTTATCTAAAGATTGCAAACACCTACAAATCCAACGGGGGATCGAAGAGAAGAAGAACAGCAATTCTAGAAACAGAAAATCAACCACTTTCTGAAAGGTAGGACTGGCGGAGAAGTGAATGAATCCAAAGCGACGGGAAGATAGACCCCGGGGGGAGGGGCCGGCTCCCGGCAAGCGGTGGAGCAACGGACACAAAATCAGGACTTTTCAAAGTCTGTTCCGCTGAGGGACATCGCTCCAGAGGCTTAACTGGGGTGAAGCCCACGTGGGGCCAGTGTGGCCTCAGGTCCCGCAGGGTCACAGAAGGATCGGGGTGTCTGAGTGTCGCAGAGCTCGCAGGTATTAGAACGGGGAAGCCGGCTACAGAGACGGAGCCGAGGAGTGACTCTCAGCTCGGGGTTACCTTGAACCGGTCGCAGGCTCGGTCAGCTCGGAGCGCGGCCGGAGGCCAGGGTGACGGGAGCAATTGGGCGCTATTCTCTGAGGGCGCACTGAGGAGTGGGGCCCGAGCTCTCGGCTCCTCCGGGCCGGAGACTGGGCGGCCGCCATCTTCATTCCCGTCCTCCGGACTCTACGGAAAGTGCTCAGGGAACAAAAGCTCCCGAAAGCAAACCCGAGCGGATTACTCAGCCCGGCCCCTGGTAAGGGCGGTGCAACTCCGCCTGGGGCAAAGACACTTGAGAATCACTACAACAGGCCCCTCCCCCAGAAGATCAACAAGAAACCCAGCCAGGACCAAGTTCACCTACCAAGCAGTGCAGTTTCAATACCAAGGAGAGCAGCGGAATTCCAGAGGAGGAGAAAACAAAGCACGGAACTCATGGCTTTCTCCCCATGATTCTTTAGTCTTGCAGTTAATTTAATTTTTTTTTTCTTTTTCAATTTTTTTCTCTTCTTCTGCTAATTTTTTTTAACTTTTACCCTTTTTTAACGTTTTTTAACTAGTTTATCTAATATATATATATTTTTTCCTTTTTATATTTTTTTCATTATTGGTTTTCTCTTTTTATTTGTTTCTTTTTTCTTTTTTCTTTTTCTTTTTCTTTCTGAAACTCTTTTTATCCCCTTCCCCCCCCCCTCACGATTTGGGATCTCTTCTGATTTGGCTAAAGCATATTTTCCTGGGGTTGTTGCCACCCTTTTAGTATTTTATTTACTCCTTCATATACTCTTATCTGGACAAAATGACAAGGCAGAAAAATTCACCACAAAAAAAAGAACAAGAGGCAGTACCAAAGGCTAGGGACCTAATCAATACAGACATTGGTAATATGTCAGATCTAGAGTTCAGAATGACGATTCTCAAGGTTCTAGCTGGACTCGAAAAAGGCATGGAAATTAGAGAAACACTCTCGGGAGATATAAAAGCCCTTTCTGGAGAAATAAAAGAACTAAAATCTAATCAAGTTGAAACCAAAAAAGCTATTAATGAGGTGCAATAAAAAATGGAGGCTCTCACTGCTAGGATAAATGAGGCAGAAGAAAGAATTAGCGATATAGAAGACCAAATGACAGAGAATAAAGAAGCTGAGCAAAAGAGGGACAAACAACTACTGGACCACGAGGGCAGAATTCGAGAGATAAGTGACACCATAAGATGAAACAACATTAGAATAATTGGGATTCCAGAAGAAGAAGAAAGAGAGAGGGGAGCAGAAGGTATACTGGAGAGAATTATTGGAGAGAATTTCCCCAATATGGCAAAGGAACAAGCATCAAAATCCAGGAGGTGCAGAGAACCCCCCTCAAAATCAATAAAAATAGGTCCACACCCCGTCACCTAATAGTAAAATTTACAAGTCTTAGTGACAAAGAGAAAATCCTGAAAGCAGCCCGGGAAAAGAAGTCTGTAACATACATGGTAAAAATATTAGATTGGCAGCAGACTTATCCACAGAGACCTGGCAGGCCAGAAAGAGCTGGCATGATATATTCAGAGCACTAAACGAGAAAAACATGCAGCCAAGAATACTATATCCAGCTAGGCTATCATTGAAAATTGAAGGAGAGATTAAAAGCTTCCAGGACAAACAAAAACTGAAAGAATTTGCAAACACCAAGCCAGCTCTACAGGAAATATTGAAAGGGGTCCTCTAAGCAAAGAGAGACCCTAAAAGTGGTAGATCAGAAAGGAACAGAGACAATATACAATAACAGTCACCTTACAGGCAATACAATGGCACTAAATTCATATCTCTCAATAGTTACCCTGAATGTTAATGGGCTAAATGCCCCAATCAAAAGACACAGGGTATCAGAATGGATAAAAAAACAAAACCCATCTATATGTTGCCTACAAGAAACTCATTTTAAACCCGAAGACACCTTCAGATTTAAAGTGAGGGGGTGGAAAAGAATTTACCATGCTAATGGACATCAGAAGAAAGCAGGAGTGGCAATCCTTAGATCAGATCAATTAGATTTTAAGCCAAAGACTATAATAAGAGATGAGTAAGGACACTATATCATCCTCAAAGGATCTGTCCAACAAGAAGATCTAATAATTTTAAATATCTATGCCCCTAACGTGGGAGCAGCCAACTATATAAACCAATTAATAACAAAATCAAAGTAACACATCAACAATAATACAATAATAGTAGGGGACTTTAACACTCCCCTCACTGAAATGGACAGATCATCCAAGCAAAAGATCAACAAGGAAATAAAGGCCTTAAATGACACACTGGACCAGATGGACATCACAGATATATTCAGAACATTTCATCCCAAAGCAACAGAATACACATTCTTCTCTAGTGCACATGGAACATTCTCCAGAATAGATCACATCCTCGGTCCTAAATCAGGTCTCAGCCAGTATCAAAAGATTGGGATCATTCCCTGCATATTTTCAGACCACAATGCTCTGAAGCTAGAACTCAATCACAAGAGGAAATTTGGAAAGAACCCAAATACATGGAGACTAAACAGCATCCTTCTAAAGAATGAATGGGTCAACCAGGAAATTAAAGAAGAATTGAAAAAATTCATGGAAACAAATGACAATGAAAACACAACGGTTCAAAATCTATGGGATAAAACAAAGGCAGTCCTAAGAGGAAAATATATAGCGGTACAAGCCTTTCTCAAGAAACAAGAAAGGTCTCAGGTACACAACCTAACCCTACACCTAAAGGAGCAGGAGAAAGAACAAGAAAGAAACCCTAAACCCAGCAGGAGAAGAGAAATCATAAATATCAGAGCAGAAATCAATGAAATAGAAACCAAAAAAGCAATAGAACAAATCAACGAAACTAGGAGCTGGTTCTTTGAAAGAATTAATAAGATTGATAAACCCCTGGCCAGACTTACCAAAAAGAAAAGAGAAAGGACCCAAATCAATAAAATCATGAATGAAAGAGGAGAGATCACAACTAACACCAAAGAAATACAGACAATTATAAGAACATACTATGAGCAACTCTACGCCAACAAATTTGACAATCTGGAAGAAATGGATGCATTCCTAGAGACATATAAACTACCACAACTGAACCAGGAAGAAATAGAAAGCCTGAACAGACCCATAACCAGTAAGGAGATTGAAACAGTCATCAAAAATCTCCAAACAAACAAAAGCCCAGGGCCAGACGGCTTCCCGGGGGAATTCTACCAAACATTTAAAGAAGAACTAATTCCTATTCTCCTGAAACTGTTCCAAAAAATAGAAATGGAAGGAAAACTTCCAAACTCATTTTATGAGGCCAGCATCACCTTGATCCCCAAACCAGACAAGGATCCCATCAAAAAAGAGAACTACAGACCAATATCCTTGATGAACACAGACGCAAAAATTCTCACCAAAATACTAGCCAATAGGATTCAACAGTACATTGAAAGGATTATTCACCACGACCAAGTGGGATTTATTCCAGGGCTGCAAGGTTGGTTCAACATCCGCAAACCAATCAATGTGATAAAACACGTTAATAAAAGAAAGAACAGGAACCATATGATACTCTCAATAGATGCTGAAAAAGCATTTGACAAAGTACAGCATCCCTTCCTGATCAAAACTCTTCAAAGTGTAGGGATAGAGGGCACATACCTCAATATTATCAAAGCCATCTATGAAAAACCCACTGCAAATATCATTCTCAATGGAGAAAAACTGAAAGCTTTTCCGCTAAGGTCAGGAACACGGCAGGGATGTCCGTTATCACCACTGCTATTCAACATAGTACTAGAAGTCCTAGCCTTAGCAATCAGACAACAAAAAGAAATTAAAGGCATCCAAATTGGCAAAGAAGAAGTCAAACTATCACTCTTCACAGATGATATGATACTATATGTGGAAAACCCAAAAGACTCCACTCCAAAACTGCTAGAACTTGTACAGGAATTCAGTAAAGTGTCAGGATATAAAATCAATGCACAGAAATCAGTCGCATTTCTCTACACCAACAACAAGACAGAAGAAAGAGAAATTAAGGAGTCAATCCCATTTACAATTGCGCCCAAAACTATAAGATACCTAGGAATAAACCTAACCAAAGAGACTAAGAATTTATACACAGAAAACTATAAAGTACTCATGAAAGAAATTGAGGAAGACACAAAGAAATGGAAAAATGTTCCATGCTCCTGGATTGGAAGAATAAATATTGTGAAAATGTCTATGCTACCTAAAGCAATCTACACATTTAATGCAATTCCTATCAAAGTACCATCCATTTTTTTCAAAGAAATGCAACAAATAATCCTAAAATTTATATGGAACCAGAAAAGACCTCGAATAGCCAAAGGAATATTGAAAAAGAAAGCCAAAGTTGGTGGCATCACAATTCCAGACTTCAAGCTCTACTACAAAGCTGTCATCATCAAGACAGCATGGTACTGGCACAAAAACAGACACACAGATCAATGGAACAGTATAGAGAGCCCAGAAATAGACCCTCAACTCTAAGGTCAACTAATCTTCGACAAAGCAGGAAAGAATGTCCAATGGAAAAAAGACAGCCTCTTCAATAAATGGTGTTGGGAAAATTGGACAGCCACATGCAGAAAAATGAAATTGGATCATTTCCTTACACCACACGCGAAAATAGACTCAAAATGGATGAAGGACCTCAATGTGAGAAAGGAATCCATCAAAATCCTTGAGGAGAACACAGGCAGCAACCTCTTCGACCTCAGCCGCAGCAACATCTTCCTAGGAACATCGCCAAAGGCAAGGGAAGCAAGGGCAAAAATGAACTATTGGGATTTTATCAAGATCAAAAGCTTTTGCACAGCAAAGGAAACAGTTAACAAAACCAAAAGACAACTGACAGAATGGGAGAAGATATTTGCAAACGACATATCAGATAAAGGGCTAGTGTCCAGAATCTATAAAGAACTCAGCAAACTCAACACCCAAAGAACAAATAATCCAATCAAGAAATGGGCAGAAGACATGAACAGACATTTCTGCAAAGAAGACATCCAGATGGCCAACAGACACATGAAAAAGTGCTCCATATCACTCGACATCAGGGAAATACAAATCAAAACCACAATGAGATACCACCTCACACCAGTCAGAATGGCTAAAATTAACAAGTCAGGAAATGACAGATGCTGGCGAGGATGCGGAGAAAGGGGAACCCTCCTACACTGTTGGTGGGAATGCAAGCTGGTGCAACCACTCTGGAAAACAGCATGGAGGTTCCTCAAAATGTTGAAAATAGAACTACCCTATGACCCAGCAATTGCACTGCTGGGTATTTACCCTAAAGATACAAACGTAGTGATCCGAAGGGGCACGTGCACCCGAATGTTTATAGCAGCAATGTCTACAATAGCCAAACTATGGAAAGAACCTAGATGTCCATTAACTGACGAATGAATAAAGAAGATGTGGTACATATACACAATGGAATACTATGCATCCATCAAAAGAAATGAAATCGTGCCATTTGCGACGACGTGGATGGAACTAGAGGGTATCATGCTTAGCGAAATAAGTCAGTCAGAGAAAGACAACTATCATATGATCTCCCTGATATGAGGGAGAGGAGATGCAACATGGGGGGTTAATGGGGTAGGAGAAGAGTAAATGAAACAAGTTGGGATTGGGAGGGAGACAAACCATAAGTGACTCTTAATCTCACAAAACAAACTGAGGGTTGCTGGGGGGAGGGGGGTTGGGGTGGTGGGGTTATGGACATTGGGTAGGGTATGTGCTATGGTGAGTGCTGTGAAGTGTGTAAACCTGGAGATTCACAGACCTGTACCCCTGGGGAAAAAAAATATATATATGTTTATAAAAAAATAAAATTAAAAAAAAAAGATTCTCTCTCCTCTGTCTCTGCCCTTTCCCCTCCCACTCACACTCTCTCTCTTTAAATTAATTAATTAATTAAAAATAAAAATATATCATGGATCTCTTTAATGTGAATAGGCAGAGGTCTACTATATTGAGTTAATGTCTGCATCGTATTCCATCGGAAGGAAAACCACAATTTTTAGCGACTGCCTTATTAATGAATATGCAAATTATTTCCAACATTTGACTATTATAAACAACACTGCAATGAACATCCCTGTACTAATGCCTTTGTGTGCTGGGCTGAGTTGATGCCTTGAAGATCTCTCCCCCAAATTATATAATCCTACTTCCACGTGTAAGCCACCATGCTGGGGCACAAAATGTCATCCCTTCCTTACCCTCTCTTGCATCTTCTCCCCCTCTCTCCCTCTGAGCTCCCTCTTGTGTTCTCTCTCCCCTCCCCTCCTCTCTCAGCTTCTCCCAAGCAGGAGCTTTTTATGTAGGAGGAAACTAGCTGGACTCGGCCTCCCTCTATATCAACCCTAAAATCATGCCAGAAACTCAGGTAGCAAGGGAACGCACAGGAGAAAAAAGACTGTTTTAGGAACTCTAGTTAAAAATTCCTTGTATTTTCTCTTTGTCTCCCAAGGAAACCCTGCCTGCCCCCCTGGAAAACTGGCCCACATCATTTCCCATCCCAAATGAACCGCAAGGCAGATCATGTCACTCTGTCATCCAGTGTAGGGACAGGACTTGCAAGGGCTCAGGAATGGCTACTGCTCTTCCAGGGTAAAGCCAGGCAGAAGGAAGGAAGAAGAATAGAGAGGGGAGCTGAAGAGGGTGGATGGAGCAGAGAATGGGGTGGGGTGGGGAGGAGGGCAGGAACTTTTCACAGAGGTTTGTGTCGTTTTGGAGCAGGGAGCAAAAAAAGCTGCCGCCTCGCGCCCCTCATCACCTGGAGCACTGATTACACTTAATACTCCAGCAATTTGTGCTTCCATAAATCCTCAAGCCACTTTTCTTTACAACCTCGAACAAAATTCCACTTCTGCTGCGGTGGCTGCAGGCCATAATAAATACATCTCCGGCAGTTTCAGCTCACAACGTTGCCAGCAACCTTGTGCCAAATTTCAACCGAAAAGTTGAGGTTACAAGCGCCCGAGCTACAAATTTTTTCAATGTGTTTTTCTTTTGACCATATAATGGGTATAAGAAAGAGAACTCCCACCGAAATGTCAAAACGCTTCTGAAGTTGAAAGAAGACGAAAAATACCACCCGTAGACTAGTGATCTATATCATACACACACGCACACACACACATATTTTCCATTCTGCTGTGTCACTTGCACCAATAAATGCCAAGAACAGAATGGTACAACTTTCTGGTAAACCTGAAATTTTAGGAGCTCCTGGGTGGCTCAGTCATGATTTCAGCGTCCTGGGATTGAGCCCCACATCGGGGGTCTCTGCTCAGCAGGGAACCTGCTTCCTCCTCTCTCTCTGCCTGCCTCTCTGCTTGCTTGTGATCTCTGTGTGTCAAATAAATAAATAAAATCTTTTTTAAAAAAACCTGAAATTTTATAAGAAAAATGTCTAGTCACCTGAGCAAGAATGTGAGCCTGACTAAAAGTAATAATACTGTAGAACCACCCTTTCTGCAATAAGGGCATATTACTGTAGTTGGTGACCTCATCGGCCACCCTCCCCAAGCCCCACTTCGGCCCACTGTCCCATTCCAGTCACCTCCTGCTCTGGACCACTTGCTCAGGGCAGCAGATCGTCCTTCGCCTCTCTTCTCATTGGGCTTGCAGACTCACCTTGCCACCCTGACCATGTGGGGCCCACTGCCTGCCTCTGTTGGGTTTATCCAACTCTGACCCTGGGTCATGGGGTCCATATAATCCTTCCACCTGCCACCCACCCAGATTCGAAATCCTGCCAGAGCAGCTTGGTCATGTGACATGTCTTGGCCAATGGGAGACCACCAAAGGTGACAGGTGCTTCTTAAAGGAGCTCAGGCCATCTGGAGAACAAGGGATGGCATTATCCAATGGTCAACCCAGGCCCAGCTGGCCTAACCCCCCTAGAGAGTGGTGAGAAATAATAAAATGTGCTTGTTTAGAATAAACAGGTAATTTGCACATGAAACCAATGGGGATTGTCCTAGTCTTCACAGACTCTGTCCCCTTGCTGACACACTTCCTTATGTTATAGATACGGGACCTGTATCTGTGGGCCCCGGGGATATAAGGCTACACTTTCAAAAGACACTCACTGGATTTATAGCTGAATAGCCCAGAATTAGGAGACACCACTTGCTGGTGTTTGGACATTTTGATTGGGGAGTCGCATCATCTTGAAGGGTCCACACTGACTCAGGAACAGCCCCGTCATGACACTGAGGGTTCCCAGAGGAAGCATCACTCAAGGCCTGAAAAACAAACTCTGCCTGGAAGTGGCCACAGCTCCCTAGACTGAATGTCTCCACGTGTGCGTGCATACCTACAGACACACACCTGCATGCACACACACACTTCTGTGGCTGCAATGCTTTGTGCATATGCAGCCTGGCTGGTGACAAGGGTCACTGGCCGACTCCAGGAGGTGCTCGCTGCCCTCCTAGCTGGGCAGAGTGGACTGTGTGGTGCAGAGCCGCTGCTCATGGCCGGGGGCCTCTGGCTGCAGGGACCCAGACTCTTCCCAAGGAGCCTCAAACAGGCCTTGACAGCACAAGCAATGTGTTCATCAGAGGCCCAGCTCCTCCTGGAGGCTGCTGTAGGCGGACCTGAGGAATGCTCCTGGGCCACTTCTGGAAGACGGGAGTGGAGACCTCAGGGCATGGACAGATGCACCTGTGGCACCAAGGGGACTAGGTGTCATTCTCCATTTCCTGGGAGACTTTACGGATAGGTTACTGCTGGGTGCAAAGACACCAAGCGGAGTTAAAGACACATGGCAGGTGGAACAGAATGTGAAGGCGTAATACTTCCCGCTTTACTCGGCTCCCTTGTCATCAGTTAGTCAAAGAGTACATCTGTGTCTTTCCTCCAAATTTAATTGTAAACTGCTGGGCAAGAATCGATATTGCATGTTTTTGGGTGCTAGGCAAAATGCTATGAACAGTGCGAAATACATTCTGACTTGACTCGCCAGGGAAAGGAATAGCATACCCCGATGTGTCTTATTTTTAAATGATTATAGATCAGATCTCCCCTGACAAAGAGAAACAATAACAGACTGATTCCATATCAGAATAGATGTGCTTAGGGGCACCTGGGTGGCTCAGTGGGTTAAAGCCTCTGCCTTCAGCTCAGGTCATAGCCCCAGGGTTCTGGGATCGAGCCCCGCATCAGGCTTTCTACTAAGCAGGGAGCCTGCTTCTTTTCCTTTCTCTCTGCCTGCCTCTCTGCCTACTTGTGATCTCTGTCTGTTAAATAAATAAATAAAATCTTAAAAAAAAAAAAAAAAGAATAGATGCGCTTAATCCGGATGCCTTCAATGGCACAGTGGAGAGAACAGCAGCCCAGCATCTGAAAACCAGATCTCTCCAGGACATTTTTAGCTCTGCCACCAACCTCCCCCACCCCCTCACGCTGGGGAAGGGCCGTCACTCACCTGGGCCTCTATTGCCTCATCTCAAAATGTGCAGCATTTGGACCACTTGCAAAGGGCCAGTTTGACCTCCACAGTGGAATTACTTCTTTCTGCTATAATAACATAAATAGACACAAGTATAAAATAAGGTATCAACCATTCAGCTGGCTCTTATAGCTGGCTCTCAAGTATCATCAAAGCACATTCCAAAAACATTGTTCTTAGGAAGCAATAACAATAGTACAAGTCCTAGGGCTCGTCTGGCAAAAGTAACGTAAGAGAGAAAGTCATGTTTCTGAGAGCCCGCGGCCCTCCCCTCCAGTTGTGCACGGCTGCGCAGACTCAGCCTGGGCTGGCTTACACCGCGCAGCGCTGCGGGCGGTTCTCCAGCTCCTGTGTGCAGACCGGGAGTCGGAGCCTCTCCGCGCCTCCCCTGGCAGGTGAAGGAATAACACTCGGCACCAGCCTGACCTCAAACACGATCGCAAATGAGAAAACAGAATCGCAGGATAGTGGGTGATTAGAAAGCAGGCCTCCACAGAACCAAGAATATGCTTGTATTTTAGATCATCCCCGATATTCAAACAAAGCTCTAGTCCTGTAGAAAATTCCAAGGCTTTTCAGAATCTATCACGATACTTCTGCCAGGGAAATGCAGGAATCAAAAACCCCTAGGGACCTTTCAAGGTTTTACAGCCTATTCTGTTCAAATCTAACCTCATGGAGCCTCAGAAATACTGATTGCAGTGCACAGATCGGCCACCAGAGGGAAATAGATATCTATCCAGGAAGATGAGAGGACAGTGGAGCTGCCTCCTCCTCTCCCTGCCAGAGCCAAGAGCTTGGTGGCAGCAGTG
This sequence comes from Lontra canadensis, assembly GCF_010015895.1. Taxonomy (NCBI): domain Eukaryota; kingdom Metazoa; phylum Chordata; class Mammalia; order Carnivora; family Mustelidae; genus Lontra; species Lontra canadensis. Next base: position 7,757,362 of record NW_022631086.1, on the reverse strand, counting down.
TGCCCTTGTTCCCTTCCCATGGGTCCTGCACATAAAATAGTTCAACCCAGCTATGCACGTGACAGGTGTGCAAATAATAGACATCCATTCTTTTACTCAAATCAGAGCGTTTTTCTTTTTATTATTTTCTCCTCACTTATTTATATGTATGGAACAAACTTTGAGTGCCCCCTATTTGCAAGAAAAAGACATGATCCCAGGATTCAGGTTGGGCACAAAATTCTTTTTCTTTTTTTTAATTCAATTAGCTAACATATAGTTCATCATTAGTTTCAGATGTAGTGTTCAATGATTTATCAGTTGCTTATAACACCCAGAGCTCCTTACACCACGTGAGGTCAGGCACCTAGAAGTCCATTAGAATTCTAATGGACTTCTAACCTAAGCTGAGTTGACAGTTCTCAGAGATCCTGTCTCCAAATCAACCAGTTAGGATCTTCACAAAGTGTGTGGCCTCTGCAGTAGAAGGACATAAGGTCACATCATCTGCAAATAGCAGAGAGGTATCCTTACCATGGGCAGCTGTGGGGGACTGGGAGGAAATGTACTGCGTACTGCTTCCATGGACTCTCTTGGTGGAAACTCATTTTCTTTTCTAAGCCATTCATTCAGCTAGCAAACAGTTCCTGAATACTACTTGTGTACTCACAATGTGGTAGATGTTTCTGGAATTGAAAGAAAAAAAAAAAAGCAAAGACAACCTGGGGACATCAGAACCTGCACTGCAGGAGCCATGCCTCTTCCCTGTCTCGCAGCCTCACCCTGCAGTGACTGGATTCATGTGGACTGTGGATGAACTCCCTCCTGTTTGCCCCTCACAGTAATGCAGAACAGCATCTTCGCAGTGCCCACCTGCCACCTCATATTCCTATGCCATATGCCCTTTGCTCCCTGGAAGGGAAGGGAGTGGTCCCCCTAAGTCTTTGGGGGGGGATTGTGTCATCTGTGCCCCAAAACAGCATTGCCAGGGCCCCAGTTCTCAAGAAGCAGCTCCTCATTACCCCCCCCCCGCAGCTTCAACCTGCAACGACTCTCTCTAGAACAGCTCCAGAGCCTTCCTCTTGCTGCCTTCACTGTCTCCACTCAGGCTCATAGTCTCAAACTTCCTCTCCTCTCCAGCCACAGAATAAACCTCATTTCCATTTAGCATGAAAGGAGTCACAAACTATCTTGTTCTTCCGTGTGACCCCAGGGTTTGACCCTGGATGCTGTATATCAATCTGATCTTTACAGCAGTTTGGGCCCTGTGAAAGGAGACTAGGATGAAGAATCGAAACTAATGTTGCATTCAAAATTGAAGCATATAGAGTAAACCTGCTCCAAGAATAACTTTATGGGACACTTTGGTGGCCCAGTCGGTTATGTGTCCAACTCTTGTCTTCAGTCATGATCTCAGGGTCATTGGATCAAGTCCCACATCAGTCTCCACACTCAGTCTGGAGTCTGCTTGAGAGTCTTTCCTTCTCCATCCTCCTCCCCCTCTGCTCCTCCCCCTGTTCACTCTCTCTCTCTCTCTCTCAAATAAATAAATAAACTTTAAAAGAAAAGAATGACTTTAAATGATCTAGTTTACTTATGAAGTTTTGTGTATAGAGATAAACCCTGCCTTTTGGGTAGGAAAGTTTGGTAATGTTTAAGTTCTCAGAAATTATAGCTTTCTTTCTATAAACTTCCATTCCCTCATGAGTATACACCCATCCATCCTTTCAAAAAAGAAATGATTTTGCACCTATAAATACCAGGCATCCTGCTAGGCCTGGAGCTATAGTGAGAAATATAGTTGAGTCTCCATTTGAGAAAACTCAGTGTGTCATGGAACGGAGGCAGGTATGTCCACAGATCATCACTCAACCAAAAGGCTTTGCATGTGTGTGCTGGTGTGCATACATATACGACAAACCACAATTAGAGACTCTCAGCACTCCATTTTCATGGTACTGGATGTCCTTATTTCATACAAGATTAAAGACAGTTGGGAGACCACAGAGCTGGAGATACAAGCCTGTGGGTTCAGATAAGAAACATTCAAAGACAAACAGGAGACCGAATGACCACACACAAAATAAGTCGTAACTAACAACATATGGTGCCTGAGGAAGGCCCAAGCAGAGACTGAGAGGAAGTGGGTGTCAGGAGCTGCTGGTCCAACCTGCTACATCTTTTTCAGCATCTAGGGGAAGGGGCAGGTCATGTTCATCCAAACAGCAAAGGATGCCATGCAGTAGCTATAAATACCAAGGAAGGCAGGGCGCATAAATCAGACCTGGGGATAAGCAAGCACAAAGGGAAACCAAGAAGTCCACAGCCCTGGTTCTCCTGGAGGAAGACAGCCTGAGGGGTAGAGCAGACTGGATGTGGGTTAGTCTGCTTGGGTTGCTGTAACAAAGTACCCCAGGCTGGGTGGCTTAAACCACAGGCATTTATGTTCTCATGATTCCAGAATTCAAGATCAAGGTGTCAACAGGTTTGGTTTCTTCTGAGGCCTCTCTCCCTGGCCTGTAGAAAGGCATCTCTCCCTTGTCTGCACAGGGTCTTCTGTCTCTGTTTCTGGGCTCAGACTTCTTCTTATAAGAACTCCAGTGACCTCATTTTAACTTAATCACCTCTTGAAAGATGCTATCTCCAAATACACTCATGTCCTGAGTTACTGGGTTTAGGGCTTCAATGTTTGAGGTGAGGGGGACGGCATAATTCAGCCCCTAACAGATGGCAACCATGACAAACCCCTTTTTCCAGTAAAAAGCGCTTTCCCTTGGGAGAGCCAGATGTCACAGAGGAGGTGATTTACCAGATAATTGGAAAAGACTAGATAGAGCAGCAAGCTGAACTATGGACCTTGGCTTCCAGCAAAACACAGTTTATGGCCCAGAAGTCCAGACTCATTGTCCGGACTGAATAAATGATCCCCTCATGTACATCTTGAATGAATATAGATGCTGCCCTAATTAAGAAAATAAAAGGTATAAGGGTCATTTCAATCTGAACTAGTTTTTGTTGTTAGGTTTTTGTTTTTGTTTTTGTTTTAAACACCAACAGCTCAATTAATTTGAATGACATCATTCCTGATTTACGACTTTGGGCATATAATAAAAAATTGATCTTCTGTGTTAAAAGTGTATTGTGTTTTTTGTCGACAGATATTTAAAGAATTACTATTATTTTATTAGGGAGACTTAAAAACACACTTATTTTTAAAAGGTGTCTGAGTCAGCATTATCAGGCAAAAGCAAAATTCCCATCTCAGAAGCAAAGAATATCCTCAGAGCCAGGGACAGAATCTGACTCTTGACCTTCCTTTCATAGAGGTAACTCAGGGGAGAATGAACAGAAAAGACAAGGCAAACCAAATGCACCTGAGCGTGCAATTTCACTTTTTCACCTGGCTATCAACACACTTAGCTTGGCTTCTGGTTCTAGGGGGACATCCTGCATGAGAAGAAGCTTTTCCAAAGGGACTTCCTGCCTCCAACTGCAGGCAATCCAACAGCAGAAAGAGCAATCCATAATGAATCCCTGGCTTTTTGCTTCTTGATGGACCACCACTGGGAAGGGAGGCCTGGCTCCCCCTGCTGTTGAGGGCCAGATGGGACCTGCAGTCAGGTGTGGATGGGCCCATCCACAGAGATGCCATCTTTAGGATTCCTGTGATAAGGTGGGGGCCCAGTTGGGTGGTTCTCAGACACCACAATCATCTGGAGAGTCTGGATCTGTGGGTCTGGGTGGTGCCAAAAGGTGCATGTCTAGAAATCTCCAGGCAGTGCTATGGATCCAAAGACCACACATTGAGAAGCACTGTCATGTTGGTTGCCACAGCCTGGCCATATGTTATGTTTTCCGTTCTGCCAGCCAGTTCTTCAAGAAAAGTGTTGGGAACAACACTGTCCCTAGGCAGGGCAAGAGGTTCTCCTCTCTGGCTGCTGCTTGGGAGGTTGGCCCTTTGGCCTCTCTCTGGCTGCATCCTGAGCTCAGCCTTGGTGGCTTCTATGTTTCCAGGATTTTTTTTTTTCCATTTATTCTAGGTTGTCCAAGTTACTGGCATATAATTATTCATAGTAATCTCTTAAAATGTTTGTAGCTCTATAGTATCAGTTGTAATATCCCTTCTTTGGTTTATAATTTTATTTATTTATTTGAGTCCTTGCTCTGTTTGTTCTTGGTAAGCCTAGGTAAATGTCATTTTTGTTTATCTTTTAAAAAAAATAGCTCTTAGCTTCATTGATCTTCTCTATTGTTTTTTTCTGGTCTCTCTTCCATTTTTTTTTTTATCTGATCTTTATTATTTCTCTCCTTCTTCTAACTTCGGTCTTCATTTGTTCTTTTATTAGTTCCTTGAAATGTGAAGTTTTGTTATTTATTTGAATCTCTCCTTTTTCTTAACATAGGTTTTTATCATATCACTAAAATTCTCCCTCAGAAATGCTTTTGCTGCATCCCGCAAGTTTTGGTATGTTGTGTTTCCATTTGTGTTTGTTTCGATATTTTTTGAAATTTCCCACTTTGTTTCTTTTTTTGACTCATTGTTTGTTCAGGAGCCTGTTGTTTAATATACACATATTTGTGGATTTTCCAGTATTTCTTCTCTTACTGATTTCTAGTTTTGTATTGTAGTTAGAAAAGTGAGTTGATGTGATTTCAGTCTTCTTAAATTTGCTAAGATTTGTAACCTATTATATGATCTATCCTGAGAATAATTGTGTGTACTTGAGAAGAATGCGCATTCTGCTGTTGGATGGAATGTTTTGTATAAGTCTGTTAGGGCTATTTGATCTAAAATATAGTTCAAGCCCTGCACTTCCTTCTTTATTTTCTGTCTAGACGATCTATCCGGTGTTGAAAGTGGAGTACTGAAATCCTCTACTTTTATCACATTGTTGTCTATTTCTACCTTCAGATCTGTCAGTATTTGCTTAATATATTTAAGTGCTTTGATATGGCATGGATATGTATTTATGATTGTTACATATTCTTGATGAATTGACTCTTTATCATTATATGTAGACCTTCTTTGTATCTTGTTATAACTTTTGAGTTAAGGTCTATTTTATTAAGTAGATGTATAGCCATCCCAGGTCTCCTTTGATTTTCACTTCTGTGAAATATCTTTTCCCATCCCTCGACTTCAAGCCTATTTGTTATTAAAGCTGCAGGAAGAGGGACACCTGGGTGTTTCAGTTGGTTAAGCAACTGCCTCTTGATTTTTGCTCAGGTCATGATCTTGGGGTCGTGAGATCGAGCCCCGAGTCAGGCTCTGTGCTCAGCAAGAAGTCTGCTTGTTCCTCTTCCTCTCCTCCTCCCCACCCCCAGCTCACTCTCTCCCTCTCTCTCCCAAATAAATAGATGAAATCTTTAAAAATAAAATAAAACAAATAGCAAGCTGAAATGAGTTTCTCACAGGCTGCATATATTAGGTCTTCTTTTACCCATCCTGCCACTCTCTGCTTTTGATCAGAGAGTTTAATCCAATTATATTTAGAGTAATTATTCATAAGTAAGGTCCTACCAATCCCATCTTAGTTATTGTTTTCCAGCTGTTTTGCTGTTCCCGTGCTCCTTCCTTGTTGTCTTCCTTTGCAAATTGATACTTCTCCACATGGTGTGCTTTGACTGCATTATATTTGTCTTCTGTTCATCCATGGTAGATTTTTCTTTGTGGTTACCGTGAAGTTTACGTAAAATGTCTTATAGATAATGTTCATCTGTTTTGTGCCGATAACAACTTAATTTTGCTTACATACAAAAACCACCCCTTTACATTTTTGATGTCACAGTCTGCTTCTTTTTATATTGTGTATTCATCAACAAATTATTATAGCTATTGTACTCTGTCCTTCAGTCTTTATCTAGAGTTAAGTGGTAACATGTAACCATATTACAGTATTAGACATTCTGAATTTGACTATATACTTACATGTGCCTGTGTGTTGTATATTTTCATGTTATTAATTCTCATCCCTTCATTTTGGTTTGATGAACTCCTTTCAGTATTTCTTATAAGGCAGGTCTAGTGGCAACAAGCTCTGTAAGCTTTTGTTTGTCTTGGAAAGTCTTTATCTCTCCTTCATTTTTAAAGCACAACTTTCCCAAATAAAATCTTCTTGGATGCCAACATTTTTTTCTTCCAGCATTTTTAATATATCATCCCATCTCCTACCTGTAAGGTTTCTGCTGAGAAACTTACTGATAGCCTTATGAGGTGCCCTTGTGAGGAATAAGCCCCTTTCCTCTTGCTACTTTTAAGAGTCTCTCTTTATCTCTGATTTTTTTTTTTTTTTAGTTTTATAATGTGCCTTGGAGAAGATTTTTTTGAGTTATATTTACAGATTTATAAGCTTCATGAACTTGGATGGCCAAATCTTTCCCCAGATTTAGGAAGTTCTCAGCTATTATTTCTTAAGTGAGTTTCCTGTCCCCACCCCTTCTCCTTCTGGGACTCCCAATAATGTGCAGATTTTTTTTTTTTTTTTGATGATTGTTTCTCTGGGTGACACAGTTATAGTCAAATTGTTCTTCTCATCCTCTCAAATACATCCAATAGATATTTTTGCTCTAATAGTGTGCTGGAACTTCTCTGCTGGACTCCTAGACTTCCACAAAGACTCTCTTGCCTGTGAGTAATTGTCTAACCCACGGTTCTCCGGGGACTCCTGGACCATAGCCCAGAGGGGCTGAAGCAAGTCACAGGCCACAGCAGGGTCCACAGCCAAGACTAAGGTCTGTATGCCCAGTACCCAGTGCACCATGGGCAAGACTCCTCCAGGTCCCCTGCTGTATGGTGTTGAGTCCCATATCCCACTTCCATCTGTAGATGAATAGCAAATGGCTATTGTTGATGAAGGTCATCTTTTCTGGCCATCTTGCTGATGTCACTTTTCATAACATAATTTAAACTTGGGGCACCTAGGTGGTTCAGTTGGTTAAGCATCTGCCTTTGACTCAGGTCATGATCTCAGGGTCCTGGGACAGAGCCCTACATGGGCTCCCTGCTCAGTGGGAGTCTCCTTCTCCATCTCCCTCTGACTCTCCTCCCCACTAGTACTTGCTCTCTCTCTTTCTCATTCTGCTCTCTCTCTCTCTCTCTCTGTCAAATAAATAAATAAAATATTTTTTTTAAAGAAAGAAACATCAACACGGAAGAGAAATAACAAGTCTTCATATTTCCAGGAAGGTATGTCTCTGAATTTGTTTAACATCAAGAATGATCACAGTTCTGCATACAGAGCAGCAGCCCAGATAGTGCTTGTTGATGTTAAATGAACAGCAATTTTTTAATTCATTTACAAATAATGTTCTATTTAAATCTGTAATACTTGCTGATGTTACATGAACTTAACCCTCCTTAAATGAAAAGAAACTTGAGTTCACTTAAGGAGCAGAACTCTTTCATAAAGCGATCCAGCCTATAGTGTGTTATGTGATCGGATGTATCTTGGAGCAGAAGGGAAAGAAAAGGAATGACAGGCTTAAGTTTAGACCACCTCAGCCAGATTTAAAGGTTCCAAGGAGCGTTTGATCTTGGCCCAGATTCAGGGTAGAAGTTGTTAGAGAACCCAGCTGCTCTGCAAGAGTTAAGGAGGCAGTGGGTTTGTATAACCAGCAGGGAGAGCAAAAACATCACAGTTAAGAAAATACACTGGGATCCTTCTTATGTTCTTGGAAACAGAAACTATATGGGTGTTTTTTTCTTTGCAATTACATTTAGCAACTGCTCTGTCCATCCAGACACTTGTTTCTGCAGCATGCACAGATCAAATATATGCTGCGTGTGGAATCCCGGGCTGATGAAATGAAGGAGGGTATGGCCGGTGGAAGAGCCCAGTGCAGAATCCATCCCAGGGCAGTTCTATCAGCAGCAACATGGAGGGATGACAGGTGTAAGGGGAGCATGGAGAAGGAGTCTTCTCACCTGAGAAATAGGGAGGCTTCTAGAAGAGATGACACGGGGCCAGGTCTTACAGTCAGAGGACCCAGCTGCCACAGATGTGGGGCACAGGAGGAGGGTGTCCCCAGGAACAGCCTGCTGCTGGATGAAGGACCTGTGCTCCCAGGTGATGACAAACCATTCCCCGCAGGAAAGTGAAACAATAGGATTTGTGTTTCTCAGTGACGGTAGGGCAACAACTGAGAGTGTGTGTTTGAAGGAACAGAGAGCAGAGGCAAGAACACCTGCTGGTCTTGATGTTCCTGCAACATTCAGAGCAGGAAATACAGGCAGAGATTGGAGCCACAGGGGGAGGAGTGTTGTGAGATGTTTTGTAGATCGAAATGAACAAGGCTTGCTCTCGAGTTAGAGTGGACGAGAGATGGGCCACAGAACATGCTCACGCCTTTTGGGAATAAAGGTAGATAAATTGATTAGTAGCTAAAAACCAACATTTATAAATAAATTGATTAGTAACTAAAAATCAGTATTTATAAATTTTATAAAAGCAAGAGTGGCATATGACCTATAGTATCAGCAGCATTTAGTTCAGACAGGCTTCTCATATTACAGGCTTCAAGACACCGGTTCCCAATATTTCAGGTGGAAATAGACGTGATCTAAGTTTTTGCTTTCCCTCCTTTGTTCTTTAAACAATATCTATGCTAAGAGTAATGATCTCAAAATTGTGAGTGTCAGATTTTGGAAGAAAATATACAGGGTACATAAGAGCCTGTTTAGTTGGAAAGAAAGGAGCTCATGGAGCCCTGATAATGTCTTGCTGAGCCCACCCCCTCAGACACCCTCTTTCATCACTAGGTATCAGGGGAGAGAGTCTTGCTCCTTCTTGCTCTATAATTAGAGATCCTAATTACTAATCACTCATCGCTGAACCCACACTATTTCTTTTAACCTTCACAGTGACCTTGTGATTTACATCCTAACGCCATAGTTAGTAAGTGAAGGACCCCAGATGCACTTCTGGTCTATTGAATCTGCAGCCCATGCTTTTAAGTCACAAAAAAACAATATCTTTGCCTGGTGGTCCAGGACCACCTTTTTGCTGATTTACTATCTGTGTGGTTTATGGAAAATGGTGAGTGAACTAGGTGAAAAGCCAGGGGCTGGGCAGAGCAATAAGCATTTTACACAAGGTGAAGGAGAAATGCCTAAGGTGACAATCAGGACAGGTGCCACCTCAGAATGTCCCTGAAGCCATACACCACCACCCAGTGTTCCCGCTCCCGGGGGTGGACTTCGGCAGGGAAGAGAGCCAGGTGCGAGCTCTGCAGCACAGCAGGGAGGTACAACAAACTGAGAGGGACACTGGGACTTGGTGTCCCTCCTCCATGCTGGCTCCGCCTATCCCAGCATCGGAGATTTAAGAGATGAGTCCTTTGGGAACTCCCTTGGGAAGCCCAAGAGACTGGGGAGAGAAGTTTAAATCCAGGGGTTAGCCTTGTTCTTCTGCCAAAACCACGACTTTACAGAATCAGGCTATGTGGGAGAACTGTAGCCTTCCCCAGGGAAATCAGCCGTCTCTGGACCCTCCACCCATATAAGCGATTTCCTTTCAATGAGTTTAAAATTACAAAAAAATGTTGTTCCTTTGGAAACTTTATTTCCAGTGGGACACAGAACTAGGATATAATTTAAAGTACAGCATTCTTTTTGTTACTTTTAACAAATTTGCTGAGTCTCTGCCTAAGAGAGACAAATGCTGGAAAATGTAAAATGAGAGCAGTCTAAAAGAAAACAGAGAATGTAATTTTTTCCACTAGTAAGTTTTTCAAAAAGATAAACCTACTGCTCAGAGTCTTTATAAAATCTCAAGTATGCATACAACCCCCACTACGTGCGGGGCACTGTTCTAAACACTGATTCCATAACAACTCCATGGGGAAAGTACCATTACTGATACCATTTTATAAATTAAAAACCCGAAGCACAGAGGTTAAGTAATTTGCCCAAGGTCACGGCTAGTCCTTGGCAGATCTGGATACAAACCTCTCAAATCATAGGTTATGCTACACTATCCTGGTCCTCCTTTCGTGGTAAATAAGAATTGTCTAGTATGAATTATTTGTGTCTTGGTAAAGGAAAAATGAACATAGCTCAAAACAGCTGGGCAATTCCCTCCAGACTGAGTCCCTGGACCTTCTGACCAAGCCTCCCCAGCCCAACCCTACGACCATTCATTCCACCTTGAAGCCCAGACTCTGGTCCCCAGACCTGGGGCTGCCTCAAAATTGCCAGATTAACCAAAGCCATGCCTACCTCCTCAAAGCTATTTTTCTAGCACTTTGACTCCTATTCCCAGCAGCCTTTCTGTCAGAGTTGACCCACGTCATGGACAGGCTGAGGCAGGGGGGCAGAATCTTATCAAACAGAGTCTACTGTGCAATGGACTGATGGCTTTTTAAAGAGGTGCTTCTCAACCCAAAAGCTTCTCTGATGGGTAGGAGTGCAGACAATATGCCAAAGAGAATAAAGAATTAGGTGTCAGGCAAGGGACATAGTTTTTAAACATACATTTTTTAATGAGATAATTCACATACCAAGAAGTTGTACAACCATCAATACTACCCAATTCCAGAACATTTTCATCACTCCAAAATTTCCTCATATCCATTAATAGTGATTTCCCATTTCTCCCACCACCCCACTCCCCTGCCCACCAGCAACCGCTCATCTGCATTCTACCTCCACAGATTTGCCTCTTCTGGACATTTTGTGTAAATGGAATCATACAATATGCGGTCTTACGTGACTGGCTTCTTTCACTTAGCAGAAGAATTTCAAGATTCATCCGTGTTTAGCATGTATCAGTACTCCATTCCTTTTATGGCTGAATAATATTTCATTGTGTATAATACACCCTTTGTGTAGACATCCATAAGCTGATGGACATTAGGATCATTCTATTTTTTTGTCTATTATAAATAATGCTGTCATGGACACTGACCGGCAAGCTTTTGTGCGGACGCAATACGGTCGTTTCTCTTAGGTACACAGTATGTGCCCTTTATCAGTAGTCTCAGTTACCCAGTCACCCACACTCTGGAAGCAGATGACTCTCCTTCTGACCTACTGTGAGAAGGTCAGGAGTAGCCTAACACTTTGTCACAGTGCCTATGTCATTCACCTCATACATATCATCATGGGACAGGTTCTCATCTCACATCACCCCAAAAGGAAGAGTACACAGCACAGTAAGATATTTTGAGGGAGAAACCACATTCACAGAATCTTTATCACAGTATATTGTTTTCAATGTTACAATGTTATCATTTGTTATCAATGTTATAGCAAATTGTTATCTCTTTTATTATTCGTTTGGTTGTTCACCTCCTACTGCACCTGATTTATAAATCAAGCACTATCACAGGTATATACACACAGAAAAAACAGAGCATACATAGGGTTCTGGACTCCTAATGGTTTTGGGCATCCGTTGGGGGTCTCAGAATGTATCCCTCACAGCCAAAGGAGGCTACTTTGGAGTGGAACTGCATGTGGAAATGGGATGTAGTATTTAAAATAGGAAATTTAGAAGAACCTTGTAAGTTATAGATTCTAGATGACTGCCTGCAGTTGTCCCACTACTTACAGCTACGTGACCTCAAGCAAACCAAGTGACCTCTTTGAATTGGCAGTTTTTTGTTTTGTATATGAAATTTCTTCGATGAAGAAATTTTCCTCTTCGTTGTATAGATTAACTGTTTGAGTCTGTGAAAGTGTCTATACCTTTTACGATGTTCTTCAGCACTCATCATACCCCTTGTCAGGGAGGGTGGCCATTTATGGGGATATGCTGGGAACACCACCCCTGCCACCAACAGCCCCAGTGAATCCTTTTCCTTCCCAGCCAGGGGCCCTGCTGAAAATGGTCTCATGGGAGACTCTAGCTGGGATGGTGCCTTAATGAGTTAGCTTCTGAGGTGACTAGGAGAAGAAAGAAATCTTTCAGGTGAGGATTTCAAACCTACTTACAAGCCAGTGGGTGATATTTTTCCCCAGGGCCCTTCTTAAAGCCCCTTATATCACACTATTTAGGTGACTCTGCTTAGAATGTTTCTGGATGAACACATTACCTTGCTCAAGAAAACACTTCTCCTGGTGGGAATGCCCCCTTAGAACCACTCACTAATGTGTGGATGAGGCTATTGTGCTATTCCTACTGACCCAAATGCTAGCTAACTTGACCCCCAATATGTTTACTTACAGATCTGTGCATCCATCAACTGAACTAATGCAATGAGACCTTTATAAGGGAAAAACAGTGTGTCCCTACCCACTCGATTTTTCAGAAAAATAAAATTTCCAATTGAACTAAACTGATTAGCATTTCGGTCCAAGACCTGTTGATCAAAGCAAGGCACAGAGGACTCAGCAATGACCAACACTGATGTGGCTCTGCCCCCTGGAGCTCAAGGTCCAGTAGGCGTGTGACCTTGGCATAAGTTTATATGACCACGTGCTACAGGCACACTGCATGTGACCAGACAGCCCAGGGCTCCCTGCTACTCTCTGGCCCTGAACCTCCCTTCAAAGAGTCACCCTGGTCTGGACTTCCTGGCCATGTTCTTTCAAATATGCCTGCCTGTGTCACTTACCTCACAGCCCTGCTTCCATTTCTAGTTTGTAGTTACAGCTAAGTTTTCTGACGAACCTACGTGGTAGTTAAACCCACAGGAAGCAGAAGAAAGATGCCCAGGACTGAATTCCAGTCTGCTGCTTACTAGTTTGGTGGATTCTCTGAGATCGATTTTCTCCTTGGTAAATGGGATAGTACTCATACCTACTGCAAAGGATTATGGTAAAGATGAAATGAGACTATGTAACACTCTGAGAAGGGTGCCCCCACAGAGTAAATGATTGACAAATACCAGCAGACATTATGACTCTCCTTATTAATGTGTCCATGGTTCCTGTCTTCCCTGACCTCCCAAGCAACTATACACAGTTTAATGAATGTCTACTTCATATTCAAACCCTTGTCTTGCCACGAGCTCACGGTTGAAAGAGCTCCAGTGTCAGGCTGGTGGGGAGCTTTGGAGACAGGTGTGCTGCTCAGTGCAGATCAGGCGCAGGTGCAGATGTATGTGCTCTATCTAGAATGCCCTTTGAGGGTCTTCGCAAATGTTACCTGCCTTCCCCTAAAGGGACATTCTGCCTTTCCCTAAAGCTGGTCCTGCTCACAATTTTGTTTGCATCAACAAACATGTTTATTGTTTTTATCACTTTCCTGATTCCAAACTTTCAGTGTTTATGGTGTAACTTGAAATCCTTAACCCTTAGTGATTTGGTCCATCACTTTCCAATCTTACCCAAATTTCTCCCATTTCAGCTCCAAACAGCTTCACTCATCAGCTGGCCTCACAAACACCTTCTGCTTTCCGGCCTCACTGCTTTTGCTAATGCTACTCCTGTAAGGGCCTACTTAGCCAGAGGGAGCCATTTTGTAGTTTATGCAGTAAACTTAGTTTGACCCTGCTGCTCCCAGAGGAACTTACTTAAAAGGTAGCAAAGCCCAGATACAAGGGCAGGTCAGGGCAGGTGGAAACATCCAATCAGTGGGGTGAGCATACTGTCTCCTTAGCTACCAAGGAGAGTGGGCCCCGTCTTTTGGGTGCCAATTCTGACCAAGGTGATAGGCTAGTTCAAGTATCTACTAGGGTAAATTGAAATTGAATTGGCCACCGGTGTGTGACCTAGCATGACTGTGCAGTTTTCTCTGTGTGTGTTGCAATCTCATTGGCCACCTGTGTGTGGCCAGGCTCAACCACCTCTATAGAAGTTAGTCTGTGAGGCTGGGAGGGGTCGCCTCTTCGTAAGAGACGTCCCTTACCAGTCGGTTTGATTCTCGATGCTTGGCACGAAATAAAGCTTTGCTTGACCTTCACTTTGTATCAGTCTTGCTCCTTTGATTATAGACCCTAACACTCCCTCCACCAAACATGCCTTTCCCTCACCCCATCTACACTATCCAGTCCATTGTCAGCCCAGCTCAAAGGCCATTCTTCCAGAAAGTTCTATCACACCGGAGTTACTGCTTCCACTAGTCCTCACTCCATTTTCTCTCTACATCCCCAGGGCATTCATAGTATTCTTCTAAAACGTTCTCTGTATTATGGTTATCTGAATACGTGTCTTATTGCTGACATAAAACTGTGGGCTACCGTAACTCTGTTATTATAACATCCTATTTCATATTGTAGTATCCCACAAGGGAGTCCCATACAGTAGGTATTTAAAGTTGGTTGAGTTGAGTAATCCACACCCTCAAGACAATTGAGTTTCAACATTAACTCCTTAAATAACCAGCGTCACCATGATACACATTTGTATCACTAAAAACTCCTGTGTGTCCCACATCCCACTGCTAAGAGTCAGCTCCCTGTCAGCAGGCCATCCTGCCTGATGGCCGGCTGTGTAAACTTGAGCACATTCTTAACTTCACTGGGCTTCAGTCTTCTCACTGCTAACATGGGACAATAGCAGTACCAACTCATAGGGCTACTAAGAGGAGAAAATGAGTTCGTCCATTTAAGCCCTTAGGAGAGTGCCCGGCACACAGGAAGCACTCACGAAATATCAGCAGTTACTCACCTGAAGGCCAAGTTCCTCCTGGCTCTCTCCTTGGAGAAATCTGGAAAATGACCACAAGGATGCTGTCATTACTAACTCTCACCAGCAGGAGGCACCCAGCCTCCAGGGCTGAGATGACTTCCCTTGCAGTTGGAGCCCTGGAATGGAGAAAGAACTCTGGGATTGCTGGGAGCAGAGGTGTGTTTCTAAACATCAGGAAAATTTCGTTTTAAAGGTCACCACAAAGCCCTCTGCAAGAAGTGACACAGGAGGGCATTTGGCAAGTTCTACTGTTCCTCCTTCTCCACCCATCACCTGTTTGGAAAAGGCCAGTGTGCCAAGGTGTAGATGGGAGAGCAGCAGGGCAGGCCCAGGGACATGGGAGGACGGAATCTGTGCTTGTAGCTGGAGGTAGATGTGTTGATTTTAATTCCATGATTTCTTCCAGGATTAACTGATATGCATCCACTTAGCCTAGCTGGTGTGGCCACCTCCTGAACAGGGGGTATGGTCCACAGGAAATCAACTTCCTTTCAGTTTCTTCCTCCTTTCCTCCTCCAGTCAGGAGGTTAATGACCTATTCCCTGGATCTGGGCACACTGTGGACCATCTGTCCTAATCCTGCTAGTATTTCTAGGTTGAGCTCATAATCTGCCTCTTCCAGGAAGCCTTCCCTGATCTGTCTAGTTCAAAAAACTCCTCTGCTGAGCATCTCACTGGCCGTTCCATAGTCAGGCACTGTCTCCAATGTTGCCTGTCAGGTACTTACTTTTTATGTGGCTTCCAGGGTACAGGGACATGCCTTGTCTGTTCCCCATGTAGAAGTCAGTGCAGAGTCCTTCATGGAGCTCAGTAGATACTGACCACGGAATGACCAGAGAAGGGCCAGGAGTTTTGTAGGTGTGCGAGAATGAATGGATGGCTCCTTAATCTCCACCATAGACATAAAAATTCCCTCCCAAAATGTGACCTTGCCCATGGGTGTGACGTAATGAGCCATTTTCTCCAATGCTGTAATCAAAATGTGACAGGCACAGGCTCTTAGAGTCATGTCTGATGTAGGAAGTGTGCGTCGTCTGGTTCCTTCTACTCCCTCAACAGTGTGCATTACATTTTTCCACCGTGGTTGACTTGACTTATTTCATATTCCACTAGATTATTGGCCACTCACTCTTCATCTCGGAAAACAGAGGTGCCCCTGGCCTCTGGGCAATTTGAAGGGGAGCCTAGCCAAATAGTTGAAGATTTGCATGGAGTTTCAGTCTCCCTATCCAGAAAATGGGCATGCCCTGTGTGCTCTCCTGCTTTTCCTTGCTCCCATCAGGAATCTGATACTAGTTTAAGTCCATTTCCTATGCCTTGTCTCTTATGAAATGAAATAACTTTGTTTTCTTCTGAAAGGCAATGAACACATCAGAAACCAGCTGGGAGATTTCAGGATGGGGTGGGGTGAGGGGTGACTGTTCTCTTTGCCCTCAACATATTCTGACTGCTTCTCTTTAAAAGTTAAAGCATTATTGTCTCAGAAAGAGCATTCAAGTGAATCTATGCATCTGACAACTGCTAAGCTGTTGACCCTCTTGAACGTGTCTTAGCTGTGCCCCGCCGCACTCAGATAATATGTCCCAAGGCAGGGGCCATGCCCTCTTACTCTGTTTTCTACCCCCAGAACCTACCCCCAGCACTGGGCCAGGTATTTTTCAAATGCAAGAAGTTGTTGGAAGAAGCGATGAGGTGAATGACGGGACTGCCCGTAACCCTTCTGCCCAGAACACACAGGGTGTGCCCATTTTCCAGATAAGGAGACTGAAACTCCATGCAAACCTCCAGCAATCTGGCCAGGCTCCCATGGCCAGTCAGAGGAAGTGGCACTTCTCCGGCCCAAACCTCCTGGCTCTTGGGAATCCCCGCATCCCTGTTCCCCTCCGATTCACTCTGCATGCCAGCCCAGGGCACATGGTACAAGGTATTTTTGACTCTCTGATGCCCCCACGGGACCCCCGAAGGATTAACTGTCATGAAGCCAGGTTGAGAAAGGCTGAGGTGGACACCTGGCAGGAGACCGCCTCGACAGGGGCACCCAGGGCCCAGCCAGCCCCAGGCTGGTGCACAGCTCCAACCTGCTCTTGCACACACACAGTCTGCTGGAAACCAACCCAGTGTGATTCAACTGTCCGCAGCCCGGAAGCTCAGCCCATGCTCAGCGGAGCCGAGAGAGTGAAGAAAAGGACGTGATCTCTATCTGGCTGATGACTCAGAGGGGCTGGCCCACCGCAGAGGGTGCTGGGTGGCACAGCTGCGGCTGGGGAGTATGTCCGTGTGTCCGTGTGTCTGTGTGTCGGGGCAGTGCAGGGGCTGCTGGCTGACTCCAGACCCTGCGGTCCAGTGTGGGCTGCTTCTCCAGCCCGCAGCTTCCCCGTGGAGCAACCCTGCCCTCGGCTACTGCTTGATGATTTTGGAAAGGGCAGCAGGAAAAGGAGGAACCCCTGAACTGGATGACACCAGGAGGGGAAGATGGACTTTCTTGGCTTTCAGAGCATTTTTTTTTTTTTTTTGCACCAACTTTCCCCTCATATAGAAACCTGACTTCAGGAAGGGAATAAATCAAGCCATTAGTCTGGAGGTATAAATAAATAAGAGCACCCTACTCTGCTATCTGTCTTTTACCAGGGAGAGAAACATGGAAAGGAAAGGCTCTGTTAAGCAAGGTGATGTCAAGGCGTCCCTGGGACACAGATGGGCACCTCAGGAAAAACAGGCTCCTTCTCCACTCCTAAAAACCGGGCTGCTTAGAGGCCACTTCCTTTGTCCTTTGTTCCTGGTTCAGTCACATGGGTTCTTCGTGTACACACCCCATGGTGCTGGAGGGAGAGCTGGCTCAGCCCCCCAGCACATCCCTGCCAGGGACCCGGGCTAGGAGCCCCATTCACCATCACCAGCCTTGATGAGAGGAAACCTCTCTGAAGGCCTGATAGACCAGGGATGCCAGTTTGGACTTCTTTCTTAGTCAACATGACTGTATACAAACTACTCAAACCCAAAGCCTGACGTACATCCTGCCACACCTGCATTGTCCATCTGCTGTGTGAATGAGTAGTCACAGAAGGAAAACCATCTCGTCCTTGACACAGGGATCAATGCTCCTACTCCCTGCATCCCTTTACCATAAAACTCGTGATTCCTGTGCATCTGCTAATCTATAATCTCTCGAGCTTTTACAAGATGTAAAAAGTATCTAACCCTATAAAAACTGTTCATTTTCTGGAGCACTTTTTTCCCTGTGAAGGGTGTGTTTCCCAGACAGCTGTCCTAACTTGGGCTCAAATAGAGCGTTTTTCTAACTTCTAAAGATTCCAAAAGGTGTGCTCATTTTGTGTCCACAGCCATTTGCAGCTAAGCATGACCATCACCCCCTTGTATTTGTATATATGTTGACTCCTCGTTTCCGCTGTAAGTTCACATGAGGTCCGTTGTCCTTTGTAACCTGCAGGGTTCACCAGACTGTGGACAATGGACTTCATTTCTGCTTGACCTTGGAATGAGTTTTTGCATGGGACCATCAGGGAGTCCAATATTTAGGGATTTCTCCTTGCAGTGAGATCTAATGCCCCAGCTACAAGACCTGGGCCCTTTTGCAACCAGGTGATGAACACAGGACTACCCTCACTTGGGAAGACGGATCCCTGGGTGCCCAGAAGACGCCCAGTCTCTCTGCTCCTGCACCTCGCTGCCCACATTGATGGGACAAGCAGCTCTCCCCTGACGACCCAGAAATCAAGGCTCCTGATTATGGGGGACAGGCCAGGAGAGGCCTGGAGAGCAAGATTTCCTGCTCTGGCCCCTTTAGCTCCCCAGGGCTCCTCAGCCAGTGTGAGGACACTGATTTCCCAACCCCTGCTTTCCCCCAGTGCAAAATGGGTCATTTTCTAGGCTAAGTGCAGTTCAACCCCTGGGATCTGCAGAGCGTCCAGGCCCTACCCTTTTTGACTGAGACAGTGGGATATATCACCTAACCAGCCACCCTGGCCATTGACTATTTGTCTGAGGGTTAGGACCTCGCTGATGGCTCATTTACACTGAATTAACATGTAAGTCCTTCCAGGCATTGTAGCAGTGCAGAAGATGACAAGGATTTAGCTTGGTTTTATAGATTTTGTTGAAGAACAGACTTCACATTAATGACCTTGCCCTACCAGATGACAGAGCACTACCCGTTGAAAGCTCCACAACTATCTCCCCTGAACAAGTGCAGTAGCTCATAATGGCTTTAAGGCACCCCAACTTGGGCTTCCCAAAACACCCTCTACACTGCTGCCCAACTCAGTTCAATCTGGCCACGTCACTGTTCTATTTACCCCTTCCATTGTTTCCCGTAGCTCTTAGGATAAAAATCGGACAACTAATGGGACCTCAATACTTCACTAGACCTCCTCATTTTATTCTATGTCTCCTCTGCCTTCTTTGCACTGCAGCCAAATTGGTCTTCTCTTGCTTCCTCTGTCCTGTACCTTAGCTCCCACCCCAGGGCCTTTGCATATGCTGTTCCCACTGCCCCTGCTTTTATACTCACCTTCACTTCTACTTCTTCTTCAGAGTTCAGCTCAGGTGTCACTTCCTCACAGAAGCCCTCCCTAACCACCCAGACAGGGGCAGGCCCCCTGCCTCCTGACCTCTCACTTCTCTGAAGCACTTTCCTTAGCTGTGATGAGATCATGGTGAGGTCAGTTGTTTTTATGTGTGCTGCTCAGTAGAATATAAGCTCTTCAAGGCAAGATGGTATCTACTTGCTCATCTCTGTAATCATCACTCCTTATAATCAGTACCAGGGGACACAGTTATAGAAATATCTGCTGAACAATTGAACGAGAGAATAGGATATATCATGTTACAAAACATCAGTGGATTCCCTATCAAAATTCATTCTGTACTACCATGTAAAAAGTATCTAACCCTATAAAAACTGTTCATTTTCTGGAGCACTTTTTTCCCTGTGAAGGGTGTGTTTCCCAGACAGCTGTCCTAACTTGGGCTCAAATAGAGCGTTTTTCTAACTTCTAAAGATTCCAAAAGGTGTGCTCATTTTGTGTCCACAGCCATTTGCAGCTAAGCATGACCATCACCCCCTTGTATTTGTATATATGTTGACTCCTCGTTTCCGCTGTAAGTTCACATGAGGTCCGTTGTCCTTTGTAAGGAAACGCCCATGCGAGCTCCAAGCACATTACCTTCACGCTGAGAAGGGCCTAGATGTCACCTTGGACAGCTATCAGCCTGCAGATGCTGGAGAAGCCAGCGACTTGCCTAAAGCCTCACTCCCTCTACCCTGCTCCACTGTCCCCTGTGGAAAGTTGATCAGATCCATTTGTGGGCCTTTGGGGCAAGTGGAAGGAGAACTGATAATTTTCAAATAGAAGTGGTTCTCAAGCTGCATATCCAGAGGCACGTGAATTGCAGCATCACTGAATGAGCCCTAGTCAGGGATTCTAGGATCTGACTGGCTGCACTGGGGGCAGGGGTGGCGATGAGGAGAGCATCGCTGTCTCTGCTCTGCTGCATGACCAGATGACCGGGCCGTTGGCTAGCTCCACCCAGTGGTCCATGCATGAAGGTGCGTGCCTCCTTGCTACCTCCCCTACTCCAAAGGAAGCTTGTATTTCCTGAGAATAATGCTATTCCCTGCCAAGGACCAAAACGAGTCTGCTCTGCTTTTTTCCCCCAGCCCAGGAGTCTGTGGCTCTGCATGGCTCCTCAGCATCAGCTGTCAGACAGCACAGGAGTTTAGGGAAGTTGTGGCAACCCAGCAGCTAGGTGAAAACCCACGGCAGCGGACTGCTTCCAGGGACCCCGTGAGAACACTGAGTTCTCTAAGCAGAGGCACCGCCTGCTTCTCTTCTCACTGCACCCCTGCTCTGCGGTCTCTCTCTCTGTCTCTGTCTCTCTCTCTGGGCCACTTTGCATCATGATTGTGCCTCAAAGTTGCCCTGTCTGGAGTATGCCTCAGCTTTGTCCCTGCTACACTGTGTTCCTGGGACAAGGCATCAGGTAGCTACCTGGATCCCCTAGGGCTTTTTGGCATCACATGGGGACACTCCAAAAAGGACCAAAGATGGGACGCCTGGGTGGCTCAGTTGGTTAAGCGTCTGCCTTCAGCTCCTGTCATTATTCCAGGGTCCTGGGATAGAGTCCTGTATGGAGCTCCTTGCTCAGTGGGGAGCCTGCTGCTGCTCCCTCTGCCTTGTGCTCTCTCTCCCTCTCCAATGAATAAATAAATAAAATCTTTTTAAAAAGTAGTCAATCTAAAGTGTTGTTTAAATTAAATCTTTTCTTTACTGAATTGGCCCCAAATGATTGAGCATCAAATATCCCTCTCTCAAAGGTTCTCACTTGCCCCAGGAGGAGCTTGGGCGGAACAAAAGCTTGGAAAAGCTACCAGTTATTGGCATTTCCCAAAGACCTGATGCTGCTGTCATCACCACATTGCATCATTTACCCTCAAACCCACCTGATGAAACGGGTACATTTATTATCCCAGTGAGGCTCTGGGAGGTTAGGTAACTTGCCACACAGATCACAAGAACTGGGATCCCCATTCAGATCCAGGAGATGTTGGTCTCAGGTCTTAGCTAAACTCTTGGCATGAAGTGGGGTTAGAGGAACCTACAACAACATGGCCAAGCATCCTGGGAGAATGACTAAACAGGCCACTCCAGCCATGGACCGCATCTGGCAAAGCTGTCTCCATGATTATACTGTGGTCTCTCTCTTACCTCCAGACCCCATGCTGGGGCACAAAGCCTGCGTCTCAGGGTGCCAGGGACACAGAGAACTCATGTCCTCCCAGGCAAACTTGCAGGAGTATCCCCAACTCTCACAGAAGGCCTGGCTGCTGCCTGGGCCCACAGTCTCCCTGCAGAGTTCCCTCTCCTGCTTTCTGCATGTGAAAGCCCCAAGGTTGTAGACAAATCGTTTCTGCTTTGACACATCTGCTGCAAACACTGCAAAGGAAACCACAGCAATGGATGACAGATAGGATTTCTCCTGACTATTTGAGAATATATTTGAGAATGAACATGATATAGCTGTTATCCTGATGGGTGCCATTGAGGCACAGGTTTGATGTCAGGACTTTTGTTAGAGAATGGAGGAGAAATGGCAGAGCAGGAAAGGCCTGGGGACCATTGCAGACCTGGCCCCAAAGTCCCTTGAGGCAATGTCATCCAGAAACGGGGCTGGTACTCAGCAGGCTGTGCTGGCCACTGAGCTGGGTATGGTGTGATCGGGAGCCAAGGAGAATAGAGAGGGAGGGAGGGAAGCAGGAGGGCAGACAAGGGCCAGGAGCAAGGCAGAGCCTGCACTGCATTCAGGGCTTGCCTGAGCATAATTGAGCTGGGGCCTTAACTGTGGTCAATGAGCCTCCATCACAGGTGTCTGGGCACAAGTAGCGGGAGTTTAAAGGTGGTGGGAAATTCTCTGGGAAAGTGATAGGAGCTTATTCTCTTCAATGGACAGATGAAGACCCCTTTCCCCAGCTCTCCAAACATAAGGGAAACTTGACCGAAAGCCTAACTAATACACCTGGTCCTACAGAAGGGCCTTCATACCTCAGTGTCCCCACGCAGTATTTGTTACCCGTGCAGACCACTCGGGAAGAGACATCAGGACACCACAGGGAGAATGGGGTGTCAGCAGAAACCTTTCGTGTAGTGTGGCTGCAGATGGTGTAAATTTATGGGCTGGGAACAAAATATTCACATACCATGATTTTCACAATCAACTCTAGTGGTTAAAATTTCAAACACAGGTTTCAAAGTATACATGGACATTAATGACAGAGCACAAGCTATCTCCACAGCAGGGAAGGATGAGAAAAACTATGAACGGGAATCCAGTGTATAGAAAAGTGAAATGGTGGTCAGTCTTGAGTAAGACTGCTGCATGGTTAGTGATATTCAAGAAGGTAAGTGAAATTAAAGTGTGTCTGACTTCTAGTAGTAAAAATGGATTTCATAGCTTTGCCCGCATAGAAGCACCCGGCATTTTCAAGTGCTATTATCTGTAATCAACAAATGACATGACTCATATGACCAATTGTGCTCCTTCCAAAGACCTATAAAGAAACATGGTTAGCTCTCCAATCGTTCTTTCTTACCAGGTGTTTAGTTTTAGAATATGTAGTGTATCTGAAAACAAGCTTGGAAGCACAAAATACATCAGACCTATGCTGACTGGTCTGGCCAGAGGACCAAGGTTCAAGACTAAATTTTGTATGAACTTGGCCAAATCAGACAGAATTTACACATTCTCTTAGGAGGGGATTCAGTAGAGGGCTTTGCATACAAAGCGTGCTCAGTAAGTAGCTGCATTTTCTGGTCTGTCATGGTGACCACACCATCAAAATGTAAATGACAATTTTCATATGACATTTAAGGGGTCCTGTGTGACTCAGGCTAACCACATTTTGAGAACCTTTCCTGATTTAGCTCAGAACTGGCTTCACGTCAGCTCTCAATGGCCTGGCTTCCAGCTATCAATCAAACAGCTTCACCCAGCCATCTGTGTACCTGGCACAGAGCTAGACCTCAAGAGGCAAAGATAGATGGACCACAGCCCTGGTCTCCAAGGGCTCCCAATGCAGTGGGGGTAAAAAAGTGACCACAGGACAGCAATATGGGTATTAAAGTCAGAACAAGGTGCCCAAGTTGCCCCAGGAAGTGGAAGAAGGCGTGAGCGTGGAGATGAAATCTGCACCAGTTTCAACAGACAAGTAAGTGGGAGTTTTTCCCGCCACACGGGGGCCACTGCAAGCAGAGAACAGCAGTGTGCTGAACATCACAGCACATCTGAGGGGCAGCAGGACACGTCTGAGGTCATGGGCACAACGATCTCCTATCGCCACCAACTGGGGATAATATAGAACACCCTGGAGGTAGGATGTTATTTATATATTCATGAAATTCCTATAGAAGAGTGGATCTTAAACATTTGGTGGGGTGGGGGGGGTGGCAGGTCATGGAGCCCTTTGAGAATCTGATTTAAAGCAAGATAAAACTATGCCCCCTTCCCCTGTGTAGCCATCCTTGAGCTCCTGGAATGCTTCTGGAGACTTGAATGCTTCCAAGCCAGCTGAACCCCCGCCCTGGACCTGCCGCTCAAGGCACAGGTACACCCGGCCCCATCTCCCTCCTCTGCCTCTTTGGGATCACCAAGTCTCTCTGATCCAATACAGCAAGAGAAGCATTGGTGTGGTGAAACTACCCAGCCAGAGCGGCCCACCGGGGACCAAGGAGTTCAGCTGGGGGCGGGCGTGGCACAGTCCTGCTTCCTGCTGCTCACACGCTGTGGGCTTGTGGGCGGCTCCCCAGGTCCGCTCTGGGTGGGTGTTTCCGTGGAGCCCACAGTCAGCCCTCCAGCTAGCAGCGTCTACCGACAGAACATTCCATCCACGGGCTTTACGCAAGTGGGAGGCTCTCTAGGTGAGAATCTATGAAAAGATCAACAAAACAAACAACCCACCCACAGAGCCCAGGTTCATATGTGAGGGTCCAGAGCCTCTCCTTGGGTCATTCACCCCTTCTGTTCCCCACCTCCAGACCTCGGGTGCCCACCTGTGAGTGGGGCTGCCTGATTCACGAGGTAGAGAGAATTAAAACCAAGTGAGGTAATGTGGGTGAAAGTACTCTGAACTCTAAACCTTCTGAAAGGCCACGCATTACTATTATAGAAATTACTGGAGCACGAATGATAACATTACAGGAAAAGTAACTGGCCTTTTACTGTACTCCTACAACAAAACGTCAACTTAAAAGACAAGTGAGACACCTTATAGAGAGAGAATAGTGTCTGTTATTTGTTATAAGGTATCAAAACACTTTTATTGATTTGTTACACAATTACAGAAAGGACAAGAAAGGAGAAGGACCCTCAGTCTAATTCCAGGTTGGATCAGATACTCTCAGAGCACTGGCTAGCGTGCTTTCCTTTTCACCCCACTGTGTCTGCTCAAGAGCAAAGTTCAGGGGGTACTGGCTCCCCTGGGGTTCCACCAGCTGCTGCTTTTCTCCATCATTCCATGACTCTGTCCCCTGGCTTCAAGCTGGTTATGAGGGATAAGCCACCAAAGGAAAAGATAAGTCCAGAGGACCTCAGCTGAAAGCAAATTAAGCAAGGCACGTAGAAGTTCAAATGTGGTTCAACACATCTTCAAATGCTTCGTTCATTGGCTATTTCTTGTGCATGTCCACAGGCACACTGCCGGAGGGTGTAGAAACAAAACTGGAATGCAACGGCAAGTACAGACTGACAAGCAGGCAATGAGATGACGGGTGTTTGCAGAGAGACCAACAGTCCACCCTCCAAGCAGTCCCTGGCTGTGAAGGGGCCATCCCAGCAAACAGCAGGAGAAGGGCCAGGGCCAGCCACACAGAGCCCCAAGGATCTCAAAGACCATGGATTACCACAAGTTTTTAACCCGAGAGTGGTTTAAGCATATGTATTTTTAAACATTCCCCAGATAGTCATGCAGAGAATGGAGGGGCACAGAGAACTGAGGGTGTTGAGATCTTGGGCAAAGAAAGGGTCAGACACTATTGACATAATGCAGGCAACTTGACACAAGAGACTGAACTTCAGCAAGTTGAGGAGGAAAAGGATAAATGAGAAATACTCAGCAGGGAGAATTCGAACATTTGAAGAAGGAAAAGTCCTGACCCCAGGTCTCAGCTCTGCCACATGCTAGCTATGTGATCTTCAGATTAAATAACATCCCCAGGGACACCTGGGTGGCTCAGTCGGTTAAGAGTCCGCCTTCGGCTCAGGTCATGATCGCAGGGTCCTGGGATCAAGTCTCGAATCAGGTTCCCTGCTCAGTGGGGAGACTGTTTCTCCCTCTGCCTGCTGCTCCCCCTGCTTGTGTGCTCTCTCTCTCTCTCTCTCTCAATCTGACAAATAAATAAATAAAATCTTTAAAAAAAATAAATAACATCCCCAAGTCTCAGTTTCATCATCTGTGAAATGGGCTTGATGGTACAAGAGTGTAATGAGGATTACAAAGAACGAGTAAAGAGATAAACCTAGCCCATGGCAGGCACTCAAGATGTCAGCCTCATTGAAGGAAATGGTAATTTGGGCCAAGGTTGGTGTAAAACTTGAAATAGCAGGAAAAAGGGAATGTGCAGAGAAGAGCCACAATGGAATCCTAGTGTTGGGCAATGAGGCTGCCTGAAGGACTTCAGGGGGAATTCACATTAAAACATGTACTTGAAGAGAGAGCTGTGTGCCCTGTGACTCCCGTCAGAGTGACTCCAAATGCAGATGACCCCAGGTCATGGTGTCCAGCAGATCTGCTTCTCCGCTGCCTCCAAACCCCAGCCCCTAGGAGAGCTCAGGCTTGCTACTGCTCAAGTCAGTTCAACAATACTTCTTCCCTTCTGTTTCCTTTTACAAAGCCACTAGGAACTCAGAGATCCCCCCACTCTCATACCTCACTGACCTCCCTCCCTTTCTGCCAAACGCACAGATGAAAGGGGTTCCCACTGAGGAAGTGAAATAGAGTTAGTTATTTCCTGACTCCCTTCCAGGAAATCGCACATGTGAGCCTGTTGACCACACTCTTCCCTCTGCCTGGTCAAGCGTGTTCAGGCCCAGAGCTGACTCGGGACTCTGGGAGTACCCCAGCTCCTTACCCATGTGAGGTGCCGGGGGAGCAGAGCTCGGCCGGCCAGCACTTTCACTGTAGGGAGCCACGATCCGGCTCTCCGTTGGAAAATCACCACCCGTGGAAAGATAAAGGGCAAGGTTATTTCCTTTCACCAGGTATTTGCAACATCACTCGTTTCCTATTTCAGTGCGTTTTAAAAATTTCCCCTAGGGTGTGAATGCAGAGGCCCCTGTGTTGTGAAATATGGTTAACTCAAGGTGCTTTTTTTCATGATGTCACTCAAATGGGGAAGGGTGAAGGGAAACGAAAGCCCCAGGAAAGGCCTGTTTTTCTGGGATCTCAAAGAAATACAAAAAAAGCGGGGAGGGTGGGAGAAGCAGTTAGGGGGAATAGCAATGAAAGGAGAAGGAGAAAGAGAAGAGTGTCTCCACGGAGATTAAATGTGGGCGAGCACTAGCTGAGCCGACTTCGAAAGTAACTTTACCTACTTCCTTTTACTGGTCATGTTCTCTGTGTGTCCGTTTTTTTTAAAGCCCAGACAATTATCAGACAGATTTAGATCTGTTACTCTCAATATGGTTTACAACATCCTATTAAAAATACTCAAATATTTTGGCCAAATTGCCAGATGCTTTGTATCATCTGGACATTTTCCTGTGCTCTATCTGCAGGTGCCTAGGAAGAAGTGGGCCAGAGGTCAGAGCATTATGCTTAAATAAATAAATTTAAATAATACTTAAATACATGCTTAGAAGTAGTTGACAGAATTTTGGCTTACTGGCTCTTTACATAATTGGCTCACTGGGCTCACTTCCTCTCCCCTTCATTTTCCCTGCCCTGCCTCCCAGGCATTTGAAAGCACAACCTCTGGGTTAGGCAGTGAGGCAGGCTCTGATGGGTGTAACCAGATAGACAAAGCTGTGCTCCGTACTAGTGAGTTATTATCTCTCAAATATATCCCTCAAATAATCAGGCATTTTTCTCAAAAAGCTCAGAGAAAACCAAAGATGTTTATAAACAGAGGAAGGGGTTCTAGTTCCCAGCTCCTAGGCTTTGAGTCCCGGTTCCTCTAGCCTAACCCCTTCCCTAAATAATTTGTTAGCCATCCTCAAGGGTTGACAACCCCTGCTTGACAACCCCCCGCTTCGCTGGGGTTGGATCATTTCTGGACACCAGCTAACCCTGAAAGGGCAGAGGCAGTGGGAGGTGTGTGGTGGGTGGGAAGGTCAGGCAACAGAGCGATTCTGACAAGTGGCACCTTTTCATCAAGGAGCTCAGTCTAAGACTCATGCCACATTACAGATTTCCAGAAAACACTGAATAGGTGACATTTTTTGCATTTGCCTTAAATAACAGAATTGGGGTCCTCAAGCCCCAGCACAGCTTTATTCAAACATCACATTTAAATTAAAGAGAAGTTTCCGTGAATAAAATATTGACTTTCCAGAGTTAGTACTGCTGTCTGTCTTTAGTATGGAAGGAGGTGGAGGTGACCAGGAGTCGAAATAACCAGATGAGAAAGCTAAGCAGGAGGCCACCTGGATGGTGTAATTTCAGAGAAGTCGAGAAGGGTCACCCGCCTTTCCTTCCCTCCTGACATACACGCATGCACGCACACGTGTATATACACACATACACTTGCACACATGCCTACTGAGGTCATCCATCTCTGTCCAGAAACAGGCTAAATGACCAGGACATGAACATCCTGTGGAGAAGCAAGAGGAACTAAGCATCACAAGGAGAAAAGGAGAATACCTTGGAGTCAAGTCACGAATTCTGACTACCCAAGCCTCCCAGATGAGGTTTGCTCTGCACTGCGGCTAAATCACTATCTGGAAGGAAACCATTCAATTAGAGTCATTAGTTTCGATTTTGCACCCGACTAAACCCGACCTTCTCAACCTTTAGGAAAGACTTTTCCTAAGTAAATGAGTAAGTCAGAGCTTCCCACCCGTGCGCCACAAATGAGTTAGGGCACCACACTTCTCCCCTCCGCTCTGGGGGAGGGGACACGTGGTGTGGGTGGGCCAGCCTCCCCTGCCTCTGCTCACAGGCTGGTGTTGGGGTACAATGGCATGAAATAGTTTAGGAATCATTGCCTGAGGTTTAAACTCTCACGGAAATCCTTAACATGTACATTACAAGTGGTTACTAGCTGTTCCCCGGAGCAGGGCCAAACAATGGTTCAACCTGTTTTACTGTGCTTTCTTGTAAATCCATATTTTAAAGTTCAGGTTTTAGAAGAACAATCTATGATTTGCATCTTCGCTGTTTTCTCTGTTAATTCCACCCCCCTCCCCCAGTGAAGCCAAACTAGGGGTCACTTGTTTTGAGAGGAGTTTCCTCACATACTCGCTGCCAACCAATCGTCAGGCTTCCCTCACACTGATTCCTAACCTCCTCCCAGGAAAAGCCTGATGTCCCCAGCGACCTACCCACAGCTGGAGCTGCCCAGCTGGCAGTGAGCCCATCCTCCACAGCTCCAAGGAGCTGACACAGAGCCCTGAGACCTGTGAGAGGCACCTCCTCCTCTTCAGGGACCAGCTGGGCATCACGGAGCACAGGTCAGTAGGAAGACCATCACTCTATTCCTCTGGGTTCAAAGTCAATTCCTTCCAGGTCTGCACCGCACGGAGCTGCCCTTCACCTGGCAAGTGAGGCCAGAGGCTGTGTCCCTCAAGCAACATCACATACCTAGCAGGGAGAAAACAACACAGGAGGCACAGAGGAAATCCCTCATTTAAAAAGAAATCCTACATGAACTTGACCTTTCAGGTTGCTTACAGGTGTATGGTGTATCCTTAGCAACAAATTTGGACTCAGAAATTTAGAAACTCATTAATTGAGTTAACATTAATTACCATGATAATCATTTTTCTCTTTGGGAAACTATGCAATTTTACTTTTTCAGTATTTGCCTTAGATTAGGGGAGGCTATGTCCACAGAAGTGCAATATTAATTTTCTTGCCTGCGGGACAACTGTATACTTGCTGCATCTCCTGATTTCTCTCCCACTCCCCAGAACACTCTTGTGCCCGTACAGATGTGCGTAAAATGGGCAGATGTTCAGGATACTTGGCCAACCTAATTCATCACGGTTCTCAGAAATGGGAGTTCCCACCCGGCAAATCTTTACAACCGTCCAAGCAGTTACTATTAAGTTCATTGATGGGACCCAAACAATGCTTTTCTCCCAGGAAGCCAGGTTGTTAACTCACCCCCAGAGAAGTCTGCAAAGCAAACACCCTTCCCCAGGTGGCTTCCTTGAGCTGCTCTGGGCAGAGAGGGAAGGAGAAAGAGCAGAGAGGGAAGGAGAAAGACCCAGCGGCCTCAGCCCCCCTCCTCACCCTGCACCCTCTCCCTCCTTCACTCTCCCCTTACAATTGCAATATGCTAGCTCCCCCCAAACTCAACATGGAAACAAGCGTCACCCACCAACTAGGAAACTCCCACATCTCCATGGGGAAGGGGAGAGGGGATGGAGCTGGAGCGGCTAGGGGCGTGGCAAGAATATCCACCTGTGGAAGAAGCAGAGTGGAGAAGACCACCCAGGGCGCAGGCCCCACCCTTCATCGCTCCCCACCTGGCCTTCCTCTCCCCTTGGCTTGGGGGATTCCTCTCCTCTTCCAGAAGATCTGGAAGCTTAAAGGGAATGAAAAGCTTCCTCTCCTAGGCAGGAGGGCCCCTGGCCTCAGGCGGTTTCCAAGGCTGCAGCTCAAAGAATGAGAAGTGGCAGGAGCCACCTGGCAGGCCACCAACAGGCTTTGGGCACAAAATAATCTTCTGAGCCTGACTGAGAGATACAGTGGCCCTACAAACACATGGGGAACCAGAGAGTGTGACCTACCTCCTGACCACAAACCAACCCAGGCTGCAGTTAGAATCTCAGGGCAGTGAAAATATGGAAGAAGGTCACCTTGGGGGCTGGTCAGCATTCGTCCTCTGGAGTTTGCCCACCAGCTGTTGACTCCTTTACTGCCAGGACATAATCCAAACAGCACCAGACTAGAGCGTATCACAGCGCACAGGTACCTGGGGAACGTCCACCCTCACCTTGCACTTTCAGGACTGAGCACCTGCCCAGAACGTCACACATCAACTCACTTAATCATCACACCCACTTCACAGATGAGGGAGGTGAAACTCTATGGAGCATGAGTGCTCGCCCAAGTTCCCCAAGTGGAAGTGGCAGAAGCAGGCCTTAAACTTGCATCCTATCTTCCAATTGCACCACTCCGCCAAGCCCCCTCCCCTCTGGTCCTGCAGGGATCTGATGGGGGCCACACTCCCCAGTGTCCTGTGCACATCACAGAGGCTTCTGTGTGTGTGTTTTTTTTTTAAAACAGAAGGGCACAGGGAATGTCTGACAGCCTTCCAGAAACCACACCGGCAAGAAAAGCCATGGGGTGGAAGGGGGATACAGACATGAGTCTCGCGGGATTCCTCAGGCTAATAGCGGGGCCCTGAGGGAAGGCCCCGATGTCCGGGGTCGGCAGCAGGGTCTTCACACAAACTATGGCCCAAGTCGTGGGAAAGACATGGGTGGCTGCTGCATCACTGGAGGAAAGGACCTATTTTGCATGGATGATGATGAGGGTAACCACACTTGGCGGGGGAGTGGGGGGGGGACTGTAGCATTGTGCTTCTGTTTTATAGCAAGAAGAGCGTTTGCGAATTTTTTATACTTTCATTCGATTTCCCTTGAAAAATTCCATTTTAAGCTCTGGGGGGGAAATGTGCCCCATTTCAAAAAGCTACTTACACCTACCCACCGTGAGTTTTTTTTTCTAGATGCTTAGAGATTTCAAAGAATTCAAAACATCTGGCATTCTCCGCCCCGCATCCCTCCCGGCCAGGGATGTGTTGTTTTCAGAGCCCTGAGAAATCCCCCGGAGTCACAAACAGCGGCGGGGAAATCCTGACGCTCTCTCAGTCTCAGCGCAGCGGATCCCGAGAAAGGGAAGCGGCCCTCCCCGCTCCGGGCCGCCCAGCCGGGCGCAGGCCCGCGCCGAAGCCCGCCCCCGCCCCCGCCCCCTGCAGCTTTCGGTGCCTTGAGGACCGCGACCCCCTCCTTCGCGAAACAGGCTTGTGTTTGCCCGAAGTCCGGCAGTCGGGCGGGTAAGGGAAGGAATGCAGGGTGCTGGGTCGGTTCAGCTCCGAGAGCCTGCATCCGTGGCGAAGGACCGCCAGCTGCAAGCACACCGCCGCGCGCCCAGGGGGCGCTGTGAGCCAGTTGGAGGCACGTGAAGCCCGCTGCCCAGAGACCTCGCCGGGACCCGCCACGTGGCCTACCCCTGGCTGCCGGGCGGTAGCGGAGCCAGCCCCTAGGCTTGGGATTTAGTCTTCACACCGATACTTTAAAAGTATTTGCATTCAGGAATGTTCCCACTTCCCCCAAGGAGAGTCGGGGTGACAGCACTTTTGGAGAAAATATATTAGGAGTCCACACTCTCCCTGGCTCCATGGGCTGTCCTTGTGATCTACCTTCATCCCTTGCAATGGATCTTGCTCTCCATGCCTCTGTGCCTCTGTCCCCGCTGCTCTGGCCACCTCGGAGGCTGCCTTCCCTGTGGGTAGCTCTAACTCTTGCTTAGGGATGTGGCCCTGTGCACAGAGCACGCACCTGGAATTGAATCCCAGCTCTGCCATTTACTAACCATGACCAAAGTGCTGCGTGCCTTGGTTTCCCTGTCGGTCGAATGGGAATAAAAACGGGGTGGGAGGTTGGGGGAACCTGGTGGTGGGTATTGGAGAGGGCACGGATTGCATGGAGCACTGGGTGTGGTGCAAAAACAATACTGTTACACTGAAAATAAATTTAAAAAATTAAAAAAAAAAAAAAAGCGGGACCTACCCCATGGGATGGCTTAGGCTGCGATTGACAAGAATGACACGCAGGAGGTTAGAGCAGGGCTGGCACATAAGTTCTGTGTTCACTGTGAAAAGGAGTCCTTTTTGAAGAGCTTTCCAGGAAGGGTTCTGAGGTCCTACCCTCAGGCCAAAAAGAGAAGAGATCTCGGTCTCCTCCACTACCTAAAAGTTCATTGTTAATCATTTATTAGCTAATCAGTACTGGTGTGAGTTGAGCGTCTACTTTGCCCTAGGCATTCTGCAGCACTCCTGCGATGAAAGACAGAGAGCCCAAGCTCTCAAGGAGCTTATAACATAGCAGGAAAATTTGTATTTCACCAGCTCTGATGGACAAAAGGGAAGGAATGATGATTAACTCTTTAGTTGGGTTTTTGTTGTTGTTAATTCAGAGAGTGAAACTCCAATATGTTTGGGAAATGTATCCAATTTATCTAATTTAGAGTAGAATGTTCTATATGTTTTTAGGATGTCCTTGGTACCATATTCAAATATACATAATGAGGAGCTATTCTGAAGAAGTTATATTCAATTTTATAGGATTTGAGATCTGATTTTTAAAGCATTATGGAACCATGAGCCACATAGTTATGTGTTACTAATGTCAGCGAGTGAAGATCTATGATACCCACAGAAATTTATTGACAAGAATAGGCCCTTTGCCTCCACAGTCAAAGGAAAAAATGCTTTTGGTTGCGTTTCACTATAAATAGTATGAGACACAAAGAAGTTAAGTGTATTTCATAACATGACCAGATGGTTTTGAAATCTTTTACCCTGGAGGCAATAGCCGTTCAGTTAATAACTTCCACCCCCCAAGACTGGCTAATATAATTTGCAGAACCCAGGGTGAAATGAAAATATGGGGTGCCTTGTTCAAAGAGCAGAACCTGAAACCAAGCATCAGCACCTTTTGAGCTTGGGGACCCATGAGACTGCATGGTCATGTGTCCATGAGACTGGCCCAGCTGCCCCGTCTTACTGATTTAATGTGTTTTAACATGAATGCTAATGTATTAACGTATCTAAGGAACTTTAAAGCTTAACACCTTTGCTTGACATATTACCAACACTGTACAACATTCCCTTTTCTTCACAAAAGACTTTATTTCTTTTCCAAAAATCATATCTTAGAATAAAAGAGATACATCTACAACATTATTAAAAAAAATAAGAGCTATATAAATGTGTCTCTTATTTAAAAATAAAAGCTATATAAATATTATCTGTAAACTTAAATGTGATTGTTTTAGGCTGAAAATGTGACTTCAGTGCAGATTTCACTATGTGCTCTCACCCATCTGGCTCTCATCTTACAAAGGTTACACTGTGGAACTACAGGACTGGGGAGAATTTAGATTGCTTGTTCCTATTGATTAAAATAATAGATACCTAGTTACTTCCTGCACCTTGCAAAAACTTACCCATCAAAACTTATCCAGAGCAGCACATTTGGAAAGACAAGTTTTAGAGCCACCCAAAGAGCAAACCTGCTGAATACTCTTTTTTAAAGATATCACTCCTTTATTTGACAGAGAGAGAGAGCACAAGTAGGGGGAGCAGCATAGAGAAAGGGAAAAGCTGTCTCCCCTCTGAGCAAGGAGCCCAATGTGGGGTTCGGTCCCAGGACCCAGGGATCATGACCTGAGCCGAAGGCAGTCGCTTAACCAACTGAGCCACCCAGGCACCCCAAACCTGCTGAATATTGCAAACATAACAGTGTGTGCTTACTTTGTGCCAGATGCTGTTCAAAGCCCTTCCCCTGTAGTAATTCATTTAGTTCTCAAAAAAAAAAAAAAAAAATTCCGTTCAGTTGGAAATGACATCCCATCCCATAATCTATTCTTCAAAAGAAGTCAACAAGTCCAGCCCTACTGGAAAGGATGAAAATTGAGCTTCACATTTTGGGAGAAGATTTACTAAGAGAATCATGAACATATTTTTAAAACCATCTTATTGACATACAGATTATATTTAAAACCAAATAAGACCAGATAGGCTCACCAAAGGAGTGAGTATGAAGACAACTGTAAGAGAGACCAAAGAGTGAGCCCTCAGAGGCTTCAACGTTAAAAGGT
Source organism: Lontra canadensis (assembly GCF_010015895.1). Classification (NCBI taxonomy): domain Eukaryota; kingdom Metazoa; phylum Chordata; class Mammalia; order Carnivora; family Mustelidae; genus Lontra; species Lontra canadensis. Next base: position 7,723,247 of record NW_022631086.1, on the reverse strand, counting down.
TAATTTTCTCTTTTCTAGATAGGCATATGAGGCATGAGAGTCATGCAACTTCTGAAGGTCACCAAACCAGCGAGGTATAGAACTAGACCCAGGACTTAGGCAGTCAGATTTCAGAGCCTATGTGCTTCATTACTCTGCTGCTCTGAAGGAGACCACCAAGACCCAAGTTCAGCAAATAAACAGACTAAAGAAAGTGTATAAACTGATATTTGCCATTTGGTCTGGTGTGTAAGATCCATGAAAATTATTATTTCTTCTTGGTTTCTTGGCCTCAATGTTTCTCCCCCCAGATGATGGTGCTAGGTATACAACAATTCATTCATTTATTCAACAAATTTTTGTTGAGCATCTCTATATGTCAGGCACTATTCTAGGAACTTGGGATAAAAAAGACAAAGAATCCTGCTCTTATGGGGACTATGGTCTAGCAAAGGGCAATAGAAAATAGATAAGAAACAGAATAAATGGTCTAGTGTGTTGGAAAGTGAAATGGGCGGAAATGTAGAATTGGGTAAAAGGAATTGGCAATTCATAGGAAGAGGAGGGTCATTTGTAATACTGGATGGAATTCACTCATTGCAAAAGGCAGTTTTGAGCAAACATATGAAGGAAATGAAAGAGTTAGCCAAGACATCAAGAGGAAGAGCATTCCTGGCAGAGAAAATTGCAAGAACCAAGTCCTGAAGGCTGGAGTGTTCCTGGGATACTGAAGGAGCAGCAAGGCATCCAGTGGGGCAGGAGAGGAGGGAGTGAGGGTAAGAGGCTGAGATGCAATCAGCAGGTAACAGGTGCCAGGTCAACCAGGGCCTTGTGAGACCTTAGGAGGACTCTGGCTCATCTCTTTTGGTGAGGGAGATGGAAAGCCATTGAAAAGATTGTAACACAGCAGTAACAGGATCTCACTTATGTTTTTTTGTTTTTGGGGGTATTTTAAAAAGAATTATTTATTTATTTAAGAAAGAGAAAGAGAGAGAGAGCATGCACATGGGATTGGAGGGAAAGGGGCAAAGGGAGAGGGAGAGAGAGAATCTCAAGCAGACTCCCCACTGAGCATGGAGCCTGATTCAGGGCTGGATCCCACGACCCTGAGACCAAGCTGAAATCAGGAGTCAGATGTCCAACTGACTGAGCCACCCAGGTGCCCCTGATCTCACTTATGTTTTAAAGGAAACACACTGGATGCTTTGTTGCAAATAGCCTAGGTCAGAGGAGATGCCGAAGGCAGAAAGAAGGAGACCTGTTAGCAGATCGCTGCAGTAATCTGGGCAAGGGACAATGGTGGCCCAGCCCAGAAAAGGTGCAGTTGATGTAGGTGCCTGGATTCTAAACAAACCTTGGAGATTAGACTAATCTGCTAAATTTGAGGTGGAGTATTAGAGAAAGAGAGAGGGTTTTTTTTTTAATTTTTGTATTTAAATTGTCATTATTTAACATACAGTGCTATATTGGTTTCGGGAGTAGAATTCAGTGATTCATCACTTATGTACAACACCCAGTGCTTGTCACTACAAATGCACTCCTTAATCCTACTACCCATCTAGCCCATCTCCAACCCACCTCCCTCTATCACCCCTCAGGTGGTTGTTCTCTATCATTAAGAGTCTCTTACGTTCTCTCTCTCTCTCTCTCTCTCTCTCTTTTGAGAAAGAGAGAGTTTAAAAGGAACTAAAATTTCTTGGTCTGCTTAACCAGAAGGATGGAGTGGCCTTCCACTGCAATGGGAAAGACTGGGATGGAGTAGATTCTGGACATGTGAGACCAGCAGTCCAGTTTTGGACCTGTTGAGTTTGAGATGCTTGTTAGACATCTGGAGGAAGAAGTGGGGAGATAGATGGATATGAGAATTTACTGCATTTGTTGCTAGGTAACAAATTACTCAAAATGTAGCAGCTTACAACAATCATTTATTACTCCAAGTTGTCTGTGTGTCACAAATCTGGGAGCTTCTTAGTTGGGTAGTTGTGGCTTAGAGACTGCAACCAAGGGTTTGGTGGGGCTGTAGTCTCATTTGAAGGCTAGTTTGGGGAAAGATCAGCTTCCAAGTTCACTTGTGTATCTGTTGGCAGACCTCAGAAGATCCACTTCCCTGTTCACCTACATGGCTGTTGGTAGCCTCACCACATGGGCCTCTCAGCACATGGCATCTGGCTTACCTCAAGAAAAGTCATTTAAGAGACAGTGAGGAATTACTCAAAATGGAAACCGAAGTCATTTTATAACCTAACCTTGGAAATGACCTTCAATTACTCCTGCCATAATCTGCTCAGTAGAAGCCAATCAACAAGTCCAGTTCACACTCAAGACAGGTGAAATTAAGTTTCACCTCTTAAGGGCAGATAGATGAACAGACTCCTGGACATATTTTTAAAACCATCACATCCGCATGGCCTTAAATATAATCTGCACAGATTATTACATTTAAAACCATGAGATTAGGGCGCCTGGGTGGCTCAGTGGGTTAAGCCGCTGCCTTCGGCTCAGGTCATGATCTCAGGGTCCTGGGATCGAGTCCCGCATCGGGCTCTCTGCTCAGCAGGGAGCCTGCTTCCCCCCGCCCTTCCTCTCTCTCTGCCTGCCTCTCTGCCTACTTGTGATCTCTCTCTGTCAAATAAATAAATAAAAATCTTAAAAAAAATAATAAAAAAAAATAAAACCATGAGATTAGAATAGCCCACCAGAAGGGTGAGTGTGAAAAAAAAAAGAGAAGAGCACCAAGGGTTGAGTCTCAGGAGGTCTCAATGTTAAAAGGCTGCAGAGAAGTCGAAGAACCATCAAAAGAAATCAAGAATGAGAGATTTGTCAAGTAGGAAGAAAGCAGAGAGAGGGTGATGTTTTAAAACTGACTGGAAAAGGTGCATCAGGGAAGAGAGAGTGTTCTATCCTGTCAAATGTTGTCATTAGGCAGCGTGACCATTTATCCTGGCTTGCCCAGGGCCATACCAGCTCACTTTGGTTTTGTCCTGGTGTTGTTGCTAAGAGGGCCCCCTTTCACTCTGAAACACAGCCCAATCTGATGAATTATCTGGACATCCCAAACATAAGTCAAGTGGTATAAGCACCTAGATTTGGGAATTGGATGAGGCAATGGAGAGGTCATTGGTAACCAGAGGGGGACCACCTAATTAGTGATTCACTGTGATATTATATCAGCATCCTTTTCATTCAAAATAATTTTTCTTTTTTTAAAGATGTTATTTATTTATTTGAGAGGTAGTGAGAGAGAGAGCATGAGAGGGGAGATAGCCAGAGGGAGAAGCAGACTCCCCATGGAGCTGGGAGCCCAATGCGGGACTCGATCCTGGGACTCCAGGATCATGACCTGAGCTGAAGGCAGTCACCCAAACAACTGAGCCACCCAGGTGCCCTCAAAATACTTTTTCTATTAAAGTTATTAAAGAATTATGTAAAATATTAGCTAAGATTAGCATAAATATAGCATAAAATAACTTACCAAATTGAAATAAGATTTTACAAATCACAAAGGCGATCAATTCACTAAATTTTAATTCTTCTCAGTCACTACTTGATGTAATCATGGATTACACCAAAGTTTGAGTACAGCTTTAATGCAAACTCACTTTATGAATTAGCAGCCTGGAAAAAAATTATGACTATCACAAAGCTACAGAACTGATAGACTTTCTTGTTGTAGAAACAAAATAATTTGACAAACGGCAAAAAACCATCCTCAGTGTGATCCAAGTTGATAAAATAGAAACAGACATCCCAAGATTCCTATTTATTCAAAATTATTCATGAAATGATTTTCATTTGAGAACATGTACCTTTAAAAAAGCTCTAGTTACAGCTTGTCCCCAACTCCCATGGCTGCCCCTGCTCCTACCTTCCCTGCTGGCTACTTGGGAAGGGATGATCTCCAGTGCACCTGTCTCCACTTTGCCTATGCCAAATTTGAATAATGTCTGTCACTTCCTAGGTCCTTGCTATGGCCCAGGCACTATGTTTATTACTTTATAAATCTTAATATATTTCATCACCTACAACAGCTCTGCTTGTTGTGTGGTTCCTGCACCACACCTTGCATACTTGCTCAGGTCATGGAGTGGCAGTACCCCCTTGTAGTGTATTCTCTTTTTTTGAGTAAACAATAACTTAGATTAATTATCTGCCTTTGTTGAAAAATAAACTCTGCCTCATTTTTGGCACTATTAAGAAATGGAAAGCTGACATTAAGTTTCATTTTACTTATCTGGTCTTAAATAATGTTCTTCTTGGGGTCATTGGCTCCACTGAAAAAGAGATCTCCATCCATAGGAGCAGGTTAGTATCTTTTTTTAAATTATTTTTATTAACATATAATGTATTATTATCCCCAGGGGTACAGGTCTGTGAATCATCAGGCTTACACATTTCACAGCACTCACCATAGCACTTACCCTCCCCAATGCCCATAACCCAACCACCCTATTCCTACCACTCCACCCACCAGCAACCCTCAGTTTGTTTTGTGAGATTAAGAGTCTCTTATGGTTTGTCTCCCTCCTGATCCCATCTTGTTTCATTTTTTCCTTCCCTACCCCCCAGAACACCCTGCCCTGCCTCTCAAATTCCTCATATCAGGGAGATCATATTAAAATTGTCTTTCTCTGGTTGACTTATTTCATTCAGCATAATACCCTCTAGTTCCATCCATGTTGTTGCAAATGGCAAGATTTCATTTCTTTTGATGGCTGCATAGTATTCCATTGTACATATATATACCACTTCTTCTTTATCCATTCATCTGTTGATGGACATCTAGGCTTTTTCCATAGTTTGGCTATTGTGGATATTTCAGGCTACTATCTTGATTGCTTAGAACAATGGTGAGGTAGGTTGTAGAAATGACAATTTTTTAAATAAAATCTTTCTAAGTATTTTTTATCTCATTTTAACTATCAGAAACTGGGAAATTATCCTACCTTATAGGTATCAGCACCCTGACTGTGGGGCTCTCTCTGAGGAATCAGCTGGGGGTCATGACTGCATGACCACTATAGGTACAGTTGGGTGCTTTTCACAAGAGAGTTCCACACTGGAAAATCAGCTGCCTGGGAAAAGGCAGCTAGGGAGCTGGCGATTGACATAGAGGGTTGGAAACAAACCAAAAACCCAACACTCGCTGACTTGTTGCTATAAATTCTGAAGCATTTACCTAGCCCAGTACTTAATTCTATCTTTACAACACCCTGTATATCAGGTACTGTTATTAGTCTGTCAATGTCACAAAAATAACATGGAACAGATCATCTCAAAACACAGTAGCTTGCAAAAACAAGCATTTCCTTGCTCATGCATCTGCAGGTCATCTAGCATTTGGCTGATCTGGCTGGGCTCAGCTCGGCTTGGGCACCTACAACAGGGTAAGTTCAGGTGTTCTCCAGTGTCTTGTAGTCTTCTGGGACCAGCAGGACACTCAGGGTATATGCTTCTAATGGTGATGGCAGAAGTGCACGATGGCACACCCAGCCTCATGAGCATGTCTCTTTCAGTTCTCATGTACAATATCCTCCTGTGTAAACAAGCCCAGTGGCCAAGCCCAAGGTCAAAAGTCAAGGATGTACACTCTGCCCACCAGGAGACCTTTCAAAGATGTGAGTGTGTAATATGACTACAGAGGCTTGAAGATCAGACCAAGAGCTAAATCCAGCACAGGTGCTACCATTATATTAATCTTAAAGATGAGAACACCAGGAGGGGTTAGAAGACTTGCCCAGAGTCACACTAATGATAAGCAGAGATGCTGACCTTTAAACCCAAGCAGACCAGCTCAGACCCCAAGTTCTCATACAGGGTAGCTTAACAAAAACCAGGTGAAAGCTCCTGTGGGCCAGGAAAAACACATGAAAGGTCAGACACAGAGTGGAAAAAGGCCAGGGAAAGGAGCAGGCCAGGATCAGCCTAAGAGGAACCCTGCCCATGCTGAGATCACACCTCCCCCAGATCCTTATCCACAGGCTTGTAGAGTACTCCTGTTCTTGGCCATAAATTGGCAAATTTATACCCCCCAAATAGAGAAGTTCATTCTAAAGTCTATTTAAAATTCCACCAGTTATCCAAAAGTTTATTCTTTTCATATTTTTTCTGTTGTTTCAGTTGTCTGCAATGAGTAAAACAGAAGTACAACTTTAAATAAATAAATGTATAAAGTATTAAAATATAACTGTAGTATTTCTCCCCTGTCTGAGAATTGGTTCATGGGAAGTTTTTCTGTTTAAATATATTTGTAATTCACAGAATTCCAAAGGTTTTTCCCTTTACAGTTATTAAGTTTTGAGGATTTTATTAGAACCTAAAAATCGATTCCATTTGCATGTCTAGGACAGGAGTAGATTTCAAGTGTTTCAAAAACTATTTTCTATATATTATAACCAATTTTGTGTGCAATAGATAAAAATGTAATAAAATCTATATAATTTATATTTTAATTTTAATAACTACATTAAATAAGTGTTTATAATAAAAATAAGGTAAGGATAGTTCAGACTGATGAGGAGAGGTTTTTATTTTTTAAAATTTTAATATTTTTATTTTTATTATACAAAATGATTCCAATTTAGGCAATATTTCTTAAAATTTCAATGAAATATAATCAATCTTCTATCAATTGGTTTCTTTTTTAAAGATTGTACTTATTTATTTATTTATTTATTTGAGAGAGAGAAGGCAAAACTTAGCATGGCAGATAGAGGGAGAAGCAGACTCCTCACTGAGCAGGGAGCCAGAGCGGGAGTGGGGTGGGGAAGGGCTTGATCCCAGGACCCTGATCCCAGGACTCTGAGATCATGACCTGAGTTGATGGCAAATGCTTAACCAACTGAGCCACCCAGGCGCCCCTATTAGTTTCTTATTGCTGACTATATAAAATCATAATAGGCTAACATATTATGAAACAGTAATTCAAAGAAAATACCATCGAAGGAGAAATGACCATCTTGTTTTAACCCCAGAATAGACTGTTGCAATTACTTAATATGGAGGTGATGCAACACTGATACTTTCATAGAAACAAAGAGAATTCTTATGACTGATGTCATTGCACAATTGATCTTTCCACCCTGGTTCCTGTGAAACTCATTTCTCTTCAGGAGCAGATAATTGTACACAAAAATTTTACCTTTGTTTTCCCAAATCTTGAAATATAACTGTGGTAAAACTTCCAACCACATTTTTAAAATAAATCTACTGTCTAAAAATGAGATCTCTTGTTTGACTATTGGATATAAAACTTTAAAACTAGCCTATGGCCTATATTTCACGTCTTACATGCAATTGTTAGAAAGTAAGAGGGAGTTACATCAATCACTTAAATCAGAAATTTAGGAAAGCAAAATTAACATGCACTCTGATGAGTAGAAAAAAGAAAACTAAAAGTTGGAAATAAAAGTTTTAGAATGTAAAAGTAGAAATAAGAAAATACCTAATAGAAATAAAAAATAGAAATAAGAAAATACCAAATTTGGATAGCAAACAAAATCATTAGAATATATGAAAATATCTAAGAAAAATGTTCAAGACCTTTTTTTCTTAATACTTTTTTTATTTATTCATTTGAAAGAGAGAGAGAGAGCGTGAGAGGGGAGAAGGTCAGGGGGAGAAGCAGACTCCCCATGGAGCTGGGAGCCTGATGCGGGACTCATCCCAGGACTCCAGGATCATGACCTCAGCCAAAGGCAGTTGCTTAACCAACTGAGCCATGCAGGCACCCCTGTTCAAGACCTTTATAAAGAATGTTTTGAGGCTACTGGACTGTGTCCCTTGAGACTATCAGGTTTTGTGATGGGCAAGCAGAGTTTTGAAGTGAATGTAAGCTTTGGAGACAGACACACAGATAGATAGTCCATCTCTTGTTGCTTCTGAGCTCTGTGTGTCCACCCACACCCTGAAGTCATCAAGTTCCCTTGTAGGTGTGAATAAGGATCTAATGTCAGTATGTCAAGCTCTTGATGCGTCATTTAAAAACTAAAGGTGAATAAATTTTTAAAATAGTATGGGGGGGTGTAAGTAATTCAGAACTCCTCTAAGTTCCTTTTTGCTTTCTTTCTCCCTCCTTCCCTCCCTTCCCTCCCATCCTTCCCTTTGTCCCTTCCTCCTTCCTTCCTTCCATTCTTCCTTCCACCCTTCCTTCCTTTCCTTTCTTTCTTTCTAATCATGGATTCTCTTGTCCCAGACCTGTTTTCCACAGCAACCCCTAAATGTAAGGACAAGGGAAAGTTGATTAGAGGGTGGACATCCCAGTTACAGAGCATGGACCAGGAGGGCGCTGGAGGCCAGGCAGCACAGAGGGCAGCCTCTCTTCCTCCTCCTCTCCACTCCCTGTGGTGACTCTTAGTGAGCACTGACAGGAATGAGGGTTGGGTCTAAAAGAAAAAAAAGACCCTTGAGATTACTTCTTCCCTTCAATGAACACTATTACACTAACTCAAAGCAGGGACAGAGAGAAAGAAGGGACTTTTCTTTTCCCAGAAGCTGTGTGTGTGCCCCTTTCTACAGAGGAGAAGCCTATGAGCCATCATCCCCTGCCAGGCACTTTCCCACATGTGGGCAGCAACTAGCCCAGCATCAACAAAGGGGACACCTCCTGCTGTGCCCAAGGAGCGACAGGCCCCGAGCTGAGACGGAGTGGGATATGAGGGAGGGTTATGGGTTATTCTAAGTTTCTTGAAGTTCCCATGTCTCTTGTCATGTACTGTTAAAGCCTGACCTGAAATGGATCCCTCCTGGGTATCAGTCCCATGCTGCATGGAGCTTGGTCTGGTCTCAGTTTTGTTAACACAGTGAACACTACTGACTGCTCATCTCTGTCTCCCAAGAGAAGGCACCTCTGCTGGGCCATGAAAGCTTTTCTGTGCCTACCAGTGGGCCCAAACACCACTGTACATGCGTTTGGTTCCTGTGGGTCAAGTGATTTGTATGAGCTATTTTATGCTGTTATGTGCCAAGCACTGTGCTAACATTTTTATGTTATGTCTGTAATTTGATCCTCATAGTACCCCATCACTGGTCACAAAAGTGCCCAGTACATACCAGCTGGGAGGAAAACAGAAACAGAATCACCTGGAGCCATGAAGCTCTCCTTTTATTTATTTATTTTTCCTTCATCCCTCACAAGTCACAGTCGAACTTGAGAAGTGCTTTCCCTTTTCAGTGAGAAGGGACAAATGCCCACTTCCTCGGTGAGGTAGGACTTGGGTTAGAGAAACCCTGCACTGGGTCAGCAGGGTTGCAGGGTGGGCGGCCACCCCGTGGGGTGGGCCTTGAAACCTGAGGGCCTGGAAAACCCATGGTTTACCACGGAAACCATGACAGGACCTTCACATTAACACCCAACCTTCCTCCCTCCCCCAGGGCCTCCTGAGCCCCCTCAAAGATAAGGACAGAGGCTACTGCTCCAGCAGCTAAGAAGCCCACTCTGTGGTTTGACTTTTCCTGTCCTCCCACTAGCTGCAGAGTGGTGGGCCACACTGCTCTTACTCAGGGGCTGCTGCTCTCAAAGCTCAGAAGCAGCGGAAGTCACAGGCTGTGGAGGCCTCCAATGGCACCTAGAGCTTGGCACTGGTGTTAACTGGAGGCCCAAATGTCTCCCACCAACACTGTTCCCCTCTCACCTGAATCCAAGAATCTCTCTTGCAATTGCCTTCAAGAAAAGACAGTCCCATTTTTTTCTTTTCTTCTTTTTTTTCTTTTTTAAGAAAAAATGGCAGCACCCCTCCTGGTAACAACCACATCTGTTAAGAAGCGATGGCCATCATCATACCCTTGGGAAGAGCTTCAGAAAGTGTTCTAATAACTGTAGGCCATTCAGCACAAGCCTTAAAACTGCGTCTCTGTTCCAGAGTGATTCCTGCCCAGTTTCTAGCATTAGATCCTACTCATTGACCTTCCTCAGCTTTTCTGGACATCAGCTTCTCACACAGCTCTCTGCCTCCCAAGCACTGCGAAGGAGCACCTGTCCAGGTCAGCTCTACCAGAAATCTGCTGTAATCATAGTTAAAAGTGAGCCATTAGCAGCATTCCTATTAAAGACAAACAAGAAAAGGGTGCCCACTATTTAATATTATAATATTATAGTTCAGCTATGGAACAAAGTAAGGGTTATGTGGCAGAGACACATAACCACGGGCTAAATGAGATCTCATTTGACTCAAGCAGGAGGCATAGAGTACTTAACTTAATTACCAAAGAAAATAAGTAAGTAAATTGTTCATGTAGTTGGGCATGGAGGTGGCAGAGATTGGTTCATGTTCTTTTATCAATAAGCTTTCATTGAATGTAACCATGTGCTGGACACATGCTCATCCCTGGGTCCACACTGCGGGGTTTTCAACCTAATTGGAGAAACATGAACGGCCATGTATCCACTTGTCTTCTTTGGAAAAACAGCCCAAGCCTCAGTAGATGTTTTGGTTAAGAGCTTATTGGGCATTAAGGGCAAGAAAGCAGTACACCTCATCTCCATCTGGGAGATTCACACCGCGCAGCAGTGTCTTAGAAGGTCTGAGAAGTCCTGCCATAAAGAATCTGTCTAACTATCTGTATGAGTCAGGATGGGCTAAGTTATGCTGCAGGAAACAAACAACTCAAATATCCCTGTGGCTTAGGACAAAGAAGGGTATTTCTTGCTCATGGGACCTGCCCATGGAGGGTCAGCTGTGACTCAGCTACAGGACACAGGCTCATGGAACACGCTCGATTAAAAGCATGGCCGGTCACCATGTTAAGGGAGAAGAGATGTGGTGAACACAAATGGGGTTTGGCTCATCTGGCTTGAATGCATGACGATATGTGCTCTATGGCAGCCTAGGGACAAACGGGAGGGATATTCCATCTGGATGTGAAAAGCATACATGACAGGGCTGGTTAGGCATGTCAGACATAGGACTGTCTCCCACAGGAAGGACCTGGCATGAAAACAGACCATAGCAGTAATTTCTTTAGGAAGGGGCAAGTAGGTACCATCAGAAAAACAAACAAAAAATAAATCAAGATCTCTTCAAAGTAGTGAGGAGAAGGCAGGTGAAATAGGTCCAGGCCAAATACAGATGCACAGAAAGTTGACTAATAGAGGAAGAAGCTGTTCCAACAGATGTTTCCAGTGGACTATTGGGGATTGGGGAGTTTTTTTAAATATAGAGGCTGGAGACTCCGATTTCAACAAGGAAGATGGGATTAGGCTTTATCCTTATAGCAAGCAATAATTCTCCCAACATCTGCTGAGACAAGCCTACAAACAGGGAGAGGGATGCCCAATGCAAATGCTCACTAAACTATTTTACAGTTTATAGCACAGAAGGATAGAAAACCACCATTGATACACCAGCTACAAACAAGTCTGACAGAGCAGAAGCTCTGCTCCTCTGCAGAGAACAGGAAGGTGATTCCATAAAAAGGCATCTTCGGTTTGTCCCACAGTGGAATCAGAGACTGAGCACTGGCAGCATGGATAGCCATCCCAATAACTGAGAAAGCCCGGCTCATCTGCATGGGGAATCCTGTACTTCTCCATTCAGGTGGTCTTAAAGTCATTCTTATGAATCACACAGAGGGGGATAGCCAGGCCTGTCTCATCAGATCATAAGGATTACTCAATCCTGAAAAAATAATCAACAAGTCAAAAATAAAAGAAAATTTCTTTAAATTGATAAACAATCTCTACCAGAAATCTGCTGTAATCATAGTTAAAAGTGAGCCATTAGCAGCATTCCTATTAAAGACAAACAAGAAAAGGGTGCCCACTATTTAATATTATAATATTATAGTTCAGCTATGGAACAAAGTAAGGGTTATGTGGCAGAGACAGATTCTCCCAATATCCAATTCCACTTACTTTCATGTAATAGATTCCAAGTCAGGCATATGGCCACCCAGGATAAAAATTGGATTTCCCAGACTGTCTTGCAGTGAAACCACTGGCCATTAACTATGGCCAATAGGATGGGTTATTGATAGAGGGAGTGTCATACAATAGCTTTGGGGAACCTCTCTTAAGAGTCAGTCCACATCTGTCTTTTTCTCACCTCTTTCTCCCATCCTACCACCTGGAACTGTATGTTGTCATCTCAGATCTGAGAATGAGGGGTGGTGAGTGGTGAGCTGGAAGACCACTGGATATTTGAGGAGTTCACAGAACAGAGCTGCCATACCAACCTGGGACTGCCCATCCCTGGGCATTCTATGAGAGAGAAATAAACATCCTTCTTGTTTAGGTCACCATTATTTGGGGGTCCTCTGTTACTCATTGTTGAAGAAAATCTTAAATACTATGATAAATACATACCTGGATCATTTAACTTAAACAACAGTCAGCAAATGACTGCCTGGGTGCCAAATTCCGTCAGCTGCTTGTTTTTATAAATAAAATTTTATTGAAACACAGCCCCATTCATTTATTCACACACTGTCTATGGCTGCTTTCACTCTACTGTGGTGGGGTAGAACAGTTTCACAAAGCCAAAAACATTTACTATCTGGCCCTTTACAGAAAAATTTGTTGACTCCTGACCTAGAAAATTCAGAAAGTCAATTGAACAAAAAGTCACTTGAAGAAATAGATACGACTCTAGTTTCATGGGGAGGAGGGAGAAAAAATGAGTTAATTCATTCTGTTCATGCCATCTTACAGGGTAGTTGATCTAAATTAAAGAATCTTAATCTCAAAAATCAATTGAGACCTTGAACCCTACTCAACATAAGCCTTGTGTAAAGTACCTTGTAGTTACTACAATTAAATCTGCAATCTTTATTCAGGGTGATAGTATTGTCTATGGAAAAGACAAAGAGGTGATTTGCAGTCAGAAGGCCTGGGTTTCAGACCCACCTCACTATTTATTAGCTTTCAGATTTCAGCAAAGTCCTTGCAACCTTGATCTCCTCACGAGGACACCTCCTTGACAAGTTGGGACTGGGATTAAATGAGGTAATGTCTGTAAAGACACCATGCAAACTCCAACATGATGAACAGATGCTGATTCCTTCACAGGGTTTATGAACAAATGCAGATTCCTTCACAGGGTTTATCTATGAGATTGTTACAAGTTTATATCATGGTGTCTAAACGTGGGTTTACAGAAAAACCAGCAACCATTCCAAGCAAGTTCACAGACTGCATAGATTTCAGTCTAAACAATTACATTAAGACCAAAAAACAGCCAGATTCCATGCAGACTTAAAGTTCAAGGATGAAATGATTAAGAAGATAGGAAAGATGTGAGGTGAGAGAAGAAAGTAATATAGAAAAGATAGGACACATATCAAAATCCCATCCTTTTTTTTTTTCAAAGAAATGGAACAAATAATCCTAAAATTTATATGGAACCAGAAAAGACCTCAAATAGCCAAAGGAATATTGAAAAAGAAAGCCAAAGTTGGTGGCATCACAATTCCAGACTTCAAGCTCTATTACAAAGCTGTCATCATCAAGACAGTATGGTACTGGCACAAAAACAGACACACAGATCAATGGAACAGAACAGAGAGCCCAGAAATAGACCCTCAACTCTATGGTCAACTAATCTTCAACAAAGCAGGAAAAAATGTACAATGGAAAAAAGACAGTCTCTTCAACAAATGGTGTCGGGAAAATTGGACAGCCACATGCAGAAAAATGAAATTGGATCATTTCCTTATGCCACACATGAAAATAGACTCAAAATGGTTGAAGGACCTCAATGTGAGAAAGGAATCCATCAAAATCCTTGAGGAGAACACAGGCAGCAACCTCTTCAACCTCAACTGCAGCAACATCTTCCTAGGAACATCGCCAAAGGCAAGGGAAGCAAGGGCAAAAATGAACTACTGGGATTTCATCAAGATCAAAAGCTTTTGCACAGCAAAGAAAACAGTTAACAAAACCAAAAGACAACTGACAGAATGGGCGAAGATATTTGCAAACGACATATCAGATAAAGGGCTAGTATCCAAAATCTATAAAGAGCTTAGCAAACTCAAGACCCAAAGAACAAATAATCCAATCAAGAAATAGGCAGAGGACATGAACAGACATTTCTGCAAAGACGACATCCAGATGGCCAACAGAACATGAAAAAATGCTCCACATCACTCAGCATCAGGGAAATACAAATCAAAACCACAATGAGATATCACCTCACACCAGTCAGAATGGCTCAAATTAACAAGTCAGGAAATGACAGATGCTGGTGAGGATGCGGAGAAAGGGGAACCCTCCTACACTGCTGGTGGGAATGCAAGCTGGTGCAGCCACTCTGGAAAACAGTGTGGAGGTTCCTCAAAAAACTGAAAATAGAACTACCCTATGACCCAGTGATTGCACTGCTGGGTATATATCCTAAAGATACAAACGTGGTGCTCCGAAGGGGCACGTGCACCCGAATGTTTATGGCAGCAATGTCCACAATAGCCAAACTATGGAAAGAACCTAGATGTCCATCAACAGATGAATGGATAAAGAAGAAGTGGTATATATATACAACGGAATACTATGCAGCCATCAAAAGAAATGAAATCTTGCCGTTTGCGACAACGTGGATGGAACTAGGGGGTATTATGCTTAGCGAAATAAGTCAATCAGAGAAAGACAACTATCATATGATCTCCTTGATATGAGGAAGTAAAGATGCAATGTGGGGGGTTTGGGGGGGTAGGAAAAGAATAAATGAAACATGATGGGGTCGGGAGGGAGACAAACCATAAGAGACTCTTAATCTCGCAGAATAACCTGAGGGTTGCTGGGGGGAGGGGGGTTGGGAGAGGGTGGTGGGGTTATGGACATTGGGGGAGGGGTGTGTGCTGTGGTGAGTGCTGTGAAGTGTGTAAACCTGGTGATTCACAGACCTGTACCCCTGGGGCTAAAAATACATTATATGTTTATAAAAAATTTTTAAAAATATTAAAAAGATAGGGCACAGGCAAAAAGAAGGCTAAGAGAAAGCCCACCTTCCCAAGAGGAAGATGGGAACACTAGAGGAGGCTGAGGGGCATGGGCTTGGGGCCCCCCCAGTGGCTTTCATACAAGAAGGGAATATATATCAACAATAGCCAAATTATGGAAAGAGCTCAAATGTCCATTGACTGATGAATGGATAAAAATGATGTGATAAATTTATAATGGAATATTCCTCAGCCATTAAAAAAAAAAAAAGGAAATCTTGCCATTTGTGAGGATGTTGATGGAGCTAGAGGAAATTATGCTAAGTGAAAGAAACCAGAGAAAGACAAATGCCATATGATTTCACTCATGTGGAATTTAAGATACAAAACATGTACATATGGCAGGGGAGGAGACAGGGAAAGAAACCACAAGAACTCAACAACAGAGAACAAACTGAGGATTGATGGATGGAAGGGGATAGAGGGTGGGCTAGATGGGGGATGGGCATTAAGGAGGGAACTTGTTGTGATGAGCGCTGGGTGTTATACATAAGTGATGAATCAGTGAATTCTACTCCTGAAACCAATATTGCACTATATGTTAACTAACCAGAATTTAAGCAAAATTTTGAAGAAAAATAAAATAAATCCAAACTAAATAAATAAATGAAAAGGGTCACCCAGATGGCACAATTGGTTAAGTGTCCAACTTAACCTGTGTTTCAGCCCAGGTCATGATCTCAGGGTCATGGGATCAAGCCCCTTGTTGAGCTCTGAGCTCAGCATGGAGTCTGCTTGGGATTCTCTCTCCCTCTCCCTCTGCCCCTCTTGTTCATGCTCTCCCTCTCTGTCTCTCTCTCTAAAATAAATAAATAAATCCTTTAAAATCAGTCAATCAATAAATAAGAGCTACTCCAGGAAAAAGAAAAAGAAAAAGAAAAGAAAAGAAAAGAAAAGAAAAGAAAAGAAAAGAAAAGAAAAGAAAAGGAAAGGAAAGAAGGGAATATGCTCTTTTCCATCTCAGGTTCATTGTATAGGCTGCTTCCTTTCTCTGGAACATTCCCCTCGCCTCAGCTACTCCCACCCCTACTCCCACCAATACGGTCATTCTTCCACTTAGTCCCAGGTCCCAGCTTGTTACCTTGGCAGAGAGGTCTTCTCTGCCACTTTATCTAACTGCTGTTAAGTAAATGAGTAAGTAGAATGACAGGAAGAACTTGCGCAAGGAAGTGGAGCATCTGGAAATCTACTATGTTGAATTTGGGGTATGTTAGCCCCTACCACTACGATGAGTATTGCTTGTACTTTTTGATAAGGTAGAGCATATCTCTGTGAGTAATGAAGACTTCAAATATCCACAGATTTAAAACCATATAATGTCCGACACAATGTTTTTATCCCTAGTCAGCTCCAATGAAGGCACAGACTTTGTTTATTCCATAACATATCAACACCTAGTATAATTCCTGACACAAGGTAGGCACTCATCAAATATCGACTGAATAGAGGAAAATGCACCAGTCTTAGCAACACGTCATTGTTTGGCCCACCTTGGTTGCTTCTGTTACTGCTGTCCTGACTTTGGCTTCCAAGTCACAGAAAAGCTGGTGCCAAAGTTGTGTGGCTGGTCAGAGTGCTAGAACCAGGAGCCAGACATTCTGTTCCCTGTTATGACACTTAACTGCCATGTGTGTGACCCAGGGCCAAGCAAAGCTCTGTGTCAAAACGTGAATATGGCTTTTTCTTTCTTCAAATGACTTTGAACCCTTCAAAGGATCACAGTGAACTCACAGATAGATTCCAATTATTGTTAATACTAAATTTTTTGCTTTGTCAGATCTGAAATTTAGAGATCATTTTATTTACATTTTCTTTGTTGCTTTTATACTCTTTCCCTGTAAATAGAAGGGAAAAAAGACAAAAGAGAGGCACACAGTGGGGTGTATAGTGCTATTCCATACCCAGCAATGAAAACCAAAGTTGCCTTTCACAAAAATGTGAGGCATTTCTGGAGAACATGATAAATGATACTCCACCAAAACATGCCCTACCAGTATTTGTTTTTGTTTTTAATTATTCTTTTTCTCCCTTCTCCTTCCACAGCCATTGAAGATTTCTCTACTGAATTAACTCTTGGCTGCAAGTGGCCAAATTTGAAAATGTGGCTGCAAATTTGAAATCTTTGGCAGTGTTACAGTTTGAATGTATATTGTCTATTTCTGCTCTTCGAAGAACCCTGATTTTTCTTAGATATCCACTCCTTCTCCATAGTTTGTGTTCCTAAGATGCAGCTAAACAACTGTCCGCTGGATTGGGGTGAACTTGGTTGGTCAAAGAGTAATTCTCTCCTCCTTGCAATTCATTGGCTCCAGTGTGACCCCATTCTGGTTAATAAGAAGCCAGGTGAGGCATTGGGTTAAAGATACCTATAGAAGCTTTACTAGAGGCTTCTGTGAAATGCTGAATTTCTCCACAGAGTATCCCCAGAAGCAATAGCATCCCATGGAAAACAACTCTATCTAAAAATGAGTTCAGAATCCAAATCACATTAGGAAGCAAATTACCAAAATGGGCAGTTAGCAAGCACAGTAAATGGGAACATTTGCACATCAAAACAGGAGACAATAAGACAATCCAAAGAGATTCTAATTATATTTAAAACATTTAGGGATAAAACATTTACTGTAACAAAATAGTACAGGGGAAAAAAAGATAGAAAAACCTCACCCCAAAAACTCAAACAGAAAGTATACAAATTATACAAAAAGCATGGAAATTGAGACTCAGTAGGTGGGTCTAATAGTAAGCCATCTACGGTTGAAGAGAAGAGAATTAGAGTACAGCACTAAGGAAATCACCTAAAGTGTAGTTCAGAAAGATAAAGTGTGAGGTATAAAAGACACAGGGTAGAATCAGAGGGCCCATCTATATCTAACTGGAGTTCTAGAATGAGCAAATAAAAGAGAAAGATGGAGAGGTGATATTCAAGAGATAACAGCGAATTTCTTACAAAAGAGGAAAAATGTGTCTTCAAATTGTATAAGTAGACTGAATGTGGACCAGTAGAAATAAAAGCCTGTGCGTGCATAGTAATAAAACTGCACAATATCCAAGGTAAAAAGGGAAATCTTAGAGTTGTCTGAAGGAAAACAAAACCGATGAGCTAAAAGGAATAATAATTAAACTATTAGTGGATTTCTAAGAAGCCAAAGTAGATGCCAGAGACCACCAATAATATCTTTTAGATATCAGGGGGAACAATGGTCGTTAAATCTAAATTCTAACTAAATTATCAATCAAAGTTAAAATTTAAAACCTAATGAAGACAGTTTTAGACATACAAAGATGAAGAGAGTTAACTGAGTGCTCACAGGATCTTGCTGTTAAAATTACTAAGAGGTGTACTTTGGCAAGAAGGAAATTGAGCCCAAAAGGAAAGAAGAAGACACCCAAAACAATGGCGGCCAAACAACTCGGTAACACGCCCTGCAGAATGTGAGTCATTACTGACTGGTACAGACACTGATCATAGCTAATTGCGTGTTGCTTAAAATCGGGGGGGGGGGGGGACTCATACAATAGCTACCAACATCGTAAAAGATGGAAGAGTTCAGAAAGAAGCTAAACCATTCTTGTTCAAGAAGCAAACATAAATCACCTCTGGAGAACATCAGGTCAAGTACACATGTTAAAAAAAAATCAGCGGATGACCTCAATAATAATAAAAAGAGAATGTATGCTTTCTAAACACTTAGGGGGGAAATGAGAAAGTAAAAGAAAAGTTGATGAATTCGACACAAGGCAAGAAGGGAGGGGAAAAAAGAAGCAAAGCTTGAAGATGTGTCAAGAGATGAATAATTATTCCTCAAATTCAATCACATTCCCAGCCAAATGTTGTGTTACCCAGAAACAAAACTGTAAGTCAGCCTCCAGCAAGAAGTGTTCGTAGGCATAAAGAGAAGGAGGAAAGAGGAGACACTTGAATATATACACATACACAAAGAGCATGTAAGGAAGTGGGCCTGGTTTCTACAGTCTTCCTCTCTAATTGACTAGTATGTGCAACTCCTTTCCAACATGATCCAGTCTGTGCTTCCTTTGTCCTCAACCAAGACTTCAGCTTTTTGGAGTTCTCTGGTGCAGTGACTCAATCCTTCATTCCAAATGAGTCGGAATCCTCAGAGGACCTCCCCTTTTCTGGTTGCCATAGTTTTTCACTGGGCATGGAAGTACTGAGGGACAGACCAGAATATCCTTTGGGTTCCAGATATAATCCTCCCTGCCCCTGTAGTACCCAAACAACCAAATTTCCACTTGGTGGTTGGATGACCCAACACAACCTCTGGGGTCATGGCAGGGAAAACTCAGTGTTTCTCCTTGACTCTCACACACTGGTATCACACAACACTTCTGACATCAGTGTGTGGGTTTTTCCCATACGTCTAGTGACTCTCTGTGATACTACCTGGATATCCTATAACTCCATTCAATTTGAACGCTAACTGGAATTAGGGAAGACCTCACAGGTTAAGGGCTCAGTCCTACAGGACTACCCTTACTTCAGATGCCAGTTGCAAGACCAGATTGTCACCTGTGCTATAAATCAGTATTCCAACTACCCATCTCCTCAGGTTCAGTCATTTGCTATAATGGCTCATAGAACTCAGGGAAACATTTACTTACATTTACTGGTTTATAATATAATAAAGGGTATGCTAAAGAATACAAGTGAACAGCCAGATAGAGAGATACAAAGGGCAAAGTTCAGAAGGGTATGGAGCACAGGAGCTTCTATCTCCATTGTGTTGGGATGTGCCACCTCCCAACATGTGAGTGTTTTCACCAACCTCTCCAAACCCCATGCTCTTGAGATTTTAATGGAGGCTCCATCACATAGGCATGAACAATAATTAACTCAGTCTCCAAACCCTCTCCTCTTTCCACAGGATGAGAGGTCGGGCTGAAAGTTACATGTTTCTAATTGTGGCTTGGTCTTTCTGGTGGTCAGCCTTCATCTTTGAAGCTATGCAGGAGCCCACCAAAAGTCCCTTTATTAGGATAAAAGACACTCATATCTCCCAACAAGTCCCAAAGGTTGAAAGCTCTGTGCCAGGAACCAGGATCAAAGACCAAATGTTAGATCAAAAGATGTTCCTAAATGCTCTTATCACTTAGGAAATTATAAGCATTTTAGGAGCTCTCTGCCAGGAACTGAGAATAGAGACCAATATACATGGTTTCTATTATTTCACAGGTAATTCCCTCTTTTCCTTTTGGTTCAGTGGTGTGAGGAGCTCCAACTGGTGAGATGGTAGTCTCAACTACCAATTCAAAGGAACCACTATTGGATCTCCTATGGAAGCATTCCTCCCTTATAAAATAAAACCTCCTAGAAGAGCTTACATTGGTGGCAGCAGGAAGCAACAATTCTAGAAGTGTGTTACAGGTATAATTGTGGGATTCCGGACCCAGGAACACTGTCTAAGGCAGAATTCTATTTTTTCATGACTGTTTGATGAAACCCAATGACCTAGCAAGATCACAACCATCAACTGGGGAAAGTGAATCTAATTCACTTCTACCTATTTTTCTCTCCAGCTGCACAGGCATCCCACAGTTGTTTAATCAACCCTACCTAAGGAAAGCTTGCAGATAATCTTTTTAATTATATATCCCTAGCCTGAGGGAATGCCAGCCTTGGCCTCTTGAATTTCTTAACCTATTCCCAGACAACACGGCCATCATTACCATCATCTCTCACCAGAGAAAGGACATCCCCTTCACACAAAGGAATGTCTCCCCAGAACAGCAATGCAGTACTTTCCATGAGCATGTGAAAGCGTCCCTCCTGGTGCCCTGAGCTGCCTTATCAGTTGAAGACAACACATGATATTGAGTCAAGTCTGTTTCATAACCCCTCTGAGTGAAGCAAGATGTCAGGCCCTTCAGATGGCTTTGTCCACTCCACACATCATGTGGAACCCTGTTCCCAGAAAAGGGCCAATTCTGGGCCTTCCCGGCCCAGTGCATCAAACTCCTCCCACTGGAATCCATGTTTTAATGACCACACGTGATATGTAGGTAGAGAACAAGGAGACAGTCTACTGTGTTGTTTCTGGTATCACATCACTACTTTATAACCCTATTTCACAGCTCATGGTGTCATCTTCTATCTTAACAAATATAAAAACAGAGTCCAGAAAAAATGCCAAGAGCTTATTTGGGGGGATAAATACTCCAATTCATCTCTTAGGAGAGAAAGCATTGACCATTTCTTCATTTTCTTTTTCCTTTACATGAACAGAAAGCTTAACATCATGCTGGGGTGAAGTGTCCTTTTGTCTTGCCACTAACTCAGTTTGTAAAAAGGGGACAACTATGTTATTTTGTTATTTGGCTTGTAGTGTGCACAAACAATCTAGAGGCAAACCAAAATAATGCAAACACAAAGTACCCCCAAACTGCGGCTTGCTTGAGAAAATGGTGAGTAAAAACCTGTCCTGAAGATCATAAAACAGAGAGGCTGGTATGGGGGTGGGGGCAGGAGGGTATAGGAGAAGGGAGGGCAACTGTTGAGCACCAAGAGCATATTTTTGAAATGTTCACAATGTGGAAGTACAGTGTTGTGTCAAGAGTTTGAGTCCAAAAAACACTCAGCATCTCTGATCACTCTTGACAGACCACATGTGACAAAACACAGCTCCCTTGAAAACAAAAATGGCAGGGGGTCGGGGGGCTCTAGGCCCTGAAGACCAAGTTCTGGCAAAGTCTGGGTCCTTGATGCACTCCAGCTCTCAAAAAAAAAAAATAACTTTCGGAGGAGGACTTAGATGTCTGTTTGTTTCCAAAGAAACAGTATGTGATTGCACAGCATGGGTGCCATCTTTAAAGAAAATGAATTTCCAAATGACAAGAATTATAGAAAAATGCAGCTTTTTCCTTGGAGCCTAAATGGGGAATGCCACTAGCCATTTGCCCTGGATCTCTGCAGTGAATATAATCTGAGGTGTCCTGGTGACAATGTAAGAGGAGAAAACCAAATGCAACCTTAGTTCTTATTATTTCAAGCAGAAAAGTGTTGTTGCGAATTCATATATTTCAGATGGCAGGTCAGCTTGCCCTGCAGAGTAACTGTGCTTTTTGCAGATAGCCAGAAGAATCCCTTTTGTAAATCTTCAGAAACATGAAAGAATTGCTATGATGACCTGCCGCTATCCTCTCTTTTGCCCTCAGCCTCTCCCTCCCCACCAAGAAGCAGTCCTCCCAATGCCCTAGCATCATCAAAGTTCGCTGTTGGAGCTGCCATGGGCTTCTGGGGTGGTCAAATGTTCTGAAAACATGCTGAGGCTGAATGATATTTACGGGTCCCTTGTTTTGCACTATTTCTTCCCTTCTCCTTATTTGGCTCAGATCTGCTTGTCTACGTAGAGTGATCCTCCTCTCCGAAATCAGGGTGGAGAAGACCACACCATCCCTGGCACTGTGCTTTTTCACGACTAACCCAAACCACTGTTGTCCCCTTCCCACAGTTCTGTTGAATCTAAGTTAGGATCTTCATGGAAAAAGAGCTTGAAAAGAGTCCAGAAGCCAAGAACTTTCTCGCTTCTAGGATGACTGTTTCCTGCACGTTCAGAATTTGTTTCTTCCCTGCTTCACAATAATTATGTTCTAGGACATGATGCAGCCGCTAAGATTGAAGGGGAAGCTTTCAAGTTTGTCCTAGTCAGGAAGGAATGTTTTGATAGTGCTGTGTACTCATTAGTATTTTTTCATTCTCAAAGTGCCTGGCAAGTCCTGATTCTTCCATAAGTTTTTCTTTTCATTATTAAGTGCCTATCATTTTCCTGGCCTTACACTTTTCTTTTGATCTATCATATTATGTTTTTTATTTATATCCACAACAAAGCCGGGCATCTCCTAAATGTGAACTGGGAAGAAATGTCCTCTTGCTGACTCTTGGTGCTTTCAAAAAAATAATAGTAATAATGGAGAAGACAATAACCCTCATCTATTATTATTGCTTTTATTTTCAAAACAGTGAGTACGTCATTGCATAAGATGGGGGCCGGGTGGGGACAGTCCCCACTCAGCTCTATTAAGGAGACCATAGGCCTTGTGCTATACCAAATCTAAAATACAAGTCCATTCTCCACTTGGAACTGGGGATCCGGTGGAAATCTCAAGTCATTTGTGCCGGTGGGTGTCACCTAAGACCAAACCCACTGGTGGCTCCTTCCTCGAGCACCTCACACCCACAGATCCAGACATGTTTACAAATGCTTAGTCTTTCTTTCCCAATGCCATCTGAATGGATGGCCAGTCAAATGACAGGTATGGATATAAAAGAAGACATGAGGACTACGCTTCTAAACTGGGGCAGCTGTCTTCAATGGAGCATTTCCACTGTACTTCAGAGTCGAATGGAGAATACAAACCAAACTCTCATTTCTTTTATCCAGGTTTTCCAGGAGCTACAGGTTCAAACAGAAGCTGCTTCTCTCTGCCTTGAGTGTAGTCTCCTGGGACAAAGAGGAAGAGCAGGACAAGAACGAAGCTGGTGATCTCATTGTGAGAACAAAGCCAGTGACCTCATTATCAGTGGAGGAAATGCTCCCTTCTTCATGCTGGCCTCCAACCCTTCCTTGTGTCACTGAGTTTCTGTGAGTGCCGCCAAGTTCAAGTGCAGGTGTACAACGCTAAGATCCTCAGGAAGGCCCTGGCCCTTTAAGTAACTCATGACTGCCACCACAAATGTGAAAATGTAAAAACATCTTCCTAAGAACCAAAGAGAAAGGGTCTGCACTGTGACATGCAGATATGCACATAGGCATTATTTTCATTATTCCATGTCAGCTATATCAAAGGGACAAAAACCTCAAAAAGGGCAGTATTCTCCCTTCAGTGTGGAACAGAAGGTAACGTAAATATAGGTCCATTTTGTCCTCAACATCATCCTTCTTTGCACCAGTGACCCTCACAACCCCCACACAGTGTTGGGTCTCCTTCCATCTCTATCTCCCATAGAAAAAGGTAGCTCCAACCCACAATTCTCTATTGGCCTGGAGCCCCCCCAAAATAGGTGTTGATTCTGACTGAATCTTCCTGCTCCTTTCTGGTGATTTCCGAGAATCCCTCTTAGCCTTTTTCATCTCCCCTCACTGCCCGTACTCACCTGTGCTCTCGGTCAGCCACCGGGAGTCATGGGAGTGAGAGACCCACGTGGACAGTGGTCCTGTGGTGCCCCCACCTCAGGGACTTAAGGTCAGATGGTCACCCTTCGTAAACATGCCTTAACTGGAAACAGACTCTGTTTCCAGCCCTCTGAAGAGACCTGCTAGAGGGGTCTCCATGCATTTCATCAGCCTTGTCCTTCCCTGTCTAGATAGCCCATCCTGACTGCTTCTCCCAGGCTGAGAAGCTCGGTGGGGATTTGGAAATGGTTTGGAATATGAAATCAAGAAAACCTGTATTGAAATTCTAGTACATACTTGTTTATTTTTCCAGATGCAAATTCTTCCATATTTCTGAGCTTCAATTTACACAACCGTTAAGGCAATAACTGTATGTGCTGTACGGAATTAGGAGAAGAAATAAATGAGTTCCTGCCACACAGTCTTGAGGACTGAGAAAGAAAGCCGCTTAAGTAAAATTCCAACCACTTAGCGGTGCATGATACACATGCTGGCTGCTAATATTTTTTTTCATGAAGGGAAAAGCCAGGTCAGTAAAGATAGGCTTTACTGCCAACACGATGGGTCAGATTAGAACTGTGCCTCACAGTTTCTGATCTCAATCTCCTAGGGGTGACTGGGAATCTTCCAACAACTTCCCTACTTGCTTCAAATTGTTCTGGCAAACCACTTACTGGCAAAGCGTGGAGACGAGTTTTGTGGTGTAGAGCAGATACGAACACCTGTGAAAAAAAGGGTCAAGAAGAGTTCTCCTTCGCAGCCACACAGAGGCTCAATTTATTCCTGAAAACTTGGAGTCGCACGTAAGAACTGAGATGTTCACTGAGCATCGTTACGTGGGAAGTAGGTCCTGCGAGGTCAGAGCCCCAGATCTGGGGCTTGGCAGGAAAGGGCTGGTATTGCTTCACCTCCCTTCACTTGTTGCGATATTCTAGACAAAGTTTCTATTTCATCCTGTGTTAGATAACCGTGATCCCATAAACTTCATAGGATCAGCTCACATACACAAGGGAGGAGCCTAACTTAACGTTTGTGCCACACTCCCCTGGCAGAGATGTCACAGAATAATACTAATAACAGCTGGGAGGCACAGTCCATTGTGCTTGCTACGTGCCCAACACCACTCTGAGCACTTGACCCACCACACACCACCCACTTCCCTTCTGACACAGATGCCCTAGTCTCACGTGAGGTCAGAGTCTTTCAAACGGGGCGTCACACATTTTCTTTTTCCAGAATGGTTTCCTCTAAGTCACAAAAAAATGATTTCATCTTACTAATGTTGGAAGTCCCACCACATCCCATATCAGGTGACCAAGACATGGCCCGGTGTCATGCTGGGCCCAGGGTATAGGGCCCAAGGATGGCAGCACCCTGTGACCAGTCCGTTCAGCATGGTCACTGGGATACCATGAAATCATGGAACCTCTCTCTTTGGTTCACTGGGATGAGTTCCAGCTCTCCTGTTAGTACTGGCCAACCAGCAAATGCAGCGCTTCTTTTTATAAAAAGGAACTTCCAAATACCGTGCTGCTCTGAGAACTCGGTGAGGTAATGCGTGTAAGCCTCCTCGCACAGAGCCTGCCACACCGAACAGAAGCTGAATTTTCTTCAGCAGAGAGATGTGCCAGGCAAAGGGAACAGCATGTGCAAAGGCACGAGGGAGAGGCTGAGGGACCTGAGAACAAGGGTGCCCTCGTTTGCTCAGGCTGCCATAGCACAGGAACACAGATTGTGTGGCTCAAACAACAGAGACGATGACGTCTCACAGTTCTGGAGGCTCCAAGTCCAAGAGCAAGGTGTCAGCAGAGTTGCTTCCTTCGAAAGGCAACAGACCCTTTCTATGCTTCTCTCCTTGGTTTGTAGGGGCCTGTCCTCCCCCTTTGTCTTCATACCACCTTCCCTCTATGTGTATCTCTGTGCCCGAATTTCCCCTTTTTATAAAGACACAAGTTCTATTAGATTAGGGCCCAGCTGAACAACCTCACTTTAACTTGATTCCTCCTATTAATAATGTATTATCTCCAAAAAAGGCCACAATCTCAGGTACTGGGAGTCAGCGCTCCAACATGTGAATTTGAGGCAGCAGAAGGGGGAACAATTCAATGCTTAGCCAAGAGATTGGTTTCACTGGATTACAGTGGGTAGGGGACAGTCAGAATGAGCAGATAAGACAAAAGGATCCTGAAAAGCCAGCTGGAGACCAAATCCTTAAGAGCTTTAAATGCTATTCACTACATATCAATACGTCATTAGCACTGAGCTGAGGAAATTCAAAGGTCAAAAGGCATGACCTCTGACCTTGTGGGCTGTGAGTCCTGTGAAGACAGGCCTTGAAGAGATCATTTGAATAGTGAGCCAGGTGTGTACTTTAATAATGGGAATAATAAAATAATAATAATAATTTTTAATGGGAAACACAGAGGCAGGAGCCCCTCACCCAGGGTTGCCTGGAGTGTACCAGAGTATACCAAAGTCCTGAAATGACAGAGAGGCCTCAGGGCTGGGCCAGAATTGGGCTAGCCCCCACCTGGAGGGGAACAGCAGCCTGAGCCCAAGCCTTCCCCTGAGCTCTTCCAGTCACTATAAGAGCATGAACTGGTCTGTTCCCCAACTTTCCCCAGCCCCCTGCAGCATCCTGCAAATATTACCAAAGCACCAACCTGCAGAAAGCATCATAGGAGACCGAAAGGATAATCCTGCTGGCTCTGGTAGGAGAAGGCAATGTATACAGGAGAAGATAAAACACGGGGTCAAAATTGATGTGTCTCAGGAGAAGATCAGATGGGATGTTAGGAGCGTCCCCGAGAGAGGCAGTGTAGTTTCCTGGGGATGCGGTTACAAATCACCATGAACCCAGAGGCCTGGAACTGCAGATAGTTATTCTGTCACCATTCTGGAGGCCAGAAAGGCAGCCCTGAATTGTTGGCAGGTTTGACTCCCTATGGAGGCTCTGAGGGAGAACCTGTTCTGGTCCTCTCCTAACTTCCGGTGCTGCTGGCAGTCCTTGGTGGGCCTGGCTCTGGAGACGCATGAGCTCAACGTCTGCCTCATCTTCAGACGGCCTCCCCTCTGCATCTCCGCGGGTCTTCTGGGTCTCATAAGGAACCCCTTCACTGGACTGAGGGTCTACCCTCATCTCATCTCAAAATCCTTCCCTTCAGTACATTTGCAAAGACCACTTCCAGACAGAGACACTTCCACAGATACTGGGAGCTGGAACTTAGACTTATTTTTCTGGGGGACACAATTCAACCCATGACCAGCAGTTTACCTCAAGCTGGGAGGAAAAAAGGAGGATTTGGGAGTGGGGAGTAGGTAGCATCTGAGCTGGCCTTGCAGGAAGAGGCAGGACGGGGCCTTTGGAGAGGTGGGGAAGGGACATCTTAGCAGAGAGGTGAGAGGAACGAAGGTCCAGAGGCACAAGAGTGCCAGTCACACGCAGAGGACACCGCCGTGTCACAGAGGGCTGAACGAGAGTTTGCATCTGACTATCCCTTCCTCATGATTCTGTAAGTTGTCTCCATCGTGAGCACCATCCCTGTCATGACCCAACAGAGCTCAGCCATGTGACAGAGGCGTGGACCAAGGACTGCCCCGTCCTCCACTCCTTCAGAGCAATCCCAGCTTGGCCGAGTCCTGAGTTGCTTTGCTCCAATTCCCTTACGAACGTGCTCAGTCAAAAGTATCCCAAGAACCCAATGGCACCCAGGGACTAAGCACCTTCCTGCACCTCAACTTGACTACCTGCTTGAAGAGTAAAAAGGTAGTATTTTTCTTAAGAAAACAAACCCTAGTCTCTGAAGAAGGAGATCACAGCAGTTGCTTGCGGTTTTAAGGAAAAAGAGGGGGTGGGGGGGGACAATAATTCCTGCTTCTCCAGTTCCCGTAAGGAGCTTACTTGATAAAGTCTGTACAATGCTTCACAGGGACCTCAGCCTAGAGGATGAGGCCAGCCACAGTAGAAAAGCAAAACCCAGGGGAGTTTGGGAGATGTCTTGGGCTCACATTTGTCCCTGAGTCTCTTCACCAGAAAGCTTTCAGGAGCACCCACTGGTGCAGTGATGGGAAGACACGGTGGGACCCTGTTACGTGTATGTCAGCCTGAGAGGTTTCTGCTTCCTCCTAGAGCCAGTGGGAAGCCGTTGCCTTAAAAATCAGTGAGGTCAGCTTGCGCCAGACTCACATAAAACAAAAGATGGTCAAGCACTTGACCCATTTGGGCAGGCTCAAAAACTCATTTCGTGCACCCCTTTCTCTCCCCCCTTCTGAGTGGCTCAGAGCCACACAGAAAGCAGGAGTATCTAACCAACTGGAGACACACATTTCTTTTGCCCCCAGAAGATAGGATTGATAGAATCTCTAGAAAGTTTTGTTTGCAAGATGAGACATCACTCCTAGCTGTTAAGATACTTCTTTTACGAGTCACAGAGCTGCCAGTCATTTTGTTACCCACTTGTGCTCTTACTGTTAAAAATTTGTTAACTTCTTCTTTAAAACCCACATTGACTCAGACTGAGTGAACTCTGCCGTGGGCATTTCCATCACTCGACGAGCTTCTTAGCAATATAGCCAGAGGTGGGGCTTTTTGTTAAAGGCTGTTTATCCATCTTTGAAATGAGACATCAATTGCAAGCAGATTTAAAAGGAAATTCCTGTGAAAGCATTTTTTTCAATGACCGTCTTCGCCTTTTTTTTTTTTCACTTGCCCATAACTTTCTGGAAAATTCTACTTTTGGCTGAATTTTCTCATCATTGTTTTCAGTATAAATTTGTTTTTTTTTTTTTTTTTTTTTTATTAATGGAAAGTTCAGGGGAGGAAAAATCCCTTTGGTAGCTTTTGAGATACGAGAATATGAAAAAAGAGACACTTTTTCCAATTAAAAGAAATCTTTGGCCTTATTTTTCTTTTTAACAAAAACTGCATTTGAGGACTGGAGTAGACTCAAAGCAATGGTTCTCAGCATCGGCTCCATGTTAGAACTCCTCAAAGGGCTTTAAAAACTACTGATGCCCAGGGTACCTGGCTGTCTCAGTCGATGGAGTGTGCAGCTCTTGATCTCAGGGTTGTGGGTTCAAGCCCCATGTTGGGTGTAGAGATTACTTAAAAATAAATTTTTTAAATAAAATCTTAAAAAATATATATACTGATGCCTGAATCCAAAGACTCCAGAGAAATTAGTCTGGGTCTAGCCAGGGCTCCGGTATCATTAAAATCTTCCCAGGCAGCACTGGGCAATACTGTCTTAGGACACTACCACCCTGATCTCCAAACTTGAAAAAGGATGCAGAGGTTTGGGGTTTCAGAAGGGAAAATCAATTCTTACTGGGGATAGTGCTTCCCGTTGAGAGAAAAATAGTTATACTTACTACTGTGTAAACCGTAAGTCTCTGAGAAAGACATGAAGGTACTTCAACTGGAAAACCTTCATATCCTCCCCAACACAACTGGTCAAGGATCACTAGCACCAGGGCACATAGCTCCTGTTGCCCTAGCAGAGACCAGGTCCTCACTAGCACTTAAGAGCAAGAAACTCCACCACCCCACGCCCCCGCCGCCACCATCCCGCTTCAGACAAGCTATTTCTTTTCATGCTTGTGGACATTGAAGAACAAGAGAGAGACTCTAGAGGATCAGCAGTTTTCCTGGTTCTGTGGCCACCTTCTCCCACTGTCAGGTCTTTTCCTGGGCTCTCATAAAAGTTTTCTAAGTGGTTGCTCTGGGTGGGGAGAAGCTGGGATAGACTTTTCTCCTCTGGTCACACTGAGGAGGTGACCACCAAGATGCACAATAGAGAAAACCAGACTCAGTACCATATTAGAAATGTCTTCTCCCTCCGGGACAAGTTCCCAAACTGGAACATGACTCTGCTTCCTCCTCCCTCCTGACTCTGGACTGACACCTGGATGGGTCCAACTAGTGAAGTTGCTGCCATTTGACGATACCCAATTGCCATTAGCTGCTAAGTCAAACCACACCTGCTTCATGCTCACAGATGGGAATTCACAGATCCAACAAGACTTACCAGCTGCCCCCTATAAGCCAGCGAGGGTGCAGAGAATATCAATTTTAATAAGGCACAGCCCCTGCCCCCACAGAGAGACAGAGAAGCAATCCACTGCATGAGACACCCCGGGGGCCTAGTTAATCAGCCTTGTTTGAGCATCAGGGCACCTGAAAGTCATAAGAAAGGGTCTTGATCACCATGACATGTTAATGCATTGACATAAAATAAAAATGTGTGATTTTGTACCAAGTCAAATAGCATCACAGAGTAGATTTCAACAGAGACAAATGTCAATGACATATTCATAATAAATATGGGGGGGTGGGGCTTAAATTTAAGCAAGTTCTAGCTCTCAGATCTGTATGTGAATTAAGAGAAGACTGCCACTCTTCCATTTAGCCACAGAGCACTGGAGAACAGTTGAGGAGACCCAGGAGGCTCCCTAGGAAGACATGAGGAGACTCTCAGCCCTTTGATGGTCACATCCACCCCATGGGTACCTTCATTGCTATAGGAGAGACCCAGGGCTCTGGTGTGATGTATGTTCCACAAATGGCTCCTCTTCTGGGGGAAAGTAGTTTCCCTACTGAGAAAAAGCAGTACAGAAAATATGTACATATTTTACTCATTTAATGAGCTCTGAGTAAATTTGATCATCTGTATGTGCTGGGCTCGTTGCTGAAATGTGAGAGCTCTCGGGGTCTGCCTCCTTAACATTTTCAACCCTCTCATGATTAAAACACACAAAGTGTGCAGGAAGGCAAACAAACTACAAAACTAAAACCCATGGGGAGAAGATGTCCTGTCTGGGACTCCTGTGGGGCATAGCCAGCATCTACCCAACATCCTCCTGTTGAGCTCTGTCTATGGGACTCAGTGTCTACAGGATGTGATGTTCTCCTCGGGCCATTTTGTTGACAATTCCAATTTTAGGATTGCAATGTAACAGTGTCTCACTGTTTGTTCCTGGTTAGGCTGTCCATATTCCTTTCTGAAACCACGTCTTGTCTCCCCCCATGGCCAGTAGGAGGGCAGCACCTCCCGCCCAGATGGCTCTGGTCCTTCTTGGGGAAGGCTGTGGGAAGTCTCACCTCTCTCTGGCTGCCTTCATGAAACTTGAGTGAAGGTCTGTTAGACTCATTTGGAAAGAGTTTCCTCAGACTTGAGTATGGAGTGAATTCAGTAACACAGTCTGTTGCGTTTATAAATTAATACATGTTGTTGGGCTTGGGCAAACACCCTTGACCCTGCTCTCAGGTTTCCTAGTTATCTGCAGAATTCCCCTTCAGTTAAGAAATGTCTTGTGTATGTGTGTCTATCTGACACCTAGCTTTTTATTCGAAGTGCCTCCCATTAGAGAAAATGGGAACTTAGTGACTTTCATTTAAGGAAGTCCCATCTGCCTATCATCTTAAGGAGAATTTAAAAATGAGAAGGAAGAAAAGAACCGCCAAAAAAAAAAAAAAGAAGAAGAAGAAGAAGAAGAAGAAGAAGTAATTTCCCCCTTGACAATTATTTCTGAATAGGAACTTGAGCAATCTTACTCAAGAATGTGGGGGTTTTGTCCCAGAGAACACACTCAGGAGGGCATAGACTGATGCCTGCCTGATGGGTGTGGTCTGGCACAGGGCAGCCCACCACACTGCAGAGAGTGCTTTCCTGCCCACCCCAACCTCTCCAGGCTTCCTGCAGCTTTCCTGGGGTTTACCTCCATTGATTTGGTCTTGAGTATCTGCTGCTTCAGAACACCTGCTGTCCTCTTCCCTTTGTCTTTATCTGTAGGTTGTAACATAAGGCAGAGAGCTGACACGCACCCCTTGACAAAGAAACAAATACAGGCATACTTTCTGTCAGTGAAAGAGAGAGAGAGATGTAATATAGGTCTCTATATACCTATAGTTGTAGGCTGAATTATGTCCACCACCAAATCATCTGATGAAAACCTAACTCACAGTGCCAGAGAATGTAACCATTTTTGGGGACACCTGGGTGGCTCAGTCGGTTAAGCAACTGCCTTTGGTTTAGGACATGATCCCAGAGTCCTGGGATCGAGCCCTACACTGGGCTCCCTGCTCAGCGGGGAGTCTGCTTCTCCCTCTGCCCCTCACCCCACTCATGTTCTCTCTGTCTCAAATAAATAAAATCTTTAAAAAAAAATAAGAATGTAACCATATTTTGAGAGGCCTTATACAAGGTGATTAAATTAAAATCCAACCATTAGTATGGATTCTAACTCAAAATGACTGATGTCCTTATAATAAGAAGAGATTAGGACACACAAAGAGACACCAGGGAGGCTCACAACAGAGGAAAAGCCATGTGAGGACACGGGGAGATAGCAGCCATCTGCAAGCTGAGGGGAGAGTCCTCAGGACAAACCAATCCCGCAGATACGTTGACCTCTAGAACTATGAAAAATACATTTGTGTTGTTTAAGTCCCCCAGTGTGTGGGATTTTTGCTGTGGTAGCCCTAGTAATATAAAGTGTGTGTGTGTGTGTGTGTGTGTGTGTGTTCACGCACGCACACGGATGCAGACAATGTGAGGAGGTGATAAAAATTTGAGTGGTTAGTGGCAAGACAAAGTCTTCTCATTGAGTTAACTCTAAATTGCTGAGTCATGTGATTCTGTTGCCCAGGAGAAGCCTCTTGTCAAGGATGGTGAGTGAAAAGCCCCATCTTTTCTGATCCTTTCATCCATCCATGAAACCCTCACAGGAATGTTGGCTCCCCTCCTTAGCACTGAAGAACCAGAGACGATTTCTGGAAGAGCTAGATTTGAATTCCTACTGTTAGGACTGAAATATCCACACTATCAGCAGCTAATAACTTAGAAAACTGAAATGATGGGAATAGGAACATGATACACCCTTCCTGAGTTTGAGAACAGCATTCTTTTTTGAACCTCCTCAATATCCAGGAAAGGGGGGGGAAAATATATATATATAAATATATATGTATATATAAAATAAATATATATTATATATAAAATAAATATATATATTTAAAATAAATATATATTTTAATATATTTATATTTAATATATATATTTAAAATAAATATATATTTTAAATATATATATTAAATATAAATATATTTTAAATATAAATATATTTATATAAATGTATTTATATGACTTAAAAATAAATTTCAATCTGAGGGTTTTGAAGGGGCGGGGGGGTGGGAGGTTGGGGGAACCAGGTGATGGGTATTAGAGAGGTCGTGGATTGCATGGAGCACTGGGTGTGGTGCAAAAACAATGAATACTGTTATGCTGAAAAGAAATAAAAATAATTTTTTTAAAAATTAAAAAATAAATATATATGCATACATGTACATGTACTTATACATATACATACATATATATTGACTGAGTGAATGCAATATCAGGACTAAATTTACAGAAGTATCCCTGCTCCACTCGTCCCATCTCAGAGAAAGTCATTCTTTTCTGGAATTTGTACATCTCCTACTCAAAGTTGTAGACCCTCTACCCTTCAACTTTGCATCCTGAAGATTCCCTTACACATAATTTGTATCCCTAGGTACTGATTTTTTTAACATCCACCACTGACCAATTTTTATTTTACAACTCTACAGTCTATATGAAATCATATTATCATATTATAATGCATGGGAAAATGCATCAGGGGCTCACGGTGAGAAACACCGTATCACCACAGAGCTTCTCTAAAATACAGACTGCCACCCAGAAAGAGATGAAATCAGTGCTTTTTAAAATCAGTACTTGCAGGGCATTGCACAGCTGTCCCCAGGGCACAGGAACAAAAGTCATGAGAACGACACACAGAGTCACTACTTGCTTCAGGCCTCTCTATCACTGAGTAACGACCACCCCCAGAACATCGTCTCTCAAAACAACAGCAATTTCTGATTTCTTCTGATCTGTGGATGACTGAGCCGCTCTCCTCTGCTGGCTTCACTGGGCTCGCTCGGATGACAACGTTCTGCTGGAGAGTCATTGAGGTCTGGGGGTTGGTGTTGGCGTGGGTGGGGGAACCTGACCTCTCCCCGTCCAGGAGGCTACACTAGTCTCCCATGCAGCCTTCTCAGGGCTGCATTCAGGAAAGCAATGTAGAAGCTTCCAGTCCATGGGAGGCCCAGGCTCCAGAACTTCCGTGACATCTCTTTTGCTGCAATCTCCTGGTCAAAGCAAGTCAAGAAACCAGCCCAGTCTCACAGAGTGGGGAAGTTGACTCTATCTTTTCGTAGGAGCAGCTGCAAAGAATTTATGCCACATTCCATCAACCACAAGATCGCAGCAGATTCAAAATCACCCCACTTTCTCACTTGGTGAGCAAAAAGGTGTGAGTCAAGGAAATGTCAGGTCCCGTCCTGAGCTGGTGCTCTCCTGTGGAGAGAAACTGAGGCCCAGTCTTCCTTCCTGGCCAAGAATGAACCTGCTGCATCTGAGGGGGCCCGGTGCCCACTACTGCGGGAAAGAATCCAGCTAGAGAATCAACAGATCGGTTTACCCAGAGAGTTATTGCTGATATCCCTGCTTCTCACATTTGGCTGCATAGTGGAATTCTCTAGAGAGTTTTAAAAAATATTGATGTCTGTCCAGGTCCCGTCCCCCAAAATTACAATTTCACTGGTATAGAATGTGGTCTGGGGATTGGGGATTTTTAAAAGCTCCCTAGGGGGTTCTAATGTGCAGCCAAGTGTGCCAAGGACCTGTGTTTAAACTTGTAACTGCCTCGTCTCAGTTGGCAAGAAAGACTCCGCTTAATGCTCATTGACTCTATCTACCTGGTCATTGGTGATGTGTAAGTAGGAGGATAATGTTATACACACACACACACACACACACACACACAACATTCTGGTAGATAGTGATAAAGGAAGCTTGCTCTCAAGTGTTTAGGGATTTGCAGACGGATATATTTTGTGGAGAACTGAATACTTCTAATGAGGAATAAGATACCCTGTGGGCAAACAGTCAACTCTAACTTTCAGAACAAGCTAGAATGTCTTGTGGTCCATTTGGTTTCCTTAACCCAGGGCCACTGGAAGTGAGTCACCAACAGGGGAATACCACATTGATCTGAAAAAATAAAAATAAAACAAAGCTAGCAAAGTCTCTATATCGTTAGGTCTTGGGACTCTGAGTCGAGCTGTAGATGCCTTCTCTGTCTCTGGCTACCTCGTAAAGGTACTTGGAATTATCCTGAATGTGAAAGTTTGCAACATTCCTTTGGAATGAGCCTCAACTTTTTTATCTGATAAAAAACAGCACTGAGGGGTACCTGGCTGGCTCAGTTCCTGGAGCGTGTGATTCTTGGTCTCGGCATTGTGAGTTGAGCCCCAGGTTGGGCTTAGAGATTACGTAAAAAAAAAAAATCTTTAAAAAACAAAGCAAACCAAAAAATTATCAGACAAACCAGCACTGAACATAGTAATTGGAGTAGAAATATGTTGAAATATCTGATAAAAGCAGAACTATAACTTCTACTGAGGAACCCGCTATTTTACTCATTCTTAAAAAATGAACATTTGTGTCCCCTTCCTGCTGGGCCCCAGGGCCTGACTCAGCGTGAGCATGAATGTCTCGCCTGGAAGGGCCTGCAGGCTAATTTCAGGGCCAAGACATAGAAGTAAGGGCCAGCAAAGTGCTAGAATTGTGGAATAACCCAGTAATTGTAAAAGTGCCATGCAGTCAGCATGTGCCCGGGGAAGCAGAAGGCTGCAGGAGGGTCGCCCGGGACCTCGTTGGGAAGGCTCCCTCCAGGCCTCTCTCAGACCAGCTGAATGGGAGGCTCTGGGGGTGAGGCCCACAGTCTGTGCTTCCCGGAGCCCTCGGGGGATGCCAACGCTTGTTCCAGGTTGAGTGCCACTGTACTGCACATCTGAAAAGGATGGGCCTTGAAGATTTCCTGAAGATCTCACAGAGGCTACATCTCAGAGGAAGGGCATCAGGGCTCAGTTTTGCAGTCCACATGGAACACGTTGAGGAAAGATGCAAGAATGTGTGAAATTAGAACACCGCAGGGACCTGGTCCTTTCTCTCCAGCCCCCAAAGAAGAGGGCCGAGCAGTTGTGAACACCAACTACGTACACAGATGACAAGACAGCCTTCCGTGGCGTAAATGTGGCTTCGCTCCGTTCCCTTCCACTCCTCTGCCTTTCTCTAAGGGAGGCTGTATCAGGATCACCAGAATCATCAGGCT
Organism: Lontra canadensis; assembly: GCF_010015895.1. Taxonomy (NCBI): domain Eukaryota; kingdom Metazoa; phylum Chordata; class Mammalia; order Carnivora; family Mustelidae; genus Lontra; species Lontra canadensis. The sequence goes on along the minus strand of NW_022631086.1, from coordinate 7,687,011 downwards.
TAACCTTAACCTCCACACAAAGTCTTTTCACCTGGGTCACACGATGTTTTATACAACATCCCAGCACTGGTCCTAGACTAGAAGTCAGAACCAATCTGGACAATCCCTTTCAGGCGGAGTTACAGTTTCGATGGAGACCCTTCCCTCATCTCCCCAGGTGGGAGCTGCATGGATGCAGGCCACACGCCTCATCTGTCTCCAGCCACCCCACCCTGCACCCCAGCTCCCCCGAGCCAGAGCTGCTAGGCCATTACTGGGACATTTTCTCGGGAGATGCCAAATAAGGCACAGCATCTGAGAAGGGGACCACATGCATTCAAAATGACAAATAGTCTTCTTTTTTAAAAATTTAAACAGGGAGGTAAAAGCCCTGGGTATTTTTTTCTTCATATGACAAATAAAAAAAGAACTAAGTTTTTTTTTAAAGGAAGTAAACAAGTATCTCTTTACAAAGCACTTTGAAAGGATGAAGCCAACTAAACATTTCCCATCCTTTCTACTCGTCCAGATTTTTGACAAAGGCTGCAAGTGAATTTTGTGGACTGCTAACAAAGAAACATCATTTTCCTAAGTTTCTCTCTTTCTCTTCAACAGCTAATCTGCTGGGTTATGTCGAAGTTTAGCGATGTTCAGGGTTGCTGACATACTCTTGTTGACATCGTGTTTTCTTTGTGTAATTTTTCAAGTCAAAATATCATCAGAAAGGAAGGACTCTTTAGCTTTTTAACTGATATCTGCGAGCAAGTTGGACCATTGCCCATGACACTGGCATCGGTACCATCAGCGAGCCACAGATAATAATCTCCTAATCTCACAATATTTTATTTCTAATTCTTCCTCTTGATCTCAATAAGTGAGGAAGCCGGTTTTAAAAGAACATTTTGTTCTAGCCTTTCTTATTTTTCAAGCCAGCTTTCTGAAAACGCAGAGTGTTCTTCAAGCATTATTTTACGCAGAGGCTGTTTTTGTCTTCCAATGCAGAGATGCATTCGTTATCACAAAGATCTCAGAGGCAAATTTAAAACATGCGCATCTACCGCAGAAATGCAGGCATCTGCAGGTACAACAAATAATTCTGCCCAATGACACTGCAATATTTCAGGGACACCATTGTCCCCGTAAACCTCAGAAACATCCAGATAACCCCCAAATGACAGCATGAGTTAAAATCTGGCTGGAGGACAGCTCTTTTCCAGGAAAAGAAATAAGCTTTAAGGACACGGGCTGGATTTACTCTAGGCCGGACCAAGTCCCTGCCTGCCCTCCGTCCCAGGCTGGGAAGGGTTGGAATGTCTCTTCCAGCCCCTATCACACACCCACAGACCTTCCTCCGGGTTTCTTAGAGGAGATGCAGCAAGGAGCTTTATTTCTTCTTCTTTTTTTTTAAGATTTTATTTATTTATTTGAGAGAGAGCATGCATGAGAGGGGAGAGGTCAGAGGGAGAAGCAGGGAGCCCGATGTGGGTCTCAATCCTGGGACTCCAGGATCATGACCTGAGCGGAAGGCAGTTGCTTAACCAGCTGAGCCACCGAGGTGCCCCAGGACCTTTATTTCTGATCCACCCACCCAGTCACTGTGTCAGAGCACCTGGCAGATGACTGGGTCCCATGCCTTCATTCAACGGTGAATGGCACCAAGGCCCAGGCTGGCTGGAGGATCCGCGAGGACAGCAGCGAGTTCACAGCAGAGCGCGGCCAAGCCTTGGGTGAGAGTCCACTCCACGGTTCCTCAGCTCTTTTTTCCCAGTCCTGCCTCCTGGGCCTCCTCAGACTGCGTGCGGTGTGGAACACGGCCCCAGGACAGTCATGCGTCCGCGCACCTGGGGCAGACAGAGCTAGAAGGTCCTGGATGGGCCTATGTGGAGATTTCCTCCTTCTCGAAGGGGCAGCTTTGGTCCATGCAGGGACAGAGAGACAGTCAGTTGCCCTCCAAGCTCACTGACAGAAGTTACCATTCCGGAGGCCAGGGTCCCAGTCCACAGCGCTGGCATCACGTAAGCCTGCGGGTCCCCAAGGCAAGGCCTGCAGGAACACGTCCTCCTCACACTAATCGCAGCTCGCACGCACGGTTCCATCCCAATCAAGAAAAGGTCTTTCTCCGGGAGGCAAGCAGTCACGCAGCCTAAGTAACACTGCGATACATGTTATCGCATGTATACAATACCTGTAAACATACAGTGAGAGTCAAGTACTTCGTTTAATAACACAGTTTTCACGTGGAAAGGAACCAAAGTATAGCGAGTAATAAATGCCAGCCCCGTGCAGAGTACTTTGAAGGCGCTCGTAAGGACAAGAGGGGAAAATTGGCCCCTGCTTGCTGGAGGCACCCGTGAGCCGCTGTTGCAGAAGCAGGAAGGGAGCCTCATCTCTTCTGGAAGAGTCTGTGGGGTGCTCTTGGAGAAGATGGGACTTGAAGAGGACTCAGCTGGAGGAAAAGGCAGCGGCTCTGAAAGACAGACATGTGCTGACCAGCATCCCAGGTGGGGAACAGCTTCCTCGCAGGCCTGGAGAGGCAGGAGTGCAAGTTTAGGGAATGACAACAGACTCTGACAAGTCAGGGAGAGTGGAGGAGGCATGATCGGAGAAAAGGCTGAATAGGTTTTTAATTTTTTTTTTTTTTGTAACTTGAAGAACTTTCTGGAAGATCAATGCATTAATCAGTCATTAGGAAGCCAGGCAGTGGCTGATGTAGAAGTCCTCTAGGAAACTGTGACGTCTCTGGGAAAACAATCCTGTTTGCAGGAAAGAGTTGCTATCACTGCAATTAAGGAGTGGGAGGCTCCAGGCCACCGGGCAGTCAAGGAGCAGAGGGGAAAGTGAGCTGGGAAGTAAGAGACTGGTCCTGGAGTTGGTGCCCGAGAGGCATGGTGGGCAACTAGACACACAGTGGTGAGGACTGAAGTAGTAACCGAGCTCACTGGGCACAGAAATCTCAGTCCCTGACGCAGGGTTTATCATCTAGAAAGTCGCCACAGTAGAAACAAAGCCAATTCTTGGAGAAAAATCGGTTGTCTTCAGAAGCTACTAAAAGTCCTGGGGTAGGAAGCAGCCATCTTGCCGAATTCCGCTTGCTAGCAAAAGCCACGTAAGTTCCCTTTCCCTGTTCTGAAAACTCATGTCGCCCAGGACAAGAGCTTGCTTTTCTAAGGAAAGTGTATGGGGCAAGACTACGGAGAGAGTGAAGCTGATCCTTCCGTGTGTGTGTGTGTGTGTGTGTGTGTGTGTGCCTGCCTCTACATTTCATACTGTATTTACAAATGTTTCTCCTATGGCTGAGAAAACTGACAAACTTACTCTGAGATTTTTGGACCCAGCGCAGCAGGACCCACCCCTCCCACTCTGTCTCCACCGTGGGAACCGTATGCAGGAGAAGCCAGCACTAATGGTTGGAGGACATCTCCTCCATCTGCCACCCGTACTAAACAGCTCATGGCGACTTTCCATCAGTCACAAACACACCTATTAATTAGATGGTGACTGTCAACATCTCCCAGAGGCTCCAAGAACGCCTCCCTTTGGGGTCCCTTATCAACGATCTAGCCAATAAGAAAAAGGTATTCCTGCTTTAGAAAATGGTGGGGGTCCTGACACACATTTCCATGGCCCTGTATATGGCTCACTTCCACCCCAGATAGCTCAGTGCCTCCCTTCTTTGTCGAAGTGGGACATGGTAGGTTGACGGAAGAATTGTCGACAAGTGAAAAATTCTAATCTGTCAATGTAACAGTTTCAGCACGTCACTGAGCCTTCAGTGCTATATACTTTTTAAGATGACATAAATTGTGTTTTCTTTATGATTATTAAAGAAACTAACTGAAGGAGGGGCACCTGGGTGGCTCAGTTGGTTAATCAACTATCTTCGGCTCAGGTCATGATCTCAGGTTCCTGGGATCGAGTCCCTCATTGGGCTCTCTGCTCAGTGAGGAGTCTGCTTTCCCTCTCCTTCTGTTCCTATCCTAGATCATAATCTCTCTCTCCCAAACAAATAAAATCCAAAGGAAGGAGGGAAGGAAAGAAGGAAGGAAGGGGAAGGAGGGAGGGATGAAGGGAAGGAGAAACAAACAGAAGGAGATTTGAAGTATCAGGACAATGGCTAAATCTGACTCTCTCTGCTAGGTAAGAAGAGTTCCCTAGAAGGATTCACCAGGACTCATCTGGCATAAATGGATAAATAGGTCTAGCTTTCTTGTTTCCATTTATAAATGAATCCCTTGAAGGATAATCCTTGAGAGAAACTGGAAAGAGTAAGGTTCAAACCCAGTGGCGCGACCTTGGGAGAGCTAACTAATCCATGGAGCCCCAGCTCTCTCATCTGTAAGCCTTGGAGAATGACATACTCAGAGCATTGTTTTAGTCATTATGTGAGATAAGGGACTTGAAAATACTGCACGGTATACAGCACACAGTAGGTGTTAATTAAATAAGTAGGTCTCACACCCCAGAATGCAGAGCTAAGGATGGCTGCCCAAAACCAAAGTGATGTTTAAAAGAACATTTCCTACTGAGACGATGAAGGCTCAGGGGTCATTTCATTTCAAAAAGGCTTGTATGCTTGGGGCAAAAGTAGGGACTGGCAAGGGCTGAGCAGAGGACACTGAAAACTCTCTTAGAATGGGATGGGATTTAAGACAGGAAAATCTTTGGAAGGTGGGCTCCCCTTTGACCTATCCAGAAGCCTTCTGCCAGAATAGAGAAGAGCATACTCGGGAAGGGCCACGTCCTCAGCACAGGAAGACTTGGAGAGCAATCCTAAAGAGACAATTTGGTGGGGGAGCTGCGGAAGTGAAAACATCAAACTAGGACATTACATTAGTTGCTCACTTAAAACCTATTCAGTCCCGAAATTCAATGTCAACAAATGTCCATATCTAGTCCCATAATTCAGTCACAGAATAAGAGGAGGAAGAAGAGGGGCACCTGGCTGGCTCAGTCATTATGCGTCTGCCTTTGGCGCAGGTCAACATCCCAGAGCCCTGGGATCGAGCCCCACATCAGGCTCCTGCCCAGCGGGAAGCCTGCTTCTCCCTCTCCCACTCCCCCTGCTTGCACTCTCTGTCTCACTGTCTATCTCTCTCTTTGTCAAAAAAATAAATAAAACCTTTAAAAAGTAAAATTTAAAAAAAGAAGAGGAAGAAGAAGGGGAGGAGGAGAGAGGAAGAGGAAAATTATACTAGGTTACAGGAAATTTTATACGCAATGTAATTTATAGCACTTGCATTTTAATCACTTATTCTTTATAAATGTCCAAAGTCACCACAATAGCATTAACAGACATGTAAACCATTATTCCTCTTTCAAGAGTTGTTACTGAGAGGAGTCAAGATGGCGGAGAAGTAGCAGCTGAGACTACTTCAGGTTGCGGGAGATCAGCTAGATGGCTTATCTAAAGATTGCAAACACCTACAAATCCAACCGGAGATCGAAGAGAAGAAGAACAGCAATTCTAGAAACAGAAAATCAACCACTTTCTGAAAGGTAGGACTGGCGGAGAAGTGAATCCAAAGCGACGGGAAGATAGACCGCGGGGGGAGGGGCCGGCTCCCGGCAAGCGGCGGAGCAACGGACACAAAATCAGGACTTTTCAAAGTCTGTTCCGCTGAGGGACATCGCTCCAGAGGCTTAACCGGGGTGAAGCCCACGCGGGGTCAGCGTGGCCTCAGGTCCCGCAGGGTCACAGAAGGATCGGGGATGTCTGAGTGTCGCAGAGCTCGCAGGTATTAGAACGGGGAAGCCGGCTACAGAGACGGAGCCGAGGAGTGAGCTCACAGCTCGGGCTTACCTTGAACCGGTCGCAGGCTCGGTCAGCTCGGAGCGCGGCCGGAGGCCAGGGTGACGGGAGCAATTGGGCGCTATTCTCTGAGGGCGCACTGAGGAGTGGGGCCCCGGGCTCTCGGCTCCTCCCGGCCGGAGACTGGGCGGCCGCCATCTTCATTCCCGTCCTCCGGACTCTACGGAAAGCGCTCAGGGAACAAAAGCTCCCGAAAGCAAACCCGAGCGGATTACTCAGCCCGGCCCCGGGTAAGGGTGGTGCAACTCCGCCTGGGGCAAAGACACTTGAGAATCACTACAACAGGCCCCTACCCCAGAAGATCAACAAGAAACCCAGCCAGGACCAAGTTCACCTACCAAGGAGTGCAGTTTCAATACCAAGGAGAGCAACAGAATTCCAGAGGAGGAGAAAGCAAAGCACAGAACTCATGGCTTTCTTCCCATGATTCTTTAGCCTTGCAGTTAATTTAATTATTTTTTTCTTTTTCAATTTTTTTTCTCTTCTTCTGCTAAATTTAACTTTTACCCTTTTCTTTTTTAATGTTTTTTAATTAGTTTATCTAATATATATATATTTTTTTCCTTTTTATATTTTTTCTGTATTGGTTTTCTTTTTTTAATTGTTTCTTTCTTTTTTTTCTTTTTCTTTCTGAACCTCTTTTTATCCCTTTCTCCCCGCTCACGATTTGGGATCTCTTCTGATTTGGCTAAAGCGTATTTTCCTGGGGTTGCTGCCACCCTTTTAGTATTTTACTTGCTCCTTCATATACTCTTATCTGGACAAAATGACAAGGCGGAAAAATTCACCACAAAAAAAAAGAACAAGAGGCAGTACCAAAGGCTAGGGACCTAATCAATACAGACATTGGTAATATGTCAGATCTAGAGTTCAGAATGACGATTCTCAAGGTTCTAGCCGGGCTCGAAAAAGGCATGGAAGATATTAGAGAAACCCTCTCGGGAGATATAAAAGCCCTTTCTGGAGAAATAAAAGAACTAAAATCTAACCAAGTTGAAATCAAAAAAGCTATTAATGAGGTGCAATCAAAAATGGAGGCTCTCACTGCTAGGATAAATGAGGCAGAAGAAAGAATTAGCGATATAGAAGACCAAATGACAGAGAATAAAGAAGCTGAGCAAAAGAGGGACAAACAGCTACTGGACCACGAGGGCAGAATTCGAGAGATAAGTGACACCATAAGACAAAACAACATTAGAATAATTGGGATTCCAGAAGAAGAAGAAAGAGAGAGGGGAGCAGAAGGTATACTGGAGAGAATTATTGGAGAGAATTTCCCCAATATGGCAAAGGAACAAGCATCAAAATCCAGGAGGTGCAGAGAACCCCCCTCAAAATCAATAAGAATAGGTCCACACCCCGTCACCTAATAGTAAAATTTACAAGTCTTAGTGACAAAGAGAAAATCCTGAAAGCAGCCCGGGAAAAGAAGTCTGTAACATACAATGGTAAAAATATTAGATTGGCAGCAGACTTATCCACAGAGACCTGGCAGGCCAGAAAGAGCTGGCATGATATATTCAGAGCACTAAACGAGAAAAACATGCAGCCAAGAATACTATATCCAGCTAGGCTATCATTGAAAATAGAAGGAGAGATTAAAAGCTTCCAGGACAAACAAGAACTGAAAGAATTTGCAAACACCAAGCCAGCTCTACAGGAAATATTGAAAGGGGTCCTCTAAGCAAAGAGAGACCCTAAAAGTGGTAGATCAGAAAGGAACAGAGACAATATACAATAACAGTCACCTTACAGGCAATACAATGGCACTAAATTCATATCTCTCAATAGTTACCCTGAATGTTAATGGGCTAAATGCCCCAATCAAAAGACACAGGGTATCGGAATGGATAAAAAAACAAAACCCATCTATATGTTGCCTACAAGAAACTCATTTTAAACCCGAAGACACCTCCAGATTTAAAGTGAGGGGGTAGAAAAGAATTTACCATGCTAATGGACATCAGAAGAAAGCAGGAGTGGCAATCCTTAGATCAGATCAATTAGATTTTAAGCCAAAGACTATAATAAGAGATGAGTAAGGACACTATATCATCCTCAAAGGATCTGTCCAACAAGAAGATCTAATAATTTTAAATATCTATGCCCCTAACGTGGGAGCAGCCAACTATATAAACCAATTAATAACAAAATCAAAGTAACACATCAACAATAATACAATAATAGTAGGGGACTTTAACACTCCCCTCACTGAAATGGACAGATCATCCAAGCAAAAGATCAACAAGGAAATAAAGGCCTTAAATGACACACTGGACCAGATGGACATCACAGATATATTCAGAACATTTCATCCCAAAGCAACAGAATACACATTCTTCTCTAGTGCACATGGAACATTCTCCAGAATAGATCACATCCTCGGTCCTAAATCAGGTCTCAGCCAGTATCAAAAGATTGGGATCATTCCCTGCATATTTTCAGACCACAATGCTCTGAAGCTAGAGCTCAATCACAAGAGGAAATTTGGAAAGAACCCAAATACATGGAGACTAAACAGCATCCTTCTAAAGAATGAATGGGTCAACCAGGAAATTAAAGAAGAATTGAAAAAATTCATGGAAACAAATGACAATGAAAACACAACGGTTCAAAATCTGTGGGATAAAACAAAGGCAGTCCTAAGAGGAAAGTATATAGCGGTACAAGCCTTTCTCAAGAAACAAGAAAGGTCTCAGGTACACAACCTAACCCTACACCTAAAGGAGCAGGAGAAAGAACAAGAAAGAAACCCTAAACCCAGCAGGAGAAGAGAAATCATAAAGATCAGAGCAGAAATTAATGAAATAGAAACCAAAAAAGCAATTGAACAAATCAACGAAACTAGGAGCTGGTTCTTTGAAAGAACTAATAAGATTGATAAACCCCTGGCCAGACTTACCAAAAAGAAAAGAGAAAGGACCCAAATAAATAAAATCATGAATGAAAGAGGAGAGATCACAACTAACACCAAAGAAATACAGACAATTATAAGAACATACTATGAGCAACTCTACGCCAACAAATTTGACAATCTGGAAGAAATGGATGCATTCCTAGAGACATATAAACTACCACAACTGAACCAGGAAGAAATAGAAAGCCTGAACAGACCCATAACCAGTAAGGAGATTGAAACAGTCATCAAAAATCTCCAAACAAACACAAGCCCAGGGCCAGACGGCTTCCCGGGGGAATTCTACCAAACATTTAAAGAAGAACTAATTCCTATTCTCCTGAAACTGTTCCAATAAATAGAAATGGAAGGAAAACTTCCAAACTCATTTTATGAGGCCAGCATCACCTTGATCCCAAAACCAGACAAGGATCCCATCAAAAAAGAGAACTACAGACCAATATCCTTGATGAACACAGACGCAAAAATTCTCACCAAAATACTAGCCAATAGGATTCAACAGTACATTGAAAGGATTATTCACCACGACCAAGTGGGATTTATTCCAGGGCTGCGAGGTTGGTTCAACATCTGCAAATCAATGAATGTGATACAACACATTAATAAAAGAAAGAACAAGAACTATATGATACTCTCAATAGATGCTGAAAAAGCATTTGACAAAGTACAGCATCCCTTCCTGATCAAAACTCTTCAAAGTGTAGGGATAGAGGGCACATACCTCAATATTATCAAACCCATCTATGAAAAACCCACTGCAAATATCATTCTCAATGGAGAAAAACTAAAGCTTTTCCTCTAAGGTCAGGAAGACGGCAGGGAGGTCCGTTATCACCACTGCTATTCAATATAGTACTAGAAGTCCTAGCCTCAGCAATCAGACAACAAAAAAATTAAAGGCATCCAAATCGGCAAAGAAGAATTCAAACTATCACTCTTCGCAGATGATATGATACTATATGTGGAAAACCCAAAAGACTCCACTCCAAAACTGCTAGAACTTGTACAGGAATTCAGTAAAGTGTCAGGATATAAAATCAATGCACAGAAATCAGTCGCATTTCTCTACACCAACAACAAGACAGAAGAAAGAGAAATTAAGGAGTCAATCCCATTTACAATTGCACCCAAAACTATAAGATACCTAGGAATAAACCTAACCAAAGAGGCTAAGAATCTATACACAGAAAACTATAAAGTACTCATGAAAGAAATTGAGGAAGACACAAAGAAATGGAAAAATGTTCCATGCTTATGGATTGGAAGAATAAATATTGTGAAAATGTCTATGCTACCTAAAGCAACCTACACATTTAATGCAATTCCTATCAAAGTACCATCCATTTTTTTCAAAGAAATGGAACAAATAATCCTAAAATTTATATGGAACCAGAAAAGACCTCAAATAGCCAAAGGAATATTGAAAAAGAAAGCCAAGGTTGGTGGCATCACAATCCCGGACTTCAAGCTCTATTACAAAGCTGTCATCATCAAGACAGCATGGTACTGGCACAAAAACAGACACACAGATCAATGGAACAGAATAGAGAGCCCAGAAATAGACCCTCAACTCTATGGTCAACTAATCTTCGACAAAGCAGGAAAGAATGTCCAATGGAAAAAAGACAGCCTCTTCAATAAATGGTGTTGGCAAAATTGGACAGCCACATGCAGAAAAATGAAATTGGATCATTTCCTTACACCACACACGAAAACAGACTCAAAATGGATGAAGGACCTCAATGTGAGAAAGGAATCCATCAAAATCCTTGAGGAGAACACAGGCAGCAACCTCTTCGACCTCAGCTGCAGCAACATCTTCCTAGGAACATCGCCAAAGGCCAGGGAAGCAAGGGCAAAAATGAACAATTGGGATTTCATCAAGATCAAAAGCTTTTGCACAGCAAAGGAAACAGTGAACAAAACCAAAAGACAACTGACAGAATGGGAGAAGATATTTGCAAACGACATATCAGATAAAGGGCTAGTGTCCAGAATCTATAAAGAACTTAGCAAACTCAACACCCAAAGAACAAATAATCCAATCAAGAAATGGGCAGAAGACATGAACAGACATTTCTGCAAAGAAGACATCCAGATGGCCAACAGACACATGAAAAAGTGCTCCATATCACTCGGCATCAGGGAAATACAAATCAAAACCACAATGAGATATCACCTCACACCAGTCAGAATGGCTCAAATTAACAAGTCAGGAAATGACAGATGCTGGCGAGGATGCGGAGAAAGGGGAACCCTCCTACACTGTTGGTGGGAATGCAAGCTGGTGCAACCACTCTGGAAAACAGCATGGAGGTTCCTCAAAATGTTGAAAATAGAACTACCCTATGACCCAGCAATTGCACTGCTGGGTATTTACCCTAAAGATACAAACGTAGTAATCCGAAGGGGCACGTGCACCCGAATGTTTATAGCAGCAATATCTACAATAGGCAAACTATGGAAAGAACCTGGATGTCCATCAACAGACGAATGGATAAAGAAGAAGTGGTATATATACACAATGGAATACTATGCAGCCATCAAAAGAAATGAAATCTTGCCATTTGCGACGACGTGGATGGAACTAGAGGGTATCATGCTTAGCGAAATAAGCCAATCGGAGAAAGACAACTATCATATGATCTCCCTGATATGAGGGAGAGGAGATGCAATATGGGGGATAAGGGGGTAGGAGAAGAGTAAATGAAACAAGATGGGATTGGGGGGGAGACAAACCATAAGTGACTCTTAATCTCACAAAACAAACTGAGCATTGATGGGGGGAGGGGGTTTGGGAGAGGAGGTTGGGGTTATGGACATTGGGGAGGATGTGTGCTATATTGAGTGCTGTGAAGTATGTAAACCTGGCGATTCACAGACCTGTACCCCTGGGGATAAAAATATATTGTATGTTTATAAAAAATAAAATTAAAAAAAAAAGAGTTGTTACTGAAATAAACACATTTATTTAGGTCTAATTCTTAGTATATTTCATAATAAATTTAAAAACATGATTCTCTACATAATAAAAAATATTACCCCAGCAACAATCAAATCTCACTTAAAAATTCAAAAAGTTCTGGCGGAGGGGGCACTTGGCTCACCTAGTTGGTAGAACATGCAACTCTTGATCTTGGGGTCATGAGTTCGAGCCCCATGTTGGGTATAGATTACTTTAAAAAATGTCAGGGCCCATTGGTGATGGTTAAAAGGTGAATAAAGATTTTTTTTAATTCAAAAAGCTTTGGGATTACATATCCACAGATAAATAATACTTTCCTTATATCCAACTAACTTTCTCATTTTTCTCCATTGCCATATTTTGATGGCTGAGTTTATAGTGAGGGACATTTGTGTCATTAGAGGGACTCAAGCAGACTCCCCACTGAGTGTAGAGCCTGAGAGGGGTCTAGTCCCATGACCTAGAGATCATGACCTGAACCAAAATCAAGAGTCAGACGCTTAACCAAGGGAGCCTCCCAGACGCCCCTTAAAAATTTTTTTTTTACATTTTATACATCAGGATTCTAGGTTCGTCTTCCCCTGACTATAGAATTGCATGGCAAAACAAAAACAAAACCAGTTTTTAAACCACTAGTTGAGGGGCACCTGGGTGGCTCAATGAGTTAAAGCCTCTGCCTTTGGCTTGGGTCATGATCCCAGGGTCCTGAAATCGAGCCCTGCATCAGGCTCTCTGCTCGGCAAGGAGCCTGCTTCCCCCTCTTTCTCTGCCTGTCTCTCTGCCTACTTGTGATCTTTGCCTGTCAAATAAATAAATTTTTAAAAATATTAAAAAATAAAAAAGAAAATAAACCACTAGTAGAAGGTGTATTGTGGGGTATAGTGCATAATAGAAAGAAGAAAAAATATGGTCTTCACTTGAAATATTTAGATTGAGGACTGAGGCATTAAGTTGTTAGAGCAATGCCAACATTAAATTTCTTAGAAAACCCCCCTAAGTATGCCATATGAAGAAAAAAATTTCATGGAATACATATTAGTGTAAAGAATGACTAATTTACATGTAAATGCATTTGTTCAGAAATTATTTCCTGAGTACCTGCCTGTCTCTAGGCTAGGAAGAGCATATATGCCCTTTTTGATAATAAAAAAAGTCAACAAGTCATTCTGAAGGTTTGTAAAGGCAGGAGAGAGGATGAAAGGCAGGACCATGCACAGACTCTGTGGGGACACAGCTATAAACTCTGGTTCTGTGGCAGTTTTCAGAGAGGGAGCCTCCAGCCGGAGACCTGAGCACCACCACCAAAGCACTGAGTTAGGGGCAAATTTTAACTGCTCTATGCTCTAGGCTCCCGAAGAATGCCTAATCATGACTTCGTTTTGGTATAAAGACAATAGAGAGATCAATCTGAAAAAGTCTTGGAATTTAAAGTCTTCTGATGATGAATCAAGACAAGGTAGTTTTAATTTTTTGTTGAAGAGTGACATATGTGCAGAAATGTGAACAGGACACTATCAGTGTCCAGATCAGGAGATGGAACATCACAAAGCCATCTCTGGCCCCCGGTGGTCCCCACCCACCCCAGGGATATTGGCATAATAGCACAGATTGGCTCCTAACAGCACAGAGGACTTTGCTTTGCATTCAAGGTGTGCTCCTCTGTGTCTGGCTTCTTTAGCTCAGTGTGATATGGTGAGACCCAACCACACTGTTGGATGCTTAGTTATAGACCACACATGCTCAGTGCTAGGGAACACTCCACTGTGTAAAGATGTCCCAATGGCTGTCACATTCTGCTCCTCAGGTACTTGAGTTATTTTATATATAACCTTTTTAACCACAGAAAAGACCAGAGATTTTCTCTTACCCAGAAAGGATCCACAGATGAAATTCACCATCTCCTTTCTACTTGAAGTTGGTCTGATCAAAGGAATTTTGGGAATGCCTGAGTAGCTCAGTGGGTTAAGCATCTGTCTTCAGCTCAGGTCATGATCTCCGTGTCCTGGGATCAAGCCCTGCGTCAGGATCCCTGCTCAGTGGGGAGTCTGTTTCTCCCTCTCCCTCTGTCTCTCAGCACCCCTCCCCCCACTCACACTCTCTCTCACTCTCTCTCAAATAAATAAATAAAATCTTTTTTTTAAAGAAAGGAATTTTTGGTTTCCCTTCCATGTCAGGATTAGAGATGGTCTAACTACAAATTAAGTATTAATGATTTTAACTAGGCGTTAGGGAAAGGAGACGGGGAGTTAATATTTTGGCAGCTGGCTTTAGTGGACTCTTCCTAACTCCTAAGGAAACTGACAGTGATCATTCCTCAGATGAGGCAGAGTGTCTGGAGCATCCTGCCCCCACTGGGTCACTAGGTAATATATGGTGACTGATGAATGGAGTAGATGGTGGGTGGGAAGGGAGACAGCACCCAAACAGGATACAAAATCAGGGTACCCGAAATCACTTTATGAAATAAAATTATGTTTATTACAGAATAACACAATTTCTTATTCACACATCCCACCTGTGACATTAATCAGAGCCTTCACCTATGGGCCACATGTCATCTTTTCCACCCTTAGTAGTTTATAGATTTTTTTTTTTTTTTTTTTTTTTTTTTACTTTTGAAGTTGTCAGAAGAAGAAAAAGAACTGAGCTGCCCTAAAAGGAATTAGGAAGTGAGAGCTCCCCAGTGTCTGGCTAGCTAGGTCTGGGTGACAACCCATGATGTTCTTTCCGGTCTCAGTAATATTCTGAATTTCCACCTGCCCGCCCCCTCTCGTTTATAACGCAGAACATGTGAAGTTAGAGCAGTTCAGTTTTCCTCTGTCAGTGGATTAGTACGAGCAGAGTGTTATGCTGTTTCTCCCGTTTGGCACGGTTCCCCGGAGATAGGAGAGCTCTGGCTGGAGGCCCTCTGAGGGTAAGTACCATAAATTAATATAACTGGAAAATTAGCTAGCCGGCAGATCACTGGTCTTTGAGAGCACCTCCAACAGAAAACTGCCATACCCCAAAACATGCCACAAATCATGTTAAAGAAGCTGAGCACCAGAAGCTTATCTTCAGTGTGAAGCCTGCACTCTTCTGGTGTAGGAATTCTATCAATGTTAACTTTGTTTTATGTTCACTGCAAGTAGCATCCTGGGAATAAGTGTTTTGCTCTGGGGGCTAGAGGAGCTAATCCGTGAAGAGCACTTTACACAGTACCTGACAACATGAGCTCCTCCCCCCACCAAAAAAATGTTAGTTATCATATGATTGTTAGATTATCTGTTGATGGGAATGGAATAAATGAATAATAAAGTCTGGCATAGTAAAGATATTGGGTTTAAAAAATTTAGAAATAGGTGTGCTCAGGCGCTGTTCTTGATAGCTGAAGACATCTGGTAACATATCACAGACTTTGAATGAAAACTTTTCTATCTAATAGTTTCAGAGTTTGTGTTTTGGCACCAAAATTGGCCAACTTATCACAGGTCTCCCTCCTCATTCCCCCGCATGTGATTTCTCATAAACAGAGCCAAGGCCACACAGAATCAAAATTCATCCCTGGACAGTCAGCCCAAAATCTAATGAAGTTGATAAGCAGCTGCAATGCTGTACGTACCCCTCTTATATTTCTTAATTCATATTTTCCAGAGGTCATAGTTAAATGACCTTTACCTGACTTAATTTTTTTCTCTTTCAGTCAAAAACACTAAATGCCAATAACATGGAGACATTGATCGAATGTCAGTCAGAGGTAAGAGAGCAATTTTAAAAAAATTTTTCATCTTCACTGTGAGAATATGGAATACTTTCTGTTTCTATGGAGTATTGTTTGGATTGTATAATTCTTAGAGTGGAAAATTAACATCCTAAATATAGTTAATTAAATACAGTAATCGGGGCCTTATATGATGATAATCAAGACTTTATTATTCATTCTAGAAGTTAGAAAAAGATCATGGGACTTGATTGACTAATTTTTAATTTTTAAAAATTTTAATTTAAATTTAACATAATTTTAATATGAATAAAATGTTGTACACATATTTTGTGGGGAAAGATTGGGTAGATCTCAGTCATTTTTAATGAAAATAAATATATTTTTAGAACAATATCAAGGAACATCCTCTGTTGGCATCATGTGAGAGTGAAGATAATACTTGCCAGCTAATTGGTGAGTTTTGAAAACAAACCGGTCTTTTTGTAAGTGCTAACAACAAGTGTTCTTGGTTTGCAAAACCACAGTACTCTACCCTACTAGGAATTTCTTTTTTTAAGTGTTCTTTTAAAGACCGCAGAACATTAACCCTTCAATGGCTGGCAGACTCCGGCTAGCTAGAGCATCAGGGCACGCTGACAGAAAAGATCCTTCCTACAGCCACGCCCCCAGCTCTCCCAGGGGTTTTTAGTGGGCTCAGATCTCCTAGCCCCTTCTGTTTTGACAATTAAAGCAGACATACATATGAAAAATAGACAGTTCCTTTTCCCTTTTCTTCCTTCTCTAATGAAGAATGAATGTAAGAATCCATGAAACAATTGGTGCTGATCTCCAACTCCCAGAAACCCACCATTCACTGTTTTCGTAATGTGTTTCGTATTACATAACCACGACCCAGTTCTCCTGAACTGTAAGGGACAAACCACTTCTCTGTCCATCCTCTTCCACTTGCCAGTGTGGAAACATACTGCAATGCATTTAGAAAACAGAGCTTTTATGTGTAGGGGAAAACAAGAGAAGGAAAAAGAGGGAAAATAAAAAGAAGGAAACGTGTGAGATGCGATGCCCATTGCACACATGTCTTCAGGGTTTTGCAAAGATAGAACATCTCACTAATGTTTTACTGATAATTCCCAGCCTCCTGGTCTAGGTTCAAGCCTTCCCGTGGCAATTTGTGCCCGCCTTGTCCTCAAGCAGCCCCAGGGGAAATCCTGAGGGGGACTGCAGACAGGCGGATGTAGCTCCCTCTAGTGGTTGATTGGTGCTAGTGTGGCTGCGAGGTGTACGGGCCTTCAAACCAATCTTGAGCAAAGATCCCATTCCTTTTTATGGGTCAGTAATATTCTGCTGTATTTAAAGACCACATCTTCTTTATTCATTTATCCATCAGTGGACACTTTGGTTGCTTCCATGTCTTGCCTATTGTAAATAATGCTGCAATAAACATAGTGGTGCACATAAACTTTTTGAATTCATGTTTTCTTTTTATTTGGGTAAAACCTAGCAGTAAAATGACTGGATGGTGTGGCATTTCTATTTTAATTTTTTGAGGAAACTTCATATTGTTTCCCATCGTGACTGAAACTAATGTAACATTCTATGTCAACCAAACTTCAGTTTAAAAAAAGAAGATCTTGAGCAAGTCACTTCCTCTCCTGTTAAGGCTAGTTTTCGCTGCCAGTCAAAGGAGAAAATTAAAATAATCTATTTTGCATCAGAAAAACCCACCATAGTTATTACGGTCAATATATGAAGATGGTTGTTTGGGATCTCCTCGGCTAGTTTTGCTGCTTTTCTGCAGTAAACAGCCAGTGAAGACTAAAAACAGGAAAGGTGGAGGCTTTGAGGAACCTGGGTGTTGATATTTAGGGGCGGTTGCTCTGGTAACAATGTGGTTGCTTTTTGCGTTCATTTTGCTAGATTAAAATTCATGGCCTTTGCTTTCTCAGTTTTTCAAAATCATTCCCCCCTTTCCCTGTGGCATACCACAGATGACATTATGTGGCTGACAATATCAATTGTCTTATATGGAGCTTTATTAATTATTTTAATAATTATTTAACAATTTAATAATTATGAATCTAATTTTTCTCTTTGCCTTTTCCTGGCTATAGAAATTAAGAAGAGAAAGAAGGTGCTATCCTGGCCCTTTCTCATGAGAAGGCTTTCTGCTCTGTCAGATTTTTCTGGGGCTTCAGAACCTGAATTGAAAACATCACTGTTTGATCAGCCATTGTCAGTCATCTGTGGGGAGGACGACACACTCCCCAGACCCATTCAGGTAGGTGCATGTACCCGCAAACCTACTTCAGGTTTTTGTCAGACGTGAAAAATCCTTGGGAGTTCTAAATATCATTCTCATGCTAAACTTGCTGGGGCCAGTCTTTAGGTTTTCCACTTTTAGAAATGGTGTTTCCAATATGAGCGCAGTCGGGAGACTACCTAACTACTTACATTCTAGAGATCTATCCTTCCATCTTCCTGATTTCGTGGAGTTAGGAATGCTAAAAGATGTGTAACTTCTGTGAAGTCAATGGATAGAGATATAGTATCAGGTATAAAGTATATGATCAGAAATCCAGTGTTTATACAGAACGACTTGAAAGTAGAGAGAATGGAAATAATTTCAGAGTGCACAAAATTAGAGCATTCTCTTCTTAGAAAAAATAGCACGGTGGAGGGAGAAAGTTGATAACAATGGGGCTGTGAAAACCTGGCATTCATGGTCTCTTGTAAAGACTGCGTTGGTATCACAGAGAACCTTTTAGGGAGAGAGGATTCTCTATGACGGGTGAAGTTTGCTACTGTTCACATGCACCGTTTCAATACATGCACATAGATTTTTCATGGAGTAGTAGCAGCACATGGTTTTGTGTATTCAAAGAAAGAGTAACCCTTTCCTATTCCTACATCTCTTCCCTACAGGATATTCTCACTATTCTGTGCCTTAAAGGACCTTTCACGGAAGGGATCTTCAGGAAAGCAGCCAATGAGAAAGCCCGAAAAGAGCTAAAGGAGGAGCTCAACTCGGGAGGCATGGTGGATCTGAAAAGTCTCCCTGTGCATCTCCTGGCAGTGGTCTTTAAGGTGAGTTCACGACATTGCTGCTAATAATATGCCAGTGGGCTCTGACACATTAAGTCTCCAAAAATAAGAAACGGGCCCTTCTCCCTACAAATCAAAGTAAACTGATCTGGGAGTTCAAGTTTTTTAGTTTTGGTTTTAGTTTTTTAGAAGCCTTTTATTTTCTTATATGAACATCTCTGTGTCTACAATCTCAGATTCCAACAGAGAATGATACAGTACATTCTCCCCAAATTCTGATGAGAGAAGGCCAAGTCCATGTCCCTGAAGCTGGGAGTCCCTCAGATGATGGCCTCACTCTGTCCATTGTCAGGAAGTTGCTGAGAGATTTCCCTAGAGTGAACAATGCAGAAGAAAGGGGGCACAGCCTGTGGTACAATGATCAGAGGGTCCCTGAGCTGGACCAGGCAAGAGGAAGATGAAGATACCAGGCCATGTGTAGCCTAACCAGGCCCAACCATCCCCCTTTCATCCTCCAGGACTTCCTCAGAAGTATCCCACAGAAGCTACTTTCATGTGACCTGTTTGAAGAGTGGATGGACACACTGGAGAGACAGAATGAGGAGGACAAAATTGAGGCCCTCAAACAGTAAGTGGCCAGAGTCTTTGCCAGAGACCAGGTCCTCATGGTCTCCATCTTCTGATTCTTCACACAGTTCTCTGATTAGTTCAGGAATATTGACATGTTTAGGGAATCAGAGTGGAATTATTTATCTACACCCAGAATAAAAGTCATGAGGTACAATAGACATTCCTTTTAAAGTAGTTTTAGCCAAAGAAAAGGAAGCACTTTTTCAAAGAGGAGAAAGTGAACTTCAATATTCGCAAGTCCCAAGAGATGAAGGAATCTAAAAACATTAGTAGTTCCAGAAGGTTTGAGACAAAATCACAGGAAAACCTCAAAACAGGCTAAGTAGCCAAATGTAAGAATGTGGGGTTACCCTTAGCCTAATAGATTTGTGTCAAGCAAGGCAACAATTCCCCCATAAAACATCCATTAAAGCATAGGAGAACAATCTGGAAGGAATTGTTTTGATCATAAAATTCCACAGCATATTTCATAGTCTCCTAATTAACCAAAATGAAAACTATAAAAACAAATTCCAAAGACAACAAAAACAATTACATTTGTAAATGCAATGGTAAGCTTTTAGCTACTAGACAATCTCAAACACTAACTTCAAAATATCAGCACTTTTGTCAAATGCCATGAAAGTCTCCTTGTTATGACTATCCCAAGTGGCTAAATATTTCCAGTGAAATAGTTATTGAATTGAAGGCATTAGAGTATCTGTCCCATATTGAAAATCCTAAGATTACTACAAGTTTCTCCTAAAGACATAAAGCTCTTCCATAATAGTAACTTAAGAGAAGTGAAAATGGTCCCTATGTTAGAGTCACCATTGCGTATTTTGAAAAAGAGAGGCTTTACCCATCTCATTTATTATCATTAGTACCAATGTTCCCATTTAAGTGGTGACTTGACCATATTTACGAACAAGCCCTTAGATACTGCTTTCTTCTCCATAAAGATTTCTTGGAATGGCATAAAAATGGGTAATCTTTGTGTGATGATCACAGATCAAGAAAGGCAAATGATCGTGCTCTCAAAATACCAGTCTTGCAGTGGTAGAAAGACATTCTGCATGGCTGCATGATTATTCTACAAAACAGTTTCCAAAATGGATTCAACTATGGAGTCTGTTGTAGAAGTTAAGGATTCCCAATGTAAGATCTATACAAATAAAGGACTGTGTTATTGGTGTCCTAACTATAAAGATCAGTGTCTTAGGTCTTTAAGATCTCATGGTTAACGAGTTTCATTCCACATCACTTGCCACTGGAAGTGTCTGAATGAACATTTCACAATCTTACTCATGACAATGCACCTTCCTCATTTTGAAGGAAGTCTGGGTTAAGCAGAAACTTTCAACTTGCTACACTAAAACTGAGATAGATCATTAACCTCCTCTAAAACCAGCTTCCCTGAACCTCATTCCAGGGTTGCAGATAAGCTCCCCAGGCCCAACTTCCTGCTGCTCAAGCACCTGATCTCCGTGCTCTACCTGATCAGCAAGAACTCCGAGGTCAGTAAGATGGACGCCAGCAATCTGGCCATCTGCGTCGGACCCAACATGCTGACCCGAGAGAACGACCAACACCTGTCTTTCGAAGCCCAGAGAGACTTGAACAATAAGGTTTGTTCCGGTCTCTGTCTGAGAAACTCCCAATGTATGATCTCACCATCTGTTTGAAAAAGGCAACGGATAAGATGCCTCTGAGTCTCTCCGGCTGACTCAAGCTCGCAGTGAAATATGAAATGCAAAATGCTTTTGTCACAGTTCTGCTCGCTTGGGTTTATGCGTTTAATGAAACGGAGCAATCCTGTCTCATAGGATAACAAAGGTGTCCTTTGTTAAAGTTAAGTCTCACGTCTCCTAGGATAGAAAAGCCCTTTTGTTTGGTTGGGTTTTTTTCATTTGTGCATTGTACTCTGTCAGTCCACTATCAGTTTGGTAAATTCCTTATTTAAATGAAAATTTTAGTTAGAGGGTTTTTTTTTTAATTCTCAAATGTATGTCTGAAAAATAACTTTAATATATATGATTTTTACCAATTTCCTGTATGTTCTTTTCAAACACATAGAGATCTCATATGTACATTTTGGCACCTCCCTAACAGTGAACCCTCATTATATCCCCATTCCTTCCCCCTCTTCCTTTAAAAAATATGGAAGATGTCTTTAGGCTGAAAACTTTGCTTCTTTTTCCTCACAGATTAAGACATTGGTGGAATTCCTCATCGATAATTGCTTGGAAATATTTGGGGAGAACATTCCAGCACATTCCAGTATTGCTTCTGATGACTCCCTGGAACACACTGACAGTTCAGGTACCGAATGTGTTCTCGATTGCTTGTGGTTGTTAGGGGGCGTCCATTCCAGTCTGCCAATCACGTAGAGTGTCTCTGGTATATGAAGCAGAAGTTACCTGCCCAAGTCACCAAATCAAATTCATAGGATGCCATTAACATGGAAACTTGCTCTCAAATTTTCCTGCAGTCCCCTCACCCAACTGACACTCCTTCAGCTTCTTTCTCAATCATAAAGAACTGCTGAGTTTACTAAGTTACCTTTCGCCAGAGGGTTGTTTCCACATAATGGGACATGGGTCCATTAAAATGGAATGGATCCAATCAAAGAGCTATCCAAAGGACTAATTTTTTTTTAATTTAAGATCAACAAATGTTCAATGAAAACGTTGTTTTGTCCCTTTTCTCATGCTCATTCTCTCACTCATATTTCCTTTTCCTACTACTCTCTGCACCTCAAAAGGAAAGAAACAAAATCTTGATGTGACAGATTTCTTTTGTATCAAGCCCCAGAGTAGCTTCACCAGATTACCTAGTGCCATCCTTGATACAAGTAGGGTGAATGATGGTACTAAAGTTTATTTCTCAAAGAAACTGACCCAGAAACTCAACTGTCCCTTAACTTCCTCCAGAGGCGTCAACTCTGCAGAATGACTCAGCCTATGACAGCAATGATCCTGACGTGGAATCCAGCGGTGCCATCAGCTCCCCAAACAGGCAGCCCCAGGTGCTCTTGGACACAGCTGCCGACTGGGAGCCCAGAAGCCCACAGCTCACTTGGGAGTTGAGCCCGGAGCCCACTGTCAGCACTGTAGCCAGGCTGAAAAACTCCCTCAGGGAACCAGACAGAAGCTACTCAGAGCCCAACATGTCATCCTCCCAGGAGAGCCTCAAGAGCCAGAAAACTCACCAAAAACTAACACGAAGTGAGGACGACTTCACTATGGCCCAGGCAGGGGCTTGTTTGGAAGGTGAGGAAACTGAAGACCCATTTCCAGAGGAGGTGTTTCCTGCAGCTGAAGGCAAAACCCAGAGGCCACAGGACCTGAAGGTGAAGAACTCGACTCAGAGTTTGGGGTTACTGTGGGGACTGGCACCCAAAGCTGCCTCCAGTGGCTCTCTGGATGCTTCCTCCGACAGCTCCCCCGTGGCTTCTCCTTCCAGTCCCAAAAGAAATTTCTTCACCAGACATCAGTCTTTCACAAAGACAGAGAAAATTAAGCCCAACAGAGAGATTAAAAAACATTCCATGTCATTCTCCTTTGCCTCTCACAAACGAGTGCTGACCAAAACTCCCAGCTGTGTGTCTGTGAAATCCAAAGGCTTTACAAGAGACCAAGTAAAGAAATGCTCTAAAAAAGAAAGCCAGCTTGCTGGGCGAATCATCCAGGAGAACTTTTCTGAAATTCAGGGCCAAACAGCTCTAGACTTTAGCTCCAGATCCTATGCCCTCTCAGTAGATGTGTCCCAGCAAATGGACCAGAGAAGCCCTGGGAGTCCGCCATCTTATGAAGAAGCCATTCGGTGCCAGGCATTGGACCTCTTGGACTACGGGGGCCAAACAGTTGGCAGCATGAGGGCTAGAATGCTCAGCCAGGACACTCAACTACCACCTCTCCTACCTTTGTATCACAAAGGGAACTCAAGAGATATATGCAGTCAAGAGCCACTTGACAGGCACAGACTATCTCCCAGGACTGAGAGTTGGAAGCACAGCAGGACTGTCCACGCTTCTATCAAAATGACAGGACAAGTGACTATCACAGGGAGACCTATGTCTGAGTCAAAACAGAAGACTGAGCTGGACCACCTAGTATGGCGATGTAGTCAGCCGGCCTTTCAGGCTGACCAGCTCCAGTATGCTAAAGAATCTTACATTTAGGAAGGCCAAGCAGACACCACGGCTTGTGGTATCTTTGTAAATGCATGACTGTATGAAGAACTGCTTTAGACTCTGTTTCCAAGAAAGTCGAGAATAAGCTCCTTTAGAGAAGTTGTGTAAGCCCTCCTCAGCGGGGCTAGCTATGCAAGGGCACTCAGGTAGTGTCTGTGTGTGCCTGAATTTGTGCAAAATGTAGCAAGTGTATAAAATGTGTATAAAAGTGTATAGAAAGTATATAAAATTCTTCAGTGAAGACAAGGTGTTAGGTGCAAAGATGTCTACATGAGTGTGTGTATATTTGTTTGTGAACTTGTAGTCAATGGCATTGCTGTTCTCTGCCTCCTGGGGCATTTTTCTATTAGTGTTCAAAAATAATTTTTCTTCTATTTTCATGTTGCCTTAAATGTCATGCCATTTTTCGTATTTTCCACAAACCCCATTTAGGGGAAAATGTTTAAATCTCTGTTAGAAGTTTACTCTGGTAAGCAGCTTTGGGATGTTATTCACAAGGTAAGAAAAAGGAGCAGACTACAAGGAATAGACTTTGGTGTTTGGAGTTATCAAAGGCATTACAAACTCCAGTAAATGAAAAATCCATTTGTTAAAATTTATGAAAAATACTTAAATTGTCCTTTCAACCATCTTTTTCAATTTGGATAGATGAGTAAAAATGCAATACCTCAATATTAACTGATTTATAGCACTTTGAGTTTCTTTGTGGCTTAGTAATGTCTTCTCCAATAGTGTGCAGGAAATTACTTTATATGCATTGGGGACCATATATAGAATTTCAGTGTAATCTCACTACAATAAATTGTATTCCTTGTTTCAAAGCAAAAATGTTCATTCTTGACTGATATGCTGCCTTCGCTCCCTTGATTCTATAGAAACCCAAGAAAAGCACTCAGACTTTGGTTCATTCAACATTTATTGAATATATATTCATTACTCTAGGGTAATAGGCCATCTGGGATCTTGTCTTTAGAAAGAAAAGACGAATCCAGTTCTCCAATGGTTTGCAAATCCATAAAAATGTACCTACTTGAAGCCATTTTTTCAACAGTAACTCAGAGGCCAGAAAATTTAGAATGCAGGGGGTGCTCGGGCATCTCAGTCAGTGAAGTGTGCCTTCAGCTCAGGTCATGATCCCAGGGTCCTGAGACTGAGTCCCGAATCAGGCTCCCTGCACAGCGGGGAGTCTGCTTCTCCCTTCCCTCTGTCTCTCCCCCCACATTTCATGCTCTATTTCCCCCCTTCTTTCAAATAAATAAATGAAATCTTTAAAAAAAAAAAAAGATGGTAAAAATAATTTAGTATGCAAATACAGGGTAATATAGTGAAAATAATATTTCCTGTTGAGTGGAATAAACTCTTCAGTACCTTTACAAACCTTATTTTTACTATACTCAGGTTGTTTATTCACAAACATAATGGTAAAATATTTGTCATATATTAGAACTTTAATGCTCAACAATTAAGATATTTATCTAGTACCTTGGAGATATTAGACTTCTATTTTCCTTATTTTATCAACCTCTTTCATAAAACACTGTGTGTTTTTTATTTGTTCAAGAAGTATTTTTGCATTGGTCAACCACCCGATGGTGAAGACCTATTACTCTTTTCAAAAGAGATTTACTGATAATGTGGTAAAAAGTTAAAAATGTAACCCAGATAGCTCAAGGCAATATGCTCAGACCTCAAAATGTCATTATAAATACTTTATTAAAGGGCTCCTGGGTGGCTCAGTTGTTAAGCGTGTGCCTTTGGCTCAGGTCATGATCCTGGGGTCCTGGGATCGAGCCCACATCGGGCTCCCTGCTCGGCGAGAGGCCTGCTTCTGCCTCTCCCACTCCCTCTGCTTGTGTTCCCTCTCTGGCTATCTCTCTCTCTGTCAAATGAATAAATAAAATCTTTTTAAAAAATACTTTATTAAGCACACCAAAAGTGTACAAACTTCAAGGAGCAGACACTCCCCCTCTGCTAACTTCACAAAAGCAATCCTCTTCCAGGGTCAGACACGAATAGTAATAGTTAGAATTTTTAGCATCTACTGTGTGCCAAGCACTGCTTAAGTATTTCAGGACTAAAACAAGCCTAGCAACTTCCTACTGAGAATCAGAATTCTCATCAATAAACAACTAAGACTTGGAAGTCTCCAATCTATTCCACTTTACCACTGACCTGACCTCTGTGTAACCTAACTCAGATCACGAAAAACCTGTCCTAAGTTTCCTTATTTTAAAACAGCTCGTGTGAGACTGAGGTCTTCTACCTATCACATGTAAGTAGTGCAGTTGCTGGCAAACACTGAAGAACTTCTTGCAGTCAAGCAGTCAAGAAGATGTCATTAATGTCGCTGTCTTTGTGGTGTGGTGACCACTTCAAATATCACAGAGTGGCCTTCCCACATCTATCCATGGAGTCCACTGGCTTTAGGATTGCCCAGTCTGCTGGCCAAGCCCATTAGTTGGCTACGGCTACCATAACAAAATATCACAAACAAGTAATTTAAACTATAGAAATGTATTGTCTCACAGTGCTGGAGGATAGAGCGGAGATCAAGGTATCAGCAGGTTGGTTCCTTATGACGCTTCAAGGGAAGGATTTATTCCAGGCTTCTCTCCTTGCTCAAACACAGCCATCACTCTGGGTCTCTACATTGTCTTCCCTCTGTGTGTAATCATCCCCAAACTTCCCTTTCTGGAGGGACACCCCCAGTCAGTCATTGGATTAGGGTTCTAGTGATCCCTTTTACCTCTTTATAGTCACATTCTGAGATACTATGAGTTAGGATGGAAACAAATGAATGCAGAGTGGGGAAGGACACAACTGAGCCCTTACACCAAGTTTCACCGAGTAGTACTTCATGAGGCCTTCCTTATGCCAACAGTTTTTAATGCTTCACCATAACCAGAGGGTCCAAGCTAAGTAGGGCATATTGTGTGATGAGCACTGGGTGTTATACACAACTGATAAATCATTGAACACTACATCTAAAACTAATAATGTACTATATGTTGGTTAATTGAATTTTAATTTAAAAAAATATATATGTTCTTATGAAGGGCCCAGAAACACCAAAGTCCTTTCCTCCATGGACCTTCTAAGGGCCATAAAGTCACAAATGGGACAATCACAATTGTGCCTGACACCCCAATGCAAGGCATATGGTAACATCAGTTTGGAAGTCAAGGGCTAAGTAGGGGCTTCAAACTAAATCCAGGTCTGATTTCTAGCTTCTGAGCCACTGGGCCTCCCCAGCATCCATGCATTACTTCCTGGGCCTAGTTTAAGAAGGACTCTGGCCCTCTTACCAAGTGAAAGATGACGGAGCATGTACAGTTACTGTGCCCTCAGGGAAATACACAGCATTCACTGCCCTGGAATCTGACTAAAAAGACTAGAATTTCATCCTCTTAGGGAAGATAAGGAATTTTCTCTCCTCCTATAAAGAGGGAGAGAAGTAGGTTGCCACATGCCATTGTCAGCCTCCCACATGATGCTCTGTGATTACCTATGAAGACATGCTATGTCCACCCTGACCCCAAAACCTCCCACGACGTGGTCCAGAATTTTGACTTGTTCATGTTAACCAAGGCTGGGTGCTTATGCTGGAGTTCAGCCAAACTGCAATCATCTCACAGTCTAGAAAATATGACACCTGTGTCATATGGGGTCCCCAAGCAGGTGAAGTGACAGCCACGACTTATGTGCTAATCAAAGAGATAATAATGGCCACAGTGCTTCCCATGATCACAGATGCAAAAGTCCAAGGGCAATAAACACGATTTATCCTAATGCACTATTACAGGAATAAATTCTAGCTGCATTTTCCTGATTGGGATCTCACTAGAAGGACTGCCAGTACATGCCTTCCTCTTGAAGGGTCAAGTAGACAGAAACCCACATCAGATGGGATCTCACATATTTTGAGTTTCTTTTTTTAATTGAATTATATAAGATCTTAACTCTTTATCTGCAAAGGGAGAGAAATAAACTGTACACATTTTGCTAGGGATGGAAGTGAATCACTTTTGGGGGGCCATATTTTAAATCTGGACTGAGATGCTACATCTTGTCTACTCCAGAGTACAAATTAAATGTGAAGGAGGAAAAATCAGTGGGATGAAGTACTGCCTTCCTCCTATTAATAGACTACAAAGAGGGCCCCCTGAGAGATAAGCAAGGCTACAGAGTGCTAAGTCTTGCCAGAAAAAGGAAATGCAGAATGATACCATCTCTGTAGGAATGGAAAGACATTGTGTTAGCACAAGCATACATAACCCAATTCACAGGGCCTGAGTCCACACCCCAGATAGTCTACCAGGACCAAGTACTAAACTTGTCTGAGCCTCAGTTTCCTCATCTGTACAACATGGGTAATTGCAACACATCGGTTGTGGGAGCCACATAATAGAAAATTGAGACAACAGAGGCTTAAACAAGAAGTAGGTTGTGCTCTCCATTAAAAGAAGAGCAGACAGGCAGTCCAGGGCTGACATGGCAGCTCCAGGACATCCCAGGGTCCCGGGCTCCTTCACACCAAGGCCAGCTTCATGGTTATGGAACCTATGCTGTCTCACAGAGCCCCACGCCAAGAAGGGCTTGGCACTGGGGTTAATGCTCGGCTGCAGGCATTTTTTCATTATTAGTAACTATTGAACAAGGGCCCCTCACTTTCCCTTTGTATTGCCCCCTGCAAATGAGGTAGCCCGTCTTATTCACGCTTCGTGGCCTTCCATCATTTCCGTATGCAAGAACGTCCTCCTCCAGCTTTGACCTCCAAATTCCAGGCAGGAACGTTCTGCTCAGTAACTTCTACCCACATCCCAGCAGCCAGAAATTATTCCCACAGCTACTCTTACCCACAGAGGGAGTCTAGGAAATAGCTTCTCCTAGGCATGTTGCCTTCCCCAACAAAAACCAGTAGGAGCAGAAACTATTAGCCCTTGACACAAAAATCAAATAAA
The DNA here is from genome assembly GCF_010015895.1 of Lontra canadensis. Classification (NCBI taxonomy): domain Eukaryota; kingdom Metazoa; phylum Chordata; class Mammalia; order Carnivora; family Mustelidae; genus Lontra; species Lontra canadensis. The sequence goes on along the minus strand of NW_022631086.1, from coordinate 7,658,831 downwards.
ATAGATCATGGATATGATACAACACATGCTAATTTAGTTGCTCTAATAACGGAAAGCAGGATAAAGCAGAGATTATTCAGTATAACTAGACATCTGAAAATGTTGACTATGATTAAGGATAATATAAAGACAAGGCAGACAATAATTTTGAAGTATTTCAATCATTCATATGCACATTGTGAGAATTCTATAATTATATGAGTAGTTTGAGGTAAAATAAATTACTAACAAATATGAATTGACCTCCTAAAGCTTAAAACATACTGTACTTCTGTAAAGAATTCACAATCTAGTAGAGAAATAAGATGCCACTGAAGGCAAAGCTACATTCCAAATGAGAAATCACACCAAGTGCTATAGTAGAAATGAATAATTGCTTCATGGTCCAATTTATTTTAGGAAAGGTGATTCCTATGCGAAACTCCAGAATCAGTAACAGAAGTGCAGGACACTTAAAATTATCATGAGGGGCACCTGGGTGGCTCAGTCAGTTAAGCATCTGACTTGGGCTCAAGCCATGGTTTTGGGGTCCTAGAATCGAGCCCCCAAATTGGGCTCTTTGCTCAGCAGGGAGTCTGCTTCTCCCTCTGCCCCTGCCTCCCACTCATGCTCTCTCTTTCTGTCTTAAATAAATAAAATCTTTTTAAATGAATAAATAAGTAATCACAAGAGATTCCAGGAAGGCGTTCATTTATGTGATCTGAGCACATCACTATTTAGAAGGAAGTAGGTGACTTCTTTTTTCCATTCCTGTTGAAAAGGCATTTCCTGTCCAAAATGGTTTTGGAAAAGATGAAGTGCTGTATAATATAACTGCTAATGTGTGGATGTCCATCTTTTCAAACAACACTTACATCTTGTTACTTTCCAAACCAGAAATCTCCAATGGCTTTTTTTTTTAAAGATTTATTTGTTTGTTTATTTATTTTAGAGACGGAGAGAGAGCATGTGAGTGGGGGGAGGGGCAGAGGGAGAGATTCTCAAGCAGACTCACAGCTGATGGCAGAGCTTGACTTTAGGGCTCAATCCCACAACCCATGAGATCATGACCTGAGCCAAAACCAAGAGTCAGATGCCTAACGAACTGAGCCACCGAGGTGTCTTCTTAATATCATTTTCATCAAGTCTAAAGCCCATCACCTATCACCTACCACTGAAGGCCTGTCTTACCAAGCCCCATCCTGGGAACCCAAACTTACTTCTTTCCTTAATCGTCCAGGGACTTTCCACAATAAGTAATAACATTAGCTAATGTGAAAGATGCATGTGAATACCACCTTTCAGAACTGGAGATGCAACCAAAGCTGTGTTTAGATGAAAATTCATGTCCTTATATAATTGTATTAAACAAAAATAAAAGAGAATGCATTCAACGTACTGTTCATGAAGGTAGAAAGAGAATAATAAAAATAAAGTTGAAATTGGAATTTCAAAAACAAAAAAAGAGTAGGACTAATAAATAAAATCAAAGCTGGCTCTCTGAAAACACACTTCTGCCTAAAGGCAAGAGAAAGAAACATCAAAAGCACACAACAGGAGGAATGATGATGGGAAATATCAACAGAGACTGAAAATTAAAAGAATCAAAGGACTCCTTTGCTGAAATCCATGCCAATGCATTTGAAAATGTGAATGAGATAATCCAAGTCTAGAAAAACATAATTTACCAGGGTGTCTGGGTAGTGCATTCAGTTAAGGGCTGACTCTTGATTTCGGCTCAGGTCATGATCAGGGTTGAGAGATCCAGCTCTGCGTGAGGCTCCACGTTCAGTACAGAGTCTGCATGAGATTCTCTCTCCCTCTCCCTCTGCCCCTTCCACTCATGTTCTCTCTCTAAAATAAATAAATCTATATAAAAAAAAGATAATTTACTAATCTAATTCCAGAAGAGAAAGAAAATCTTAAAAGAGGAACTTATATAAGAGACAGAGAAAATTACAGATCTTATGAATATTGATGCAAAAATCCTAAATAAAATATAGTAGATGGAACGTATGAAGACCAACTGGAGTTAGTACGGGAGTGCAAGTTTAATTCAATGTGAAATTTATTAACATGATTCATGATTTTGGTAAGTTATAGGGAAAATATAACCAGCTCCATAGATACTGAAAAATCAACTACCATTATTTAATCTGCAGTATTGAATTTTTAAAAGAAACCTTAATGGAATAGAAACTGATGAACATGATTTTTTTTTTTTTAAGATGTCAGTCTTAGACCAAAAAGCTGCATGGGCTTAATGAGGAAACCCTAGAAATTCTGACTGAAGCCAGAAAAAACTCAGGCTGGTACTATTTCCATTAACTATCACTGCTCTGGAGGAACTATCTAAAGCAACCAAACATGGCGCACCTGGGTGGCACAGCTGGTGGGGCACCCGACTCTTGGTTTCAGCTTAGGACATGATCTCAGCTTGCTGAGTTTGAGCCCCATGTCAAGCCCTGGGCTCAGCACAGAGTCAGAGTGAAGATTCTCTCTCCTTCTCCCTCTGCCCCTTACCCCTGTGCTTGCTCGCTCTCTCTCAAAAATAAATAAATCTTTAAAAATAAAATAAACAGGGGAGACTGGGTGGCTCAGTGAATTAAGCCTCTGCCTTTAGCTCAGGTCATGATCTCAGGGTCCTGGGATCGAGCCCCACATCAGGCTCTCTGCTCAGTAGGGAGCCTGCTTCCCCATCTCTCTCTGCCTGCCTCTCTGCCTATCTGTGATCTCTCTTTCTCTGTCAAATAAATAAATAAAATCTTTAAAAATAAATAAATAAATAAACAACCAGATGAAAAAGAAACCAGAGGAATAAATATTGTAAATGAGGAGGCAAGGCTTTCCTACTTGTAGATTATATGATTATTTGGAAGATCAAGACAATCAATTAAAAACAAAACCACTAGAAATAAGAAAACACATTAAGCTAGCAAGCTGTGAAATTAATATACAGAAACCAAAAGTCTCCATACAAACTAACGGAAAATATAATGAAAGAAAAGGCTTCATGCATATTGGCAACAAATGGATAAAAATATCTAGGAAGAAACGTAACAAAACCAATTTGACAACAATCTTTAAATGTTCTTGCAGGACAAAGACGTAGAACAGAATAAAAATAGAAGAACTGACTATATTCTTAGAGAGTAAGATTCAGAATCATCTTTTCCTAAGTTAACTTATAAACTTAACATGATGATGAAATAATATCCAACAGGAAGGATTTTTGTTGTTTGCCATTTATTATTGCTGTTGTTACTTACTGAAAACCACATTTAAAGAATCAGTAAATGCTGATAGGAAAGAGATCTCTGGAAAGAAGGATCTGCGAGGGAAAGACAGTCCTGCTTGATTCTCAGCTATGCTCAGTATGTGAACAGATGGTTCCTGGCACATGAACAGTCAGCAAAGCAGCCAGACAGAAGAGAAAGCCCAAGGATAGAGGCAGGTACGTGCAAGACGTTAGCACGTAAAGGTGGTATTTCAAAGAAGTGGGGAATATAAGGATAATTTAATAAATGGTGTCAGTATAAATCAGCAGCCATCTGGGAAAAAGGGAGAACATTATCTCATAGTATGTGCCAGGATAAACTCTACACGGCTCGAAGATTTAAATGTGGGAAGTGAAAGAACCAAACTTCTAGGAGAAATAAGGGAAAATTCATATCGTCTCAGAGTGGGAAAGGTATTTATAACATGACTTGAAAGTCCTGATGGCATGAAAGAAAATGACAAGTTAACCATGTCAAAATAAAAATATCTGCATGAATAAAACACCATAAACAAGAGAAAAATGACAAACTTGGGGAAATGTCTGCATCTCATATAACAGAAAATGGGCTAATTTCCACAAAATATACACTACCTGTAAATTGATAACGGAAAGTGCAGAACAATTTTAAAATGTGCAAAGGGTATGAAGAGCCAAAACAGAAAAACAAATGGCCTTTCCACATGTGAAAAATTCTCACACTCACTCGTTTTTTTTTTTAAAGACAAACTAAAACTGCACTAAAACACCATTTCTCCCATCTATAGGCAAAAATGAAAAGTTTAATACCAGAGTGTGTTGGCAAGCTGTGGGGAAACTGTTGATTCCTTTGTTTCTGTTGGAAGTAGAAATTGGTATGTTGCCTATGTAGGACAGTTAGGCAGTATCTATTAAAATTACAAAAGCATGAATCATTTTTCTAGGAATGTACTTTACAAATAAGTTTTCATGCATGCAGCATGAATGAGGATTTTGCTTTGTTTGTAACAGTAAAACACTGGATATGACATAAATGTGTATCATGGAGAGTAATTAAATTATAACTAATTAAATTATGACACATTCATGCAGCTATAAAAATTTCTATGCAGCTGCAAAAAAGAAATGAGCAAGCTCTTCAGCTATTGATACAAAATATGTCCAAGATATGTTAAGTAGAAAAAGGCAACATGTGGGTCAAGGTGTATTATATGCTATCATTTATCTTTAAAAAAAAAAGAAATTAATTATAATAGTTTAATGTGTGGGGATGGGGAATGGAAAGTGGAATCATGGGGCCAAGAATACATAGAAGACATTTCAACAATCCATTTCTATATTTTTAGTGTTTGAACTACATAACTATGTGTATTATCTTTAAACATTAAATACAAAACAAATAACTAACATTAAGTGTTTATTGTACGCCAAGCACATTGAAATGACCTGAGAAATACCTGTCTGGGGTTGGAGTTTCCACTGTGAATAGAACTGGAAAGCAGGTCAAAGATTTTAGGAGGCCTTGAGTGTTCTCCAAACTAGGATTCAAAGCAGAACAGTGGGAGCCACCCAAGGCTTTTAAGAGTGTGTATTTAAGGAGATTACATAGGATGGTTTGGAGTAAGAACAATGTGAGACAGGACAGCTGGTTCTGAAGTTATTACCCAAACATTAGGGAGCAATAATATTTGGTCTATAGGCAATCAGGCAGAGTAGCCACTGTGGGAATGCAGAAGGTCTAAGTGCCCAGACAGTGAAGGGTGGACAGGACATGACCAGCAGAGGGGGCAGGCTGGGCTCTCCAGGAGGACAAACAGGATGAATGTGGGCGGAAAGGAACAGGGAAGGTTCAGGGATGATCGAAGACCTGGTCCTGCAAGTTTGCCCGGGGTGAGGGGTGCAGGCTCCACAGAAAGGAGGCCAGGGCTAAAATCTCAAAACTACATCATCTGTTTGTGCCTGCATTTTCCCATCTGCAAAATGGGGATAAGAGTACTACCTACCCCATAGGGCCAACAGGACTAAATAAGATCATATGCATAAAGTACTTTACAGTACCCAAGGCACAGCTGGTGTTCAATAAATGCTAGTTTTCTCTGGAACATCAAATTCAGATTATTTCCCATGAATTCATTTGTTACATTATTTGTTTCCCATAAATTCAAGTTAAGTATGCTATAAAAGTTTGGGGGTGCCTGGGTGGCTCAGTGGGTTAAAGCCTCTGCCTTCGGCTCAGGTCATGATCTCAGGGCCCTGGGATGGAGCCCCACATCAGGCTCTCTGCTCAGCGGGGAGCCTGCTTCCCTTTCTCACTCTCTCTGCCTGTCTCTCTACCTACTTGTGATCTCTGTCTGTCAAATAAATAAAATCTTTAAAAAAAAAAAAGTTGAAAAATTCAGACTCACAGAGGACATTTTCCAATTTCTCAAAGTAATTTTTTGCTATTTGAATACAGAAGCTTTTCAGAAATGTAACCTATGCAGCTCAAGCCCTTCATGGACACAGTTCCATATTGCAAATCCTGTAAAATGACCTGATTTCACTTCCATTAGGTAACAAAGGCCAGTGACCGCATATTTAAGTAAGTGCTCCTCCCCTGAATTATCTTTCATGTTTTTTCTTACAGTGAAGCCTGCACACTAACATCAGATATAATGTGACAACAGGTTAGCACCTCAGTAATTTCAAGATGATGTCTTCTGAGAGAAAAAAAAATCGTATTTCAATGAACCTATTTTTTTAAGCCCAAGAAAAGCACAGAGAAAATAAAAGGTAAAATATATAGGATATTAAAATGTTACAAATAAGAAGCTGGGAAGAAGTTGACAAATTTACATGTGAATTCTAAAAAGCATTAACTCAACACATTCTCTATATTTTCTGATTCTCCCTAAATTCTTCACATACTTTTAATCCATTTACATAACTGAAATAGGTTGCAAGGAGCACTCATTTGTAAACTGGCAGGAGAGGTGTCCAAAGTTCTTTATTCACGTCCCTTAACGGTACATACTATAAATCACTTGGACTTTGTTTCCATATATGTCTATATAATTCAAGTTGACTGTGTTATGACTAGGGAAGAGAAAGAAAAATGAGGAAGCTATTTTAAGAGATGAAAAACTTTCAATTTGCTTCAAAATCAAGGCGTGTCTCCAGTCCTGTGGGGAAGTGTTTTGACATCACTGGTTGGGACAAGACCAAGGGTCTGGATTACAGCAGATCCATCCTTAGGACACTTGTTTCCCTTCTTGCTTCTTCCTTCTTACAATCCTGCATTCTGTGCTCAGCCGCACGATCTAATGGGAAGGGAAAATATTCTGGGTTGAGAACTAAAGTCTGATGCCAGCTACACATACTACTTTAGTGGGTACCAAGCATCTTTATATCTTGGTCCACTGGGATAAAAATTGTTTTTCTTCCATAGGTACAATTTACATACAATAAGCAATATCCAATAAAATTTACAATATAATTAATTTTGCCTTATATATAAATTCATGAAAACATCACCACTGTCAAAATACGGAACACATTTTGGTCTAATGCATCCCGGTGGGTATGTACTGATACCTCACTGTGCTTTTAATTTGCACCTTCCTTTGGCTGGTGACAATGAGCATCTTTTCATGCGTCTACTGGTCATTTGTGAAATAGCCAATCCTATGCCCATTTTTTTTTTAATGGGTTGTCTTTATTTTAAGAATTGCATGCTAAGAGTACATATTCTAGATATGAACCCTTTGACAGACACGTTTTACAAATATTTTCTCCCACGTAAATCTTTTGACAGATACATGTTTTGCAAATATTTTCTTCCAATTGCCAGGCTGTCTTTTGGGTTTGTTTTCTTACCTATGTCTTTGGGGGACTAAATGCTTTTCATTTTAATGAGGTCCATTCTAATATGTCTTTCCTTTGTGCTTTTCATCTTCTGCTTAATAAATCTTTTCCTTAATAGTGTCACAAAATTTTTTTCCTGTTTCCTGCTAGAAGTTTTATAGTTTGAGATTTCATATTTCAGTTTATGACCCATTACAAGTTAATTACTGTGTGTGATATGAGGTAAGAGCCAACTCATTTTTTTCCATATGGAAAGACCGCTTTTTTTATTGGCACATAACATTATATTAGTTTATTATTTAATAGATACATAACATAATGATTCATTATCTCTATATATTGTGAAATGATCTTCACAATTCTACTAACACCTGTCACCACACATAGTCACAAAAATTTTTGTTATGAGAACTTTTAAGATCTACACTCTAATGCACTTTCAAATAAAGACTTCCTTTCCCCCCATTGAATTGCTGTGTGTCTTTATTAAAAAATCAATTGATTGAACATGTGTAAAGACACTTTTGGACTCTGATTTTGTTGATTTATCAATATACCTGTCCTTTTATTTATAGTACAGTCTTAATTATTGGAACTTTATAGTAAGTCCTGCAACTTTATTCTGCTTTTAAAAAATTATTTGGGCCAGGCACCTAGGTGGCTCAGTCCTTAAGCGTCTGCCTTCCGCTCAGGTCATGATCCCAGATTCCTGGGATAGAGCCCCCACATTGGGCTCTTTGCTGGGCGGGAAGCCTGCTTCTCCCTCTCCCACTCCCCCTGCTTGTATTCCCTCTCTCACTGCATCTCTCCCTCTGTCAAATAAATAAAATCTTTTAAAAAAATAATTTGGGCAATTCAAAGCCCTTTGCATCCATATAAATTTTAAAATCATTTTGTAAACTTCTAGAGATTTTTATCGGGATTGAATTAAATGTATAGGTCAATTTAGGAAGAATGGACATCTTAAAATTGAGTCTTCCAATCCATGAAGATAATATATCCTTCTACTCACTTAAGTCTTTTAAAATTTCTCCCAGTCATGTCTTGTGGTTTTCAGTGTATTATCTGTTTACATTTATTTCTAAATAATCTGATTTGGGGACCTATTATAAACAAAATTCCTTTTTCATTTCATTTCACAATTGCTTCCTTTTAGAAAATAATAATAGAATTGATTTTATAAATTTTACCTTTTACACTATGACTTTGCATATTCACATATTACTTCTAGTTGTTTTGCAGATCTCTAGGGTTTTCTATGCAATCATGTTAGTTGCTGTTTAAGAAAAAAGCCAGTCCTCTTGTGTGTCTCCTTTACTCTTACACCTCTACCGACCACACATTTTCAATACCGCATGAAGGTTTTCACCACAACAAGCAATTCCCTGTGAGAGCAGCGGGATTTCCAACATTTTAACTCAATTCTGACACTAGAGACAGCATCAGATCTTGCAGGTTAAGGGCTCAGTCCCACAAAACTGCTCCCCACTTCAAGATGTCAACTGCAAGTACTAGTAGGTCCCCAGGTTGACCACAATTCTGCCTGACTTAGCTACAAATCATGGTGTCCATGGCCTCTTCTCCTTTGGATTCTACTGATTGGCTGGTGTGGCTCACAGAACTCAGGGAAACAGCAACTTTTATGTTAACCAGTTTACTGAAGGATAAGATAAGGGACACAGATGAACAGCCAGACGAAAAGGCACAGAAGGTGAGGCTGGGAGGATGCGAAGTACAGAAACTTTTGGGCCCATGGAGTTGGGCTGGGTTACCATCCCAGTATGTAGACATGTTCACCAATCTAGAAGCTCTCTGAATCCTATACTTTGGGAATTTGGATGGAGGTTTCTTCACACAGATTTGATCAATCATTAACTCTATTTCTAGCCCTCTTCCCTTCACAAGAGAATGGAGTGGGGTTAAATATGGCTGAAAATTTCAAGCTTCTAATCATAGCTTGGTCTTTCCTGTGATTAGTCCTTATCAAGGAGCCCAGCTGGAGTCACCTCATTAGAATAAAAAAACATTCTTATCACGCAGGAAATTACAAGGGTTTCAAGAGCCCTGTGTCAGGAACCAGGTTCAAAGATCAAATATTAGAACAAAAGATGCTCCTAGTTCTAATACCACTTAGGAAATTGCATGGGTGCCAAGAACTGGGGACAGAAACCAATATATATTTTTTTCCTATCATTTCACACTGAAAATGATGACAACTTTGCTTCCTCCTTTTCAATCTTTATCGTCTTATTTCTTTTTCTTCCTCTATTGCAATGGCTAGGACCTCCAATTCAATGTTGAATAAAAGTGACAAAACTGAGCACATTGCCTTTTTCTTGATTCTAACAGAAAATAATTTAATATTTCAACATAAATATGTGATGTTAGCCAGAGGTTTTTCATAGATGATCTTAATAAGTTGAATAAGTACCTTATATTCTTTGGTGTGAATTGTTCTTGTGAATGGATGTTGAATTTTGTCATATTTTTTCTTCTCTGTATTAAAATGATCATATGGTTTTCTCCTTTATTTTATTTTATCAATAGAGCAAAACATTGATTTTCTAATGTTAAGACAACTTTGAGAGAGGAATGACATCAGCAAGATGGTGGAACAGGAGTTTTCAGCACTCATACCCTCACAGAAATATTACTTAGAACAACTCTCCATGCACAAAAATACCTTTACAAAGACTAAGGACTCCAGGTAAGAGATTACAGCACTTGGATGGAACACAGGAATAAGCAAAGATACAATGAAGGGGTGCCTGGATGGCTCAGTGGGTTAAAGCTCTGCCTTCAGCTCAGGTCATGATCCCAGGGTCCTGGAATCGAGCCCCGAATCAGGCTCTCTGCTCAGCGGGGAGCCTGCTTCCTCCTCTCTCTCTCTTTGCCTGCCTCTCTGCCTTCTTGTGATCTCTGTCTGTCAAATAAATAAACAAAATCTTAAAAAAAAAAAAAAAAAGAGAAGATACACTGAAGTAGGCAGGAAAGACAGCTTCACATTACTCCTGTCACCATTCCCCCAAGACGCAGCTGCCCAGTTTGGAAAAAAACAAAAAAGTGTTACAAAGTGTTGACTTGTCTTCTATCTTCTTAAAAAAAAAAAAAAGTGACATTATCAGGCCTGAAGTTTTCTTTATAGGAAGGTTTTTGATAGTTACAGAGTTACTGTAGTTTAATGGTTATAGAGCTATTCAGATTTTCTGCTCCATCTTGGGTCAATTTGGTAAGTTGTATTTTTCAAATTTTTCAATTCATCAAAATTATTGTTTGTTGGAATCAAGTTGTTCATAATGAAGTTGTTCTTATCATCCTTTTAATATATGTAGGATTTGTAGTGATAACCCTTCTTTTAATCATGATATTGGTAACTTTTGTTCTGTATCTCTCTTTTTTTTTTTTTTTCATCAACCTAACTCAGGGTTTATCAGTTATGTTGAACTTTTCAATAAACAAGCTTCCAGCTGTTAATTTCCTTTATCGGTTTATCTGTTCCATTTAATCGACTTCTTCTCTAATCTTTTTTTCCTTCTAATTTGTTTGATTTGCTTTGCTCTTCTTTCCTGAGCTTCTTTTTTTTTTTTTAAAGATTTGATTATTTATTTTAGATAGGGTGGGGGCAGGGGAGAGAATCTTGAAGCTAAAACTTGGAAAAACCAAGATGTCCTTGATAGAATAAATTGTGTAATATTATTAAGACTAAAAAGAACTGAGCTATGAAAACCTGAAATGACATGGAGGAACTTTACATGTATATTGCTAATTGAAAGAAGCCAATCTGAAAAGACTACATACTGTATGATTCCAACTATATGACCTTCTGAAAGACAAAGGTATGGAAAGAGTGAAGGGATCAGTGATTGCCAGATGGTGGAGGTTGGAGCTGGGGGAGGATAAGTACACAAAGCACAGAGAATTTCTAGGGCAGTGAAAATACCCTGACACCTAATGATGGATACATGCCATTATACATTTGTCCAAATTCATAGAATGTACAACAGCAAGAGTGAATCATAATGTAAACTATGGACTTTGGGTGAGGTGACAATGTAGGTTGATCAGTTGTAAGAAATGTACTACTCTGGTTGGGGATATTGATAATGGGAAGGCTGTGTGTTGGGGGGGCCAAGGATATGTGGACATTTCTGGCCCTCTCTCTCAATTTTGCCCTGAACCTTAAATTTCTCTTAAAAAAAATAACATCTAAGTAAAAATAATTAATTTTAAAAATCAGTTACATCAAGATGATTGATCTACAGATCATCTATGTCTTTACTGATACTTTGTCTAGTTATTATATCAATCACTCTGTAAGAGATGTTAAAGTTTCCCACTATGATTATGATAACATTTCATCAATTTTTGTTTCTTTTATTTAGAGTCTGTTTTAGATGCATACACATTTATGATTGTTATATCATCCTGACTTGTAGGGTCATTCATTGTGTAATGTGCCTACTCATTTCTGTAATACTATGTTTGGAAGTCTATTTTATCTGTTATTAATATAGCCACCTCATCTTCTTACTTTTTTTGCATAATGTGGTTTTTTCTATCCATTTTATGTTCAATCTTTTTTGTGTCTATATGTGTGTTTGTTTGTTTGCTTTTTAAGTAGGCTCCATGCCCAGCATGGAGCCCAATGCAGGCTGAACTCACAATCCTGAGATCAAGACCTGAGCTGGGATCAGGAGTTGGATGCTTCACCAACTGAGCTACCCGAGAGCCCCTGTCTTTATGTGTTTCTTATTTAAAAGGTTATATTTTTCAGTTCTAAAATTTCTACTTTATACATTTTCAATTTCTCTTATGCAATTTCCTGTCTTCTCATTTATTAGGAGCATTTTTTTTACCCCACTGAACATAATTATAATAGCTGCTTTAAAATTCTTGATTGTCTTCTTTCTTGAAAATAGGTCACATTTTCCTGCGTCTTCATATTCTGAATAGTTTGGGATTATATCTTGGACATTATGAATGTTACAGCATCAAAACTGACTTCTGTGTATTGATCCCATTATTAAAATTTCTTTCTAACAGGCAATTGGCTTGCTTAGACTCAAAGATTGTCTCTCCTGTGGTGGGTAGCCATTAAATCTCAGTTCACTACTCTAAACCTCAGCTGCAAGCAGCTGTGAGTCTGCCTTGTACATGTGTGGTGTGTGAGTCAGCTAGAGACTTGGATAAAGTCCCAATACAGATTCCAGGTCACTCCTTCTCTGGGTGATCCCCCACTCTCTCCTGGTTGTGCTCCATCCTCTGATTTGTCAGGCCAGAAACATGACAAGCTTTCTATTGGAATTTTAGCCACCTACACAATCTTTGCAACCATGACCTGTTCGCTGGCCAAAGCTGAATACCAGGAAACTCTCCTCCCCCAAGTTTCAACTCCCCCCCCATCTGCTTTTGTTCACTCTCCAGAGCCCTTGGGGAGTTGTTTGTATCTGTCTAGAGTTTATGGTTGCAGTTTCTGAAAGCGTCGGCCTATTAGGAGCCTGCTCCACTGGGACACTGGGTGCGTTTCTTCTTCAACACTGCATATGCATTAGCTAGTATGACATGGACTGGTGTCCCTGGTCCCCATTAGACTTATTAAAAGGATAAAATGTAATCAGATCTTGGAAAAATCTTTTGGCACATTACTTGTCAAGTAAAAAGAGGCATTTAGACATATGTAGAAACTGACCATTTTCAAAGATGTAAATATGGCCCAAACAAATGTTAAGAAAAATATACTGAAGCCTTAAGGAACCAGAAACATGGATGGGGGAGATGCTCACTATAGGGTGACAGGGAGGCCCTCTGGTCATTTCATTCATGACCTTAATTATTTTTATCCATGAATCCATAGCAAAAAGTGATAAGGTTTTCACTGTGGTTGGAAATGAGAAAACATGTGGCTTAGTTTCTGGCAAATTTGTAGGTGGTGTAACACTTGAGCTGTATACACTTAGTTCCTAAGAAAAATTGTATATGACAAGACACAGACGTCTAAATCTAAAGTGTGAAAAGACAACAAACATCCACAAGCCTCAGAGGACACGGAGATGCGTGCTATCTAAATCCGTTCCTTTCAGGATATTCAATTTACAAAGAAAGTTCAGTAACAACTTTAAAGACAGGAATGGTCCATTCAACAAACATTATGGCAGATCCAAGCATCAAAGTAATCCGTAAAATACGTCCCCTCTCAAAGCGCTAAACTGGAGTGGCTAAACCTAGCAGTTCTTGCCTAAGAATTTTCACAGGTGTTCATTTGCATGTGTAAGATTCCTTGTGCTACGTAAGCTTTTAAACAAGTTGAGTCAGGTTTCAAGTCTAATTTGTAAACATTGGTGTCTGACTAACCATTCCCATAGCAGAGATAGTAATTGTTCTACATTTCCCGCCATTCCTAGGGATTAAAGAGTCAGAATACAGAAAGGCAAAATCTAAATTCCAATCTACTGGCCCCAGCTCATACCGAATTCTAAGGCTTAAAAAATGTCTTCTTCCTTAATATCCTTGCCTCAGCTGTCTTCCCCATCCAATTTATTCATCATGCAATGATTGGAAACCTCACCTTCCAAATCCCACTTCACCATGTTTACCAAAACTTTCAAATCCCACCCTCTTGCCTAGCTTGCTAGAGGATGTCTATTTGCTCATGGAGTCCCTTCCATAGTCACTGTCATTACTCCTGGATGGGGCCCCTCAGAGCCTTGCCACAGAAGCATGGCAGGCTAGGCCCTCCATCACCTGACTCTGGCTGTTTCCCCGGCCCATTGCTCCAGGAGCTCCCTGCACCACCAGCCCTTGCCCTGCCTGCAGCTCCCACATGCAAACAGAGCGTCCAACACCACACCTGTGCCTTTGTTCATGCCAATTCCTCTACCTGGACTATCTTCACAGTCCACACTCTCTTGCCTCCACTGCTGTGCAGACACCTTATCTCGTCCACCAAGCCCTTCACAGAGCCCACCTCCTCTCCAAAGTAAAACTGACCCTTCCTCTTCTGAACCCCACCTTTTAATGCCCTTATTTTTTCATGGTTCTCTCCCCCTAATAGAGTATAACTTGTTTGAGGACAAACATGGATCACATTTCTCTTTGTATTCCCCAGTCCTAAAAATCATCCTTACATATGTTACATGTTCATTACAAGTTACATGTTGTTACCAATGTTAAATGTAGTTAATGAAAGAACAGATACATCAACATGTACTCTTTAACACAACCAGGAAAATAGGACAGTGGTTCCCTGCACAGAATTCACCTGCTTACATCTCAACTTTACACAAAACTTCCTCTGAAGTAGAATTTCTCCAACTACAACAACTTATCTTTCTGCCACTTCCTTCGATACTCATCAACTTCAAAGGCTCTGTGAGTCAACACTTTCACTTTGATCCTTCTCTCCTACTATATTCTAGGTTCCCAAACCCCTTGGGAGGATATTGAAGGCATTGTCTTTCTACTTCAAACATTTACTGTGCTCCTTCTTTGTACCAGGTGTTACAACTAGATGGAGGTACGGGGACGGGGAGAGGTTATCTCAATTAATTCTCACAACAACTTTGTGAGGTGAATACTAATATCCATGTTTTTACAGATGAGAAAATTAAGTAACTTTCCCAAGGTCACATCAGTAATGAGAGATGAAGGCAGCCCTTGAACATGGACTGACCATATTCTGAAGACACATCCCTATTCTCCATCCCAGCATAGGAGATGAGGGACAAATATTCTAGACCGGATACTGGTTTTACATCCTTCCTATAAACATCTACTATGTTTCACAGACTTAAAATATTTTTAAAGTCACAGAGCAGTTCCCATCAAAATGGGTAAAGCTTATCTTTGACAAAAGATAAAAGCAAAGAAGCTCCTGGCTTTGAGTTAAAACCACATGTATGCAAAGGTAATTGTATTACTCAAGACCCCTTTTCCTCGGTCTTTAGCCCAGTGGGTACAGAAAGAGGGCAATGGAGGGGTTTCCCCAAGGAAGGACCAGAGATTCATGGACCTTTTCACAATCTGCCAAAGACACTTCAAAAAGTGACATTCAGATCTCAGACCCTTTGACAAAAACAACTCTTATTTTTATGAATAGGAAGAGTTAGGGGGTTTTTTATATCTTCTTACAAGAAATTTCCATCCACTGGCTTTTAATTTTACTTTTCATTCAAAAGCACAGCATGTTTTTGTATTGAAAACTTCCTAGGAAGCGGAGAGCCATTTCTCACACTCTGAGTCACAGTTTTGCTCTAATGAGGTAAACAGCATGCATCCCGAAACTCTTACTAGAGAGAGCCACTGAAACCTTTCAGCTGAAAAGGAAATGATCAGTAAACGCTTTGATTCTGAGTTTTTCTGTAGCAAATGGAAAAACAGAGAAGGGGCAATCCTAAATGTTACCGTCAGGCTCCAAGAACAGCTCTGCAGAGGAAAAAGACCTGATCTGGAAACAGGCTGTCAAGCCCGGCCCGGATTCTGAGAGGCCTGCCCCTCATGCAATTTTGGAGACTCCCTGTAAGAAAAAGAATGCAAACTCACAAATACAAATTTAAGAATGAACACAAATATTTGCAAAGAATGAGAAACAAAATCATAAATTATAATTTTTTTCCTAGTACCAAAACACATATTTTAGTTCACTTGAATCTGTAATTCAAATCACTGTCAATAATACACATTCTTCACAATTCGCACTTGCTTAAGTACACATGGTCCTTTTTAAAGAAAGAGTTACTCCCATAGACTTTCCAGAAAAACTAATACAGATAAGCTTAATGCATTTCATCAAAACCAAAGAGTAAGTTATTTATGAAGCTCTTGGGAATCCCTTTCAAAGAGAAACTATAATACAGAAAATAGAAGGTCACCACGATCAACAGATTATTAATGGGTTTATTCTCATCTTTTCAACAAATATTTGAGAATCTATTGTGTTCCACGTGTTACATTAATAAACAACATGTAGTTTCTCCATGCAGAAACTTTAAAATCCTATATAAAATGATACTGTAACAAAAATTCTTAAATTTAATTAAAAATTAGAAATGCAACCTGGAAAATGCATTATTAGCAGTAAGTAAGCAGGAACATACTGGTTAAGCATCTGGAATCATGCTTCTGGTCTGCATCCTAGCTCCATCCATACTAGCTTTGTGACCTCATCTCTGGCTGGGTTAATCATTGCCGATCTCAAAATTACCATGAAGAGTAGATGAGTTAAAAAAATGTAAATTGCGGGTGCCTGGGTGGCTCAGTTGGTTAAGTGTCTGCCTTTGGCTCAGGTCATGATAAATTATCAATTTAAAGGAAGTGACATTTAATAAATTATAAATTTAATGAAGCTATTGTTAATCTAATAGCAAGCAAAATCCACTCCCTCAAAATTATGTAATATTTTTACTAACAATCTCCTGACACATTTCAGTAATGCTTTTTTTCCCTACAATTTTTGCTATGTTCCCTTTTTAATCACTTCTTCCTATAAATAGTTTTTGTATTATTTTCTGTAGAGAGAATAAAAGTTAATCCTGATTTTTTTAAGCTTGATTAAAATTTGGGATTCTCTTTTTTTTAAGATTTTATTTATTTATTTGACACAGAGAGAGATAGTAAGAGACAGGAAGCACAACCCGGGGGAGTGGGAGAGGCAGGCTTCCTGCCGAGCAGGGAGCCCAACGCAGGACTCCATCCCAGGAACCCGGGATCACAACCCAAGTCAAAGACAGATGCCTAACGACTGAGCTACCCAGGTGCCCCTCAAGTTTCATATAGGAGCTATAAAATCTGGGAAATTTTCCCACAGACTATCTACTGGCTTTATAGGTTTCAAATCTTGTTTCTCCTCTACTACCCACATACTTCCTGTACGAGGCTCTGTAAAAAGCATTCTTGTGTGTGTTCTTGTACAGAAAACTGAGTGAGTAGGCACCATGGCCAGTGGGAATATCTCTGGAAGCCCTTCGTACTCCAGGACTAGCAAGAGCTTACCCATTCAGGGAAGTGACTGCCAACCATATAAGTAAATCTCACAGAACCCAAATTTAAAGTATCCGTAAGTCAACAGTCCCTGAGCACAATCCCAAAATCCCCGTGGGGATTTTCACTCCAAAGGGGGTTTGTGAGGGGGTCAGAGGTCAGAAAGAGGAGTCTTAACTGATTATAATTAAAATATATTTTGTAAATTTTATAAACCACACCAACACATGAATTCATTTTTGGCCTTGATCCTTTCCAAAGCCTTAGGAGAGACCTGGGGATGCAACAGGCCCTTACTTAGCTCAAGTTGCCTTTGCTTCCCAGTGAAAGGCACCTCTGGGCTCCCTAACGTTTTCAGCCCTCAAACTGCCACCAACAATCAGTGAAAAACACATGCATGAGCTCTTCAAGAACTCCTCTCTATAATCCCACTCCTAGCGGCTGTCAAATACATCGTAGAGAGTGGAGACCGAGTGCTGTCTCACCCACACAGACATAAGGCAGCAGGTTAGGTGGTTTCGTCTACACATTCATTTACGTCTCACAGCGACACTGAGGAGCACCAGCCCCACATTCAGACTGGGAAACAGGCTCAGAGTCACAAAGGAGCAGAGCAGGACCCAGGGCAAACTCCCAGAAGCCCCAAGTCCTTCTACATTCAAAGGCTGCTTCCTACGGTCTCTTTTGCGACAGAATAGAAAACATGTAAGTACAGAGATGAAGAAGGAATTTAAAAAAAAAGTTACCTATAGTCCCATTACCCAGACATAATCTTAGTAAGATTTTGGTATATTTCCATGTTTTATGGAACATAGAAATTGAAATTATTACATTAAATAAATCCGTATTTCCTCATTTTTAAAGCAACATATGTTCCTTGTCAAAAATGGGAAAAATCTTAAAAGGCACTAAAAACCATCTGTATTAGTTTTCTGGGGCTGCTATCACAAAATCCAGCAAAATGGGTGGCTTAGACAATAGAAATGTAAGGTCTCATTGCTATGAAGGCTAGAAATTCACCTTCAAGCTGTTAGGAAAGCTGCTTCCCTCTGAGGGCTGTCAGGGGGAATCAATTCCACTCCTCTCCCCCAGCTGCTGGCGGGTCGCTGGCAGTCTGTGGTATCCTGTGGCTTTAGAAGCATCACACTAATCTCCGGTTTTATGTCTGCACAGTGCTCTCCCTGTGTGCAGGTCCGTGTCCTTCTTAAAAGGACATCCGTTGTATTTGATTAGGGTCCCACCCCACTTCAGAATGACCTCATTCTGATTTAACTAATTACATCTACAAAGATCTTGTTTCCAAATAAAATCACATCGGCTGAGGGTTAGGGAGTCAACACATGAATTTTAAAGGGAAACAATTCAACCCATCACATTATCCCAAAACGTATGAGTGAAAGAAAACCAGTGTTGGCAATTTATTCTTGGGTAGTTTTTTTTTTTTTTTAAGATTTTATTTATTTATTTGACACAGAGAGAGAGATCACAAGTAGGCAGAGAGGCAGGCAGAGAAGGGGAAGGAAGCAGGCTCCCCGCTGAGCAGAGCCCGATACGGGGCTCCATCCCAGAACCCTGAGATCATGACCTGAGCTGAAGGCAGAGGCTTAACCCACTGAGCCACCCAGGTGCCCCTCTTGGGTAGTTTTTAAAAAGTATGGCCACAGATTATTCTGACACTGCAAATGGGATCCATGGCCCCTTTCCTCGAGTCTAGGCAAGGTGGTGACAGCTCTGCTCAGTGGTACTAGTACTCATCAGAGCCCAGGCACCAGACAGAGAGTGAAAGAGCTTCCAGATGCTTCTGGCTCCAACTGTCAAGTCATCCCCAGTTTGAGTCTTACCACCTGAGATTCCAGACCTCACTGAGTAAAGACATTCCTACTACATCCTGTCCTAATTTTCAACCCACAGAACCTGGGAGCACAAGAAAACTAAGCCACTCATTTCTGGGGGAACTAGTTACACAGAAATAATACTTAGAAATGTTATCGTTCTTAGTTTTTTTTAATGTGCCTTTAAAACTGTATCTTCCTGAAGTGAGTCACTGACTTGTCAGATCAAAAGGAAATGATAAATTGTTTATCTGATTCTGAGATTTTCTTTAAGAAATACAAAAGCAGATAAGCTACATTTCTAAACATCAGCGTCATATATAATGAATGTAACAATTCCAGCCATAGGGAACATGGGGAATTTCCCAAGTCCCAGGGGAAGAAGACACGAAGTGTAGCCTATTAACTCAACGGCTGCTAACACGTGACTTATGAATCTGACCCAATTAAAATACAAGTCAGGTAAACATCGGAGTCTTAACAGATGCAGAAAACATGTGAGCCTCTTAGAAACGAAAACGATCCACGGGCCACATGATTCGGCCCTCATCTTGAGAAAGAGGGAGTGTTAGTATCTCAACCAGGTAAACAGTTAAGCCAATATTAACACATACGAGAATCAAGTCAGTTTAAGTGGTCATCACATGATATTTCTTCTGAAACATGGGGTAAAGCAGGAGGGACAAGAAAGACATTTCTTGGGAAATGGGAGGAGAGGAGGAAGCACTCAGGAAGGCTCTGCAGACCCAGCTTCCCCACTCCGCCCTCTGGACGCAACCAGACCACACGCCCCCCAATGGAATATCTGCATTTTGGTCCAAAGTGAGTAAGGCTGGTCCTTTAAATCCTGTGGCTCATAGTTCCTCATTACTGAGTTGTTCATTTCTTAGTTTGACCACTCTCTTGGGTAGTACAAGTCTTTGAGCATTTTTTAACGAAGGGACTTGGATATTGCAGAAAAGCCTAAGGCCAGTGGGATTTTTATTTCTTGCACAGCTAACTTGCAGCTTTTTGCCTAAATGCTCATAATATCTTTTTCCCTTGTCCTTATAATATAAAAATGTTGCCATTCTTTTTCCTGGAATGCAGCGAACCCTCTTGATCTGTGCATTTAGGAAACACATGTTAAATTAAGTCTTTAGTTGTTGCTTCTATCTTCCCGAAAGAATAGGAATCATAGGTTGAATTGTTATCCCCTCTCTAAATATCACCTCCCAGGCTGGGTCGATATTTGGAATCTTTTCCTTGAGATTCTGAGAACCATCCTCAGTGTGTTCTTTAAATGACTGATTTGACATTTGACAACATCCTCTAGTATGTAGAACTGAACTCTGCTACTACATCTTTAATTTTCCATGAATCCTGCATTTCTGGAGACTCTGCCTTGCGCTGATTCAGACATTTTGAGCTCTCAACTCCCCGAAATTCTAGGCATTCTCATACCTTGAGGGCTTCACACGTGGTACTCTTTTCCCCAGAACACTTCCCCCTTCACTTCGTGTTTCTTCTCTTCTTTCTCTGCTTCCTCCTCACTCCCACCTTCCAAGAAGGGGATTAAATCCACACTTGGTATTTGCCAGCAGACACAGCATCATCATTGCTCCTGGCCTCGCTCTGCCTACCTGGTGTGTCTGAAACCTCCTTCTCAAGCTACAACCCAGCCTGCTATGCCCAACTCCCCTGCCCCTCCCTTGCCCACATCCACTGCTAGACAGAAATGGGACACACCCTATCCCTGCTGTCCTGGATATTTAGTTCAAAGTCAGAAGACCTTCCCCCTTCATTCAATACCATTTTAAGCCAGGAGTCCTTGATCCTGCCTTTTAAAACAAACCTCAGGGACACGGACATTACTAGATCATTTCAAGAAGCATTCTGGAACACAGTTTCAAGCCTTCGTTATGTCCGTATATTATATTATAGATTCTAATCGAAGAGACCTAAATACATCAGAATATGCACAGACGTAGCTGAGGCACAAATACAATAAAGCACAATTCCACCAATGTTATTAGTATTCTCAGACATCCTGTAAGCCATATGGCCAGGAGGGTGACACCAGGCTCCCAGGAAAGAGAATGGTCTCCACTTTTGAGATGTCTCCCTTTTGGCAGGCAGGGGACTCACCTACCAGTGTCTCCATCGCCTGGACTTCAAAATCTCAGAGCTGAGAGACTCCATTCATTCAATACAAGAGCATGTATGAAAACTGGCTTCTGCTTCCTGCTGAGGGAATTCAGGTTACGAGAATTTATTTTCTGATAAGATCTCACAGATAACTGAAGTGATTTGTGATTCATTAATGCATATGTAGAAAAAATATTTAGTAATGGTTCTAGTTATGGTTTTTTTGTTAATAGCAGTTAGTGTTTTTGTTTAGATTGAGAAGAAGTTAAATATATATATCACATCTAGCAGGTATACCTCATGATATTGGTGTCTATGTTCCTGAAGAGTTTTGTAAAAATAGGTTCTTATATTAACATATATTTCAGAGCTCATAACTTTAGAAGAATTACATTGTGAAATTTTGTAAGTGAAGATTTCTTTTGAAAAATTGTAACTGTCTTTTTTTTCTAAAGATTTTATTTATTTACTTGACAGAGATCACAAGTAGGAAGAGAGGCAGGCAGAGAGAGAGGAGAAAGCAGGCTCCCTGCTGAGCAGACAGCCCCAATGCGGAGCTCAATCCCAGGACCCTGGGATCATGACCTGAGCCAAAGGCAGAAGCTTTAACCCACTGAGCCACCCAGGCGCCCCTATAACTGTCTTTTTATTTTAGGTAAATTTTCTTTTTTTAATCTCTCTTTAAATTAGGTGTTATCTCTTTTATCTTAACCCTTTATAATGTTAATTAAAGAAAAAGATAATGATGTAATAGGGTCTAATTTTAAAAATTAAAGATGTGCAGACCCTAGGATATTAGACTGTTTCAGAACATTTGGGTTTTAGCTTTTTTATCTGAAGGTTAGTATTAGCTGACATTGGCTTTCATAAAATGGAAATTTATATTCTCTTCACTGAAATCAAGGTAATTCTATGGCATCTACTTCTCCAGCTCTGCCTTCTAACCTTCTCAACCTATAGGAAGTTGTCATGTGCATATCCTACAACCATTTCATAGTATCAAAATATTCCCCATCCGGTAGAGGAAGCAAGTTGGAGCCAAAGAGAAGAAAGACACCAGATGGAAGCAAAGAGCAGAGTAGGGGTGTACAATTCAAAGCCCCTCCATTGCTCCCACCCCATGGTGCCACCATTCCTGAAGTCACATGAACTACCCTTATCAACTTCGAAACACTCCCTTCTTGGCAGGCAAGGCCCAACTGAGAGTCTACCATCTGCAACCCAGCCTTCACTAACACAACTGCATTATGTAATACTTACTTTGTTATAACGTTGGGCATAAACAATTTTTATGATTTTTAATCTGATATTTACACAATCCTTCACAATTGTCTAAACACTGCTACATACATTCTCTTTGGATACGTGAAAATCATTGGGTGAGATGGGTAAAGCAGCATCAACCCTAGAGACAGTATTATTTTAAAATGACAACCAAAAAAAAATGTCTTTATCGCTAAGAGAAAGACTCATGGAAACTTTGTCCATGGTCCCAAAGCATGCAGGAGCAAAACTGGATTTGAGCTGGAGTCTTCTGGTGGGGGGAGTGTAGACACCCGGGGCTCTGCACCCCCAAGCCCCATCCCACCCACACCCTGGCGTGCTCATTCGTAGCCTGCCGCTCCGTGCACGGCTCGATGCCTCAGCACGTGGTCAAATACGCCTCAGAGACTCGCTCTAGAAGGGAAACCTACCCACAATGTAAAGATCTACTTTCCACTTGGTCTATTTGGTTGACGTGATCCTGTCAAACAGCATCGAGGTCTACTTAGGCAGCTATGATTTTAGTTACTAAAAGCTAATAATGAATTAGTGACACCTTGTGGCAAAACGTATGAATTCGTGTGCTACTACCACCCATGTTCACTTGATTGACTTGCCCAAAGGCCTTATTAAGTCATTACAACAAAAGCAAAAATTCTGAAAAGAATCATCTAAGATTACAGGTTCTCCTCATAACTAGAGCTCTCCAGAGTGCTATACTTGAGCTCAGGACCCACGTCCCAAAACTGCTGTTATTGTCAAATTCACAGATGCCATCCACGTGGGAAGACCCAATGGTTACTCTCGTTCTGATCTTGCTTAAGCCCTCATACTATTTGACCAGGCTGAGCATGCTGCTCTTGAAACCCTGGCTTTTAGCAACGTTACGTTGTTTCCCTCCTTCCCTCCTTCCTCTAAAGTCGTTCAAAGCTGTCCCAGTGCTCACAAGTATCAAACTTAAAACCCTGGCCCCAACCTTTCCACTGAACTCCAGACTCAGATCTCCAACCTACCAACTCAACACATCCATTTGATGTCCAGTAGCCTCTCAAAATGAACATGCCCCCAAGAGACTCTCAATTTCCTACTTCTTCCACTCCATCAACATCTCAGTGAATGACATGATTATCATATTTATTTTGCTCAAGTCAAAAACTTAGGGTCATCTTTCTTCTTCTATTCCTCCCACCCTACCTAATCAATCAGTTATCTGGACTCCTCCTCCAAAATGTCCCCAAGGTGCCCCTTCTCTCCATTTTCCCTGCGATCACCCTAACTCAAGCCACATCCCCCCTCTCTTAGCCGCAGCACCTTCCCGACTAGTTTTACTCTTCGCCTCTTACAATCCATTCCTCACAAGGCAATCGGTGATCTTTGCAAAAGAGGACTTAGAACGTATTATCTTCCCACGTTAAAACCCTTGAATGGCTCCCCATAATCCAATCCTCCCCATTCTACAAGGCCCTCCCTGACTAGATGCCTACGTACATCTAAAAACTCACTTCCAACCACTCTTCCCCTTGCTCTCCATGCCCTTAGACACACTGGCCTTCCATTACTTAACCCTGACAACTGTGCTCCTGCCTTCAGGTCACTGCACCAGCTACTGCCTTCTGCCTGCGCTGCTCTCCCTCACAACTCAATGCAGTCGGCCCCTCCCTATGGCATCCAGGTCTCACGTTAAATTATTGCCTTCTCAGCCTTTTTCTACAGTCAGTCTAAAGTAGCGGCTAAGGCACTCCCTATCCTAATACCCTGTTGTGTTTTCATCATAGCTTTTATCATTCCACGAAATCGTTTTCCCTCTTTTTCAATTCATTTGCCTCTTACCTGTCCCCCTCTGCTAGAATGAAAGCCGCGTCTATTTCTAGTTCTTACTGAAGGACCTGGAGCAAGGAAGGTGCTTGATGCTTGTTGGTAAGAAGTGTGGTAAGTTCTCTCTTGCTTTCTCTTACCTGTGCTTAGAGATATTGCAGGGGCGTCTGGCTGGCTCAGTCAGAAGAGCGTGTGACTCTTGATCTCAGGGTTGTGAGTTCAAGCCCCACACTGGGTATAGAGATTATTTAAAAAATAATAAAACCTTTTTTTAAAAAAAAGAAGTATTTCAGAAACTATAGCCATTCACTCATTTTCATACTCTAAAAGGACAAGAAGCTCCCCCTTCTTTTCTTGGATAAACCTGTGCTATTCATTCATTCATTCATTCAATAAACTACTAAAGCCAGACATTAAGCCATGAGGTAAGGCCAATTCCTGCGCTCAAGAAACTTGTGGCCTGGTTGTGGAGGCAAACATGTTAGCAAGTTACTATAAATGCCACATGGTAAATAAAAGGTAGAAATATGATCAAGGAGTAAACGAGCCCCAGTTAAAGGTGTCAGAAATGTGTTCCTGGAGAAAACGACAGGAGCCATGGCTTAAAGGATGAGCAGAAAATCGGCAAGAAGGGATAAAGGGTCTGGGGGTGCCTGTGTGGCACAGTCTGTTGAAGCACCTGACTCCTGGTTTTGGCTCAGTCGAGACCTAGGTCGTAAGATCGAGCCCCGCATCGGGCTCATTGCTCAGCGTGCAGTCTGCTTTAGGTTCTCTCTCCCTTTGCCACTCCCCCCTGTTCTCCTGTGCTCTCTCCCTCTCTCTCAATCTAAAATAAATAAATAAATCTTTAGAGAAAGAAAAAGAAGGGATAAAGGGAAAGCATAAATTACAGAGGCAGAAAACAAAATAGTCTGCCCAGTGGCACTACTGTGCAGGTTCAGCTACTCTGGGGGAAGAAAGTACAAGGAGAAACAAGCAAGATCTGAGAGTGGAAAAAGAGGCAGCACCAGGTAGTGAAGAGCTTACAGCACATGTAAGGAACTTGGATTCACAGGGCGAAGCGGTTACAGAAATGTTTGAAGAGGGACCCAGCATGATCAGAGCATTTCAGTTCGACCATCCTGTGGTTGCACAGAGGAGCCAACTCGGGCTGTCTGGAGCAGGTCAGAAGCTGGTAAGAATAGTAGGTAGGGATGCAAAGAGGCCTCAGAACCAAGAAACATTTAGGAGGTCATACAGGCCAGACTTGGTGATCACTGGGGGTATTGAGAATGAGAGAAGAAGAGGGAGAGAGAGAGAGAAGCATAGCAAGAGAGGTTTGGGGACGGGACGATAACGAGCATAAGCTGGTACTTCAGTGCACAGGCTCTGGACTCAGGCAGATCAGGGTTTGCATCTCAGTTTTGTCATTCATTTGCTGTATGACTTCGGTAAGTGACTTTAACTTCTTTAAGCTTCTGTCCCCTTATAAGTTAAGTAGAAATGATCTAAGAACCTACCTCATGGGGTCATGGTAAGAACTAAGTGAAATCATGTATGTTAAGTGCTTAAGATAGTGCCTGCTGTATCAGAAACACCTGCTAATTAGTAAGGAACTTGAAAATGATTATCTAGGGGCGCCTGGGTGGCTCAGTGGGTTAAAGCCTCTGCCTTCGGCTCAGGTCATGATCCCAGAGTCCTGGGATCGAGCCCCACATTGGGCTCTCTGCTCAGCAGGAAGCCTGCTTCCCCCTCTCTCTCCGCCCGCCTCTCTGCCTACTTGTGATCTCTGCCAAAGAAAGGAAGGAAGGAAGAAAGAAAGAAAGAAATTATTACCTACCTACCTGCATCAGCAGGCACATCTACCTTCCGTATTACTATGATGAACCGTGCACACTTCCAGGGAAGGCCAGCCCCTCCAATTGTACATTAGAACCCATCCCCTCCTGCCTACATCACTCCATCAATTGTTGGCTCTCTCCCCTACAACATCCATTCTGCCCTCGCTACTCACTCCTAGACCATACCCATGTACAGCCAACTCTCCCATTAAAAAATATAAAACTTTCTCTTGGCTGTTTCCCTCTGGCTAACATCCTGTTTCTTTCTTTTTCTCTGCAGCAAACCTCCCAGTCACAAATCTCCCTCCTCCCAATCTCTTCTAAATCTCTAACTGAACTTTGTCCTCCCTGACTCACTATCGGCACCCTCTGCTCCATCGCCAATAATTTCTACTGTTGCTAATCCAACATTTACCACTTCCTTGATTCACGTATGGCATTAGGCATCCTTACTCCCTTCTCCTCAGAACACTTTCATCACTTGATTCCCAGTGACCGGACTTTCTGCAATTTCTTCCGTCTCTCTGGCCAATCTTTGCCAGGATCCTTTGTTGGTTATTTTTCATCTTTCCAGCCTCTAACAATGCTCAAGGGCTCATCTGTCTTCTCTCTCCACTCCTTAGTATTCTCACCAAGTGTCATGGCTTTAAATAGCATCTATGCCATTAACGCAAAAATCTGGATCTCTACTCTGGACCGATCCCCTGAGGCCCCAGACTCCCATATCAAACTGCCCACTCAACACCTCCACTTGGATGACTAACATGTCTTTCAAGCTCAATGCACCCAGAACTGAACTCCCTCCAAAAAATGCTCCCTGTAAAACCTGCTCAAGTGTTCCCTCTATCAGTAAACAGAAACGCCATTCTTGGGTAGCTTCTACCTAAGACCGAGCAGTAGCTTGAATCAGACAACCCTCTTACAGGAATAACCGTAAAGGCCGAAACTAAAACTAAAAACAAAAATAAAAACCACAGAGACATTTTGAAGGCACGAGAATAAGCAAGCCAGTGAAGAAATGAGGGACTGGGATCCCAGGGAGAAAGAAAATACATAGATATACATAAAATTCATAGAAGATATACAACTTCTCCATTGTGTTTCTCCTGGGGCATTTGCTGAGTTTCAGAGCAGGGCATTTACGGGCAAGTAGAAAGCAGTGGTGAGAAGTGTCAGGAGTCTTTCAGATCTGGGCAGATAAAAATTACAGTTGAGAACTACAGACAGAACTTGAAGGGACAAGACCCCAGACAAAGCAGTTTCACAGAGAAATAAGCCTGACAATTTGGCTTTTATCCTTAAGGTGTTTGCTGAATTCTAAGCTGTAAGGACACTAAAAATCAAGAAACCAAGATAGTACAAAGTGGCTAAAAAGGCAAGCAGGCCTTTTAATAACCTTGTGGACTTGGGAATACAAAAATTGGAGTGCAAGGTTCCTAGAGATGGGTACCTGTTGAACATCCCAGGCTTTCTGCTGAGATTCCTAAAGGCTTATGCTCTGGGATCAGAGCAAACCAGAAAGCAATCAGCCCTCCCAATGCCTGAATCCTTGATTAAAAGTCACCTACCCCTACTCTAATTGCCAGCCAGAATAAAATTAAATCCTCCAGAAAGAGACATCAGCCAGAGCCTCTCCGCAATTTCTACGCAACATCTTATGAAAAACTTCAGCGTGATCTTTAACTCCTTTCCTTCTCTAGTGTTCCATTTCTAATCCATCTGTATCTACCTTCAAAATAGATTCAGGATCTCTCTGACCACTCTATTGCCTGGTCCCTGATCCAAACCACTTTCTCAGCCAGGCTTACTGGTTCGATTTGGTCTCCTGCTTCTGCTTTGCCCTGCTTCAGTCTATTCTCAACCCAGCAACTAGAACAGAAATGCTTTTTAAAAAAATTAAATTATGTCACGGCACCTGGGTGATTCATGGGTTATGTGTCTGCCTTCGGCTCACGTCATAATCTCGGGGTCCTGGGATGGAACCCCAGGTCTTCAGGCTCCAGGCTCAGCGGGTAATCTGCTTCTCCCTCTCGCCCTCCTTCCCCCTGCTCCTGCACGCTCTCTTTCTTCCTCTCTCAAATAAATAAATAAATAAATGTCAAGCTTCTATTCAAAAGCCTTTGGGGTTTTTAACCTCAGAGTAAAAGTTCATCTTTACGCTGACCAACAAGGCACAACAATCTGAATTCATTACCTCTGACTTCATCTCCTAATGCTTTCCCCTGCTCCACCCACTCTAGCCTCCTTAGTCTTACTTAGAACACACCGGGTTTGTACCTGCCTTAGAACTTTGCACTGATGGCTTCTTGGAATGTTAGAGTTTCATTGCTCCATCTCCTTCACATCTCCACTCAAATTTCACCATCTCCGTAAAGCCTCTCCTGACCAATCTAAAATCTCTAGGTCCCGCTCCACCCCTGACACCTCCTAGGCTGCGTTTTATCCTTAGTTCTTATAATTATCTAACATATATATTTTACTCACTTAAGAGTTCTCCAAGGACCCTGGGCTTCTGAGCCTTTGATCAAGCCATTCTAAATGTACATCCCCAAGACTCTCAACCAGTGAAAACACTACCACCCATCAAACAGAATTAAAATCTCACTTTCTCCTATAGCCCTTCCATAAATTACCTCAAAATTAAGAGATCAAACCTAAAAGTTCCATGCAGTGTTTACCTCTAGCACTCACCATACACCTTTATTTAGGATTATTTATACCATACCTACACACTGGCTTTAGATCTTAATCTTCAAAGTGCAGGAGGAATCTAGATCTTAATGTAATGGTTCATCATTTACCAGACACAGTTCTAAGTATACTTATTAATGCTTTTAATCCTCATGACAAATCCTAACAGATAAATTCTATCGCCCCCATTTTACAGACCAGGGAAATGAAGCACAAAAGCGTTAACTTGCCAGAGGCTGTGGACTTGGTACCCCGCAGAACCTGGGTTCAAAACCAGACAGCACTTCGCTGAGCTGAAGGAGTGAATGCAAGTGCAAATAACTGACCATTCAGGGATACATACACTTCACTTACACAAACTGGTATTAACATTGCTAATACTGAAACCAAAGCACCTGCACTTCCAAGCACAGACCCACCCCAGGACGCCTCATTCTTCAGAGTCTGGGGCCCGACAGATTAAGACACAGGAGGCCTAACAGACTCAACAAAGCACCCACCCCTTTGCCAACATTAGATGTCTGGGGGGCGCCCCGTCGCTCTTGCGCCCGAGGATCCGCTGAATGCTAGCAACGGGCGGGTAAGAGGACAAGGAGCGCGGGAAAAAGGAGACACTGCGGCGGAGCGCGGCGGCAGCCCGCAGCCCAAGGTGGAGGGGCGGCGGTGCTGGGAGACGCCGAGCAGCCCTCGCCGCGCCCTAGCACGTAACAGAGCGGGGATCCCGGGCGCCCCGTGCGCGCGATCACAGCTGACCAGCCCCGGGTAGCGGCGCGGCGGCAGTGGCGGGAACAGAAACAGCCGAGGGCGCCCCTTAAGGAACGGGAGCACGTGGTCCTGGAAGAATGGCGCCGACACCAGCCCGGCAAAGCCAGACTTCAAAGTGGGAACGAGGACCGCCGCGCTGCTCGCCCAGTTCCCCGAAGTCCCCAAGCCCGACTCGCTCGGGCGACCGCTCCCGAACCGCGGGTGTCCACGCCGGGGACGCGCCGATGGGCGGAGCCGAGGGCCGGAAGTGCCCCGGAGGGCCGGCCTTCCCGCGAAAACCCCCGGCCGGAAGTGCCTGGAGGTCCCGCCCCCAGGCGGAACTCCGGGTTGCTGGGCAACCAAAGAGGGCTCCTTCGGGTGGCTCAGTGTTCCCTGGAACAAGCCGAGTGTAGCTCCCACCTCTTGTCCTGGCAACTTCCCATCCCGCCCGCCTTCCTTCTTGCCGCCTCTCCTTGCGTCGGGGAATCCCTGCCCGTGGCACCACGCTCACGTCTCCGGCTCCCACGACCACTTAGCGCCCACCTGCCTGAAAGCCAGTCTCCACGGGAAGCGAAGCGACCGGGCCGCAGGCGTGGCCTCCAGCCTCACGGACCGCTCCTCCCCGGCCATGGGCACCTACACCTACACCAGCCGGCCCCGGGCCCTGCCCTGCCAGCGCCGCCGTTACCGGGACAGCATAATGCAGCCGTGAGTGAGCAAGCAGCCCCTGTGGGATCTCCACCTGCCCCGTCCCGGAGCCGCGGGATGCGGGCCCCTTCGCCCTGGCAGACTTACCTGTGCTGCTCTCCCCTCTCCACACCTGCCGAAATAAAATTGCTTCCCTAAAGAACTGTCCCGTGCGTGGAGGCATGAAGTGAGAAGGGGCACGGGCGGTCTCCCTTCCTGAACCTTAAACGAGCATGAGTTGCTGGCGTGATCGATTTAACGTGTACAGAAAACTCATGGTTCACAACATTGGAGTCAGCTAAGTACCGTTGGCCAGCCGTGGGCACCTCACGAGCGCCCTTCTCGTACATTTTCCTCCTCCGTAGTCCACAGTGCTGTGACCTTGCTTTAGTAACTCCATTATGCAGAGGGGGAAACGGGGACAGGTGTCAGGCACGGTAGCATGTCCCGAATGACAGCCACGTCGAGCTCTTTCCACACCAGTCTTCGGTCAGGAGTCAGGTTATCCTTCCATGCTGAACCCCAAGTTGTATTTTTATATCAATAAGTATTTATTGACAAATATTCGAATATCCGCTTCATTATTATCCATAATAATGTTTACGGGCCTTTCAAAAGCTTGTAGTTCTTTCCATAAGCCTCAAATTTTGGAACCAGCAGAACTTCCCAAGAATGCAGACTCCACGGAAGCTGGAACATTTGTGTCTTTTGTCCACCTGGGATTGTGCCTGACATATAAGAGGCACTCACACAAATTGTTGAATTAATGATTGAACCAAGTAACTCTTGATGCGTATTTCAAACACTGAGTCTAAATTCATGATTATCTTATTATGGCAAATAAAGACTTTTTAAAATAAGAAATGCCTGTTACTTTAAAGAAACCAAAATGGAAATTTTAAATTTTTTTTAAAGATTTCATGTATTTATTTAAGAGAGAGAGAGAGAGACAGAGATAGCGACAGAGATAGAGAAAGAACCAGGGGGAAAGAGAGAAGCAGGCTCCCCACTAAGCAGGGAGCCCAGAGGCGGGGGCTCTATCCCAGGACCCTGGGACATGACCTGAGCCCAAGGCAGATGCTTAACAGACTGAGGTACCCAGGCGCCCCACAAAATTTAAATTTACAGAGGGATTATTTATATTATAAAAGGATTCCATTTAAAAACATTTTCTTGTGGCTTTAAGTAGTATCGAACAAATCATTACTATTAAATTACACCAACAAATAAGAATCAATGATGGTTCATTAGGAATGATTTTTTTTAACAGCTAGTTGATAAGCAAGTTGCAGGACCTTGCTTATATTGATGCAATCTGTTGATAAAGCCATTGGAAGGAGTATGTATGTGTGTGTATTTGATTTTTCAGTTTAAAATTATCCTTAGTGGTGATTTTCAATTTAAAAAGTAATACATGCTTGTGAAGCAAATGAAAAATACAAAATAAGGATGAAAAGGGCAAGTTATCTCCCACTCACTTCTATTCCTACTAACCTTAACAATCTTATATTATTCGGGGCTCCTGGGTGGATCAGTGGGTTAAGCCTCCGCCTTTGGCTCAGGTCATGATCTCAGGGTCCTGAAATCGAGGCCCCCATCAGGCTCTCTGCTCGGCAGGGAGCCTGCTTCCCCCTCTCTCTCTGCCTGCTCTCTGCCTATTTGTGATCTCTCTCTCTGTCAAATAAATAAATAAAATCTTTAAAAAAAAAAATCTTATATTATTCTTTTACACCTCC
This sequence comes from Lontra canadensis, assembly GCF_010015895.1. NCBI lineage: Eukaryota > Metazoa > Chordata > Mammalia > Carnivora > Mustelidae > Lontra > Lontra canadensis. The sequence continues at coordinate 7,627,063 of NW_022631086.1, read as the reverse complement.
ATACTTGAGCATATGCACAGTTATATAGGAGGTTTATTTCCAAAATTGAATCATACTACACGTTAATCTTCAATTAGCTTCCCCACCTTTTTATAACTTATAATTCTTTTTTTTCTAATTTCTTTACATATACATATACATATACATACATATTTATTTTTATATAAACAGACTCCTGTGGTTCATGCTTGGGTACATTCTTAATGCCCAACCCCCTTCCCTTGTAAACTTGTTCTTTCCCTCCTGCCCCCAAGGTAAACCATGTTAATACCCTTACGTGAATGTTTCTGGACTTTTCTCCACACTCCCATTTTATGTACAAATATATAAATATATGCATACAAGCACACACGGGTTTTGTCTACCTCATAGCAATGCTAACATTATACACAATTCTCAACATCTTCCTTTTCTCACTTAATTCTTTGTAGAAATACCTCCAATTATTTTTAATAGCATGATAGCCCCTGGGGTATAAATGTACTATGCATTCTTAAAATTTTCGATTTTTGATTAGGTATTGAAGTATTCAGTTTGATTCAAGTTTTTACCACAAAGAGGAAGTTCTCAATAAACAACTTTTTGTGCTGGCCTTTTTACTTCTATGAAACAGATTCCTGGAATGGGGTTGTTAGGTCATGTATATTTTTAATATGAACAGATGGAACAATATGCCTTTTCTTTAGTAATGTTTAAACATATTTTTCCTTACATCCTCACCAGCAATAGGTTTTATGGATTTTTTTCTTTTTGGCTTTTGATAGTGTGAAATCAAAACAAAAATTTTCCTCATTATTATGTTAATTAGCACTAGGGGGTTTTAACCAAGTAAGTGTCCTTTAGATTTTTTTCTATTTTAAAAAATCACTGGGTACCATGTATAGGACAGATTCTGAGAAAAATGTTCCCAACAGTTAAGACTAAGAGACTCTTGCAGTAGTCCAAGTAAAATACAGCGGTGGCAATAAGCGATGGAAAGATATGAAAAAGATTTGGGGAGTAGAATCAATAAGACTTGCTGGATACAGACAGTGAGGAGGAGAGAGGAATTATGGATGACTCCCAGGCTTCTAGATTAAGCCAATTGGGTGGTTAATGGTACCAGTTAGAAACAGGGAACACTAAAGACCTAAGAAGTTGGAGTGGGAGAGTGATAATTAGTTCAATCTTGAGGTTGCTTTCGAGGCATCTCAGTGAGAGGTCACTGAGCATATCAATTGCATATATATTCCTGGAGCTCAGAGGAGAGTTCTGAGTTAAAGGTAAAATAAAATTGGGAGTTTTAGGTATATGAATTATGAGGAAAGCCGTGAGAATGGATGAATTCAATGAAGGACAAGAGAAGGCCTAGCCCTGAGATCGGGAGGAGCCAGCAAACACAGGCTGGGAAAGACAAGTCCTAGAAAAACAATCCGAATACTATCCTGGTATCACAGCAACTAGAAAAAAGAGTGCTTCAGCGAAGGAGTGACCAGCTGAGCTGAACCCTGCCCAGAGAGCAAGTAAGATGAGCAGTGTTACATGCCGGTTTTTAAGTAATATGAGGTCAGGTTATCCAAAAGTGGTTTTAATATATGATAAAAAAGCAATTTACAACCCCTCTCAAAATCATCTCTAGTAGAGTACTGTTATTGGTATGGGTCAATATTTGACTTCATAGCCATACATCAGATGCCATCCAAAGAACTTTGAAAGAAAACATCAACAGTATGGTTTTTCACTACTGATATTCTGATCCCCCAAAGCAAAATTCTATTAAAATTTAAAACAATATCATTTTAACAAGATACCTCTGAGTTTAAAGAAACAATAAGAAATTTGATTTATTTATTTCATAAGCCTGATTCTGTGAATCTTTTCAATCCTTGAATCCAATTACTGTCAGTACTTTAAAGCAGGCCCCTTTCCAACCGCCCATTTTCACATTTGTCAAGTAGTCTAACAGATGTACAGCCCTAAGTCCAGCTCTTCCACTTACTAGCTAGGTAACCTTGGGCACATTCCTTTCTGAATCTCCTTCCTCTTCTGTCAGATGGGAATGAGAGTTCCCAACTTGAAGCTTATTGTGAGCAATAAATAAAATATGTGAAGGGTCTGGCATATAATAAGCATTCCATAAATGGTAGTAATTTGTCATGGACTGTGCCCAAACAAAAATCTGTTTTCATAACATATCTTAGTCTAAATCCAATTAAAAACGAGTTAACTGCACAGACTAACTCTATTACGATAGTTACTTAGAATTTGCTATTTTACAGAGCTGAAGAACCTATGCATTACGGAAACATAATGTATGACAGAAGGGTGATCCGAGGCAACACTTATGCTCTACAGATGGGACCGCTGGTAAGTAAAATTTGAATAATTCTAACAGCTTTTCAAAGTACTTGTGCTGAGCAACCAGTTTGTTTGTTTTCATTCCTAATTTGCTGTAGACTAGAACAGTTATAAAATAAAATGCTGATAGATTACTAGAAAAATCTAATTTTTAAAAAAAAGACATGCGAAATACAAGGCTGATGGTGGGTGCCGAGGATTAAGGGAGTGGGGGATTAGGGAGTTAGTGTTTAATGGGCACAGAGGTTCAGTTTTGCAAAATGAAGAGTCTGGAGATGGATAGTGGTAATGGTTGTACAACAGTGTAAATGTACTTAATGCCACTAGATTCTATACTTCAAAATGGCCTTTACCACAACTAAAAACAATAATTTAAAAAAATACAAAAACTCCAATGTTTTGCTAGATTAACAGCACTTTGTAAAACTGCTCCAAAAGCTTACACACTTCTACTCTCAATTTCTATAATTAAATTTTTACAGACCAGTTCAAACAGTTCACAGATAACACTTTGAGTAGCACTGGTATAACATATTTAGGTTTGTTTAAATTATTTCATACTATAATACTCTCCTCATTATTTAATCCAAAATTCTTTTAATTTCTAATTTAATTAAATTTCTTTAATTTCTAAATATTTATAATACTTATTGGGTTTTAGGTCCTGTGTTGAGTACCTAGGATACAGAGATGATTAGGATGTGGCTTGATGATTAAGAGTGATGATGAAATACAGTTAATCTGTAAACACTGTGTGATATATACATGCCCACCACCACATGGTGATATATGGAATATTAGACATTCTGAAGCATGTACATCAAAGCCATCAAGGAAACTCACTAAAAATATTGTATGTTTCGGCCATACCCTGGATCTGCTGCATTTAGAACCTTCAAGGGTTGGACACAGATATGTGCATCATTAATTATCTTCTCTAGGCAGTCGGTACAGCCAGTTCAGGGACCAACATTTGAAAACAACAGCTCAAACATGCGATATAGATGTGATTTGGCATCTTGTGGCAATAGCAATAAACACTGGCACACCTGGAACTAAACTAAAAAAGAGAATCACCTTTTTTTTAGTTTTTTTAAATTAATATTGTGATGATTTGATTTTTTTTTTTTTAGTTCTTCAGTTAATTATTCAACAACTTACCTAAAAATTCTATACTGAGACTTCCAGTCCAGACAAGCAGGAATTTGCCAATAGCACAAGCAAACACTAGAAGATTCTGGAAATGGAAAGAAGGAAATGGACTGGCTAGGGACCTCAGGATTTGAGCGACATAGTGATGAGTTCCCTAAGTCTTCTTAAATCCCATTCAGAACACTGGAGAAGCTTGCAACTCAGCACAACCAACAGGCACAAACCTGCTCCCTTTATCCAAAAGACTGCAAAAGGGTAACCTAGCAGAACAGAAACCTTTTTACTACCCTTCCCCCAGCCAAACCCCCATGGAAAAACTGTCCTGTCCCTCCTAGTGGAGTCAGCAAGACGTGGCTGGGGAACTGGACTTCCATCCCCACACTGGCAGCAATAGTGCAGTACTAATCGGTGCTCTGATTCACTCACTGAGGTGGTATCAACAAGGGCTGAGCAGGAAGCTTACCTTCCATTCTCACCCAGGGGCAGTGAGATGGCCAGAGATGGTACAAGTTGGTACCCTGCTTTTCCTGGGGTGATGGCAACAGAGCTAGGAGGCAGCTGAATTTTCAATCCTATCTGGCAGCAACAAAGAGAAACAAGTGAGATAAAGCAGTGTTAGAGCTCCACTCCTCTATACCCCAATACTGGTGTCACAGCAGGGAGCTGAAATACTACCCCCACCAGGCACCAATAAGGTGATTGATACAAATTGATCCTCAGCTTTCACATGGGGCCTAGCAGGAGGCTGAACTGCTATCTCCACCCATGCCTACATGCCACCGCAAAAAGGGATGACTTCCTGCTAAAAAAAAGATTAAGATCCAGAGTTTCACATCCTAACACCCAAAATTTCCAGGATACAAAAAAAAAAAAAAAAAGAAAAAAAAGAAAAATCACTCATCATACCAAGAACCAGAGCAGTCCCAACTGGAACGAGGAAAATCAGTCAAGAGACGACAACACCAACATGACTCAGATGGAGGAATCACCTGACAAGGATTTTAAAGCAGTAATCATTAAAAAATGCTTCAATCAAAAGTGAATAATTATGAACATTCTTAAATGAAAAAACAAAATATTAGCGAAGAAATAGAAGTCATACAAATGAGCCAAATGGGGGCACCTGGGTGGCTCAGTCAGTTAACCATCTGCCTTCAGCTCAGGCATGATCCCAGAGTTCTGGGATGGAGTACCACATCGGGCTCACTGTTCAATGGGGAATCTGCTTCTCCCTTCCCCTTCTGTCCCTCTCCCGGCTCCTCTCTATCTCTCAAATAAATAAATATCTTTTAAAAAAAATGAACCAAATGGAAAATATGTAAAAAGTCACATGACTCATCCGAAATGACGTAGGGAGCAATCAGTGAATTCAAAGCCAAATCAATGAAAATTACCCATTTTGAATGACAATTAGAAAACAGGCCACAAAATAATAATAATAATAAAAAGTAAAAAAAGCTTCACAGCTGAGGAGCAATAACAAAATGTCTAACATTCATGTTTTCTGAGTCTTGGAGAGGAGAAAAGGCATGGGACTGAAAAAATATTTGAAGAACTAGTGTTTGAAAATTCCACAAATTTGGCAAAAGGCAAAAACCTACAGATCTAAAAAGTCAGTTGAACCCCAAGCAGGGAAAACCTAAAGAAATTCACACCAAGACACAACAAAATCAAATTTCAAAACTAAAATTAAAAAACTTGAAAGCAGCTATAAACACATGACACATTGCCAGAAGTGGAACAATTATTTGACTAACAGTGATTCTTCATTTGAAACAGTGGAGACCAGAAAAAGTGGCACAGTATTTTTCAAGTCCTGAAGGAAAAGGGCTATCAAGCTCTAATTCTAATCCAGTGAAAACATTCTTCAGGAATAAAGAGGAAATCAAGTTGCTCTCAGATGAAGGAAACCTAGAGGATTTGTCACCAGCTGACTTACCCTTAGAGAAGAGCTAAAGAAAGCTCTCCAAATAGAAAGGAAATTATAACAGAAGGTAGCTTGGGACTTCAGAAAGGAAGATAGAACAGTGGAATAGGTGAAAATAGGGGTAAATACAATAAACTGTCTTCTGGGTGTTAAAAATTGTGTTTAATGGTTGAAGCAAAACTACAACATCATGTGATGTGGTGCTTAATATATGTAGGTAAAATACTTAAGATGATTAGATTTTGATTGTATTTTAAAAGTAAGGAAAATAATGTTATCTAAATGGCAGTAAAGTTTCTGCCTTCCACTTAGAGTGGTAAAATGTTGATATTAAATGTTGACTGTGGTCAGGTACATAGTATATTGTAAAACTTGGAGCAACTATTTTTTAAAAAACTATGCAAAGAGTTATAGTAAAAACTATTACAGATAAAAAAAGAATTCTCAGAAATGTTCCAACTAATTCACAGGAAGGAAAGAAAAAGAAAACAAAAATTAGAACAAACAGAAATCAAAAAGTAAAAAGACAACCCTAACATGGCAATAGCTGCCTTAAATGTAATGTAATAGTTGTAATAGTTGCTTTAAATGTAATAGTTTGCTTTAATGTAATAGTTGCTTTAAATGTAAATGGTCTAAACAAGCCAATTAAGAGATAGATAGGCAGAGTAGGTAAAAAAAACAAAAACAAAAACAAAACAAAACAAAAAAACCCCAACCATGACCCAATTGTGTTCTGTCTACAAGAAACTCATTTCAATTACAGTGATGTAGGTAGGTCAAAAGTAAAAGGATGGGAAAAGATAAACATTAATTTTTAAGCAGTAGTTGTGGCTATCTAAATAACAGATAAAGTAGACCTAAAGAAAACAATATTACTGGGGACAAAGAAGGACAATACAAAATGGTGAAAAGGTCACAGTATTCCAAGAAGATACAGCAGTCTTAACTGTATATGCACCAAACAACAGAGCTTCAAAATACATGAAGCTAAAACTGGAAGGAGAAATAGACAAATCCATAATTTTAGTTTGGTACTTCAATATCCATCTATCAGAAAATCAGCAAAAATATAGAAGAACTACACATCACCAACCAATAGGTTGTAATTTACATTTATACAACACTTTCACCTGACAACAACAGAGTACATATGCTTTTTTTTTTAAGATTTATTTATTTTAGAGAGCACAAGTGGGGGCAGAGGGGTGCAGAGGGAGAGACAACCTCAAGCAGATTCTGCACTAAGCACAGAGCCCAGTGGCAGGCTTGATCTTATGATCCTGAGATCATGACCCGAACTAAACCAAGAGTCAGATGGTTAACTGACTGCACCACCCAGGCACTCCAGAATTCATACAGTTTTGAGGCTCCTATGGAATATTGACCAAGGTAGAACATATCCTGGGTTACAAAACAAATCTCAAGATATTTAGGATATTTGATATCATACCATAATGGAATAATGTCTCTTTCAAAATTTCAAACTAGAAATCAATAATAGATGATAACAGGAAAATCTTCAAACACTTGAAAATTAAGCAGCATGTTTCCAAATAATCCATAGAGGAAATACTAAAGGGAATTTTGAAAGACTACTCAGGACTAAATGAAGATACAACAAATCCAAATTTGTGTTTCATGCCAAAACAGCGCTGAAATGGAAAAACTAAAAAAGAAAGACTTCAAATCAATAATCTAACCTCCTACCTCAATAAATGGGGAAAAGATGAGAAAAATTAACCCAAAGCAAGCGGAAGGGAGAAAATAATAAAGATAAAAGCAGAAATCACTTGCATTGAAAACAATAACAATAGGGGCCCCTGGGTGGCTCCATTGGCTAAGCATGGGACTCTTGATTTTGACTTAGGTCATAATCCCAGGGTGGTGAGATGGAGCCCCAAATCAGGCTCAGTGCTGGGTGTGAAGCCTGATTAAGATTCTCTTTCTCTCTCTTTCCCCTCCTACCCCCATTTACATGCACTCACCCTCTCTCAAAAAAAAAAAAAAAAAAGTAGAGGCACCTGGGTGGCTCAGTCGGTTAAGTGTAGAACTCTTAGTTTTGGCTCAGGTCATGATCTCATGGGTCCTGAGATTGAGCCCCACTTCAGGCTCCACACTTAGCAGAGGGTCGGCTTGAAGATTCTCCCCCACCCATCCTCCTCCCCCATGCATGTGCACTTGCATGCACACACACTCTCTCTCAAATAAATGAATCTTTTTTAAAAGCATACAAAAACAGCAGAGAAAATCAATGGACCCAAAAGCTGGTTCTCTGAATAAAATCAATAAAATTGATAAACCTCTAGCAAAACTACCAAATTAAAAATGAGAAGGAAGACACAGATAGCAGATACCAGAATTACTATCAGGGGATATAACCATAGATCCTGCAACCATGAAAAGATTAAATTTCTTATCTTTGAAAAGATCAGTAAAATTGATAAGCCTCTAGCAAAACTAACAAAAAAAGGTAAAAGAGGGGTTCCTGGGTGGCTCAGTAGGTTAAGCGTCTGTCTTCAGCTCAGGCTATGATCCTAGGGTCCTAGGATGGAGCCCGGTGTCTGCTCCCTGCTTGGCTTGGAGTCAACTTCTCCCAGTACCCCTCCCCTACCCCCCCACCGCCACTCGTGCTTGCTCTCTCTCACTTTCTCTCTCTCTCTGTCAAATAAATAAATAAATTAAAATCTTTTAAAAAGAAAAGAAAGGAAGTAGAAGAGGAGAAAAAAATAAGCAAATATCAGGGATGTAACTAGTAAAGATTCTGTATCTAGTAAAAGTAAAAGGATCATAATAGAATACTACAAATAAATCTATACATATAATTCAACAAACTAAATGAAATGGGCTGATTCTTTAAACTATAAACTACCAAAATTCACCTAACATGAAATAGATATTCTGAATTGTCTAATAACTATTAAAGAAATTGAATTTCTAATTTAAAAGCTTTCAAAAAAGAAATATCCAGGCCCAAATAGTTGCACTGGAAAATTCTACCAAGGGTTTTTTTTTTTTTTAATGCTCATTGATTTTACACAATTTACATAATTTTACACAATCTCTTCCAGAAAATAAAAGAAAAAGGAAAACTTCAGGGAATCAGTATTACCCTGATAACCAAATCAGACAAAGACACCTATAGACCAATAGCTATCATGAATGTCAACGCAAAAATCCTCAACAAAACACTAGCAAAGAGAAACCAGCGGGGATTCCACACTCAACAGGGAGTCTCCTTGAGATTCTCTCTCTCTCTCCTGCTCCCCCTCCCCACCCCATGTGCTCTCTCTCACCCTCTCTCAAAAAACAATAAATAAAATAAATCTATGGTATCATCACAACCAGAAAAAGTGTATGCATTTAAATGACAATGGCCACTGTATTAGGGAAATGGGAATATGGCATATTTTTAATAAATTTTAATGTTACCAGATTGTTTTTACAACTCTAATTTTAAATATTAAAATTTTTTTCACACAAAGTCTTTCAAATTTCCCCATTCTTTTCATATTTACCTTGAGATAAGACAGGTTAGCTATAGGAAATGACCACAGAATAAGATACAGATATGAAATCAAGGACCTCTAAATATTGCAGAACTCTACTGTAAATAATTACATTTTTAACCCCAAATCAGCTATTGTTTTGTACACTGGGACAGGCTTTGTTTGGACTGAGAATATTTCCTTTATGACCTCACATATTTTTTCAGGAATTTTGTCTATGTGAAATTCAGATTTTTTTTTTTTAGATCCTAGTGCTTTTCAATTCCTTAACTACATATTAAAATGTATTGTAACTGAGTAATTCTACAGTATACTTGGTGACGAGGCATCCAAGGAATTCACGGTAAAAATGCTTGAATGAGGAAAAAGAATTTATTAGATGGGATTCTGCCGGTTTATTCCAGTCAACAGTCACACTTTGAAGTTACTTACATCTTTCATCAGATAACTTTATAATTACCTGACAAAGTTCAAACATAATTTTAATCATGAAGTCACTGATAATCAGGAAGAATTGTATGACAGATGCTCTTATGCTATCCAAGAATCACTTCTGGAATGGCAGTTCTATATGCTTTGAGAAATATCTTCTAAATTTTAGAAGCCTTTTCTGTCACTCAGCCTGGGCAGCCTGATCCTCTAGAGATTCAGAGACAGCAGCAGGCAAAGAGGAGGGCTCTTGCCAGAAAACGAGCCCAAGAACAGCTCCGACCACGAACCCCCGAACCCGTGGAAGGCAGAAAGCACGTGGATGTGCAAACAGGTATGTGACCATGGCCCTGGCATCATGGCTCCTGGGTTTGCTCAATTTTCTAAGTCAATTCATTTTTTTTTTGGCTTTTATATTACTTAAATATCCATTAATCTATGCAGTACTGCCCCAGCCACATGGTAGGAAGAACGCATTCATTCAACAAATTCATAGACTGTATTTTATTATTATATTGGGTATAGCTGGAAGTATGCAATAAGGTTAAAAAAATTTATGACCAAATTAATTCTCTCTTAGCTCTTTTCACATACTTTTTCTCTACTTGGGATTATTTCTCTCTTTTTCTTTTATATCCCAACATGAATCACTGCTGGACCTACAGGAGAAGAGATCAATGAAGTTCTACTTTGACATTTTATTTGTCTTTTGAGAGGCATGAACTCAACCAGATCTGACTCCTCCCCCTCTCTCCCCACAGCCTCTTCTGTTCTGTCCTTCTCCTTTCACTGCACACATTCCCCAAGGCCACATGGGCTCTGCTGGGCCAGTGTCAGGCTTTCCTACTCATTTAGCTGTTCTCAGCTAGGGAGGATTACCTGGACCTCTAGGATTGAGCGGTGGTGTTGTCAGGATCTTGATAATCAGATAACATGAGGTGTTTTCCTTAGACTGATGTAACTACTCAGGATTCATCTTGCATCTTGCCAAGATGGTGAGTGGCTTTACCAGTTATTGCTGGGTAGTTAGGACAAAAGGAACCTAACCATTCCAGGTCTTTTTCCCCCTACCTTGAGGCCAAGTCTAGAAAGCATATATGTCCGTAATTAGCCAATGTAGCTGCAATTCTACAAGAGCTAAATTTTAGTGTTTCTTTATACATCAAAATATCAAGTGATACAGTAGCAGCCGCTTTGTATTGAGTTTTCCTATATCTGAGACCATTCCAGTCCTCTACCTGTGCATCTCCTTTATTATTAAAAACTCCTTGTGATGAGTCATTATGATCCCTTTACAGATAAAGAAACTCAGGCTCTAAGAAGATGTAACTTGACTAGGTCCTGTGTTCAACATCTGACTTCGGTTCTCATGTTCTTTGCATGATACCACACTGCCCTTGCCTCAGATAAATGATTCCTAAGGTGAAATTTTTTTTCGTGTGTCTATTTATGATCTATAGCCTAGAGGGAACATCAAGAAACATGGTGCGTAAGTTTTAAAATATCCAGGAATTTTGAAATCTTTATACATTTACTGTCTTAGGACTCTGTTATACAGATGGATTATTAACTCTCCGTCTCTAATCATACTTTGCATCTTACATTCACCTAAGCTTCATGTTCTTTAGTTCCATTTTCAAGTACAAAGCTCAGTGCTTTTCTCAACGTTCCATAAATGCCCTAGCCTGACTGGCTCTGTGTTCTTCCAAATACATAAAACTGCTTAGGACAAGGTGTGAATTTAATCCCACACTTGAGCACTTCTTTTCTGATCTATTTAATTCTGTTTTGAAGGAGCTAAAGTTTCAGTACACATATATGCTTGAAATAGAACAGAATTTCAAACTCAGTGTATACGGTATTCTCTTAGAAATATACCTTGAAGAAATTGCTGACCGCATAATAGAAGTTGATGTGGAATGCCAAACAGATGCATTTTTGGACAGACCACCAACACCACTCTTTATTCCTGCCAAAACTGGCAAAGATGTGGCCACCCAAATACTGGAAGGAGAGGTATAGTACATTATTTGGACTTCCCGCTATCTCCTTTACAAATAGGTAAAGTTAGGTTTAGTTAAAAGCTTACAAACCACTTCATAATCAGAAAGATGCTACCTACTGGATTTCTTTCCAAATGTACCTATAATAGTTTTATTCTGAACTACAATGTTCTGATTTACCCTCTTTGTTGGTCAAAAGTAAAAACCATTAGAAATATTTTTAGAATATCTGTACTTTGATTTTTGTGTGTTTGCATACTTAATATAGGGATACACGGTAAATTTGTACCAAATAAAGAAAAATACTATCTCTGGTATAAGAGGTTCCCTATTAGTTGCTTTTAAACTATATAATTTTCATGAAGATATTCTATGTTAGGGAAAAAAAATCCTAAAATATTTACATTTTCTTATCAACATAGAATGCACAAATAGACCAGTTTAGGAAATTGAAGAGAGGGCAGTTCTTATGCACATAATTACTTAAGTGAGATTTAATACTTACTTGAAGGAATTGCCCCTGAAATTGGGAAATAAAGTAAGTCTTCACAAACTACATAGAAGGGTATATTTGCCTCTAAATTCTAGAGAAGAATCACCAAAATGCCCATTATTCTTATTCCTTAGTTCCTTGGTTGTTCAAACTGTTAATGAAAATCTAATAAAAAGGGCAAAAATTAAGAAATACAAGGATATTTCTTTTGGGTTTCAGAGTTTGATCTAAAAATTGTTGAGTACCAGGGTTCATTCTGATGAATACGTAAGTCGTTTTATAATTTTTGGCTGCTCTTCTGTGTGCCCTGCAGGGCCATTGTGAGTTTTGGAAACCATAAGTAAGTTACCATCACAGTGTCTGGCACACAGAAGATCCTCAATAAATAGAACCCTGCCATTACCTCTTTTCTGGATATTTTTTCTTTGAGCATTTGGTTCATGATTAAAATTTTAAACTTGCTTTAAAAAAATTTTTTTTAAACTTGCTTTGTCCTGTGTGTTTAAGCTCTTTGATTTTGATCTTGAAGTAAAACCAATGTTAGAAGTTCTGGTGGGAAAGACCATTGAGCAGTCTCTTCTGGAAGTAATGGAAGAAGAGGAGTTGGCCAACCTGCGGGCCAGTCAGCACGCATACGAGGAGCTGCGCAGCGTTGAACTCGCTGAAGTTCAACGACTTGAAGAGCAAGAGAGACGACACAGAGAAGAAAAAGTATAGAATTCTAGTTTTCTTTCTTAGTCTTTGGCTATTTAACAGATTATGTCCTGAATCACGTGGTATGTCATAGAGCTAAAAATCTTTGCAAATACGTCAGGAAAAAGTTTGTTGCTCAGTTATCTCCTCTTTTGTAGATCACAGGTCTTTCATGCACAGAATCACAGTCTTTAAATACCAGCTTACATAAATGTATCTAAAAAGAGTTTCCAAAAGTTTCTAAATGTAATAAATTACATATGGCCCAGCTGAAAGGCAGTCTTAAATATCAGGATTTCTAGCGAAGGAAATATATTGGTTTACCATACATCAGTGGCCAAAAATGGAAGGGAAAAGTAGAGTACAACGGGGATAGGTGGCATCAAGAAGCAGAGGATCTGGAAAGAATTCTGGATCTTTTTCTCAGGGGCCAGACCCTTTCCTGTACCCAGGGATTCTCCAGAGCTTCTTTATAGAGTATTTTACATTACAGATTTATAGAACTTTTAGTAAGAAAAGTTTTAGAATCTAGTTTATAAAATGTGCCAATAGGCGTGCCTGCGTGGCTCGCTCTTTAAGCATCTGCCTTCAGCTCAGGTCATGGTCCCAGGATCCTGGGGTGGAACCCGCACTGGGCTCCCTGCTCAGTGGGGAGCCTGCTTCTCCCACTTCCTCTCCCCCTGCTTATGTTCCTGCTCTCGCTATTTCTCTCTGTCAAATGAATAAATAAAATCTTTTTAAAAAGTAAAAATAAAACATAAATAAAATATACCAATTACCTTCAGTCAGTAAACACTAGACTCAGTGATCTTTGAGAGTCTTTCTGGGTCTGACAATAATTGTTGCCCTTTGTTGGACACTGAATAGATAAAGTACACAGGAGTGCCTGAATACCTAAAAGAGTTCAAATAATTTCCCAAAGTCTAGTTTACTGCACAGAATAGCTTAGTTGTTGGGATATTCTACTCAATGCCTAATCAAATGCACTTTCCATTTTTCTCCATAATGAATAATTAATTGTGTAAAGGGCATAGGGCTTATGGTAGAGATTATACAAATGCAAGACTATTTGTTTACAAATGTGAAATGAACAGTGGCAAAATTAGCTTTGTTGAAATAATCAGGGAAATCCTTATCAAAGGAAACGTACTTGTTTGTTTACTATTAGGAAATATACTATGAAAATAATTAATAAAATCACCTAGACTTATATTTGCTTAAACTCTGAAAATAGACTTCATAAGAAACTATATTAATGCTCCCACTTTCACATGGGAGTAGAGGAGATGGTTCGTTAGCTTTATAGATATCCTATAGTCTATAAGAAGCAACAACAACAAAAGGGAGGTTTATAATTCTCAGAGCTCTATGAATTCAGAGAAGCTCACAAATGAGACAGCTCACGGATCCAAGTTCTTTAACTGAAGATGTCTGAGCCACTCTAACTTTTGTGTTGATAATAGTTTATGGTAATACAAATCACAATTACATATAACTATTATTCTTTGATATTATCCATAGAGTTATGTTCAGGTGATTTTATTTAAAAGTGGATCAGGAGATGAGTCTTCCCTTAAGCTCCATCTCTTTTTTGAAATCAATACCCAGTAGCTGTTGAAATTCATTAAAATCTTGAATGAAAATTATGAACCATTCAGATTCCTTGCTGTCCATTTTTGATACAAATACGTGTCCAGATTCTTCCACTCGCTAGATTCTGTGTTTGGGGAGCACCTGACAGCTCAGTAACTGTGCACGGTGGTGCTTTCTGTGCGCAGGAGCGGCGTAAGCAGCAGCAGTGGGAAGTGGTCTACAAGCACAACGAGACCTCGCAGAAAGTGGCTGCCCGAGTGTTCGCGCAGCGCTACCTGGCGGACCTCCTGCCGTCGGTGTTTGACAGTCTCAGGGACGGTGGCTACTTCTACGATCCCATTGAAAGAGGTCGGTTGGTGGAGGTGGTGTAGGATCACTGCTACAATACGCATCTTCCTAATGCTTCCAAGTAATCCCCTGCCCATGTTTATGTTGAATTGGAATCTATCTTTATAAAACAAATTTTTAAAGTCAATTATAGTTGTTTTAAGTAAGTGCTGCTATTATTGAGAGGTACACTATAAAGCTCATGATTTTAGGGTGTCAGTCTGTACTAAGAAGCAGCACTGGGTAGTAGGCAGAAATACAGGCTTGATGTCAAAAACGAGTTTGGGTCCCAGTTTCACCATCAATCAGCTATATGACCTTCAGTTTCCTCATGGGTGAAATGATTATTTAGGAGCTAAATATCATAATATGTATGGAACATAATATGTATAAAATATGTGCAGAAGTAGTTGTTAATTTTTTCTCAGCTGACTTCCTATTCCACTCAAAACCCTTTGGGGGCAGCAACGAAAGTTGTGTATTCATTTAATTAGGTGTTTCCACCACCCTGGGAACTGATTTAGGTATGGGAGATAAAAATGAGGAGACCTGGTCTCTACCTTTAGAGAACTCACACCTGTCAGCTTTCTGTGAGCACCCACCAAGACCCACCCCTCAGCTAACCTGACCAAAGGAACCTCACCCTCCTTCCTCAGGCTCAAAAGCCCTTAAATGCACATCGCTTTTGTATACAGGTCCTATTTCAAAAGGCTAATAGTATTGTGGAGCAGAGGTTAGTAATGTTAATCTTCACTGAATACATAATTCAGTACACATGCATAGAGAGAGGTCAGATTACACACGACCACTGGTTTACATCTATATCGTACTTTACCATTTATGTAGTATTTTCCATTTGACCCTCCCAGGAATGCTGATGAGGAGAGGGGGTAGATAGGGCAGATTAATTCCCATTTTTCGGAAGTAGAAACTGAAGCTCAGGGAAGTGAAATGCCTTCTTCCAAGCAGCCATTCAGCTTCAGACTCTGACCCCAGACCCGCTGCTTCTTCCATGCTGCCGTACCAACCCCCCGGGGTCTAGCTAGACCTCTGCTGGTAGTCACAGAGGCTGATAACTTCTTTTTCCTCTCAGGAATTGCTGGAAAAGTCAGTTACAGATCATTTAGAAGCTTAAAAATGAGCTTCATGCCTCAGATTAAAAAATTACTTCTAATAGTGAATGTAATACCCTATTATATTCTCTATTCTCAACCCATTGAAAACTAATGGATGCCATCCCCACCCCCGCAAAAAGCCATTTTGAAACATTAAAGTGTATATAATAATGGATCATATTTTTTAAAGGCTCACACAGTAGAGTAGATTTCCATTTCAGTTTGAACAACTTTATCACTAATGGAAGCACCTAGTTTCTGACCCATTTCTAGATGGCCTTCTTCTCAGATACTCTCTGACCCTTGTGCCCTGACCCTTGGAGAGCTTGTCCTAGGCCCCAGGCTTCAGGCTTCTCTCTATCAGCATGGTTCGATCCCAGATTTGTATCACATTTGAATTGGAGTTCTGCTCCCAGACCCACATCTTCCTCCCTACTCCCCACCCCCCTACCCTACCTCCTTCACCAAGTCAGATTGCACCTGTTGCAATTAGCTCCAAAGGCCTGGACACCAAGGAAGACCTCATAGTTTTGAAAATACTCTTTTTACTGCAATAGAAAGGAAATGGACCACAACATGCTTGAAGAATGTGTCAAAAGTAATGCTATGTAAGTGTATTTGACATTTTGTATTAAGGAAACAGTGTTGATGAATCTTCAACAATTAGGGAGAAAGCACAGATTCTTCCTATCCATAATAATTCATAAAAATCAGTATAATGATTGAATTTCATTGTAACAAAATTAACCTTTTTTTATTACAGATATTGAGATGGGATTCCTTCCGTGGCTAATGAACGAGGTTGAGAAAACCATGGAATACAGTATGGTGGGAAGAACAGTGCTTGACAGTAAGCTCTTTTATTTTACTTAAAAGTTACTCCTGGGGGCGCTTGGGTGGCTCAGTCAGTTAAGCATCCGACTCTTGCTATCAGCTCAGGTCAGGATCCTAGGGTCATGAAATGGAGCGTGTGTCAGGCTGTGTGCTGGCCGTAGAGCCTTCTTAAGATTCTCTCTCCCTCTCCCCCTCCATCCTTGCACTCATGTGTGCTTCCTCTCTCTCTCCCAAAAAAACAAAAAACAAAAACAAAAAAAATCACTTCTGGGGCACCTGACCGGCTCAGTTGGTAGAATGTGACTCTTGATCTTGGGATTATAAGTTCAAGCCCCACATTGGGTGTAGAGACTACTTAAAAAAAATAAAATATTCTTTAAATATAATCCTTTTAAAATTATTTATTTATTTATTTATTTATTTATTTATTCGACAGAGAGAATCACAAGTAGGCGAGGGGCGGGGAGCAGGCTCCCCGCTGTGCAGAGAGCCCGATGTGGGGCTCGCTCCCAGGACCCTAGATCATGACCTGAGCCGAAGGCAGAGGCTTAACCCACTGAACCACCCAGGCGTCCCTTAAATATAATCTTTTTAAAAAAAATTCATTTCTGAGATTTTTCGACAGAAAGAATAAATAGAAGAAAGATGTTAAATTTTATAGTTTTCATTTTTAAAGTTTCATTATCTCCATTATATTAACAAAGGCACCAATTTTTTACCCTCAATAGTATTTTTGGTTCTTGTGTAATTTGATCGGAATCAGTATCTTCTCTCATGACTGTATAAATCCTATCCCGTTACAGCAGGCATTGACTATAATACATATCCAGCACATTACGTGGCATAGAAGTTAAGTGTGCTGCCTTTGTATAGAAGGAACACAGGGAAGGGCTGACGTCCGGTGTACGCTTTCCGCTCACCTGTAAGTCAGCCTTATAACTACTCAAACAGGAACAATCAGTGATTTTTGCACATGTAATGTTCCAGTGTTGATTCGTGAGGTGGTGGAAAAGAGACTGTCCATGTACGAGCATAAGGAGGACCAGCCCCAATGTGTGAAGCCTGAGGACGGGCTTGGTGGTCCTGGAGCGATGGGAGAACCACTGGCGGATGAGGAATTCCTTGAACGGAGTATGTCACAGCCACAGGGGCCCCTTTCAGACAGAGACTCCGTGCAAAGAACACTAAGCAATGGAAGGTACGTGGGGAACGTGTCGCCCCAAGAAGGGAACTTTATGGAAGACGGAGAGGATGAGCAATAAGGAAGACCTCAGGGAGAGAACGGTTGCCACCGAGGGGCGCCTTCGAGCCGGGACACTGCTCGGTGGCAGTCAGCGTTGCAAGCAATCAGGTAACGCGCAGGTCCCTCAGGTTATGGAAATTATGTTGTATTTATTCAACATTGTCTCATGGACTGGGCAAATCAAATATGTTGAAATAATAAAACTAATTAAAAATGACATTTAATTCATTTATTTAATGGTAGATATCTAGAAGCTGTGTTGTTGTAACTCTAATGAGAATCATGTCTAATTACAAGCTTTCTGTTACCACGAATGGAACTAACAAATATATTTTCCCTGAATTTTTCTGATTTTGTGGGTTGTTTTTTTTTTTTTAGTGTCATATTTAGTGTTAGCTATCGGTGCTGTTAGCCACTGAGACTTTCTGCTCTACAGGAAAACTATTCTACCTACCCCATGAAAAAATACCTAAATGTCACATCACCGAAAGCTTTAGTGCTCCCTCCTTGCAGGGATCAAAACATACACCCTTATCTGTGTGAGACTAAATAGATCGCTACCCCTTCTGTTGTCAATGTTCAAGTAAGGCTCAAGGGATTCTTTGAATTGGTAATAGGCTCTTGTCTGTTTTCTCACATCCCTGCTATTAAAACATTTCAAACAACACCAGTAAAGCTGAAGTCCCTACTTTTCCTTAGGCGGTTCCCCTCCCCTCCTC
This sequence comes from Lontra canadensis, assembly GCF_010015895.1. Taxonomy (NCBI): domain Eukaryota; kingdom Metazoa; phylum Chordata; class Mammalia; order Carnivora; family Mustelidae; genus Lontra; species Lontra canadensis. The sequence continues at coordinate 7,608,689 of NW_022631086.1, read as the reverse complement.
AACGATAATCATTGTTATCATTGTTATAATTAGGTCTGTACCTTCTAGGCCTTTATCAAGATATTCATATACATATATATTTGAACATTAGAAAATATACAGGTTCCTTTTTCTTTATGTACATATATATGTATAGTTTCCATTTTTCAGCTAACAGTCTATATCTTAGACCGTAAACATTAGCACATATAAATCTCTTTTTAAATTATATATATATTATGACTGTGTTATACAGAATTCACATGTGACTTTTTAACCTGAACTTGTCTGAAGAGTTTACCTGTGCTATTGAAAATTTGGGGCGCCTGGGTGGCTCAGTGGGTTAGGCCTCTGCTTTCGGCTTAGGTCATGATCTCAGGGTCCTGGGATGGAGCCCCACATCAGGCTCTCTGCTCAGCGGGGAGCCTGCTTCCTCCCTCTCTCTGCCTGTCTCTCTACCTACTTGTGATCTCTGTCTGTCAAATAAATAAATAAAATCTTAAAAAAAAAAGAAAATCACAGATTTTTTTTAAGATTTTATATTTATTTATTTGAAAGAGACTGAGCGAGAGAGAGCATGAGCAGGGGGAGGAGAGAAGCAGACTTCCCTGCTGAGCAGGGAACCTGACTGGGGGCTTGATCCTAGGACCCTGGGATCCTGACCCAAGCCGAAGGCAGTGGCTTAACCAACTGAGCCACCTAGGTGCTCCAATCACTAATATTTTATCTCTAAAGTCATATTAATCTTAAGCAATCATTGAAGTCCTCTGAAGTTGTAGATAGATAAAACCTATTTTTCTCAGAATAGTTGTAGATTTATAAGCTGTAGTGATTTGAAATAACTGGCAGTTATTAACACATTTATCTTGATTTCTTTTTAAGTTAGGTACCAAAAATGTATCCACATTTTAAAAATGAAGAACTTCTTCCTCTGTTTTTAAAAAGAAACACACCATGTTATCTACAGCATTATGTAGTTCTCAAACCATTTTCCCATATGTTATACCACCTTATCATTTTAACCTCATAGTAACCCTTCTGAGGTATGCATGACAATATTTTTATTTTCATTGTCAGCCGGTCTTGGTAGGTCAGCCAGCAAACGTTAACTGCATGCCTGCCGTGTGCTGGGCACCATGTGGGAGACCAGCACCGTGCGGACCAGCCTAGCGGTGGAACTAAATGTAGTTAGGGTGTAAATGAGGAAATAGCCTCTCAGGGATTTTAAGTGATTTGCCATAAGTCGCAAGCCTAGTAAGTAATGGGATGAAAGCTGGGACGCAAATCTTTCGTCCTTCTAATCCACTGTACTATCCTGTAAACAACCTTGGGCCCTTGTGAGGTATGAAGAATAACTTTAAGTAAATTATTGCATTAGTAGCATTTTAAAAATTGGAATCACACCTGTTACCATTACTGGTTATTCCATGTTGTTGAAGTCTTTATGAGCATCCTCACACAGACAAGATTTTAATTTTGGCAAGAAGAGCAAGACAGGGGCGCCTGGGTGGCTCAGTGGGTTAAGCCTCTGCCTCAGGCTCAGGTCATGATCCCAGGGTCCTGGGACTGAGTCCCGCATCAGACTCTCAGCAGGGAGCCTGCTTCCTCCTCTCTCTCTGCCTGCCTCTCTGCCTACTTGTGATCTCTGTCAAGTAAATAAATAAAATCTTAAAAAAAAAAAAAAGAGCAAAACATTTTTTTAAATTGGGGTCACTGTGAATCATTATTGTTATTGATTTTAAAATACCTCCAATTTTAAAAATGCTTTCAAAATGGATTAGAGGTTGATTATCTTCTACAATTCTAATCCTCTTCTACAATAGCCAAACCCATTAAACTTTCAGCAGATGTTCAGCTAAACATCCAGACCTGTGCTCGATAATTCCACGAATTAATTCAGTTTATTAAATATATGAAAATCTGTAGACTTCATACTGAAATTGGTTAAGCTTAATGCCATCCTAGTCAAAGCTAGAGAGAAAAAAAATGATTAAGTGGTTAGGTCTGGGGCACCTGGTTGGCACAGTCAGTGAAGCATCCGAGTCTTGGTTTTGGTTGAGGTCACGATCTCAGGGTCTTGAGATGGAGCCCCGAGTTCACCTCCGCACTCAGTGGGGAGTCTGCTTCAGATTCTCTCTCTCTCTTCCTCTGGCCCTCGCACTCGTCCTTTTTCTCTCTCTTACTCTCTCTCAAAAGTAAGTTAATAAATCTTTAAAAAAAGAAATAGTGGTTAGGTCACTTCTCTGTGAGAAAACTTAGAGAAACAGGTTATATATTACCTGCAGAAACAATATTGAATGGAAACTTTAAATTGGCTTTGCCTACACTTGCTAATACTATTTTTATGAGTTCTATTCCTTTCTATTGTTCCTATTAACACTAAGCTTACAGAAGCTAAATAGTAGTAAAATGCATGTTATGTAAAAAATTTATAGAGATGGTCAGCCCTGATAGTGATAAATTCCCATATCACTAAAATAGGCCAGGGAGGTCAAAGTAATTTTCTCCAAGGTACGCATCATCACGTACAAGCCACCCTGACTTCCGCTGAGCTGAGGGATGTTGGCACAGCCTGGAAAGTCACTCAGAGCAGCTCAGGGTGGTGACTGGAAGCTCAGACACTGGAGCCAAGCCTGGGCTCGCTTTCTCCACGCATAAGGTGGTTTGCCTTTGTAATTAGGGAACAGAACCGGCTTATCAGTTGTGTTTTATTTTTGAATGTAGGAGGGTGGGACACCTTTAGAAGGAAAACATACTTGGAGACTACTATTCCTTTGAAAGTTATAACGGGGATGGGACAAGTGGCATTTTTGTATCATATCAAAATGCGATGGTACCATAACCATCAAAATGTTAATAACACCCACTTCTATCCTAGAAGACTTCCATTTTCTTATCATGTTGTTAAAGTGTATCAACCACAACAGCTACATTTTAAAATCTGTAATTTTAATATTCTAATGCTTCACTTACTATGAAAAACTTGGCACATTTCTAGTTTGTTTATAGGTGAATTACAGAAAATTTTCATATATATTCTATAGGTCAGTAGGTTATTGATTTTAGGTAGCCACATATCTCAATTTATTTAGCATAGAGGCATTCTGGAGAGGACCGATGGGTTTAATCCCCCCACAGACCAATTAACACCTATTGTGTCTTAGCAATAATTCCCAGATTTAACCAGAACCAACCTGCTCCTGGCTTTTCAAGAATGTTACAAATCAGGTGCCACTACAGTGAAAAATACTGTTAATAATATTGGATGGTACCTGTAATTCTCCCTTTGAATTGGAGGACATTTACCTTTGTAGTTTAGTGATATGAACTTTAATAGATTTGTAATTAAAATTTGGTACATTGATAGCTTAGATGATATTTTGTGTTTTTTATAAACCATAAAAATAGTAATAACTGAAATATGTGACTTAGAAGAAACAGTAATGACACTATAAGTTTGCTTATAAATAAAATCTATGAAGATACTAGAGTTTGAAACTTTAGGATAAAAATATCTTGACTATAATATTTAAACAATTTTAAGTCTTTTCAGGAAGAGAGTCTAAATCATGAATGACTTTTTCTCACCATATGCATCTATAATTGTTGTAAGTATGAAGCATTTTTATTTGTGCTACTGTATGTATTGTCTTCAGACATTTTAGATTATATTGATATCCACACTTACCACTAGGTGTCAGTAAAACTCTAAGGTAAAGTTAACTTGCCTCCAGCTTCACTTGATAACCATGAAGAGACCTTGGGAGACAGAGTTCAGAAATAATGGTATTCCTTGGAGACTCTAGACTCACACTGAATATTTTATCTTTCCCTAAACTCATCTGCCAGCTCTGTAGGGATGCCAGTGGACTCCACCCTGTATCTCAGACCCTGAAAATGTTAATTTCAGAACAGACCTTAGCTGTCATATACCCAAGGCCTCTATCCAATACAGTATGTTTGATGATCATTTAGTTCTCATTTAATCACTGAGTATGGGGCTTTCACTTTATGAGAAGCTCTAGAATACCAATTCTATCTTACTTAATTTTGTCCCCCCAGGCCCAGGCTGTAGTAAATAAATGCTTAGTCAATTACATTGTTGGATATTTCTCATTTTTAGAAATGTATCTTCTTCTGAGTCAGAATGTCCCATTATAGTCTATGCTTTTTTGTCATAATCATGCCATTTGGTAGGAGTATGATGCAAGAAAACAGAATGATTTTATTCTCCTACATTCCAATAAGTTTTTCCTTTCTTCAAAGTTTCTCTTCTTGGAATGAAGTATCACTACTCTTCCCAATTATTCCTCATATGGCATAGTTTCAGAGTTTCCTCACCCTCCATCCTAGTTACTGTTACCTTGAAACTCCTCTATCTGTTCAGCGTCATCTTCAACCTATTTCCCAGAATTAGGGAGACTACTATAGCTGTAATCTGACTCAGCAGGGAGTGCTCTGGGACTGCCGTCTCCCCTGATGTGGACAGCACCTACTCACTTCCAAATTCAGATATCTAGAAACCTCATTTTTAAAACATAGGAGAAAAAAAAAATAAAACATAGGAGGAAAAAAAAGCCAAAATGATCTGTATGCAGTCACTATGTCACAAAGTCCACACACATTGCTGTGGACCATCCAAAGCTACTTTACAATATTGCTAACCAATTCAGCTATTTGATTATTAACTCCACAGCATATTGGAAGTAGCATATTAACAAGGAAAGAGGGACTGCTCTGGGAAAACCCATAGGCTAACTTTTATAAGAAAAAGGGAAAAAAGGGATAGATCAAAAAGCACAGCATGCCCTGAATACATCATTATATTATAGCACAGTACAGAGATTACTGTTTGTGGAAAAACACTTCTGGAATGGTGGAGACCACTGGAAATCTGCTCCTTCATAAGGGCAAGGAGAACACAGGCAAGAATTGTCAAAAATCAACATTTAAGAACTCTGGAAATTAACCAAAAACTTAAGACAATGAAGAACATTTATTCAAGAAAAATGGCTGAATCTCAGTAAAAACACTAAACCTTGTGGCATTCTAACTTGCCCTTCAATTCACATCTCCTTCTTCCCAGTTCGTTGATAACCATGAAAACCAATAGACTTAGACCCACAGTAACTGAGAAAACCAGCAGCCTATCAGCTGTTAAAATGGAACAAAATGGGCTTAGAGCTCCCCAAAAAGCCACATCCTCAGAAAATTGTCAATGTTTGACCTGTCTGGCAGCTCCCTAGAAAATTCCATTAACAGGGCTTATCTTTATTTGACCTGACTCAGAGCTTGCTCAGTGAGGAAAGTCCTAACACCACGGCATTTGTAATTAAAAAAAAAAAAAAATCAGCCCTTGTTTAACATCGCAGCTGCCTGAGGCAGCAGTACCTGTTGGAGCAAACAGCAAACTTGAAGTGGAAACCTGGGGAATGAGATGACTATAGAGAGATTTGAAAAGCTTCAATGTATTACTGAGAATATATATATGTAGGGTGCTTCGTAGGGCTGTGTGTATGCCCTGGAAAGGCCAAGAGGAGGCCCTAATTTCTCATCTCTGGCTGACCTTGAGGCTCTGCACAAGCAGGAGTTAAAAGCTAAGTCAGGATTACAAACCGCCAAACTATTGAAGGCATGTCTCAACCTACATAGAAGTCCCTTAGCAAAGGGTGAAAGACTTACCGGATCAGGGCATTGAAGGAAATCTCTGTCTAATCATTAGCAGACCAAGCTAACCGAGCAGAGACTTCAGAGGTAGCACACAGCAAAGAATCCAGATTTCAGAGAATTTATTCAGGAAGGCCATTAAAGAGACAAACAGCAACAACAATAAACAGCAAAAACAACAACAAAAAAATTCAGGTTGGAGGGGCAGAACACAAATCTGATATCCAGAGTTACCATATTTTCATTCTTTAAATTGTCCAAATGTAAAAAAAACAAAACAAAACAAACAAACCAACATAAAAAAAAAAAAAGGAAAGTATGGCCCATGCAGAAGAAAAAAAGCACTTGATAGAAACTATTCTTAAGAAAGTCCAAATCTTGAATTTATTGGACATTAATCAACTAGTATAAGTATGTTCTAAGAACTAAAGGAAACCATGTCTAAAGAACTAAAGTATGAGAATGATGTTTTACCAAATAGTGGACACCAAGAGGTTAGAAAACTTAAAAAAGAGGCAAATAGAAATTCTGGTGTTGAAAATCTCAATAACTGAAATGAAAAATTCACTACAGAGTCAATAACAGACGTGAGCTGGCAGAAGGGTCAATGAAATTGAAGTTAAGTCAACTGGAAGAATCCACTCTGAGGAGCAGAAAGAAAAATGAATGAAGAGAAATGAACAGAGCCTCAGACACATGTGGGATACCACAAATATACTAACAGACACATAATGGGAATCCCAGAAGAGGAAAAAGAAAAGCACCGAAAGAACATTCGAGGAGGGACGCCTGGGTGGCTCAGTTGGTTAAGCTGCTGCCAGGGCCCTGGGATCAAGTCTGGCTTTGGGCCCCTTGCTCAGAGGGGAGCCTGCTTCTCTCTACCTCTGCCTCTGCCTCTGCCTGCCACTCTGCCTGCTTGTGCTCTCTCTCTGTGACGAATAAATAAAATCTTAAAAAAAAAAAATTCCAAGAAACCAGGGCGAAGAATGTCCTCAATTTGATGAAAAATGTTAATATTTACATCCAAAGACTCGATGAATTCCATGTGGGATAAACTCAAGAGATCCACAATTACCAATTTGACCATAGTCAAATTGTTAGGAGACAGAAGCAGAGAGAATCTTGAGATCAGTAAGACAAAAATAACTTATATACAGTACTCCTCAATAAGATTAACAGCTCATTTCTCATCAGACAACATGGAGGGCAGGAAACAATGAGTATATTCAAAGTACTAAAAAAGAAAAGGCTGCCATTCAAAAAGTCCAACAAAACTGTTCTTAAAAATGAAGGAGGAGGGGTGCCTGGGTGGCTCAGTGGGTTAAAGCCTCTGCATTCAGCCCATCAGGGTCCTGGGATCGAGCCCCACATCAGGCTCTCTGCTCAGCAGAGAGCCTGCTTCCCCCTCTCTCTCTCTCTGCCTGCCTCTCTGCCTACTTGTGATCTCTGTCTCTCAAATAAATAAACAAAATCTTAAAAAAAAAAAATGAAGGTGGAAATATGGGATGCCTGGGTGGCTCAGTCAGTTAAGTGCCTACCTGCTGCTCAGGTAATATATCCCAGGGTCCTGGGAATGAGCCCTGCATTGGGATCCTTGCTTGGCAGGGAGCCTGCTTCTTCCTCTGCCTGCTCTGCCTGCTCTCCCTGCTTGTGCTCTTTCTCTGACTCTGACAAATAAATATATAAAATCTTTTTTTAAAAAATGAAGGCGGAAATAGTCTGTATAGGCCTATATCTATTAAAGAAATTGAATCAATAATGATTAACTTTCTAAAACAGAGGACTAGGCCCACATAGGCTCACTGGTAAATTCTACCAAACATGTAACAAAGAAATTATACCGTTCTCTACAATTTCTTCCAATGACAGAGGAAGGGGAATACTTCCTAATGCATTCTATGAGACTAACATTACTCTAATACCAAAAGCACCCACACCTTACATGAAAACTACAGACCAATATTTCTTATAAACCTAGTTGCAAAAAATCCACAACAAAATACTAGAAAATTGAGTACAACATGTATTTAAAAAAAGAATTATTCACCATGACCTCAGTGAGATTTAACTCAGGCATACAAAGTTAGTTTTTAACATATGAATATCGACTCATGGAATCCATCACATCAACAGGCTAAAAAAGCAAAATCACATGATTGTATCATTAGATGTAGGAAAAGATTTTGACATAATTCAATATATGCCCATTCATTATTTAAAAACAAACAAACAAACAAACAAACACACAACTCTCAGTAAACTAGGAACAGAGGAGAAACCTTCAACTTGAGGAATAAAAAGCCACAAACTAACATCAAAGTGAGAAACTAGAACCTTTCTCACAAAATCAGGCACAAAGCAATGATGTCCCCTATAATCATTCCTTTTCAATGTCATACGGGAAGTCCTAACTAATGCAATAAAAAAAAAAAAAAAGGAAAGGAAAGGTATACAGATTGGGGATGAAGAAATAAAACTGTCTCTCTTCACAGGTGACATGATTATCTATGTAGGAAATCTGAGTCTGGACTTCTGGGGAAGATGACACAGTAGGAGGACCCGAGGCTCACCTCATCCCACACATCAACTAGATAGCACTCACATACGTATAAATAACCCCAAAAATGATCTGAAGACTGGCAGAATAAAGTCCACAAATAAATGTAGAGAAGACAATACACTGAAGATGGTTGGAAAGGCAGAGAAGTGATCAGAAACTAAATGGACTCACAGGACTATCCACAGGAGGGAGAGACGCCATGGGCATGGAAAGGGGAGAAAAACAGACCCCCACACTGGGAAGCCCACATGGCGAAGATGAATCTCTATAACATTTGGCTTTGAAAACCAGAGGGACAGAATTTTATGAGTCCTTACAACCAGTAGGACTTAAAATGTGGAATTTTTTTAAAAACCTGGAAGAGCCAGTAGGCAGAGGAAACTGAGTCCCTGCCCTTAAATAGATGGCACCACAAACAGCCCGTGGAGATACAGCATAGAAGGAGTCTGAAAAGCTATACAGGAAGGAGAGTATTTATTAATGTCAACATGTGTCCCAGAGGGACATCAAAGAACAAAGGAACTGGCAAGCACAATTTCCTTCCCCTGCCCCCCCAGTGTGAACACACAGCCACTTGCAGAAATTGCTACCTAACTGGCTAGCACTGCTGCCCATTCTCCCTGCCCAGTGCTTCCACTAATCCACCCGTCCAGATGGCCCACCTCAGACCCTGCGTTGCACAGCCCTGCCCACAGTGGAATGGTGGCAAGCAAAGCTTGCTAGCACAAGGGCCCTGACACAACTCCCCAGCTGTGCTTCCTCAAATCTACTCTCTCTGATGCACTCTTGGTCAAAGCCGAGGGCAGTGCCCCAGGACTGGCCATGCACAAGCAGCCCCCACAGTGGCCAGCACCACTCCAAGTGACTCCTGCTCTGGGGTGAAGGAAAGATAATCACCCAACACCAGTCAGATGGAGCCCTCAGCAGTGGGCTGGAGGCAGATATCTGGTCTGACTGCAGGCCTCACCCACCAATGAAAGCTTCTCAGGGGACAACAGAAGAAAAGTGTCCTACAGTTTATAGAGCTACCGCATGTTTGGCAAATGCCCAGTCTGACTCACCTCAAGCCCAAGGCAGTCCAGACTGACCAATTACACCACAGGAACTGAACACTGCCCTGAACACAGCTGTCTTTCCTAACACAGAGAAACAGACACACAGAGTTAGACAAAATGAGGAGACAGAGGATTATGTCCCAAATGAAAGAAGAGGATAAAATCACAGGAAAAGACCTAAACACGATGGAGATAAGTAATATGCCTATTAAAGAATTTAAAGTAGAGATCATAAAGATACTCACTGCACTCACAAAAAAAAAAAAGTGGAGGACATCAGTGAAACCCTTAACAGTAAAATTAAAAAGAACCAATCAGAGACAAAGAACACAGTAAGTGAAATTAAAAATACACTAGATGGAATAAATAGTAGAGTAGATGAAGCAAAACAAATCAGTGGCCTGGAGGAGAGAGTAATGGAAAGTAAGCAAGCTGAGCAGGTGAAAGAAAAAAAAATTATGCAAAATGAGAATAGATTTAAGGAACTTAGTTAGACCATCAGGCATAATCACATTCACATTACAAGGATCCCAGAAGAAGAAGAGAAAGAAAAGGGCACAGAAAATTTGTTTGAAAAAAAAATAATAGGGATGCCTGGGTGACTCAGTTAAGTGTCTGCCTTCAGCTCAGGTCATAATCCCAGGGTCCTGGGATCAAGCCCCACATCAGACTCCCTGCTCAGTGGAAAGCCTGCTTCTCCCTCTCCCACACCCCCTGCTTGTCTTCCTGCTCTCACTGTCTCTCTTTCTCTCTGTCAAATAAATCAATAAAATCTTTAAAAAAAAGAAAAAGAAAAAGAAAAGAAAAGAGAAAGAAAAAAATAATAGCTGAAGAATTCCCAACTCTGTGGATGGAAACAGAAATCTAGATCCAAGAGGCACAGAAATCCCCCCCAAAAAATCAACCCAAGGAGGTCCACACCATGTCACATAGTAATTAAAATGGCAAAAAGTAGTGATAGAGAATTTTAAAAGCAACAAGAAAAGAAAGGAGTTACATATAAGGGAAACCACAAAAGGCTATCAGCTGATAGCCTTTGCAGGCAAGAATACATACTCTATCTAGTAAGACCATCATTCAAAATAGAAGAAGAAATAATTTCCCAAACATTCCCAAAAATTACCACTAAGCCAACCCTACAAGAAATGTTAAAGGGACTCTTTGAGTGGAAAGGAAATATCATAAGCAAGAGTAAGGAAAGTAAGCAGCACAAAATCAATAAAAATAACCTATATCTGTAGAAATCAGTCAAGGAACTCACAAAACAAAAGGATATAAAATATAACACCCTATATATAAAACATGGGGAGGAGAGGAGTAAAGAATGGGTTTAAACATAAGTGACTATCAACTTAATATAAACTGCTATACACAGAAGATGTGATATACAAACCAAATGGCAATTGTAAATCAAAAACCAATAATACGGGGCACCTGGGGGCTCAGTCAGTTGAGCATCTGAGTCTTGATTTCAGTTCAGGTCATGATCTCAGGGATGAGGGTCAAAGTCATTGCATACATCTTTTCTAACCACAAGGTTATGAAATTAGAAGCCAATCAAAAGAAAAAAATCTGGAAAGAACACAAATACATGAAGGTTAAATAATATGCTACTAAACAATGAATAGGTCAACTAAGAAATTAGCAAAGAAATAAAAAAATACATGGAGACGAATGAAAGTGAAAAGCCAACAGTCCAAAAACTTTGGGAAGCAGCAAATGCTGTTCTAAGAGGAAATGTTATAGCAATACAGGTCTAACTCAAAAAGCAAGAAAAATCTCAAACAATCTAACTTTATGCCTAAAGGAGCTAGAAAAAGAACAGACAAAACACAAAAACCAACAGAAGAAAGGAAATAATAAAGATTAGAGCAGAAATAAACAAAATAGAAACTAAAAAAACAATATAAGATATCAACAAAACCAGAAGGTGATTCTTTAAAAAATCAACAAAATTGGGGCACCTGGGTGGCTCAGTGGGTTAAAGCCTCTGCTTTCAGCTCAGGTCATGATCTCAGGGTCCTGGGATCGAGTACCACATCGGGCTCTCTGCTCAGCGGGGAACCTGCTTCCTCCTCTCTCTCTGCCTGCCTCTCTGCTTACTTATGATCGCTGTCTGTCAAATAAATAAATAAAATCTTTTTTAAAAAATCAACAAAATTTATAAAACTTTAGCCAAATTTGTCAAGGGAAAGAGAAAGAGATGACTCAAAAAAACAAAATCAGAGGAGAAATAACAACCAATGTCACAGAAATACAAAGGATAATAAGGGAATATTATGAAAAATTATATGCCAACAAATTGGACAACTTATAAGAAATGGATAAATTTCTAGAAACATATAACCTTCCAAAATTGAATCAGGAAGAAATAGAAAATTTGAACAGACTGATTACCAGCAATGAGATTGAAACAGTAATCAAAAAAACTCCCAACAATCAAAAGTCCAACACAAGAGGACTTCACAGGTGAATTTTACCAACCATATAAAGAAGACTTAATAACTATTCTTCTCAAACCATTCCAACAAAAGAGAAAGGAAAATTTCCAAGTTCTTCTTATGAGGCCTGCATTACCTTGATACCAAAACCATATAAAGACACTACCAAGGTACCTGGGTGGTTCAGTCAGTTAAGTGTTCAACTCTTCATCTCAGCTCAGGTCTTGATCTCAGGGTCATGAGTTTAAGCTCCCCATTGGACTCCATGCTGGGCATGGAATCTACTTTAAAAAAAAAAAAAAAAAAGATGCTACAAAAAAAAAAAAAAAAAAACCTGTAGGTCAATATCTCTAATGAACACAGATGCAAAAATCCTCAACAAAACATTAGCAAACTGGATCCAACAATACATTTAAAAACTCATTCACCATGATTAAGTGGAATTTATTCCAGGATGCAAGAATGGTTCAATATTTGCAAATCAATCAATGTGATACATCACATTGATAAGAGAAAGGATAAAAACCATATGATTGTTTCAATAGATGCAAAAAAAGCATTTGATGAAGTGCATCCACTCATGATAAAAACCCTCAACAAAATAGGTTTAAAGGGAACATACCTCACCATAATAAAGGCCGTGTATGAAAAACCCACTGCTAACATCATACTCAATGGTAAAAAACTGAACGTTTTCCCCTTAAGATCGGAAATAAGACAAAGATGTCCATTCTCACCACTTTTATTCAACATAGTACTGGAAGTCTTGGGCATGGCAATCAGATAAGGAAAAGGAATGAAAGGCATCCAAATTGGTAAGGAACAAATAAAACTTTCACTATTTGCAGATGACATGATAATATATATAGAAAATATAAAAGATTCCACAAAAAATTACAAGAACTGATAAACGAATTCTGTAAGATCATAGGATACGAAGTCAATGTACAGAAATCCTTTGCATTTCTATATGTTACTAATGAAGCAACAGAAAAAGAACTTAAATTATATATATATAATTAAGCCATTAAAAAGAATGAGATTTTGCCATTTGTAGCAATATGGATAGAACTAGAGAATATAATACTAAGTGAAATAAGTCAGTCAGAGAAAGAGAAATACACGATTTCAGTCACATGTGGAGTTGAATAATAAAACTCAGAAAATTAAAAATAGAGATACCCTATGACCCGGCAAATGCACTACTGGGTATTTGCTCCAAAGATACAGATGTAGTGAAAAGAAGGCACACATGCACCCCAATGTTCCTAGCAGCAATGTCCACAATAGCCAAACTGTGGAAAGAGCTGAGATGCCCTTCAACAGATGAATGGATAAAGAAGTTGTAGTCCATATATACAATGGAATATTACTCAGCCATCAAAAAGAAGGAATACTTGACTTTTGCATCAACATGGATGGGACTGGAGGAGATTATGCTGCGTGAAATAAGCAAAGAGAGTCAATTATCATATGGTTTCACTTACTTATGAAACATAAGGAATAGCATGAAGGACATTAGGAGAAGGAAGGAAAAAAGGAAGGGGGTGTGGAATCAGAGTGGGAGATGAACTACGAGAGACTGTGGACTCTGAGAAACAGAGGGTTTGGTGGTGGGGGTTGGGATATGGTTTGGTCCAGTGATGGGTATTGGAGGGCACATATTGCATGGAGCATTGGGTGTTATATGTAAACAATGAATCTTAGAACACATCAAAATCTAATGATGTACTGTATGATGACGAACATAACATAAAAAATTTAAAAATTTTACTTTATTTTTTTAAGATTTTATTTATTTATTTGAGAGAGAGAGAGATCACAAGCAGACAGAGAGGCAGAGCAGAGAGAGGGGGGAAGCAGGCTCCCTGATGAGCAGAGAGGCCGATGCGGGACTCGATCCCAGGACCCTGGGATCATGACCTGAGCCGAAGGCAGAGGCTTAACCCACTGAGCCACCCACACGTCCCAAAATTTAAAATAAATCACAGATGAACAAAGGAAAAAGAGAGAGAGAGAGACAAACCAAGAAATACTCTTAACTCTAGAGAATAAACTGATGGTTATCAGAGGGGAAGTGGGGGGGGGGGGGGGGGGATGGGCAAAATAAATGATGGGTATTAAAGAGTACACTTATCCTGATAAGCACTGAGTAAGGTACAGACTTGTTGAATCATTGCATTGTATACCTGAAACTAATAAAACAACGTATGTTAACTATACTGGAATTAAAATTTAAGACTTATTAAAAAATTAAATTTTTAAAAAGAAAGAAAAATCTGAGTCCCCAAAAATCTCTGAAAATTAATAACTGACTATAGCAAGGTTGTAGGGTAAAAGGTTAATATATAAAAGTCAATTATTTTTCTATATTCCAGCAATTAACAAGAAGAATTTGAAATTAAAAACACAATACCATTTATATTAGACCCCAAAATGAAATACTTAGGTAAAAATATAACAAGATATGTACAGATCTATATAAGGGAAAGTCTGATGAATAAAATCAAAGAAGAGATAAATTAATGGGGAGACATTCCATGTTGATGGATAGGAAAGCTCAATATTGTTAAGATGTCCATTCTTTCCAAATTGATCTACAGATGTAATGAAATCACAATCACAATCCCAGCAAATTATTTTGTGGATATCAATAAACTGATTTAAAGTTTATATGGAAAGGAAAAAGACCTATAGTGACAACACAATTTTAAAAGATGAGAACAAAGTGCCCAACATCAAGACTTTCTATAAAGTTATAGTAATCAAAATAATGTGGTAATAACAACAGAATCGACAACAGATCAATGGAGCAGAACAGAGAACCCAGAAATAAACCCATGTAAATATAGTCAACTGACCCAGCAAAGAGCAAGGGCAGTATAATGGAGAAACAGCAGCCTTTTTAGCAAATGGTGCTGGAACAACTGGACATCCACATGCAAAAAATGAATCTAGACACAGACATTACACTCTTCAACTTAAAATGGATCAAGACTTAAATGTAAGATGTGAAACTATAAGACTTTCTTATAACATGAGAAAACCTAGTTGACTTTGTGTTTGGCAATGACTTTTTTTTAAGATTTTATTTATGTATTTGAGAGAGAGAGATTGAGAGAACAAGTGGGAGGAGGGGCAGAGGGAGGGGCAGAGGGAGAAGCAGACTCCCCATGGAGCAGGGAGCCCAGTGAGGGGCTCAATCCCAAGACCTGAGATCATGACCTGAGCCAAAGGCAGATGCTTAACTGACTGAGCCAACCAGGTGCCCTGGTGATGAGATTTTAATACGACACCAAAGGCATAATCCATGAAAGAAAGAATTGATAAGCTGGACTTCATTAAAATTAAATATTTCTGCTCTGCAAAAGGCACTGTCAAGAGAATGGAAAAAAAAAGCCACAGACTGGGAGAAAATCCCTGCAAAAGACATATCTGATAAAAGACTATTATCCAAAATATACAAAGCACTCTTAAAACTCAATAAGAAAACAACCTGATTTTTAAAGTAGGCCAAAGACCCAAACAGACATTCCTCCATTGTAGATGCCAAATTAGCATATGGAAAGATGTTCCTCATCATATGTCATCGGAGAAGTAGAAATTAAAACACCAATGAGATACCACTGCACACCTACTAGAATGGCCAAAATCCAGAACACCGAAAAAACCAAATGCTGACCTTGTCAGTGGAGTGACCCTTTCACTGCTGGTGGGCATGCAAATGGTGCAGCCAATTTGGGAAACAGTCTGATGGTTTTTTACAAAACTAAACATTCTCTTAATATATGACCCAGCAATTTCACTCCTTGATATTAACCCAAAGGAGTTTAAAACTTAGGTTCAGGCAAAAACCTGAACACAGATGTGTATAGCAGCTTTGACTGTATAACAGCGATGATTGACAAATTGGAAGCAAACAAGACATCCTTCAGTAGGTGAATGGATAAATAAACCTGTAGATTTAATTTGCTTTGCATTTTCCCATCTTATTTGGTATTGTTTATAAACAGTACTTAAAGTGCAACCATTGACTTAACAATGTCCCACCATTCGTCGTTAAGGAATTTTAGGCTCTAAATACATATGATGCTAATTGCTTTCCAG
The DNA here is from genome assembly GCF_010015895.1 of Lontra canadensis. Taxonomy (NCBI): domain Eukaryota; kingdom Metazoa; phylum Chordata; class Mammalia; order Carnivora; family Mustelidae; genus Lontra; species Lontra canadensis. The sequence continues at coordinate 7,592,880 of NW_022631086.1, read as the reverse complement.
AAAGACTGGACTAGCTTTTTACCCTCCCATCAAGGCCAGTGGAATCTGGATAAGTTATATTTTTGCCTTCGTGTGAAAAATTGTCTTTTATGCTAAACAACAAATAGGAATTTCCCCCTCCAGTAATGACAGACTAAGACTTGCCTGGAAAACTTCCCCCAGAAAAGAAGTATAAGCCATGGACATGATCCAAAAAGCAAATACCTCAGTGAGGAGGAGAGGAAGGGAGCTGTTGCAGGGAAGTTCCCAGGAAAGTTTGTGGCTTCTATTTCAGGACTCAATGTAGTCCCCTCGGAGTACACAGTCTTGGAGGAGCCGCTAACTGAAAACAGCAGTCTCTTTGGCCGGAAAAGCCTGAAACTACGGAATTGCGGCCATTGAATAGAATGGAGGAAGCCTGAAAGGGAAAAAGCAGAAGAGGGTTTCACCAAAGTGCCCACCCACATGTCTGGGTGACCCTGAACCGCGCATGGGGGAATCAAACACAGCAGCATATCTAAAGACGAAATACCAAACTGATCCTGACACTGTAACCCAAAAAAATAGACTTTGCAATTCAAGCAGACAAGATCATTGCCTGCCGAAACAAGAGAAACAATGATTGTGAGAGAAAAATAACAATATGGAATTTCCACAATTTAACATCTATTATGTCCAGGCTACAATAAAAAAAATTGCCGAATCATATAAAGAACCAAGAAAATGGGACACATTCTCAAAAGAGATGAAAATCAACAGAGTCCAATGCCAGGATGTTCCAGATCCTGGGAGTAGTGGACAATGATTCCAAACAGCTATTATAAATCTCAATGGGGACGCCTGGGTGGCTCAGTCAGTTAAGCATCTGCCTTCAGCTCAGGTCATGATCCCAGGGTCCTGGGATCGAGCCCTACATGCGGCTCCCTACTCAGCAGGGAACCTGCTTCTCCTTCTCCTGCTTCCCCTGCTTGTGCTTTCTATTTGTGAAGTAAGTAAATAAATAATCTTAAAAAAAAAAAGAGAGAGAGAGAAAGAATTCTCCTCAGTGAAGTCAAGTAAAATGCTTTCAGTGAGTATAAAATAAGAAATCCCGGGAGAGAAATAAAAATGATTAAAGAAAGAACCAGATGAAATTCTAGAACTGAAAAATAATAGTATCTGAGATTTTAAAAATCACTGGATTGACTTATTAGACAAAGGGAGATGACAGAGGAAAAAGTAAGCATCCTTGAAGAGAGATCAATAAAAATTGTTCAGTGTCCCTCAGTTCCTCAGCAGAACAGAGGAAAAGAAAGAAAAACATAAGATGGTGAATGAACACCAAGCAGCACAAACAGGAAAAATCTTTCACCACAACACTTAGATAGTCCAGCTGTTGAAGGCCAAAAATAAATAGCAAATCTTGAGAGTGGTAAGAGGAAAAAACCACGTTACATCCTGGGGAGCAGCGATCTACTTAACAAGTGAATCCAGCTCAGAAACCATCCAGGCCAGATGAGTATGGACCAACATTTTTAAAGTGTGAAAACAGCAATCAACCTGAAATTCTACATCCTTCAAGAATGAAAATGAAACAAAGACAGTTTCAGATGAAAGAAGACTGAGAAATCATCACCAAGAAACCTACGTTACTGGAAACGCTAACATTTCAGGCTAAAAGGAAATGATGCCAGTTAGAAAGTTGGATCCTCAAAAATAATAAGAAGGATGAGAAGGGATAAATTATCTGGAGACATGAAAACATGGGTTTCTTCTCTCCACTCTTTCCCCTTTTAAATTCTTAAAAATCAAAGTTGTTTAAAGGAAAAATTATAAAAATAATTTTGTTTTCGATAATCCAAAGTTAAGTGTTATTTACTCAGCAAATGAGCATCTATGTGGACAAAGGATATACTTACCGTGAGCAGGCACCATACCAAGCCTTTTCCGTGCACCCATTTCATTTGCCACAGTAGTCCTGTAAGATAAGAACCCACTTTTATGTGAGAGGAAATGGAGTGTGTGAGGACCCAGGGACATGCATAGCAGAGCTGGTACCTGATCCCAATTCTGTCTGATCCTCACACCCCAGGTCTCAATGACTTCCACCCTCCTGCCTCTGGAAGAACCAGTCCGTCTGGTCTAGAAGATGTGAGACACACCTGGAAATGCCCTGTGGAGAGTCAGGAAAGACATATAGAGAAGGGCCTGCAGTGTTAGTAGGAGGAGAGACTGGAGAGAAGCAGGGAAAACCTCAGTGAGGAAAGGGGGATTTTAATAAGCCTTGAGCAGTGGTTAAGGTTTGTCCTGGCATTCCAGTAGGAATAAGCAAATCGTTTTGGGGAGGGAGCATGGAGTTAGTAACCCTATCAGACTGACACTAATATTTTATGCTGGAAACCGGTGTAAAATTGGTTTAGAAGGGGCGCCTCGGTGGCTCAGTGGGTTAAGCCTCTGCCTTGGCTCAAGTCATGATCTCAGGGTTCTGGGATCGAGACCCGAATCAGGCTCTCTGCTCAGCGGGGAGCCTGCTTCGCCCTCTCTCTGCCTGCCTCTCTGCCTACTTGTGATCTCTCTCTCTCTCTCTGTGTCAAATACCTAGATAAAATCTTTTTAAGAAAGAAAAGGAAGGAAGGAAGGAAGGAATAAATAAATAAATAAATAAATAGGTTTAGAAAAGTGAAATGGAGCCAGACTAGAAAATCCGGGCTAATTTGCGACGACGTGGATGGAACTAGAGGGTATCATGCTTAGCGATAAGTCAATCGGAAAAAAACAACTATCATATGATCTCCCTGATATGAGGAAGTGGAGATGCAACTTGGGGGGTTTGGGGGTAGGAAAAGAATAAATGAAACAAGATGGGACCTGGAGGGAGACAAACCATAAGAGACTCTTAATCTCGCAGAATAAACTGAGGGATAGGGTGGTTGTGTGATGGACATTGGGGAGGGTATGTACTATGGTGAGTGCTGGGAAGTGTGTAAACGTGGCGATTCACAGACCTGTACCCCTGGGGCTAATAATACATTATATGTTTATAAATTAATTTATTAATTAAAAAAAGATTAAATCTACCAAAAAACATTAAGAAAAAAAAAAAGAAAATCCGGGCTACAAGGTAGTGTATAGCCACGTATATATGCACACGTGTACGTACTGGTATGCACGCATGTGTGTATCATATTAGAAGTCCTTTTCCAAACCCCAGACTCCTCATTCCTTATAGACCCCTCCCCTCTCCTTCACATCCTCGTCTGGATGCACGTGCCCTCCCGTTCCCACCTCCTGCTGGCTCCTCAGTCCATGGAAATCTGGATTTTGTCTTCACCGCCCCCTGCAATGGGTCACACTGAAGTCTCCAGTGGGCTCTCAAGTTTCAGATCCAGAGCACGTGTCTCCCTGACTGCCACAGTCATTCAAGTTCCTAACCACCCCAGTTGGAAGCAGAAGTTCCCGTTTCTCAGATTCTCTGCGTGGGTTGGCTTTCTGTGTTCTTCTTCCTTTCTCTTAAGTCAGGTTCTTGCGGGTTCTCGTCTCTCATGGTTCACGTAGCCTTACTCCTCCCCCAGCCTTACTTCCCCATCAGCACCCAGGACTTCAGCCCGCCTAGACTCTAATGAGACCCCAGTTCTGAGCTCCCCATCTATAGCTGGACGGCTCTGTCCAGAGCTGGGGGGAAGCTGAGATTTTCTCTACTTCCTGCCGGTTTCAGGAATGTGGTAAAAGACACAGAGATCAAGGGCAGTACATTAGTCACAGCGACAGCTGTCCCCAGAGCATCAGCATTTTTGTGCTGGTTCCTAGAACCCCAGTTCCCACCTGGCAAACGAAGAAGGCCAGGTGAGCCTTGGACATGCAACAGATTGCCTTAGAGGAGAGAAGCCCCGAGCTCGGAGAATGCAAGTCTTTCCCTTTCTTCACTCCAGAGGGAGATGCTATCTTTTTCTTCAAAAGTCGTTCAAATTTCTTCAGGTTGTTTGCTACACAAACATGCCTGAAAACATAGTCTGAAAGGAAGGACAGTCAATGCCGTGCTCTCAAGATGTGCAGAAACTCAAGAGACTCATGGAGAATGGTCTCTCAACAAGGTCCATTTCACTATCCCACTGGTCCCTTAAATACGGTGCACAGTGAAACCAAATTCATTATCATCTTCCAAACCGGTGCCTTTCTGACTTCCCTATATTGGGTTAATGGTACTATAGTGATTTCCGTACTTCTATACATCAGTATAGGCTAAAAGCCAAAAAAATACTTATAAAATAAACCCAAAAATCTCTGCGGCTTAAACACAACGAAACTTTATATCACTCCTTTGCAAAACCCAGTTCACATGTTCCTGGGAAAATGACTCTCCTGGGCAGCTCCCTTCCAAAAAATAAATGAAGTCCGCAGCCTCCTCCTGTCTTACGGCTCTTCCATTTTATGGCTTCAGAGCCCCTTGGCATAATCCCATGAGTAGTGGTTCAACCCGGTGGGTCCCTTCTTTTACCATCTTCCTCTGGAGCCTTGCAACGGCCTGCCTCGTCTCACATCCCATCACTTCTGCTGCAGAAATCCATCAAAACTCCTGTCTGATTGTGTCATTTGTCCCCTGAAAATCCTTCACTGTCATACCATTTTGTGCAAAGTAGAAAGTCCAAAGTCCTTAACAGAACATAAAGGCTCTCTTTGATCTGGTCCCTTCCTGTCTTTCCGGCCTCACTGCCAGGGTTATCCCACATGCACCCTCTGTTCTTACCACACTGAATGACTAATAGTTCCCTGAGTTTTAGTTGCTCTGCTTTACCTCCCAACGTTTGCACCTGTTGCTTCTCTTGCCCATAGTCATCCCTTCCACCATGTGCCCGCTCCCCACACACCACCCCCCACCCCTGCCACACACATGTCATTCGCCTATGTAGCAAACTTCTCGTCCTTATATACTTAAATACTCCCTTGGAGCGTCCCTTCGTTAGGGCTCCAGCATCCAGCACCACACAGACCACACCTGAAGAACACTTGGGGGAGGAAAACTTAGAGACAGAAGTAACAGCGCCCAGACCTTCCCCATTCTGCACCACGACCCGGGAGGGCTTGCGGGGACTAAGCAGAGCTGGCATTAGTCTCTAAGAAAAGACACTCAGCCTGGCATTATTTCGTGCATATGAGCAGCTGCCCAGTCGTGTAAGTACTAGGCCCTCCCCTGGCATGAGCGGAGTCTGGGTCCCACGCCCTGCAGGGCCTTCCAGCCCGGGTCTGCAGCTCAGCTTTCTATCGGGACTGACTGTCCTGCCTTAAGCATTCAGCTGTAGCCAGTTTCTGTGGAGCAGAGTCCAGATTCCAGCGGGCCATTCCACAGGAGGCCAGCTCCATCTCCGGGAGGCCAGTCTTCAAGGATGAGTCCTGGACCAATGGACCTCACCTCTCAGTTCGCCTCCCTAAATTCAAAGGGCACCTCATCCCATCAGTATTTCGCCACCATTGCAACCACAGGGACTGAGTCCAGTCTCGACATCACTCTCGGGAGGCACTGCAGGACAGACCACAGGCCATCAGATCCACACCCAGCCGCAGAAAAAGCGGTCACAGGGTCAGAGCTGGCTAACTGGGAGCAGCTGCACAGAGCCCACTGCTTCTAGGGGCTCTGAACTTGATGTGATGCTCTGCTGTCCCTGTCTTGAAATTTTTAGGGTTTTGAACAGGGCGCCATGTTTCCATTTTGCGCTAGGCCCACAAATTAATGTAGCCAAGCCTGGCTGGCTGTTCCCCGGCGTATCTTAAACAGCCAACCTCCCCACTCTGTATGAAGGACACTGATTTTCCTGCCTCACCACTGGTGTTGGCCGTAGCTGACACGACGTGTGGGCCAGCAGGCAGTCACACGCTAAGCAGGCCAATGGCAAGTCTGGAGGGATCCTGTTGTCTAAAATCACCCCAGTCCCTGGAGGCAGGCCAGTCGCTGGATCTCTGTGGTCTGGGAAGTCTCGCCTGCTCTTTTGCCAACTGTAGCTAACAGACCGGTATTGTCATCAGCTCCACTACCCCATCCAAGAATGAGGTCACTTGAGAAACCGTAGTACCTCCTATATCCCAGCGGGATATCCCACCCCTGCAGGAAGTTTGCTCACTCCCACGGGGCCAGGGGACAGCCATCTGGACAGCGCCGTGTATAATCACAGGGACCGGTCAGTAGCGGTTCTCCCCAGCCACAGGCATGGTGATGCCAGGAGGACAGGCTCCCCATGGTCTGCAGCATCGCCCTCAAGCCCCCTCCGAGGGCATTTCTTGTCGTCCTGGCAGGACAAGGATGGCCGCTTGGCCCCAGAGCCGAAAGCCCATGGCCAGCAGTTGGTCTCACTTCACCATTGGGCTGTCACATGGGGTTAGCACTGTTAGTGAGCCCGTTCCTACCACTAGTCTTGGTCTGTGAGGACGAAGATGTGCTTTGCATTTGAATCCCCAGTAGCCACACGGCGGGCATCAGTCAGTGTCCCCTTCCACAGGCTGTATTGGCCAGATGGTGCCAGCCCTGGGTTGAAGGTTAACTGAGCTATGACATCAAACTCACTTCGTTTCACTGTCTTCCACTGACCCTTAATTTGCAGGACTCGTGCTTAAAGCTCACGTCAACTCATCGGTCACATTTTTAACGATCAGTGGTTGCCTGAATGACCCACGTCTTGTTCGCTTGCGTCCAGCTAGGAATGTTTTTGTGTCAACCTGTTCTTCTTGCCTTTCCCACGGCTTTGGTTTTTCCTGAGTTTCTAATATTCGGGTATGTGTTTTTATAAGCCGAATCAACAAGATACATTATTTCAGATGCTGTTACTAACATAACTTAAAAAACTAAAAAAAAATCCTTTCAAAAGTAAGTTTGTCAAATCAGTGAACCCGTGCTTTATTTCTCTTAGTTACCTTGTTGGATAAAACTAAGTTATTCAGAGCTTTGCAGGCCAACTTATAAAATGCCGCTTGGTCTAGTTTCTGGAATAGAGTCATGCGGCGGGAGGGCAAACAGGACTCAGTTCTCGGAGCTTAGGCACAGACCTAAAGGCCAAGAAGAATGCAGCAGGCGGCGGCCGCTTTCCTCGGAGAAAGGCATCCACGGGCGGGCCCAGGAGAGGCTGCCAGGCTTCGCCCTCTGAGACTTGTCAGGGAGTTGAGACTCCTGGGAGGGCCTGTTTGGGAGTCCCTGGTGTGCTGTGCAGGGTTGGGGCAGGGGAGAGGCTTCCTGCAGACCACTCACGAGTGTGACCGGTATTCCTCGGAGCTGGAGTTCATGTTCCTGAAGGGTTTATTGCAAACTGGGAAGAAGTATGGCCAAACAATAAAGAATGGATTTATACACCATGTCAGAAGTGGCGAGCTCCTGTATCAAGAGCATTGAGAGCCCTTGGGACAGTCTAGGACAGGACCCACCATTCCCCATGTTGCCACCAGCCCCCCTGACCCACAGCCTGCTGACTTGGGGCACCTCAAAGCCAAAGTGCCAGCCACAGCTGAGCCCTGGTACACCAGGAGGCCCGCAGCGGCAAGCACCCAGCACAGCTGACCCTTGAACAACGTGGGATTCGGGCGGCCAATTCCCCCCAGTCAAAAATCATGTATAACTTTGGTTTCTTTAAAAGATTTTATTTATTTAGGAGAGAGAGAGATAGCAAGAGAGAGCACGAGCAGAGGTGCGGGTGGGCAGGAAGAGGGAGAAGCAGACTCCCCACTGAGCAGGGACCGCCCCCCCCAACACAAGACTCGATCCCAGGACCCTGAGATCATGACCTGAGCCAAAGGCAGACGCTTAACCAACTAAGACACCCAGGCGCCCCTCCGTGCATAACTTTGATTCCCTAAAAATTTAACTACTAATAGCCCACTGCTGAGCAGAAGCCAAAAACAGAAACCATCAATTAACACATACTTTGTGTGTTTATGTATTAAATACCGTATTCTTGCAATAAAGTAAACTAGAGAAAATATTATAAAATCGGACAGAAATACCCTTTGATACTGTACCATATTGGAAAAAACCCACACATACGTGGCCCTGGATGGCGGAAACCCACGCAGGCGGTCCTTCCCCAACTAGCCCTGAGCCCGCTCAGCGCACACCCTTTAATGAGTGTGGCTTCAAAGGAACCACAGCCAGCTACCTCACAGGATCTTCGAGGAATTCTGGAAAGTTCTCTTTGAGAGGAAAAGCCCAGATCATCCACCCACTGTCCAGAGGGGCCTAACAGCCCACCACAGCCACATGCCTTGGTATGTTCCCCCTCCTGGCCTCCGAGCTTCCAAAGAGTCAGAAACAGGTGTTGATAGCAAGTTGGGGAGAGGCCGTCACACCCCCCTAGCTCCCGGCCACCTCACTGCAGACCACCAGACCCTTAGCTGGCTGAGTCACAGGAGGGCAGAAGCTTCCAGCAAGATCAGAGTCTGGAGTTTTCACTGCTGAACTGCATTAGACTCACTTGATATTAGACAGGGGGGGGTCTAAGTACCTTAACGGGGACCAGAAAAGGGGCGCCTGGGTGGCTCAGTCGGTTAAGCATCCAACTCTTAATTTCCCCTCAGGTCATGGTCTCAGGGTGATGAGATCCAGCCCCGAGTCAGGTTCCATACTCAGCCTGGAGTCTGCTGAAGAGTCTCCCTCTGCCCCTCCCCCAACACACCCACGCGCGTGCGCGCACGCGCGCGGTCTCACTCTCTAAAATAAAATTTCTAAATCTCTAAATATTTCTAAAATAAATAAATAAATCTTAAAAAAAAAAAAAGTGACCAGAAAAGCCATAGAGTCTGCCCAAGATTTTGTCCGAAAAACAAGGAGAAACAGCTCTACAGAGTGGGTTTAACGAGCCAGAGAGGGAAGCATAAACTTGAGCCCCAGAGCTCCCCAGGCTCCCCAGGCTCTCTTGCTCCATAACCTGGTTACAGGGCGGTGAGCGGGGGAGATGTATTCATTAAATGCTCTGCGGACATGGCCACCCTGTCTAGTTTCTTTTGTTCCATTACACAACTGTTTATCTTTCTCTGAACAGAATACAAAGGAAATGCAAACATACATGTCTAGAGAACACTGAGTTTCTAAACACACACACCACCCAGGTGCCATCTTGCTGTCGTAAATTGTTGTGTTTCAGCGGCCAGCAGGGCCCCTAAATTGTGGGTGAAAAACTACTATAATCGATTGACTTCACATCTTTTATCCTGATTTCTTTCAGGAAAAGTCCTTCAAGGTTTAGAAGCTTCCCAAAATGACAGGAATCTGCAGCATTTCACACAATGCTGAACTGAATCAATTTAGTGGAGAGTTCTTGCTATTTAGCTTCAGAGAGCTATGTCTGGTTATCTTGTTTTTAAAAAATCCATCAGAAAATGAGAATGGAGTTTTTATATACAGAAATATAAATATAAAACTAGTAAATATAAACTAGTAAAACTAAAAGGCTTTCCTGGGCTTCCTGGGTGGCTCAGTCGGTTAAGTGTCTGCCTTCGGCTCAGGTCATGATCCCTGGGTCTTGGTTTGAGCCCCACATCAGGCTCCCTGCTCAGCAGGGAGCCTGCTTCTCCCCCTTCCTCTGTGCCTCTCTCCCTCTCAAGTAAATAAATAAAATCCTTATTTAAAAAAAAGCAGGGGGCTCCTGGGGGGCTCAGTGGGTTAAAGCCTCTGCCTTCAGCTCATGTCATGATCCCAGGGTCCTCGGATCGAGCCCCACATCGGGCTCTATGCTTGGCAGGGAGCTTGCTTCCCCCTCTCTCTCTCTGCCTACTTATGATTTCTGTCTGTCAAATAAACAAATAAAAAAAATCTTTAAACATAAGTGACAGCAGCTTTAAAAAAAAAATTCAGGTTCCCATTTTTCAATTAATATAAACAAAATATCTGTGAAATAACTCATCTACTTCTGATCATCTAAAAAACAAAACCGAAACAAACAAAAAACTCATTCCTTCTATTTAGGAAAACAAAAAAATTTAATGGCAAATAAAAGATATTGAGAGCACCTTAAGACCAGATGAAACAAAGGACTCATAACTACACAAATTTGGTATTTCTAATACTTTCCACTTCTTGTGTACCTGCTAAATCATTCCTGACAAAAATCACAAATCAGTGAAATATGTTTATATGGCATACCTAGTATGAATTATAAAATAAATAATCTTAGTAGAAGATCTAGAGATTACAGTGTTCTAAATGCTTCAATAGCATTCACGTGTAGGGGCGGCTGGCTGGCTTAGTCGGTTGAGAGTGAGACTAGGATTTTGGGGTTGTAGATTTGAGCTCCATATTGGATGGAGACATTACTTAAAATAAAATCTTTAAAAATATATCATTCACTGTGATCGCACTGACAGAGCGCCTCTCGGAGGGACGCCGCCGGCACCCCAAGAGAGCCACGTGCGAAGACCCCCGGGAGGATGTACGTGGGCTTGCACCCAGTTATTCTGCTCTTCTGATCGAGGAGTCAAGATGGCGGAGAAGTAGCAGCTGAGACTACTTCAGGTAGCGGGAGATCAGCTAGATAGCTTATCTAAAGATTGCAAACACCTACAAATCCAACGGGGGATTGAAGAGAAGAAGAACAGCAATTCTAGAAACAGAAAATCAACCACTTTCTGAAAGGTAGGACTGGCGGAGAAGTGAATCCAAAGGGACGGGAAGATAGACCGCGGGGGGAGGGGCCGGCTCCCGGCAAGCGGCGGAGCAACGGAGCACAAAATCGGGACTTTTCAAAGTCTGTTCCGCTGAGGGACATCGCTCCAGAGGCTTAACCGGGGTGAAGCCCGCGCGGGGTCAGCGTGGCCTCAGGTCCCGCAGGGTCACAGAAGGACCGGGGGTGTCTGAGTGTCGCAGAGCTCGCACGTATTAGAACGGGGAAGCCGGCTACAGAGACGGAGCTGAGGAGTGACTCTCAGCTCGGGGTTACCTTGAACCGGTCGCAGGCTCGGTCAGCTCGGAGCGCGGCCGGAGGACAGGGTGACGGGAGCAATTGGGCGCTGTTCTCTGAGGGCGCACTGAGGAGTGGGGCCCCGGGCTCTCGGCTCCTCCGGGCCGGAGACTGGGCGGCCGCCACCTTCATTCCCGACCTCCGGACTCTACGGAAAGCGCTCAGGGAACAAAAGCTCCCGAAAGCGAACCCGAGCGGATTACTCAGCCCGGCCCCTGGTAAGGGCGGTGCGACTCCGCCTGGGGCAAAGACACTTGAGAATCACCACAACAGGCCCCTCCCCCAGAAGATCGACAAGAAACCCAGCCGGGACCAAGTTCACTTATGAGGAGTGCAGTTTCAATACCAAGGAGAGCAGCGGAATTCCAGAGGAGGAGAAAGCAAAGCACGGAACTCATGGCTTTCTCCCCATGATTCTTTAACCTTGCAGTTAATTTAAAATTTTTTTTTCTTTTTCAATTTTTTTTTCTCTTCTTCTGCTAAATTTTTTTAACTTTTACCCTTTTCTTTTTTAACATTTTTTAACTAGTTTATCTAATATATATATATTTTTTTCCTTTTGTATTTTTTCATTATTGGTTTTCTTTTTTTATTTGTTTCTTTTTTCTTTTTTCTTTTTTTCTTTTCTTTCTGAACCTCTTTTTATCCCCTTCCCCCCCACCCTCACTATTTGGGATCTCTTCTGATTTGGCTAAAGTATATTTTCCTGGGGTTGCTTCCACCCTTTTAGTATTTTACTTGCTCCTTCATATACTCTTATCTGGACAAAATGACAAGGCGGAAAAATTCACCACAAAAAAAAGAACAAGAGGCAGTACCAAAGGCTAGGGACCTAATCAATACAGACATTGGTAATATGTCAGATCTAGAGTTCAGAATGAGGATTCTCAAGGTTCTAGCTGGGCTCGAAAAAGGCATGGAAGATATTAGAGAAACCCTCTTGGGAGATATAAAAGCCCTTTCTGGAGAAATAAAAGAACTAAAATCTAATCAAGTTAAAATCAAAAAAGCTATTAATGAGGTGCAATCAAAAATGGAGGCTCTCACTGCTAGGATAAATGAGGCAGAAGAAAGAATTAGCGATATAGAAGACCAAATGACAGAGAATAAAGAAGCTGAGCAAAAGAGGGACAAACAGCTACTGGACCACGAGGGCAGAATTCGAGAGATAAGTGACACCATAAGACAAAACAAGATTAGAATAATTGGGATTCCAGAAGAAGAAGAAAGAGAGAGGGGAGCAGAAGGTATATTGGATAGAAATATTGGAGAGAATTTCCCCAATATGGCAAAGGGAACAAGCATCAAAATCCAGGAGGTTCAGAGAACCCCCCTCAAAATCAATAAGAATAGGTCCACACCCCGTCACCTAATAGTAAAATTTACAAGTCTTAGTGACAAAGAGAAAATCCTGAAAGCAGCCCGGGAGAAGAAGTCTGTAACATACAATGGTAAAAATATTAGATTGGCAGCAGACTTATCCACAGAGACCTGGCAGGCCAGAAAGAGCTGGTATGATATATTCAGAGTACTAAACGAGAAAAACATGCAGCCAAGAATACTATATCCAGCTAGGCTATCATTGAAAATAGAAGGAGAGATTAAAAGCTTCCAGGACAAACAAGAACTGAAAGAATTTGCAAATACCAAGCCAGCTCTACAGGAAATATTGAAAGGGGTCCTCTAAGCAAAGAGAGACCCTAAAAGTGGTAGATCAGAAAGGAACAGAGACAATATACAATAACAGTCACCTTACAGGCAATACAATGGCACTAAATTCATATCTCTCAATAGTTACCCTGAATGTTAATGAGCTAAATGCCCCAATCAAAAGACACAGGGTATCGGAATGGATAAAAAAACAAAACCCATCTATATGTTGCCTACAAGAAACTCATTTTAAACCCGAAGACACCTCCAGATTTAAAGTGAGAGGGTGGAAAAGAATTTACCATGCTAATGGACGTCAGAAGAAAGCAGGAGTGGCAATCCTTAGATCAGATCAATTAGATTTTAAGCCAAAGACTATAATAAGAGATGAGGAAGGACACTATATCATCCTCAAAGGATCTGTCCAACAAGAAGATCTAACAATTGTAAATATCTATGCCCCTAACGTGGGAGCAGCCAACTATATAAGCCAATTAATAACAAAATCAAAGAAACACATCAACAATCATACAATAATACTAGGGGACTTTAACACTCCCCTCACTGAAATGGACAGATCATCCAAGCAAAAGATCAACAAGGAAATAAAGGCCTTAAATGACACACTGGACCAGATGGATATCACAGATATATTCAGAACATTTCATCCCAAAGCAACAGAATACACATTCTTCTCTAGTGCACATGGAACATTCTCCAGAATAGATCACATCCTCGGTCCTAAATCAGGTCTCAGCCGGTATCAAAAGATTGGGATCATTCCCTGCATATTTTCAGACCACAATGCTCTGAAGCTAGAACTCAATCACAAGAGGAAATTTGGAAAGAACCCAAATACATGGAGACTAAACAGCATCCTTCTAAAGAATGAATGGGTCAACCAGGAAATTAAAGAAGAATTGAAAAAATTCATGGAAACAAATGACAATGAAAATACAACAGTTCAAAATCTGTGGGACACAACAAAGGCAGTCCTGAGAGGAAAATATATAGCGGTACAAGCCTTTCTCAAGAAACAAGAAAGGTCTCAGGTACACAACCTAACCCTACACCTAAAGGAGCTGGAGAAAGAACAAGAAAGAAACCCTTAACCCAGCAGGAGAAGAGAAATCATAAAGATCAGAGCAGAAATCAATGAAATAGAAACCAAAAAAAACAATAGAACAAATCAACGAAACTAGGAGCTGGTTCTTTGAAAGAATTAATAAGATTGATAAACCCCTGGCCAGACTTACCAAAAAGAAAAGAGAAAGGACCCAAATAAATAAAATCGTGAATGAAAGAGGAGAGATCACAACTAACACCAAAGAAATACAGACAATTATAAGAACATACTATGAGCAACTCTACGCCAAAAAATTTGACAATCTGGAAGAAATGGATGCATTCCTAGAGACATATAAACTACCACAACTGAACCAGGAAGAAATAGAAAGCCTGAACAGACCCATAACCAGTAAGGAGATTGAAACAGTCATCAAAAATCTCCAAACAAACAAAAGCCCAGGGCCAGACGGCTTCCCGGGGGAATTCTACCAAACATTTAAAGAAGAACTAATTCCTATTCTCCTGAAACTGTTCCAATAAATAGAAATGGAAGGAAAACTTCCAAACTCATTTTATGAGGCCAGCATCACCTTGATCCCAAAACCAGACAAGGATCCCATCAAAAAAGAGAACTACAGACCAATATCCTTGATGAACACAGATGCAAAAATTCTCACCAAAATACTAGCCAATAGGAGTCAACAGTACATTAAAAGGATTATTCACCACGACCAAGTGGGATTTATTCCAGAAATGCAAGGTTGGTTCAACATCCGCAAATCAATCAATGTGATAAAACACATTAATAAAAGAAAGAACAGGAACCATATGATACTCTCAATAGATGCTGAAAAAGCATTTGACAAAGTACAGCATCCCTTCCTGATCAAAACTCTTCAAAGTGTAGGGATAGAGGGCACATACCTCAATATTATCAAAGCCATCTATGAAAAACCCATCGCAAATATCATTCTCAATGGAGAAAAACTGAAAGCTTTTCCTCTAAGGTCAGGAACACGGCAGGGATGTCCGTTATCACCACTGCTATTCAACATAGTACTAGAAGTCCTAGCCTCAGCAATCAGACAACAAAAAGAAATTAAAGGCATCCAAATTGGCAAAGAAGAAGTCAAACTATCACTCTTCGCAGATGATATGATACTATATGTGGAAAACCCAAAAGACTCCACTCCAAAACTGCTAGAACTTGTACAGGAATTCAGTAAAGTGTCAGGATATAAAATCAATGCACAGAAATCAGTTGCATTTCTCTACACCAACAACAAGACAGAAGAAAGAGAAATTAAGGAGTCAATCCCATTTACAATTGCACCCAAAACTATAAGATACCTAGGAATAAACCTAACCAAAGAGACTAAGAATCTGTACACAGAAAACTATAAAGTACTCATGAAAGAAATTGAGGAAGACACAAAGAAATGGAAAAATGTTCCATGCTCATGGATTGGAAGAATAAATATTGTGAAAAAGTCTATGCTACCTAAAGCAACCTACACATTTAATGCAATTCCTATCAATGTACCATCCATTTTTTTCAAAGAAATGGAACAAATAATCCTAAAATTTATATGGAACCAAAAAAGACCGCAAATAGCCAAAGGAATATTGAAAAAGAAAGCCAAAGTTTGTGGCATCACAATTCCGGACTTCAAGCTCTATTACAAAGCTGTCATCATCAAGACAGCATGGTACTGGCACAAAAACAGACACACAGATCAATGGAACAGAATAGAGAGCCCAGAAATAGACCCTCAACTCTATGGTCAACTAATCTTCGACAAAGCAGGAAAGAATGTCCAATGGAAAAAAGACAGCCTCTTCAATAAATGGTGTTGGCAAAATTGGACAGCCACATGCAGAAAAATGAAATTGGATCATTTCCTTACACCACACACGAAAACAGACTCAAAATGGATGAAGGACCTCAATGTGAGAAAGGAATCCATCAAAATCCTTGAGGAGAACACAGGCAGCAACCTCTTCGACCTCAGCCGCAGCAATATCTTCCTAGGAACATCGCCAAAGGCAAGGGAAGCAAGGGCAAAAATGAACTATTGGGATTTTATCAAGATCAAAAGCTTTTGCACAGCAAAGGAAACAGTGAACAAAACCAAAAGACAACTGACAGAATGGGAGAAGATATTTGCAAACGACATATCAGATAAAGGGCTAGTGTCCAGAATCTTTAAAGAACTTAGCAAACTCAACACCCAAAGAACAAATAATCCAATCAAGAAATGGGCAGAAGACAGGAACAGACATTTCTGCAAAGAAGACATCCAGATGGCCAACAGACACATGAAAAAGTGCTCCATATCACTCGGCATCAAGGAAATACAAATCAAAACCACAATGAGATACCACCTCACACCAGTCAGAATGGCTCAAATTAACAAGTCCGGAAATGACAGATGCTGGCGAGGATGCGGAGAAAGGGGAACCCTCCTACACTGTTGGTGGGAATGCAAGCTGGTGCAACCACTCTGGAAAACAGCATGGAGGTTCCTCAAAAAGTTGAAAATAGAACTACCCTATGACCCAGCAATTGCACTGCTGGGTATTTACCCTAAAGATACAAACGTAGTGATCCGAAGGGGCACGTGCACCCGAATGTTCATAGCAGCAATGTCTACAATAGGCAAGCTATGGAAAGAACCTAGATGTCCATCAACAGACGAATGGATAAAGAAGATGTGATATATATACACAATGGAATACTATGCAGCCATCAAAAGAAATGAAATCTTGCCATTTGCGACGACGTGGATGGAACTAGAGGGTATCATGCTTAGCGAAATAAGTCAATCGGAGAAAGACAACTATCATATGATCTCCCTGATATGAGGGAGAGGAAATGCAACATGGGGGTTAAGGGGGTAGGAGAAGAGTAAATGAAGCAAGATGGGATTGGGAAGGAGATAAACCATAAGTGACTCTTAATCTCACAAAACAAACTGAGGGTTGCTGGGGGGAGGGGGGTTGGGAGAGGGGGGGTTGGGTTATTATAGACATTGGGGAGGGTATGTGCTATGGTGAGTGCTGTGAAGTGTATAAACCTGGCGATTCACAGACCTGTACCCCTGGGGGAAAAAATATATGTTTATAAAAAATAAAATTAAAAAAATAAATTAATTAAAAAAATATATCATTCATAGGTAAAGTATTGGTCATTACTTATTAACCTTCATATAAGTGTGCATTTCTTTCTATTGGGGGTGCATGTGGGCTAACAGATCTCCACTGGACTCCCTCAGCTGAGCCACTCTTTCTAAATTGAAAAGTGGGTCCCATGGAAAATAACGCCATTTGGTCTTCGTTCCAGATTTCTTCAATGAGATCACTGACTGAGGTTAAATATGATTTTTTATCTATTATGTATATCTTCACAGGAGACCTACTTTATCCAAGATCATTCTTCATCCTTTGCATCAAGAAGATTTTGACCACAACATTTTGAATAATCTATTTTTTTCGGTTGGGGGAAGAAGCGTCAAACAAAAACGTGAAGACTTCTGTTTTGTGGCTGATTTCTCCACTCAATCTATAGATTTGATTATTCACAAAACCCTTTCCTTAGATCTGTTGTTTTCATTTGCGAGTCAGAAAAAACATAAACCGCAATCTAGTCTTTCCAAAATAAAGGAAGGACAGCATAAAAAGATAGCTTTCAATAAGAAAACGCTAAAATCTTGGGGATCACACTGATGGCATCTTGTGAGGAGGGCGGTTGGGGTGGTGTCTCCTGCACACTTGAAGGAAGAGCCCAGAGTATACACCTATTACATCTACACCACAGGGAGAAAACACCATTTAGTCTTTATACTTTGTCACTTATTTCCTCCATGAATATTTATTTAGTGCCTATCATGTATCAGGCTCTGTTTTTTGTGGCTAGGAACATGGTGGTGAACGAACACATAAAGTTGCTGCCCTGACTTTTGCATCTCCTGGAAACAAATAAATAAAATCCAGCCCTCCTCGGTTAGCAAACACTGTCAGCCACAGTATGAGCATGATGAAATACACCTAAAAATACTTTTTTATTTTTTTTATTTTTTTTTTTTTAAAGATTTTATTTATTTATTTGATAGAGAGAGATCACAAGTAGGCAAAGAGGCAGGGAGAGAGAGTGATAGGGAAGCAAGCTCCCTGCTGAGCAGAGAGCCCGACGCGGGACTCGATCCCAGGACCCTGGAATCATGACCTGAGCCGAAGGCAGCGGCTTAACCCGCTGAGCCACCCAGGCACCCTAAAAATACTTTTTTAAACGCCTTTTTCAGTGAACATATACTGTGATTCAACTAGTCTGGGGTGGGGTGGGACCTGGGGATCATATTTTTTAAAAGCTCCTTAAGGGGTGCCTGGGCGGCTCAGTCGGTTAAATGTCTGCCTTTGGCTCAATTTATGATCTCAGGGTCCTGGGTTCGAGCCCTGCACTGGGCTCCCCGCTCAGCGGGGAAGTCTGCTTCTCCCTCTCTGCCTGCCCCTCCTCCCCCTGCTCATGCTCGCTCTCTCTCTCTCTCTCTCAAATAAACAAATAAAATCTTCTAAAAAATTTAAAAATAAAGCCTATGTGTGGCTCATGTAGTTTAAAAACAAATAAATAAAAATAAATAAAATTTCCTCGAGGTAGTGGAATGTGCAGACACGCAGTGGGAAAGCTGCAAACCTCTGAGCATTATTTCTCTGGGTTTGTTTCATTGTTTCAATTTCATTGTTTCAAGATTCTCTGGGATCTTTCATAAATGGTAGTTTCTTTATTCTCTTTTGACCCAGAATATATTTCCCAACGCTAAGGAAATTAAAATTCCTACACTGGAATTGGACGCAGAGATTAGAAGCTGCCAGCGGACTTGAGCAATCCTTGCCAATCTCTCAAGCCCCAGGTATGGAGGCTGGAGAGGGTGTGGGCGGTATACACCATCCTGGGGAGAATAAGGTTACGGCTGACCCCATCTGCCTTCTCTAGCTATTTGCTTCAGAAAGTGCCCAGAAGCATGAATGAGAATTTGTGCCCATTGTGGGGAAATGCCAAAAATGTGTCTTCTTGGGGCACCTGGGTGGCTCAGTGGGTTAAAGCCTCTGCCTTTGGCTCAGGTCATGGTCCCAGGGTCCTGGGATTGAGCCCCACATCGGGCCCTCTGCTCAGCAGGGAGCCTGCTTCCTCCTCTCTCTCTGCCTGCTTCTCTGGGATCTCCATCTGTCAAATAAAATCTTTAAAAAAAAAATGTGTCTTCTTTATAATTAAGAGGACTCTAACCATTTGTACCTTACTTACTTCAGTAATGGTAAAAACAATTTTATAAAATTACACAAAGATAACTATCCATTTTTATTCAGAAATGTAGGACATTTCTAGATTTTAAGAACAAAGTCATGGATTTATTTTCAGCATGGATTTATTGACTTTGGCCAATATTACAGTGGTAAAATAGGATTATATAATAAAAATCAATGAACTATTATTAAAGTATCAAGTTTAAATAAGACTTATCTGTTTTAATATGTTTTTAGAGTTATAAAAACTTTTAGATATATAAACATATACATATATATATATATATTCTCACGATGCCTTTTATGTCTCATACTTGCTTTGGTTGAAAATGTAATTTTAACAAGAGATAGTTTATGAGCTTCTAAGTTGATAATACACCATAGGTTATAATGAATCTGACAGGGGAGAAAAGGCTCATGTAGTGTATAGTATGGCCTGAACACGCCTGACATTTACCTTACTGACTGATAATTTCATATCATGGGGGGGGTTGTTTTAAGATTTTATTTGTTTATTTGACAGAGAGATAGAGAGAGCACAACAAGGGGAGCAGCTGCAGAAGCAGAGGGAGAAGCAGGCTCCCCAGTGAGCAGGGATCCCAATGCAGGGCTCCATCCCAGGACCCTGAGATCATGACCTGAGCCGAAGGCAGAGACTTAACCCACTGAGCCACCCAGGTGCCCCTCATATCATGTTGTTTTAAAACTATTTCATAAGCACCAAGGCATACTCAATGCAGAATATAGCACTTTTGTTTTATTAAAGATTTTATTTATTTATTTGAGAGAGAGAGCATGAATGGTGGGGGGGCCAGTGGGAGAAGCAGACTCCCCACTGAGCAGGTAGCCTGAGGAGGGGCTGGATCCCAAGACCCCTGGATCTTAACCTGAGCCAAAGGTGATGCTTAGAGGACTGAGCCACCCAGGCACCCAGAATATTTAAACTTAAACTTTAAAAATCAGAATCACTCCTTACACTTCAAGATGAAGCAAAATAAATATTTTCAGTTGCTATGTAGGAGAACAAAGGGAAGGACAGAAGTCTTGATAAAAATCATTTATGCACCTATAATCTGTTTGGAATTTGTCAGCAACCATTAATAAATTCATTTTCTCCATTCATTCATTGCTTTATTCCTTCTGCAAACATTTATCTGGCTCCTGGGACTTCACGACACAAGCAGGAACAAGACAGACAGGGTCCCCGCGTCTGCAGAGGTCACACTAGTGCAGTGGAGAGTGGTGCCTCAAACTTCAGTTTGTTTTCCTGCACAAGGAAGCAGGGTGTGACCAAACGCCATCAACACCAGTGGGGCATGTGCCAATATCCCTCATGGAGAACTGAATTAACAACAGTATAGAGTTTTGATTTTGTAGTCATCTTAAAGGAAGCAAAAAGTGGAAAGACTTTTTATGTAAAATTCAAATTATACTGTTTAAATATCTAAAACTAAAAATAATAATAAAAATAATAAATAAATAAATGAACATCTAAAATGAGCATTAACAACTGCACTTAGGAAGGAGAAATTAGTCCTTTGAAGCACGGTGCTGTTAAGTATTAAGCAGGTCTAGTAACGCGTTCTTTGTGGTGTTTAGAACTATCGTGGATGTTGACTGCATTACTCCCAAACCGGATTCTCCCCAGAGCCCAGGGTGAGGGGGTGTTAGTTTCACACCCATATTCCTTCAGCTTCAGTTAATTCACTGACTGAGGACTCGATCGATATTAAGAGACATGATACCCCACCTGCCAAACTATTCTGAAACTAACTGCAGACCCGCAGCAGGCACTCCCCAGGAACCTAACGCTTGGGTCAGTGCATTGACTTTTTCAGCCCCATGAGGCTGCATCCGCTCACCACCCCCAGGATCTAGAAGCAGGGCAATTAGGCTGCAGCTAGCTGGAAGCCACCCAACCCTAAACCCCTTTGCAGAGCCTCTGAGATTCTGGGAAAGAGCCTCACACAATTCATTCCATTGAATTCAATTGCATCGACAGTGCAACGGTAACAAAAGAACAAGTGTAAGTTACCTGCTTCGTCACAGAGAACTGGGACAGAGGAGCCCGATGTTAGCCACAGGGTTCCAGGACCCTGAAATGTGGGGAACAGGGATAACTGAGCTTTCTGCTGCCATCTAAACCCTTGGGACCAAAGATTCTGAAATTATGCAGTCATGCTCTGATAACTGCTCGAGTCCCTACCGATTTAAAAATAATAGAATCAATTTTACTGACTTACCTACAAGACAGTCTCATCTATACTTCCCTAGCAATTTTGGAAATGTACCACTTAAAAAATATTTTTGAGTTCTTGCTGTTGCTGGTATTGAATAAAAATATCAGATTTTGGTAAAGAAATTTCTTGGCCTAGCATTCTTCACTGAAACCAAAGTAACTTGCAAAAACACAAATGAGGCTTTCAGTCCGTTCTTAGCACTTGAGGTTGGACACTCCCCGCCTTCTGTCCTTCCCCTATGATTAGTGGCAACACACATTCTTTGGGGATGCCGTAAGGGCAGAGTCAGAGGACTCTGAGTGCTTAATTGGAAATCTC
Source organism: Lontra canadensis (assembly GCF_010015895.1). NCBI lineage: Eukaryota > Metazoa > Chordata > Mammalia > Carnivora > Mustelidae > Lontra > Lontra canadensis. Next base: position 7,571,420 of record NW_022631086.1, on the reverse strand, counting down.
ATTCAGTCATTCTCAATTGTGAATGCAAAATGGTCTCGACTACAACCCGCTATCACGATGAAGACAAACTAACAAAAGGGTTACCTCCATTCCGTGATCACTGTCTCCATTTGTGACCAACTACAAGCAATGATTTTAAACAAGGATTTTCCTGGAAAATCCAACAACTTTACTACCCATGCGAATTAAACATGTATGCGTTTTACACTCTAGAGTCACTGTCCTTCTAAAGCAACACACAAAACTGCATTTTTCGTCGCTCCCGACTCACAATTAATTTAATGCTGCTGAAGCTGTAGAAGAAGAAAATACTCCTATCTGCTAATGATGTCATTGTGGCTTTTCTGCTTTGGAGAAAAGTAGAACGGTCCACACTTGTGAAACTGAACTCCAGCGTGCAGACAAAACCACTGATTTCAGTGCATCTATCACCTCGGTGGCCGCAGCCCGATAGGATGAGCTCACTACCCCTGAAAAAGATGTTGCTTGCACTTTTAAGTTTCAGAAGCTCAGTTTTCATATATGTACCGGTTTTCCTTGTTTTGTACACCCTGTCCCTTTCCTCACTGCCCTTGTTAAACACGGTGAATTTCCCAAGCAGCCGCGGCAGTCGAGGTGAGGTCAATAATTATTTTAAAATTGGTGGTCAAGTTTCCACTTCTGGCAAAACTGAGCTGTTTTCACAGCCCTCCTACCAAGAGCGATTAGGAAACCCAGCCAGGATATAACAACAACGGGTTCAAACTTATCAGAGTGCTCCCCAGGCACGGAGTGTCTTCAGAGCTAAATATGAAAGCAGTGGAAAGCCAAGAGAAGTAAGCCCACCCTCTGGGGCCACTTCTACCCTGGAGGCAAGAGTCAATTCAGAAAGCAAAAGCTGGGGGTAGCAGGTGAAGAAGTCAAGCAGACCTTTGGACCACTTCAGAGGCTTAAGGAATATCACTTGGCACTTCTGAGTCTCCCCCAGGGGAGGGGCCCCTGGAAGCACTCTGGGTTTTTGGTGGGGAACCCCAACTGCCAGATCCTTAGGAGAAGGGTAAACCAAAATCAGACAAGCTCTGAAAAGACTGGAGCCCAGCTGTGAGCCCCCTCCGTCTCTGACAAAGTCAGGGTAAGAGCGAATCTTCTCTAGAGGGAAGACAAGGCCACACAGTCTCCATTATCACTAAAAACTTTATACGTGACATCTGACACTCGTTCAACAATAACCAGAGCAAAGGGGAATTCGGGCAAATTGCTTAACCACGTGATCAAAACAGACATCACTAAAAAGGCCTGCTGGCGCTCTGGGGCCTCCACAGTCTGTTAGTTCGACAGCAATTCTGCCGAATGAGCAGAACCTGGTTCGAATCAAACAAATCCAGAGAAACCTTCCATGGAACAACTGGTCTGGCCTCATCAAAACCGTCAACGTCACAAAAGAAAAACAAGGCCCAGGGAATGTTTCACATTAAAGAAAATTAAAGAGACAGGACAGCTAAATGCAAGTGACCCTGGATGGGTCTGGGAAAAGGAAAAAGTAGAAAAGACTGCAACAAAGGACATAATGGGAAAACTGGTGAAATTTGAATACAGAGGGTATTCTAGATAAAAGTATAACGTCAGTATTGAAGGTGTTCACCTTGGTCCTTGTGGTGTTGTTGGGTAAGAGAATGGCTTTGGTCATGAGATATACGCTGAAGTAGTGGGGAAGGGAGGTTATGATGCCAACAAAATATTCTCAAATATCCGAATACTATGGGTATAACACAAGCAGTACCAACAACAATATGGTGAGGGAGGGAGGGAGAGAGAGAGAGAAGTGGTAAAATGTTAACAGCAAAATTAGAATTTATTCTCTGTGTTATTCTTGCAACTTCCCAGCAGACTTGGAATTTGTCGACATAAAAATTTAAAAGTGAATAAGCAAAGAGTACAAATTAAATAACGCTTTAAAATAACTCACGGATCAAAGAGTAAATCACAGGGGAGCTTAGAAAATACCTTGACCTGAACTAAAATGAAAATACAGCATATCAAAATTTGAACACTCTACCTAAAGGTTATGGAAACATTTATAGTTTTCAAGGCTTATGATAGAAAAATAAAGGCCTAAAGTCAACGATCTAAGCTTCAACCTTAAGAAAATAGAAAAAGAGGAGCAAATTCAACTCAAAGCAACAGAAAGGAAATCAGAAAGATCAGGGCTGCAATTAATGAAAAAGAAAACAAAAAACAACAGACGAGAAAAAAGGGAAGAGTCAGTGAAATCAAAGGTGGTTCTTCGAAAAGAAAAATAAAGTTAATAGATTATTTTTTAAAAGATTTTTATTTATTTATTTGAGAAAGAGAGGGCATAAGCGGGGTGGGGGGAGGGGGAGGGGGAGAAGCAGGCTCCCCGCTGAGCAGGTAGTCCGATACGGGGCTCAATCCCAAGACCCCAAGATCATGACCTGAGCCAAAGGCAGCCGCTTAACCGACTGAGCCACTCAGGTGCCCCCAAATTAATAAATCTTTAGCTAGATTGGCCAAGAATAAAACAAGATACAATAGGGGAAAAAAGGGAGGGCATCACTAAACAGATAATCAAAGAAGAATATTAATGAACAACTTTAAAGTATAATAAGGAACGTTATGAAAAGTTTATGTCAACAAATTGAAGAAATTAGGTGGGATGAACAAATTCTTTGAAAGATACACCTTACAAATTCAAGAAGAAATTTTTTTAAATCTGAAGAGACCTCTATCAAGTAAAGAATCTGGCATTCCAGAAATAGCAAGGCAGTGACACCAAAATGGGAGGGAGCCGGAAGAAAAGGAAGAGAGGAGGTTGACGTCCTGGACCGAATCATGTTCAGCCTGGAGAGTTTGTTTGCAGGATTCCATAGGCTTTCCTCTGGGTGAAACGCAGGGTTTTTGCAAGATTTTGAGAATGGGAATGATTAATTTATTTCAGTGGCCTGTCACCATTACCAACTCCTTAATTAAGAAGAATGCCCAGAGGACACAATTCCTACCAGGTGTCCAGGCAGAAAAGAGTGAGAACAGACCGCAGGAGTTGAGAGTTTCCTTCAGGGAGCCCCTTTTCCGGCTTTTCCTGTCCTACCAGCTTACTTGGGGGCATTGCAGGGAGCAGAGAGAAGGTGGCTCCAACAGCCATGTTGCCACTATGGGGTCCTGTGCCCCCTCCTCCATCCTGCTTTGCTGACTGGTCTATAAGAAGACAGGTGACCCAAGGCAGGCACATCAGCCACTCTCGCACAGCAAGCTGGAGTTTTGAAGGGACAGGAAGAGGCAGAGCCTGGCCACTGCTAGCACCTGTCACATGAAAAGTAGTGCACTAAGAGGGCTCCCCTTGTCCGGGTCTCCAGAGCCTCCCGCGGTCCCGCCCTTTTCAAAGTACAGTTGTTCAGATTCCCTGAAATCCCCTGGCGGCCTTCCAGTGAATTCCCTTCCATTCAAAGTAATGGCAGCATCGGTTTCTGGTCCTGGAAACTCAAACAAGCTCAGCAATTACAATCGGTTACTCCAAAGCTTAAAAGCATGAAATGCAGTGAATGCAGAAATTACTGGGGGTGAGGGACATCTTGGATGGTTGGAATAATTGTTTAAAAAGTCACTTAATGAGGGCGCCTGGATGTCTCAGTGAGTTAAGCCTCTGCCTTCGGCTCAGATCATGATCTCAAGGTCCTGGGATCGAGTCCCGCATGGGGCTCTCTGCTCAGCAGGGAGTCTGCTTCCTCCTCTCTCTCTCTCTCTCTCTCTCTGCCTGCCTCTCTGCCTACTTGAGATCTCTCTCTCTGTCAAAGGAATAAATAAAATCTTTCTTTTTTAAAGTCACTTAATGATCATCTCTCTACCTCCTGCCATTATCTTCCCAAACAGAAAGGATTTTTAACCCCCTTTGGAGAGTTGAAGGAGTACCCCAAAACCTAGCTCGAATGTATTCTCCCACATGGGTCATACTTTGTTTGCGTGCTAACACAATCTGATTATGGTTTTTTACTTTATTTATTTATTTTTTTAGAGAACGAGAGTGTGAAAGATGGGAGTGAGGAGGAATAGAGAGGGAGGGAGAGAATCTTAAGCAGACTCTATGCTGAGTACAGGAGTCCAAGGGGGGACTTGATTTCATGACCCTGAGATCGTGACCTGAGCAGAAATCAAGAGTCGGATGATTAACCGACTGAGCCACCTAGACGCTCCTATTAGGTCTTTTAAAGGAATTGTTTTTTTAGGAAGGATAGTCTGGCCCCTACAGTTTCACATAAACAACGCCATGTGTGCCTCTCTCCACTTCTGACAAAAGGAAGAGTTTACATACTGTTAAAATGTGTGACTATACTGACTGGATAAGGAGCAAAAACTAGAACGTGCCATCCAAAATAAATTAATTTTATAGTACATTTCATTTTCATAAACTGTAGCTAAATGATGATCACGTTGTACATCCCCATCTACTTAATAAAGTGTGTGCTACATCCATCTTTCTGCCTAATTCAATGACATCCAATTCAGAAACATTTTTTTAAAAATTAAGCAAATGCCATTTCTTTTAACATGCTATTTTAAAGTTTGTCACACTGAGAAAATACCACCTCTCTCATTTTCTAGGACAAGCACAGGTGGGCCACTCTTCAGGAAAGAGAATTCCAGGACTTTCCAAACTTCCTCATAGCAAAAATTATTTGGTTGCTTGTTAACCACACAGCTCCCCGGGTGATTCTGACTCAGTGAGTGTGGAGGAGAGCCCGGGGACTTTGGCAATTACCTGAGTGGTTGTTCTCAGCAGGAAAGTGGCACCTGACCATGACTCGGCTCCTTCTCTGTTGCTGCTGCTCTAAACAACTTTGATTTTGTAGCAGCTGAGTAGTGATGTGTTCTCCAAGTATCAGATCGATCTGGTTGATAGTGTTGGTCAAATCTTCTATAACATACTGATTGTCTACCAGTTCTATCAATTACTTGGGGGGGGGTGTCTTAGAAGTCTCCAATAACTGCAGAATTTTTCTATTTCTCTCTTTACTTTTGTTAGTTTTTGCTTCATGCATTTTGAAACTTTTTCATCAAGCATATACACATTATTGATTTTTAGTCCTAATTTAAACCCCTTCGTTAATTGGTCCTTCACTATTATAAAATTTCCAGCGTTTTCTTTGGTAACATTCCTCGTCTTGAAGTCTTCTTTGTGTGATACTAATATAATCACGTTTCCTTACACTTACTGATTATACAGTACAACTTTTCCATCCTTTGATTTTCGACCTGTCTTTTGTATTTAAAGTGTGTCTCTTACATACAGCATATAGTTGAGTCTTTTTCCTTTATCCAATCTGACAATCTGCAGGTTTTAATAGAAGTCTGTATCCACTTAGAGTTAATGTAATTATTGTGCAACTGGGTATGTCTATGTTTGTTGCTGTAACTGGGTTTAAGTCTACCATCTTCCTATTTGTTTTCTAGGTGCACCATCTGTTTTTTTCGGTTTGTTGGTCCGGTTGGTTGGTTCCTCCATTCAAGCCTTCTTTTGAGATAATTAAATCTTTTTTAGTATTCCCTTTTAGTTCCTTTCTCGTCTTTTTAGTTATACCTCTTTATTTAGTCATTATTCTGAGATTACAATATATATAATAGAACACAGTCAACTTAGAGTTAATATTGTCACTTCACATAAAGTCTAAGAACCTATGAGTAAAATTCCATTCCCCTCCTCATTTTTGGTGCTATTATTGTCATATGTATTTTACATCTACATATATACACCCCATAATACAATGTCATAATTTTTGCTTTAACTAGAGGTCAGCAGACTGGCCCATGAATCAATGTTCATTTCTGTGAATAAAGATTATGTATTATCTCTGGCTGCTTTCTTGCTACAGTAGCAGAGAGCGGAGTGGTTGTGTCAAAGATTGTATGGCGTGCAAGTCTAAGCCTTTTACATCTGTAAGTAACACGGCTGAACACAGCTTTAAGTAGTCAGTTGCTTTTCAATGAATAAGGGAAGAAGAAAAAAGTGTTTTATATTGACTATATATTTAATATTTCCAGAGCTTCTCCTTCCCCCCTGTAGATTGAATTTCCATCTTATGTCTTTCCCTTTAACCTAAAGAACATCCTTTAGCATTTCTCATAGTGTAGAGCTGCTGGTGACATCTTTCATCCTTCTGAAAATGCCTTTTTCTTTCCCACTTTCATTTCTGAAGAGTGTTTTTGCTGGATATGGAATTCTAGGATAACAGTTTTGTTTTCGTTCTTTTTTTTCCTTCATGTCACTGCATTATTTTTGACCTCTCCTATTCCACAGAAGAAGCTGACCATCATCTACATTGTTATTTCTCCATATGCCATACATCTTCTTTCTGTGGCTGCTTTTGAAGTTTTCTCTTTATCTCTAGGTTCCAACAGTTTGATTCTGATAGGTCTAGGTGTGGTTCTCTTTTTTATAAACCCTGTTTGGGGTTCCCTGAGCTACCTGGATCTATAGACACATATTTATCATCAAATATGCAGGACTAAGGCCATTATATCTTTGCATAATTTTTCTGCCATTTTCTCATCCTTTCCCACTGGCATTCTGACTACTTGTATTTAGGCTGCTTGAAATTGTCCTACATGTCCCTAAAGCTCGGCTTATTTTTCTTAAATATGTTTTTCTATTTATTCCTTAGATTTGATCATTTCTATTGATCTATTTTCAGATTCATGAACTCTTCTGCAGTCTCCTGTTAAGTAGTGAAATTTTCATTTTATATATTGTATCTTTTAGTTTTAGGATTTCCATTTGGTTCTTTAGCATCATCCATTTTTCTGCAGCTTCCACTTATGTTCATTCAGGATCGTGTTTTCCTCTAAGTCCAGCTAATTTTGTATTAGCTGCTCAAAGGCCTTATCTTCAACATCTCACCTAGTATCAACATTCAACATCAACATCTACATCAATTTCAAGTGTTTTTATTGACTGCTTTTTTTCTTAATCCTGGGTCACATTTCTCTGCTTCTTTACACGTCTACTAATTTTTTTTGAATGGTAGACATTGTAAACGATACATTGCAGGGAGTTTGAATTATGTCATCTTCTTTTAGAAGATGTTTGTGTCTTATCCTGGCAGGAATTTAAATTACTACTTTTATGTTTTTATCAGGATAGGCTAGTATTATTGTCTGTTAGGAAGGAATCTAATCTGGATTTGAACTTAGTCCAGAGCTATCATTCTTACTCTATGACATAGTTCTTACTCCCTAGGCATAGACTTTCTAGGTCTCCCTTGAATGGCCAAGGGTCCATTGACTTCCATCTATTCAGGTCAGGCCAGAACCCCAACATCTCCTATAATGTTTAGCTCCAAGTATTACTGTCCTTCTCCTGGTTTCAGAGCAGGCAATCTCTCTTAAGCCTTATGGATCCTTGCCTTGGACAGGCACAGCCTAATTCTTGGTTAAGGATTCACACAACAAATCCCCACACAAAATTCTGTCCCCAGGATCTTACAACACTCCCTCTTCTCTGGTACCATGTTCTGTAAATCTTAGCTGCTTCGGCAGCCCAGAATGCCAGTGTCTGCCTCCTTGTCGCAGTAAGGCTGCTGCTCACCTTGGGTTCCACCACTCTCTACAGCTGCAGACAGAAAACTAGGGTCACCGTGAAATGCATGTTGTGTGTTTCCCTTATCTCAAGATTGCAGTCCTGCAAAGTCTGTTATTCAACATCTCAAAACAGTTGACTCATATACTCTGCTTATTATTTATAGTTGTTTTCAGCAGAAGAACAAGCCTGTTATGAGTTTCTCTACAATGGCTAGAAGTGGAAGTTCAGCAGATATAAGGATTAGGGTTCAGAAACAGTGATTCTCAATCATGGATGCACACTAGAACACCCTCGTGATTTTTTTTTCTTTTTAAAAAAATAATCTCTATGACCAACGTGGGGCTCACCATTCCAAGATCAAGAGTTGCATGCTCTACTAACTGAACCAGCCAGGCACCCCGGATTTTTCTTTGTTAATCCTAGTGCCCCAGGGGACTTTCTACAAGTTCTCCAGATGACCTGAAGGTACAGCCATGGTTGAGAAGCCATCTAAAGCACATCACAGTGTTTCAACTCTGGCTTCTCACTTTCATAAATTGTAGGCTTCTTTTTCTTACTTTGTGCAAAGTAAATCCTCTCAAACACTCTGGTTTCCTTGAATAAGACCATGAAGAGGGTTTTGACAGCAACCTTTATAGCACAAGGACAGCTAAGGACTATCCTTTAGAAGACTTGCTTGGTCAGCAGCTTCTAGGAACTATGTTTCCCAGCCACGCTGACTTGATTAATAATTTACCATCATCATGACTGTTACTCTATTTTGGAAGGTGATTTGTTTAAACTACACCATAAGCACATGTTTTAACACAACATCAACATATGATTACTGATTGTTGTGGAGATTCTTTACACCCGAGACTGCTCCAATAGAACCAAGCCAGCACCCTGAATTTGTCTATTAGAAAGCCTGTTAACTATAGAACAAAACTGGGTTGAAGCTGTCAGCCAGGCCAATTCCCATGAATCCTAGTCACTAGCTGTGGGAGGAGGGTAGCCCTCAGGGGATGGGGAAAGTACCTAGAGAATGAAAGCAACTTCAGAAACCTACCTAGAGTAGAGGTCACCACATTTTTTCTCTCATATCCTTATTTGGGGTTTTCTAAAATAATGTTTTTATTTTGTTAATGGTACAAAAACATGTTTTATCTTCCTTAAGAATATTAATAGTATATGTAATACTAATAATATTTTGGAGAGAGCATCGTAATTTTGAATGTTTCATAATTTTTAAAAATACTGGTTTAATACTTTATGATACAGCAATTTGAAGGTGTGGTTTTAAGTTCATTTTATTTTATTACTTGCATTTGATGAATGCCTTAGCTCAAAAAGTATCTCAAAAAGATGAAGAGAACCAAATTGAAGATATTATTAACTATGTTCAATGTACAATATTCATGTATCAATCTTATTCACTAATTACACAAAGGTTTCTTGTTGAAATTCTGCTAATAAATGCTCATCCTCTCTCATACCCATCAGTTGGTCTTGCAAACGAATCAGAGGGTGTTCCACTTTTATAATTTTAGCAAGTGGTTTGAAAGCCTGAGAATTTCTTTTGGAACATTTTAAACAGGTTAGAAATTTCTGTTTCCCGCTTCCAAAATGGGAAAACATGAAAATTTAAAAAAGTGTCACACATCGTTTTTAATAACAAAACCACAATAATGACAGAAATAGTTCCAAACATGTGTTTTTATTTTTTTTTAAAGATTTTATTTTTATTTATTTGAGAGAGAGACAGTGAGAGAGAGCATGAGCAAGGGGAAGGTCAGAGGGAGAAGCAGACTCCCCATGGAGCTGGGAGCCCCATGCGGGACTCGATCCCGGGACTCCGGGATCATGACCTGAGCCGAAGGCAGTCGTCGTCCAACCAACTGAGCCACCCAGGCGTCCCCAAACATGTGTTTTCAAAAGGCACTCTCTAAACTTTCTTCTAAAAAGCAATTACCCTGGGTGGCTTGAGCATCTGCCTTTGTCTTGGGTCATAATCTCAGGGTCCTGGGATTGAGCCCTGTATCAGGCTCCCTGCTGAGTCCTTCTCTCCTGCGCTTGTGCTCTCTCTTGCTATCTCTCTCTCTCAAATAAATAAAATCTTTTTAAAAAAAATTTTTTTAAGTAATTACTGGCATGCTCAACATTAAAATATCTCCTTTAACCATAAAGGATCAGATTAAACCTTTTTTTGTTTTGGTTTTCAAAAATAGCCCTCAGGAATTATATCTTGGAGAACAATTTGCCACGTCAGTAAACATTAGGAAATTTGGAATACTGTCTCTTTACCTAAAAAAGTTGTGTGATTCATCTTGAATTTCCATAACTCTTTTATGAGAGCTAACAAGCATCTATGTGGTACAACAGATTTTCGCAGTTATTTCCTAGGTCATCAAAAATTACTGCAGATTACCCAGGTTAGATTTTTTTTTTTTTTGCTTATACATCTTTATTGAGGTATAATTGACATACAATAAGCAGCACATAATTAAGGTTGTACAATTTGAGGTTGAGCACATGTATATGTCGACAATCAAATTGATAAACACATCCATCACCCTCAAAAGGTTTCTCCCACCCCTTGTAATCCTTACCCGTTCCCCATTCTCAGACAACCATTGATCTGCTTTCTGTCTCTGCAGATGTGTTTGCATCATCTAAAATTTTATAGACATTGAGACACACAGTATATACTTTTGTTTGTTTGGCTTCTCTTACTCATCGTACTTATGTCAGGGTTCATCCATATTGTCGTATGTTCAGGAGTTGATTTTTCTATCTGGGAGCACTGCTGGATTACATAACTACCTCTAAATTCACGTACCTGTTCACCAGCTGTTGGACTATGACCTCATGGTCCAAACCTTACTTGAGATGGGAGCTTCTGATTTCTGTCAAATGAGTCATTCAAGATAGGAATGATAACTTATTTCCTCTTAGGTGTTGGGGGAATACCGACATCTAGGAAATGGGGTGGGAGGGAGATAGGCCAATATGTAGGGCTGATGTCAAGTGTGGCGTAATATTTCTACAGACTCCCCACTTGAGCAGAATGGGACCGAGAGGCCTGGAGGTAGGTTCCCACATGAAGGAGAGCATTCTCTGGGAAGAGAAGAGCCATCTTTGAATTCATCACTGATACTCAAGCTCAGGTACAAATTTCTCTGGTCTTTGGCGAAGCCGAGCTTTTATGTCTTCGAAAACATCTTTATACCCTGAAGGGGGAAGAAAAGCGTGTGTGTGACAAAAAATGTGAGGTCTTGCTTTAAGAGATTCTTATCGAGAAATGGCTGTCTGGCAAAGTTCACATGAAAAGGCCTGTACTTGATTTCGCATGACCTATCATAGAATAACCTCTGGGCCCCAAGGAATGGACCCAGGACCAGTTCATAATTCAAATGGGTAATTTGATGCAGCTATTTAATGGTCTACCACAATAAAGAGTAATCCTAAGAGCTCTGAAGCTATTTCTAGCGCTGATCCTTACCCTAGATGGCACAACCAACTACAGCTATATGGTTCCTATGGAAAAAGCATACCTGGAAGAGGGCAGTCTCTCCATTTGCTGTAACCCCTCTGCCCCGAGATGGATCTCCTTACCAGAAGTCTGGTGGGTCAGCCCCAGAAGTTCTCCTTTCCCTGGGCAAAGACAGAGCCAACTAATTAATGCACACTCTCACAACCTAGACCTCCTGGCCATGCTCTGCCCTGGGGGAGGGGGAAGAAATGAAGAGGGAAAGGCTTCAAATGAGCTGAAATGCACATTTAGTCATCTTCCAGCCCTGTTTCTTTCTGTAGACCAAGAATTTAATTGAAGAAGAATTCTAATGCTAAGTATTTATTTCAGAGCTACTACCATTGTGCCTATGCAGAAGTGGCTGGGTGGGGACACAGAACAGGGGGGTCAGGGATGACAGCATAGCCCAGCCGTTTCCAACCCCCACTTGAGCCACAACAGCCTTCTCCCGGTATGCACAGATTGTGCGTCTGAAACATCTAAGGAGAGGTTCTCAGTCTCAGACTATCTTCAAGTTCCCATAAAACAACAAACCCCCACCCCGAGTTGGGCTGGAGGACCTCCTAAGTCCCTTTCCATGAACCTTCTGTGATGTGTCCAGAAGAGACTTGGAGACCCTGGAAACAATTCTGTAAAGACATTCTTTTTAAGGGTGTTTTTCAACATTCGTTCCATTTCTACCTTTAAATCCACATACAGAATATACCGTCCCACTTGCCTCCCCGCTTCATACATGCACATTGTGGCCACTGGAACCTCTGGCTACCTTCTCAGCTGAGGGCTGTGGGCTATCTTGCTCACCTGGGCGTCCCTGGAGCCTGATGCAGCGCCTGGCACCCAGGAGGAAGCCAGGAAAACGTTACTGAATGACTGACGAAATTCACTGGACAGGGCACCTGGCTGGCTCAGTCAGAGGAGCATGTGCCTCTTGATCTTGAGGTCAAGGTCATGAGTCCACGCCCCACATTGGGTTCAGAGATTACTTAAATAAATGAAACTTAAAAAAAAGTTCACTGGATGGATGGATGGATGGATGGATGGACAGTGTCTCATCAGGAGGTGCTATGATGCAGGAGGACAGCATGGCCCTTTGGCAGGCAGGAAAGGAGAACTGCTAGAATCCAATGAAAAAGGAAGGAGAGAGACTGAGCGCAACTGCCCCACGGCAATTACTCAGGGGTCTGGCCTGGGGAACGCCGCTCTAAAACTTGCGGTTTCTCACACCAAGCCCTGTTCTCTGCTAGTCTGAGGGATTCCCTGTGTCTCCATCTTTCAGGGATCAGGTAAATTACCCTCCAGAACCTCCAGGCTCCACATGGGCAGAATCTTTGTTTTGAGAAGCTTCTATGTTTTTTCCATATATTCATTATGAATACACCGTATTTCGGGGCAGCTAGGTGGCTCCATTGGTTATGCAGCTGCCTTCAGCTTAAGTCATGATCCCAGGGTCCTGGGGTTGAGTCCTGAGTTGGACTCCCTGCTCAGTGGGGAGCCTTTTTCTTCCTTTCCCTCTCACTCTACCCCTCCCGGTGTTTGTGCACTTGCTCTCTCTCTCTCTGACAAATAAATAAATAAAATATTTAAAAAAAAATAAAAAATTTTTAAAAATGGATACACCATATGTCAAGTGCCTAGAACAGGGTCTGTCTCTGTTAGGTAGATACCCACTGTGTGTTTACTGAATAAATGAATAATGTCAGAATGAGAAACTCTAAGTCTGTGATGAGAGCCATTACTTTCTGACCAACCCAGGATTTCTTGTGGCGCAGAGTGGTTGCAAACTTTGAAAACAAAAGGCTTTAGTGTGACTTAAGTCAATTAATGGCTGCAAACAGCTCTACAAAGAAAGGCGCTAGAGTGGTTGGACCAGCTGCTGGGGCCCCAGGCCCAACTTCGCCCCTTAGGAGGGAGCCCTGTGTTTGTGGGCCTCTGGGGGCCTCTGTCCCCACCACCATGCCTGCTCAATGACAGCACCTTCCACGCAGGCTTTGCATGAAGATGAAAGACGTAAACTGCTAGCAAGCGCTTAGAAAAGAGCCTGGAGCCTCCCACAAACCCTAATGCCACATGTACTAGTGTTTGCTGGGGGCCCTTGAACTGGCTGAAGGCGGATGCCATTATCAGGTGAAAGAAGTATGTTGGATTCTCCCCCACTCCCATTCCCATGGCCAGAGCCCCAGGTGGCATCTCGGTGAGATGTGACTCCCGTGTCCCAGCCTGTAGTCCTCGGGGTCGTGTCGTGGTCCACGTGAGGGGTCTGGGACATGAGTCCATCACTGCCATATTCAGCCGCCAGCCAGTTCAGACTGCCAGGAGGTAACACCCCACAGAAAAGAACACAAAGGAGAAAGGAATGTGATTCATTTGGACGACACTCAGTATAGACAACTGAGGGAGAGGCCAGCTTGCTCCTCAAGGGCAAGGGAACACACCTGCCAAGGCAGCCTCGCTGAGCACGCGGCGCTAACCTTCATCTGTTACAGGCGTTATCGAGGAAAGGAGCCGGGAGGCCGCGTGCCAGCTTCAGTGAGCAGCTGGTCGTTCCATATTAGCAATGGGTTTGCCTTCTTAAGTGGAATTTTCCGTGAGACTCCCTGACAATGTTTTATATCAAATAAGTTACTAATTGAGCCAAAAAGTCAAGGCTGCGAGGGGGCGATCACGTAAGAAAGGGCACGTGGAAGGGCCAGAGGCCCAGTTTAAGACAGTATGACATCCTAAACTGCGGTTCCGAAAATGCAGCTTCAAGTCCTAACACACAGTCACACCCCTACGGACATGGGTAAGCTCCGGAACTCGGAATTCAAGAGAAGTTAGCCGTTCTTGGCCCTTATTTAATTGCTACATCTGAGGAGAACCAACCCAACCACGAAGAGGCAACACCCTCGATTTCCATTCCGAGGAACTTTCCAGGGCCCTAAATTCAAACAGCTGGAATTACCATCCACTCGGGCTTTGAGAACGGGCGCTCAGCTCCTCCTAGGAAATGTGCGGCTTGATTCCACAGGCGGGACATGGTGTTCCGGGCCCCATTCGTTCTCCACATAAACAGTCTTTTTTGAGAGTTGTGTGTTTCGAATTCACCGCTGACACAGGTGCCAGCAAATGCATCCTGTCATGCATCTGTCATACACGTCCTCTGAGCGTGCAGAGGAGGGGAACAGAAGCCTTGTCACCAAACAGCCTTGCCCCTGCAGTTCCAAATTCCAAACAACAAAACCGGTGGTGGGAAAACCTCACCAAACTCCATTTTAAACGTCCGAAATTCAGAAGAAGAGACTCAGTCCAGGAAGAGGAAGTGATTAAAATAAATGACAGAGGGACGCCTACGTGGCTTAGTCGGTTAAAAGTCTGCCTTCGGCTCAGATCAGGTCCTGGGATCGAGTGCCCCTTCGGGCTCCTTGCTCAACGGGGAGCCAGCTTCTCCCCCTTCGTGCTCTCTCTCTGTCCCTGACAAATAAATAATTAAAATCTTGAAAAATAATAAAATAAAATAAATGACAGAAAAGTAAAAATGTAGGGGCTCAGAGAGTAGGGGACAAAGAAGCCGGCAGCATATTTGCACAGAGAAGGGAGGCCCCTGCACGGTTTCCTAAATTCTGCTCCCATGGAGAAAGTGATGGGAAACTAGTCCCTAGAACTTCGAACAACTACAAATCCTTTAAATGGAAGAGAATATCTTTGCAGAGTGAAGCCTAGACTCTCGGGCATCCATGCCTTCAGAACTCTCAGGCTTCCCAGCTAGGTCCCAAACAGGAGGCAGGAAGCATACACACACACACACACACACACACACACTGGCATTCAAACACACCCGGTACCTATTTGCTCCTCTGTTGTCTAAATTAAATGTCTTGGCCTTGAGCCACCAACCTGGCAGAGAATCCCACCTGAGCTGTGCTTTGGGGATTCTCCTCCCTACACTCCTCTGGGCACATGTAGGAGGCCCCCGGGCCTGCACAGTCCAGAGCACTGGAAAGGGCCACGTGGGCCTCACGAAGGCCGGGGCACCCTCCTTCCTTGTTGAGCGTCAGCATAAGGATCCCAGCCAAGGGTCCAGGTCGGACTGGCAACTCTTCCAGGACACACAACTCAGGGGACCCATCCCAGACACTGTGGGCATGCAGGGCACAGTTCCAGAGACTCCTATGGCCCTAAACTCAAGCCCTGCCCCCACCCTCACCACTCCCCTCTTCCTGTCCAAGAAGCAGTCTCCCTCCTCTATACTTGTGGTAGAAGAGGTGTGAGAGCGATTTCAGCCTCCTAACTACGCTTCCTCAGCTAGAGAGGATAAAGAGATCTTAAAAACTTGGTGCCCACAGGCAAAATTTTGAACTGTTTTGTCCCCACTGTGTTTATTTCCTTGTGTTATCTGCCAACACTTTAAAAAGTCTAGAATTCTCATGTAGAAATCCAGCTCCCTTCTATTCAAAGATCAGATGCTCTGGAAATGCCAGGTGCACACTCCCACCTGCCATGAGTGGCTAGAGCTGATGAATGGCTTGTCCCGGGACAAGTGTTCTCTGCTTTGTCACAATCCCCACCACTCCCTATTCTGCACTGGGTCCACTTCACAAACTTGCATTACCTACTTGTGAGACCTGAATTTTACACTTTGGATCTAGACCACAGGACATAAATGTTTGGCTGCCTTTCTAAGAACAAGAAAAGAAACAATTACATATTGCATTTGGGAATGAGAAAAGATTCGGATCTCCCAGAAAGACAAGACAAAACACAATGTTTCAATGGCTTATCCTGTCATTTACCTATGACAGAACTCTGATGGCAAAGCACAGAAGCTTAATGTCAGCAACCACACACTTTCCAATCATACTCGCTTGCAACAACTAATTTGTCCACATTTTAAAGAAAAGAATCATTCTGATACTTGTTAGAGTGGGGAGGCAGACCTTCTTCAGGACTGTCTCAGGAGGTCTTCCAATGGGCTTTTTCAGTAGATACAACAAAAGTGGGGATTTGTAGCCAAGGAGTTGGTGGGTGTCAGTGGCAGGAAAGTTGACTAGGTGGAAACATCAGCAGTGAGGGGGATTGGGTTGAAACAAGCCTACAGGATCTTTGCTGAAGGCAGGCCAGGTGAGCAGGTATCCATTGTCTGGGGGCTGGAGGGGGAAGAATTTGGTCAGACATGGAGGCCATCACACATCCCGGAGGCAGGGGGTTCTGGGTAAGCTAACTTAAGGCGGCGGACCCAAAGGCCAGGCCTACTTGAAAGAGTCAGAGGAGCCAGACTAGAGTCTGGTCCTTGTCACACACACCCTCTCACAAATAGTCCTCTCCCTGGAAGACCAGAAGGACTGTCACCAGCTGGCAATGTTATTAAAATGCCAGCCGTTTTCCTCCGCAACTCAAGGAGCCATGACTCAAGAGAAGACAGGAGAGTGTGAAAAGAAGGGCAAATTCCCAAAAGAAGAGGGTGGGGTCTGTGAAAGGCAGCACTAGACGTGACCAACACTGGGGTACCTGACTGGCTCAATCAGTAGAGTATGGGACTCTTGATCTTGGAGTCATGAGTTCAAGCCCCACCTTTTTGCTTAAAAGGAAAAAAAAAAATTTTCTTTTAAATTTTTAAACAAGTGACCAACATTAACTTTTTATCCCACAGCAGAAAGAGAATAGCTAGCCTCAAAATGACAGGGGACGCAGGCTGGGCACTGCCACTGTCTACCAAGAATATGCAACCCACACAAGTATGATACCACAACACAACAACTCAAGGCAGGACATTGTGTCACACATTACAGAAAAATATTAGAATGCATGAAATTAAAAGGTCACTGGGTAATCTCCCAACACCTAATTCCCTTAAGCAGTATGACACAGTCCTAGAAGTTCTTGGGAGTGAATTTCCCAATGTCCCTGAATCTCAAGGAAGACTTGGAAGAGGAACAGGCCTCCGTCCCCTGGGCAGCCGGACCACCGGTTGTAACCCAGAACGGAGCTCACCCCAGTGCACTGATACAGCGAGCAACATACCAGACCACAACCAGCCTTGTCTGTTCCTTTTCTCAGACAGGGTCGCAGTAACCAGCGCTCTGCATCTCCTAGAAAACTGCCATCTATGCACTGAAAACATTCTCCGGGGACGCATTCTGAGAGCAATGCATTTTTGCCTTTGAAACATCTTTCAAATTTACAAAGCTCATCTCCCAGACCCTGGAGCTGAAGCACTCGTCTTTAGAAAGCAGCCATTCTTGACAAAAGGAGCTCACACAAAGATGGACAGCGATCTAACTTCTAAAATCCCACCCCATCCTCCCTTGGCTAGCCCAAGGCTTTCTCCATCCACCTTCTTCACTTCTAAACTGCAAGCTACAATTTTTGGCCTGAGCATTTTGGAGAGCATGATTCATCACGAAGTCAGGAAATGGAAAAACATGATTTATTTTCTCAACATCCCCCCTCCTCACCAGGGTTACCTGAGTTTCTAAGGGTGAAGATATACTCAAATTTTTCCTGAGGGGCTAAATATGCAAGAAACTCAAAATCAGAAGTCTCGATAATAAAAAATGACTGAAGAAGAGCTTTTCTCTCTTCAATCCTCAGAGCCCTCTTACCCTCAAAGAAGTTCACAGAGCTGGAAAGATACAGGAGACAACAGAGGTTAAGGAAAATCTAGGGCCGAAACAAAGAAGTGGAAAGCGTCAGCACAATGTTCTTGAATGCGAAACCAAGCCCTGATGAATCAAATACTTTGTGAATCCCCAAATCAATCTTCTCTTTTTCATCAAAAAGAAAATGTCTACAGTCCAACCTGTTATCCAGCACGTATAAAATAGAATTGAAAATGTAAATTCAAAAATATGTCACACCCGACTGAAGCAATCAAACCTGTAGAGAAGTGAAAGTTACTGAAATAGCCTTCCCTCATTCTTTGTTTAAATATTTGTTGCTGTTGGCTCAGAACTGAGCCAGAGAAAGGATGTACAAGAAGGGGGGCGGGGTGCCCCCTGACCGTGGGAGCCTGAGAACAATGAGGGGCCTGGAGTTTGGGGCTTAGGCCAGGGGTACAGCTGCCCCCCCCACCCCCCCCCTCCCCCCCCCCCCCCCCCAATCCGCAGCTGCCCCACCTGCCACCTACAAAGCTCCTTCCCGAGTCAAAGGCCCTTAGGGAGGTCACTTTTGAGGCGCCTGGGTGGCTCAGTTGGTTAAGTGACTGCCTTCAGCTGGGGTCATGATGCCAGGGGTCCTGGGATGGAGCCCCTCGTTTTTCTCCCTGCTCTGCGGGGAGCCTACTTCTCCCTCAACCTCTGTCTGCCACTCCCCCTGCTAGTGCTCTCTTTCTTTGTCAAATAAATAAATAAAACAACAAAAAAAGGGGGGGGGAAGGTCACTCTGGGTGGGGTTGGTTAGAAACTCGAAGCCTTCCCCCGCGCAACGGCTGCGGAGTCCTTTTAGATGTTAATTTTATGATTCACTCAAAGGCCTTCCAAAGAAAAAGGTTTTTAAGCAAGGAAGGAATCCGAGGAGTTTGAAAGCCTTGGCAAGCTGATTCAGATCTGCTCTGGAAAGGTAGGAAAGCATGCTGCCGAACTGGTCTGGCGTGGAACTGAAACCACACCGAGGAGAAAATGAGCCACTCGGGGAGGCGGCCCTTCCAGAAGGGAGCTCCGCCGGGGGCCCGGTTCCCAGCGGGGATCCTTTATCTCCAGAGAGTCCTTCCTTGTCCTGGGAGACGAACCACCAACGGAAAACTCCTATATTTAAATAGTTAAGATTCATAGCAACGCAGAATTTCCAACGACTGAATTTAATGTAGTAAAGTTTCAACGAAAAACTTTTTCACCAGTCTTGGCCAAGGCTCAGAGTTTCGGATTTTTAACTTTGACTTTGAACCGCGCCGTGGAATTTTCTTTCCACTTGGAAGACTGACGTACGTGTTCAGCAGGTATTTGGGGGTGAAGGGGCCCACCGCGCACCGCAGAGCCCCCAGCACCGCCCGCTCACCGACAGCCCGGGCGCATCTTCCCGTGGGAGGACAGAAAGGGTCCTGCTGTGTCCCGTCCCCACACCCCCCCGCAGCCCACGGCCCCCCACTGGCCGGCCCTACAAAGGCACAGAGGGGCTTACGTGCTTTTCCTCTCCCCACCTCGCCTTTTTTTTTTTTTTTTTTGGTTAATTAAACATTTCAAACACACACAAAGGCATGAAAGGTAATGCAATCAACCCCTTCTATCCACCACCCCACACAGCTTAAGGAATAAAACATTCCAAAACAAGCTCCCAGGGTAACTCTAACCTTCGCCTAATGCTCCCTCCCTTCGCGAAGCAGCTCTTGAATTGAATTTGGCAGAGTCCCCGTCTACATCATCGACCTGAGTGGCCCAAAACGCTGTGTCCGCACCATGCGGGCAACCCGGTCTCGCGCTCTGCCGCGGAAGAGCACGGGCACAAGACGGCTGGGGCGACCTGCGGCTGCCTGGAACCTGGCTGGGCACCGAAAGGCACAGTTCAGAGCTGCTCGGGTTCTCCGATCCCCTGGGTGTGCTGTGCAGGGGCCTGTGAAGAGGGAAGTCCCAGCAGGTCCCAGTCCCAGCAGGTCCCTGTCCCAGCGCTGAAGTCCCTGTGCAGAGAGCGGCCAGCCCCGTCCAGTTGGTCCCAGGCGCTGACTGGGGAGGTAAACAATTTTAAGGAAGGGGAACCAACGGGCAGGGACTCCTAGATGGAGGGACCTGGGACAGGGGCCCCACTTGCCCCAGTCCAAGACTGGGACTGGTATAGAGTAGACAGACCTCTGCATTTCCCATTTTCCTCGCAGTCCTGGGACATTGTCCCATGTTGACCTGCATAACTCCAGCTCGTTCATTTTCTTTGCTATTTAGTATTCCGTGATAGGCAACAATTTACGTATCCATTCTCCTGATGATAGAAATTTCATGTGTTTCCAATTGTCCAGTAATAAAGAATGATACTCAAGATATTGCTATACATGTCTCCCTGTCCTGTGCAAGGGTTTGTTCAGGATATATACCTAAAAGAATTACTGAATCTTGTCACGTCTGTATTTTTCAATTTGTTAGATATTTCCAAATTATTCTACCAAGTGGTTACCAAAATACACCCTGGAAGGTTTGCTTCTTATCTACACCAGCAGCTGCTATCATCAGAGTTTGAATTTTCATCAGTCTGAAGGGCATAAAATACTTCTTTGTGGTTTTAATGTTCCTTTGCCTGATAGCTAGGAACTTTTTCTATTAATTTTCCATCTTGTTTCTGTCTTGAACAAACTGCCTGTCTTTTGCACCGAGTTGTTCATCTTCCTGGTTAACATGGGTTCCTCCTGTAATCTTGTATATTAACCTTCTGCTGCTAATGTTCATGGATAAAATACATCGCAGAGCTTCTCAGAGCTGATGACTCATCTTTTCACTCCTTAATTTTGTCTCTTGATGAAGTTTTAAAATTTAACATCAGTAGGTTACCAGTCTTGTTATTTATGATGTGTGTGTGTGTGTGATTTGTAAGAAGTCTTTCCTTAACCTGGGATCCTAATCATTTTTTCTTAAAGGTAGAGATTTTTGCCTTTTCTATTCAGATCTTTAGTCTGCCCTGGCTTGATTTTTGTTTATAACGTGAAGCTTCAATCTTTTTTAAAATATGTGTAAACTTATATATTTACATAAGATTTTATTTATTTATTTTAGAGAGCAGGAGAGGGGCAGAGGGAGAGGCAGAAAGAATCCTGAGCAGGCTCTGAGCTGAGTTCAGAGCCTGAGTCGGGGCTCGATCTCATGACCCTGAGATCATGACCTGAGCCGAAATCAAGAGTCAGACGTTTAACCGACTGAGCCAGTCAAGGCCCCCCCCCCAAGATTTTATCTTTAAGTAATTTCTACACTCAGCATGGGGCTTGAACTCACAACCCCCAGATCAAGCGTTGCATGCTGGACCAACTGAGCTAGCCAGGCGCCACTGAAGATTCACTCTTAGTTTTTTGCGTCTGATTAACCAATTGTCTGGACACCATTCTTTCCCCACAGATCTTCCATGCCCTCTGAGCTTTATCAAATTTCCATGTACTTTCCACTGTCAACCATTCATCTCTTTGTGTGTCTTCACCAATGCCACTCTGAAATGCTTAAACTTAGTAGAACCATCCTAAACCTTGTGCTTCTTCAAACCTAGTTACCCTGGCTCTCTGTTTTTCTACAGAAATGTAAAATCAGCTTGCAAGATCCAAGAAAACCCTGGTTCAGATGTTATTAGAATTGAATTGGAATTGAATTTATAGGTTGATTTGGAGAGAGTGGACTTTATGAAACAGTGTCTTCCTATTTACCTAGTATCTATTTTTTTTCACTTTTTTTACTTCCGACATTTTGTTGTCTCTTATAAATAGCATAGCATAGATCTGTAAAAAAAATCAACCTAAAAATCTATCTGAAGAGGCAAGTTTGGTCTATCTATAGTTTTTATTAGTAGTATTAGTATTGATATATTTGGAATTATTTCCATTTTGTTCTTTCTTTTCCCTACTCATTTTAGGCTCTTATTTTTTTCTCCTTCTCTACCTTATTTTGGATTTAGAAGTTTGACTTACTTGTTTTCCCCTGATCGGATTCAAATGTACATACTTAATTCCATGGTCCTCGAATGTTAGTGGCATCAGAATTATCTGGAGAGCTTATTAAAACACAGATTGCTGGTCTCCAGACCAGCATTTCTGATTTCAATTTCTGGGACAGAGCTCAATAATTGCATTTCTAAAAAATTTCCAGGTGATGCTGATAATGCTGGCCCAGGGAGCGGAGCACACTTTGAAAAACACTGCTTAAACTCTATTCTTTTAGTACTCAACCTTTGATTTTTAAAGATTTTTATTTATGTATCTGTCAGAGAGAGCACAAGCAGGGAGTGGCAGAAGGAGAGGGAGAAGCAGGCTCCCCGCTAAGCAGGGAGCCCTATGCGGTGCTCCATCCCAGGACCCCAGGATCATGACATGAGCTGAAGGCAGACACTTAAGGACTGAGCCACCCAGGCATCCCTAATTTTTAACATTCATAGTTAACAAAGTATAAAATTCATAAGTATCTTCTTATTCTTCCTAAAAAGGACTTTAAATATCTTAACTCTGATTTTCCTCTCCCATCTCATATGTTTTTGTGACCCAGGATTTTAATTTGACCTTGTCTTTTAACTCCCAAATCAGATCCTCTTATTGTTTTCAGGTTGAGGTTAAGAAGACCTTCATATAAGCTTACCAGTTTTGTTTGCTCAGTTTTCCTTCTTGCATTTCAGAACTTCCTCCTGGAATTATTTTCCTTCTAGTAAATTACATGCTTTAGAAGTTCTCTCTGTGAGGGTCTGCTGATGGTAAATACTCAAGAATTTTTTGCTGTCCTTGTTAGCAATTTTTCTATTTGTCCATTTTGTTTATGGGGGTACTTTTCGGGGGAGGGTCTGCAAACATCTTTTTTGCACCCACACTCTTGAAGGATAGATTAACGAGACATAATTCTATATTGCCAGTTACTGTGTCTCAGACTTTCAAAGGTACCGCCCCTCCCCTGTGTCCACTTCCACTGTTACCTTGGAAGAACCTGGGCTTGATCTCACTGTTGTACCTTCTTAAGGCGCCTGTCTTTTCTGAGACTACATGTAGTTTTTCCTCAGTGATCTCAATATACCACTATCCTGAATCAAGGTGTTTATTTATTCTGCTGAGGACTCAGTATTATTTCTGAATCTAAGGATTCATAGCTTTCAGCGATTATGAAAAATTCCCTGATGTTCTCTTGTGGAAAATCAGCTTTCACCTGTTCTCTCCTTTGTTCTTGTGGAAGTTTGATGAGAAGCATGTTAGATCCCCTGGTTTATCCTCCATGTCTCTTCACTCCTGCCTTTTCTTCATCATTTTGTTTCTCTGTGCTGTGTTCTGGAAAATTCTCCAGCTCTAATTCAATTAATTCCCTATCTAATTCTTTTGTTTAGATATGTCAAATCTATTTAACCCATTTGGTGGTTTGTTTCTTTAATTTCACTGAGTATACTTTTAAGCCCTTAGATATTCTATTTAGTGCTTTTCCAAATCAGCCTAAAACTAATCAGTGCTATTAGAAATTGGGATACTAGTTACCCTTTGGAGAGATACAGGTAATAACTAGAAGGAAATATGAGGGATAGGGGATTTGGGATGCTGGCTATGTTCTGTTTCTTGTTATAGGTGCTGGTTACAGAGTTGTGCTGAGATTGTGAAATTTTATCAAGCTGTCCAGTTATAATTTGTGTACTTTTAGGTATGTATATGATTATATTATATAGTACTCTTGTTCCTTTCTTGTGTGCATTTTTAAATTTAACCAAACATTTTAGGCATTCTTGTTTTATATTCTGCATTTGATATATACAGTATCATAAGTTCTTAGGAGTTTTTAATTCTAACTTATGGTGACTTGTCTCTTCATATATTTTTTAAATTTTGGAATGGGAGCTTATATTCAGCTGGGGTTTATCTGTAGGAACCCTATAAGGCCTAGCCTGAGACTGTGTCTCACCAGAAAGATCTACATGGCTTTTGTCAGATGTCCAGAATTGTTACCAACTCAGGCTTGTAAAATTAAGTTCTCAAACCACTCAGGGTAGATTCAAACCTCAAACCTCAAACCCACACAGGTGGCAACGTATCATCACAAATTCCTGAATACTTTTCCACCCCACTCAGAGCATGGGCAAAGACAAATGTCCTTGTGATTTCTCTTTGTTAAAAGTCAGATTTTTTTTTCCAGTCCATTCTTTCCTAGAGGCTATAGCCCTGTGGGGGTCTTAGAACCCTCCCTTTCATCTCCCTAACATGCATGGATCCCCCAAGGCATTGTCTACCAGGCCCACCGGACCATCGAAGCATCTGGCTTACCCAAACTAAGTATCCCCAGCATTCGTTTACACCTCCAGCTTCCAGCTCCCTTCCCACTTGTGACTCCTGGGAGTCTCCTTGGCCTTCTTTGGAGCTCACATAAACTGAAAAGGATGTTTGTTACATTTAACCTAGCATTTCTAGGTATTTTGTATTTGGGTTGTTTTCACTTTGCTATTGTTGTTGTTCTTGTTTGTTCTGATGGTGGAATTAGCAGAGGGTCCAGTCTAGTTAACAACAAATGTGTCTTGGGAGCTGGGCACAGGGCACTATTTTGGTTGGTGAAGCTCTAGTGGACCCCGCATAGCTCAAGGGCCAAGAGCCCTGGGTGGTTGTCCAGTATGTAGACTAAAGCTGTTTACGGCAAAAGCAGCAGCTCTCCTGAGGCAGCAGCTTGGGGTAGTGTTTTCAGAGTCATTCCTGGAAGCCCACCACAGGTCCTGCTCCTCCACCTCTCCCAGTGATTTTATAAGAAGCTGATTCCCTTTGTCATAGCTTTTTCTCCTTAAAATAGAAAGAGTGGCTTCTGTTATCTACAACTGAACCCTGCCTGACACAGGCATCAAGAGTCTCAAGACAGAAGTGATTAATAAATATGAAAGGGGTTTGGCCATATTTGTAATTCAAGAAATGCAAATTAAAATGATACATGTTTAATTTTTTAAGTTATTTTTTTTCAAAAAGATACATTTTGCCTCTTACATTGGGAGGTATTCAAAATATGATGTTCGGTTATGGTAAAGATTTGAGGGACCAGAGGCACTGTCATTCACTGCTGCTAAAAGAAAATTAGTACAACCTCTCTGGATAACAAAGCTTGTAAAGT
Source organism: Lontra canadensis (assembly GCF_010015895.1). Lineage (NCBI taxonomy): Eukaryota > Metazoa > Chordata > Mammalia > Carnivora > Mustelidae > Lontra > Lontra canadensis. The sequence goes on along the minus strand of NW_022631086.1, from coordinate 7,546,642 downwards.
ATATATGACCTTTGACCTACTGATTCTACTTCTTATAGTTCATCCTAAACGAATAATTATGTGCACAAAGATTTCATTGCAAGACTGTTCAATGAAGTATTGTCTGTAATTTTTTTAAAGGAAATTATCTCATATCGAACAATTGAGGGCTGGTCCAATAAATACAGCACATACATAATAGAGAACATTATCCAAACTTTGCAAAATCTGTAGTACAAGAAAGCTAAAGAAAAGGGCAACTGTTGCCAAAATATTAAATGGAAAGACCAGTGACAAGCAGTGTGTGTAAGACGACTCCATTTTTGGTAAAATAAGCTGATGAAACAATATTTTCAAAATATTAGCAAAACAATAAGCATCTCACAGACATTATTTTGAGCAAAAGAAGCCAGATATAAAATACCACCTGTTAAAAGAAGTCAAAATCGTGTTCGTAGTTATGTGTTTGGAGTAGAGAGGATTCTGGGAAAATGGATGTTGACTGGGAAGGAGCACAGGAAAACTTCAGGGTGCTAGAAACGGTTTGTTTCTTGAGTTCAAATATAGTCATATAGATAACCCAGAAATGTAGAACTTTATTGAGCTACGCGCTTAAGATGAGTGTTCCTCATGCCCTTTATTGTCTGTGTGTTAAAACTCAATGACAAAGCAAATCTTTCTGCCACGTGTCCTGTTTCCAGCCACCAAGCCCTGCGACCCTCGTCCTGGAGCAGACGGTCAGTCACATGCCGGTTGTCCGGAGAGGGTGCGACAAAGAGCTGGTCCATGCAGCAGCAGCCTCCTTCAGTGCCATTCCTCCCTGAGCTGACCAAGGGCTGTACCAGCTGCCCTGCCCACTGAGAAAATTCCTTAGCCATTGGATATGTCCATCTTCACACTGAGGTTTGCCTTGGTCTTTGTCCCTACCCATGTGGATGACCCCATCTGAAATCATCCTAGGGCAAGAAAAAAGCGGAGAGGAGGATGTGCCCCTAGGAGAGGAGAGGGATGAAGGTGAGGAGTGGGGAGCAGAGACACTGGAAGGATCTAGTTCAAGGAATTACTACGCAGGGACAGTGGTCAAATATCTCCCGTTGCAAAGGCAGGCAGGCAGGCAGGCAGGCAGGAATGAAGGAAGGGGAAGGTACGTTAGAAGGGAGGGAGGAAGAGGAAGGTAGGTTAGAAGGAAGGAAGGAAAGAGAGGGAAGGGAGGGGAAAGTAGGTTGGACAGAAAGAAGGAAGGGAGAGAGGAAAGAAGGAAGGAAGGAAGGAGCATAAAAGACTTCAAGTATATGCACTAAAATATAATAGTGTTATGGATGATTTTTATTTTTTGCTTGACTGTCTTCTCTTTTTTTTTTTTTTTTACAACAAACGTGTCTTATTTCTGCAATTAGGAAAGAGGGTGTTAAAAAAAAAAAGGGTGTCTTGTTTGTGCTTTGTTTGGCACTTCAACAACGTGCCATAGTAGCGAGTGCATGACATGCATCAGTTCCCAACAGATCGTGTTCCATTTTGATCATACGTCACTCTGCCCGGGTCTCTGCTCACCTCAGGTCAGCCCACTCTGGCCTATGTTCATCTTGGGCAGTTTATCACCTCTGCGATGATGCAAGAAACATGATTTTGCTGGGAGTCTTTTTCTTGATAACAACTTACTGAAGAGGGAGGCAAGAGAAAAAAACAGCTCTGGCACACATGTGAGCAGAATGTTCTGGATTCTCTCCAGCATGACACGCATGCAGTAGATCCTGGGCACAGAGCTGTTGGGGAGGAGTGGTTACCTCAGGCCACCAGGCCACCCCGTCCCATGCTCTTCCTCCCTTTCAATACTTGGTCCCAGGAGGGGCCCTCTAGACTCTCTTACTGAATATAAAAGCTCTTAGACATAAGAGCCCTCAGGAGGCTCCAAATCTAAGGAGAGATCCTCTGGTTGTCGATTTCTGCAAAAAAGTCAGCTGCTGCAACAGGCATTCTCATGATGGAACAGGATGCCTCTCCCACTTACTCAGCCACTGCAACCCCATCCCAACCCTATTTCCCACTTTCTGTTCTTACTTCCCTGTGCCTGACCGGGATGGCCCACAGTTGTTGCCACAGTTTAAGATCATGTCGATGTTGACTGGACACCATTCTGTCCTTGGGTTGGTAATGATGCACTGCTGAAAAGAGAGTCTGAGATGACCTGGGATGCCCAAGGGGCTTCTCTGCAGGAAGTGGGCTTACCGAGTCCTGGGAAGTTGCACGTAGTTGGGACACGCAAGGAGAGTTTGCAAGAGCTTGGAGGCAGGAGTATGATGAAACCCATCAGGCTGGAGCAGAGAATTTAGGTAGAGCTCCTTCTCCCCAGAGGCTGGAGAGCTCAAGATGCATTTCCTGATAGGATGGATGGGATGGTAGGAGACAGAGGGCAGCTGATTAATTTGGATTTTATGTTGTAAGTGATAAGGAGTCAAATAAATACTCTCAGAAGCCCAGTGATAAGCTGAGAATGTGCTTCAGGGAGATGGGTCTGTGCACAACAGATAAGGGAGAGCTGGTGATGAGGGGGCTGGGTGGTAGGCTACTCCCCGGCCAAGAGAGGACTTTGGGAGGCAGCAACAAACACAGACATTGCAAAGGAAGAGCCAGAAGACCCAAAGAAAAAGATATTCCAGCATGAAGGAGGAAGAGATCTCTATGGTGGTAATGTATCAACATTCAACTGAAGTAATATAATACTAGTTCTAATTAGACTGTGAAAT